>NC_081310.1:9395000-10020000 GCF_026419965.1 Kogia breviceps | reverse complement strand
GCAGGTTTTTCTGAAGGCAATGATAAACCGAGAGATCAGTTTGGGGCCTGCACATTTTTGGCAATTTAAAATTGATAGATGTGGTCTGTGTTCACCTTCTTTGAATCTTGGCTAATCTGTGACTGCTTTGACAAATAAAACAGAAGTGCCATTATGGGGAGACCTTCAAGATGGCAGAGGAGTAAGACGTGGAGATCACCTTCCCCCCACAAATATATCAGAAATACATCTACACGTGGAATTGCTCCTACAGAACACCTACTGAACGCTGGCAGAAGACCTCAGACCTCCCAAAAGGCAAGACACTCCCCACGCACCTGGGTAGGGCAAAAGAAAACAGAAAAAAACAGAGACAAAAGAATAGGGACGGGACATGCACCAGTGGGAGGGAGCCGTGAAGGAGGAAAGGTTCCCCCACACTAGAAGCCCCTTCGCGGGTGGAGACTGTGGGTGGCGGAGGGGGGAGCTCTGGAGCCGCGGAGGAGAGCGCAGCCACAGGGTGCAGAGGGCAAAGCGGAGAGATTCCCGCACGGAGGATCGGTGCCGACCGGCACTCACCAGCCCGGGAGGCTCGTCTGCTCATCCGCCGGGGCGGGCGGGGCCGGGAACTGAGGCTCGGGCTTCAGTCAGATCCCAGGGAGAGGACTGGGGTTGGCGGCGTGAACACAGCCTGAAGGGGTTAGTGCGCCACGGCTGGCCGGGAGGGAGTCCAGGTAAAGGTCTGGAGCTGCCGAAGAGGCAAGAGACCACTGTTTCAGGGTGCGGGAGGAGAGGGGATGCAGAGCACTGCCTAAATGAGCTCCAGAGACAGGCGCGAGCCGCGGCTGCCAGCGCGGACCCGAGAGACGGGCATGAGACGCTAAGGCTGCTGCTGCCGCCACCAAGAAGCCTGTGTGCGAGCCCAGGTCACAATCCACACCGCCCCTCCCGGGAGCCTGTGCAACGCACGGTGCACCTCAGGCTGGTGCAACGTCACACTGGCCTCTGCCGCCGCGGGCTCGCCCCGCATCCGTGCCCCTCCCTCCCCCCCGGCCTGAGCGAGCCAGAGCCCCGAATCAGCGGCTCCTTTAACCCCGTCCTGTCTGAGCGAAGAACAGACGCCCTCAGGCAAGCTACACGCAGAGGCGGTGCCAAATCCAAAGCTGAACCCCGGGAGCTGTGCGAACAAAGAAGAGGAAGGGAAATCTCTCCTAGCAGCCTCAGGAGCAGCGGATTAAAGCTCCACAATCAACTTGATGTGCCTGCATCTGTGGAAAACCTGAATGGACAACGAATCAACCCAAAATTGAGACGAAGGACTCTCGGTGATTTTATCTACATACCTTTGCTTTACCATTTGTCCTAGGGTTCCTGTCCGTGTTTTTTTTTTTTTTTTCAAACTATAGATTTTTAGCGCTTCTTATCATTGGTGGATTTGTTTCTGGTTTGGTTGCTCTCATCTTTCTTTTTTTAAAATTACTTTTCGATTTTTAGTATGTTTAATGATATTTTTATTTTTTATTTTAATAACTTTTTCTTTCTTTCTTTTCTTTCCTTCCTTCTTTCTTTCTTTCCTTCTTTTTTTTTTTTCACTTTTCTTCTGAGCTTCATGGCTGACAGGGTCAGGTGCTCTGGCCGGGTGTCAGGCCTGTGCCTCTGAGTTGGGAGAGCCGAGTTCAGGACATTGGTCCAAAAGAGACCTCCTGACTCCATGTAGTATCAAATGGCGAGAGCTCTCCCAGAGATCTCCATCTCAATGCTAAGACCCAGCTCCGCTCAATGACCAGCAAGGTACAGTGCCGGACACCCTATGCCAAACAACTAGCAAGACAGGAATACTACCCCACCCATTAGCAAAGAGGCTGCCTAAAATCATAATAAAGTCACAGACACCCCAAAACACATCACCGGATATGGTCCTTCCCACCAAAAAGACAAGATCCAGCCTCACTGACCAGAACAAAGGCACCAGTCCCCTCCACGAGAAAGCCTACACAACCAACAGAACCAACCTTAGCCACTGGGGACAGACACCAAAGACAATGGGAACTATGAACCTGCAGCCTGCAAAAAGGAGACCCCCTAACACAGTGAGTTAAGCAAAATGAAAAGACAGAGAAACACACAGCAGATGAAGGAGCAAGGCAAAAACCCACCAGACCAAACAAATGAAGAGGAAATAGGCAGACTACCTGAAAAAGAATTCAGAGCAATGATAGTGAAGATGATCCAAAATCTTGGAAATAGAATGGAGAAAATATAAGAAATGTTTAACAAGGACCTAGAAGAACTAAAGACCAAACAAGCAATGATGAACAACACAATAAGTGAAATTAAAAATTATCTAGAAGGAATCAATAGCAGAATAACTGAGGCAGGAGAAAGGATAAGTGACCTGGAAGATAAAATAGTGGAAATAACTACCACAGAGCAGAATAAAGAAAAAAGAATGAAAAGAATTGAGGACTAAGAGAACTCTGGTAAAAAATGAAATGCACCAACATTCAAATTATAGGGGTCCCAGAAGAATAAGAAAAAAAAGAAAGGGACTGAGAAAATATTTGAAGAGATTATAGGTGAAAACTTCCCTGATATGGGAAAGGAAATAATCATATCCAGGAATCACAGAGAGTCCCATACAGGTTAAATCCAAGGAGAAACACACCAAGACACATATTAATCAAACTATCAAAAATTAAATACAAAGAAAAAATATTAAAAGCAACAAGGGAAAAACGCCAAATAATATACAAGGGAATTCCCATAACGTTAATAGTTGACCTTTCAGCAGAAACTCTGCAAGCCAGAAGGGAGTGGCAGGACATACTTAAAGTGATGAAAGGGAAAAACCAATAACAAAGATTACACTACCCAGCAAGGATCTCATTCAGATTCAATGGAAAAATCAAAAGCTTTACAGACAAGTAAAAGCTAAGAGAATTCAGCACCACCAAACCAGCTTTACAACGAATGTTAAAGGAAATTCTCTATGCGGGAAACACAAGAGAAGGAAAAGACCTACAGTAACAAACTCAAAACAATTTACAAAATGGTAATAGGAACATACATATTGATAATTATCTTAAATGTAAATGGATTAAATGCTCCAACCAAAGGACATAGATTGGCTAATAGATACAAAAACAAGACCTGTATATATGCTATCTACAAGAGACTCACTTCAGACACAGGGACACATACAGACTGAAAGTGAGAGAATGGAAAAAAGATATTCCATGCAAAAGGAAATCAAAAGAAAGCTGGAGTAGCAATTCTCAAATCAATCAAAATAGACTTTAAAATAAAGACTATTACAGGAGAAAAAAAGGATACTACATAATGATCAAGGGATCATTCCAAGAAAAAGATATAACAATTGAAAATATTTATGCACCCAACATACAAGCACCTCAATACATAAGGCAAATGGTAAGAACCATAAAAGGGGAAATTGACAGTAACACAATCATTGTAGGTAGGGGACCTAACACCCCACTTTCACCAATGCACAGATCATCCAAAATGAAAATAAATAAGGAAACACAAGCTTTAAATGATACATTAAAGAAGAAGAACTTAATTGACATGTATAGGACATTCCATCCCAAAACAACAGAATACACTTTCTTCTCAAGTGCTCATGGAACATTCTCCAGGACAGATCATATTTTGGGTCACAAATCAAGTCTTGGTAAATTTAAGAAAATTGAAATAGTATCAGGCATCTTTTCTGACAACAATGCTATGAGACTAGATATCAATTACAGGAAAAAAAAACTGTAAAGAATACAAACACACGGAGGCTAAAGAATGCACTACTAAATAACCAAGAGATCACTGAAGAAATAAAAGAGGAAATCAAAAAGAAAACCTAGAAACAAATGACAATGAAAACACAACAACCCAAAACCGATGAGATGCAGCAAAAGCAGTTCTAAGAAGGAAGTTTATAGCAATACAATCCTACCTCAAGAAACAAGAAACATCTCAAATAAACAACCTAACCTTACACCTAAAGCAATTAGAGAAAGAAGAACAACAACAAAAACCCGAACTTAGCAGAAATAATCAGATCAAAAATAAATGAAAAGGAAATGAAGGAAACAATAGCAAAGATAAATAAAACTAAAAGCTGGTTCTTTAAGAAGAGAAACAAAATTGATAAACCATTAGTGAGGCTCATCAAGAAAAAAAGGGAAAAGACTCAAATCAATAGAATTAGAAACAAAAACAGAGAAGTAACAACTAACACTGCAGAAATACAAAGAATCATGATGGATTACTACAAGCAACTATTTGCCAATAAAACAGACAACCCGGAAGAAATGAACAAATTATTGGAAAAGCACAACCTTCTGAGACTGAACCAGGAAGAAATAGAAAATATAAACAGACCAATCACAAGCACTGAAATTGAAACTGTGATTTAAAAAAATCTTCCAACAAACAGAAGCCCAGGACCAGATGGCTTCACAGGCGAATTCTATCAAACATCTAGAGAAGAGCTAACACCCAACCTTCTCAAACTCTTCCAAAACATAGCAGGCAGAGGAACACTCCCAAACTCATTCTACGAGGCCACCATCACCCTGATACCAAAACCAGACAAAGATGTCACAAAAAAGAAAATTACAGACCAATATCACTGATAAACATAGATGCAAAAATCATCAACAAAATACTAGTAAAGAGAATCCAACAGCACATTAAAAGGATCATACACCGTGATCAAGCAGGGTTTAGCCCAGGAATGCAAGGATTCTTCATTGTACACAAATCAATCAATGCAATACACCATATTCACAAATTGAAGGAGAATCATCTTGATCAATCATCTGTTGATCATCTCAACAGATGCAGAAAACAATAAGACACTGCTGAAAGAAATTAAAGATGATACAAACAGATGGAAAGATATACCATGTCCTTGGACTGGCAGAATCAACATTGCAAAAATGACTCTACTACCCAAAGCAACGTACAGATTAAATGCAATCCCTATCAAACTACCAATGGCATTTTTCACAGAACTAGAACAAAACATTTCACAATTTGTTTGGAAACACAAAAGCCTCCGAATAGCCAAAGCAATCTTGAGAAAGAAAAATGGAGCTGGAGGAATCAGGCTCCTGGACTTCAGACTATACTACAAAGCTTCTGTAATCAAGACAGTATGGTATTGGCACAAATACAGAAATATAGACCAATGTAACAGGATAGAAAGCCCAGAGATAAACCCACACACATATGGTCATCTTATCTTTGATAAAGGAGGGAAGGATATATAATGGAGAAAAGATAGACTCTTCAATAAGTGGTGCTGGGAAAACTAGGCAGCTACATGTAAAAGAATGAAATTAGAACACTCCCTAACACCATACACAAAAATAAACTCAAAATGGATTAAAGACCTAAATGTAAGGCAAAAGACTGTAAAACTCTTAGAGGAAAACATAGGCAGAACACTCTATGACATAAATCACAGCAAGATCCTTTTTGACCAACTTCCTAGAGAAATGGAAATAAAAACAAAAATAAACAAATGGTACCTAATAAAACTTAAAAGCTTTTGCACAGCAAAGGAAATCATAAATAAGATGAAAAGACAACCCTCAGAATGGGAGAAAATATTTGCAAATGAAGCAACTGACAAAGGATTAATCTCCAAAATTTACAAGCAGCTCATGCAGCTCAATATCAAAAAAAAAAAAAAACAAACAAACATTGCAATCCAAAAATGGGCAGAAGACCTAAACAGACATTTCTCGAAAGAAGATATACAGATTGCCAACAAACACATGAAAGGATGCTCAACATCACTAATCATTAGAGAAATACAAATCAAACCACAGTGAGGTATCACCTCACACCAGTCAGAATGGCCATCATCAAAAAAATCTACAAACAATAAATGCTGAAGAGGGTGTAGAGAAAAGGGAACCCTCTTGCACTGTCAGCGGGGACGTAAATTGGTACAGCCACTATGGAAAACAGTATGCAGGTTCCTTAAAAAAGTAAAACTAGAACTACCATTTGACCCAGCAATGCCGCTACTGGGCATATACCCTGAGCAAACCATAATTCAAAAAGAATCATGCACCACAATGTTCATTGCAGCTCTATTTACAATAGCCAGGACACGGAAGCAACCTAAGTGTCCATTGACAGACGAATGGATAAAGAAGACGTGGCACATATATACAATGTAATATTACTCAGCCATAAACAGAAATAAAATTGAGTTATTTGTAGTGAGGTAGATGTTTGTCATACAGAGTGAAGTAAGTCAGAAAGAGAAAAACAAATACCATATGCTAACACATATATATGGAATCTACGGGGAAAAATGTTTATGAAGAACCTAGTGGCAGAAGAGGAATAAAGACACAGACGTAGAGAATGGACTTGAGGACACGGGGAGGGGGAAGAGGAAGCTGGGATGAACTGAGAGAGTGGCATGGACATATACACACTACCAAATGTAAAATAGATAGCTAGTGGGAAGCAGCCGCATAGCACAGGGAGATCAGCTCGGTGCTTTGTGACCACCTAGAGGGGTGGGATAAGGAGGGTGGGAGGGAGGGAGATGGAAGAAACAGGGGCTATGGGGACATATGTATATGTATAGCTGATTCACTTTGTTATAAAGCAGAAACTAGGACACACCATTGTAAAGCAACTATACTCCAATAAAGAAGTTTAAAAAATAAATAAATAAAATTTTACTGAATTAAAAAAAAAGAAGTGCTGCTATGCCTGTTCCAGATCTAATCTTTAAAAGAATTAGCATATTCCACCTTAGGCTCTTATTGGTCTGAGCCACTTTGTAAAAGATTCAGCTACCTTACTGGAGAGACTATATGAAAAGACTCTGAGATTACGTGGAGAGGGGAGAGGGCTTAGGTGACTACAAACTCCCAGGGGTCTCCACAACAGCATCATGCATGTGAATCAAGCCTTCTTTTCCTTTTCAAACCAAACCAGCCCAGCACAGAGGCCAGGTGAATGTCACGAAGTGACCCCAGTCATGACACACTGAGCAGAAGAGTCTCCCAGCCAAGCCCTGCCCAAATTTCTGGACCACAAAAGTAGGAGATATAATGAAATGGTTGTTGTTTTAAGTTACTGCTAAAGCAGCGGTTCCCAACTTTTTGGCACCACTGGTTTCGTGGATGACAATTTTCCTCCGGACAGGGTGGCAGGGGCGGGGGATGGTTCAGGTGGCAATGCAAGTGACGGGGAATGGCAGATGAAGCTTTGCTCGCTGGCCCGCCGCTCACCTCCCGCTGTGCAGCCCACTTCCCAACAGGCCACGGACCAGGAGCGGTCCACAGCCCGGGGGTTGGGGTCCCGTCCTGGAGGATAAGGAATAGAGGCAGGTAGTTTTATTTATTTATTTTTTCAGTTTTTAAATGGATTTTTATTGGAATATAGTTGATTTATTATGCTGTGTTCATTTGGGGTTTCTTTTAAGATTTTTTTTTGATGTGGACCATTTTTTTTTTTTTAACATCTTTATTGGAGTATAATTGCTTTACAATGGTGTGTTAGTTTCTGCTCTATAACAAAGTGAATCAGCTCTACATATACTTATATCCCCAAATCCCCTCCCTCTTCTGTCTCCCTCCCACCCTCCGTATCCCACCCCTCTAGGTGGTCACAAAGCACGGAGCTGATCTCCCTGTGCTATGGGCCTGCTTCCCACTAGCTAGCTATTCTACATTTGGTAGTATATTCATGTCCATGCCACTCTCTCACTTCGTCCCAGCTTACCCTTCCCCCTCCCCGTATCCTCAAGTCCATTCTCTACATCTGTGTCTTTATTCCTGTCTTTCCCCTAGGTTCTTCAGAACCTTTTGTTTTGTTTCGTTTTGTTTTAGGGGCTCTCTTTCACAGGTGAGAGAACCAAGGGTTGTGCAGCAGCTAAGTATGTTTCTCCTAATTATACATTTGGAGACTGGAAAAATAACCATAGGACCCACTATGAATTGTGCTCAGACCAAAGCTCCAGTTATAATCTAACTTCCCTACGCCCCGCTATAATTGGAAGACCTTTGAGTTTCTTGTTATTAGAGTCAACTTAGTAACTATGTCTAAGATTTTTCAAAATGTTGGTGTATTCCTCTTCCTCTAGTGTACTGTGACACACAAAAATGGTCACAAGGCCTTTTGGGAAAGAACCAAAATGATATCTGTTGTATATTTTTACAGTAGCGTTTCAAGGTCCCTCCTCTAGAGAAGGTCGCCTCCACTTCTGTCAGTAGCTATGGGATTTTGAAGTGCCTTACGTTCTGAAGGGTGGTAGTAACAAGCACCACCTTTCTGCTCACCGGTTCTTATCATTATATCAGTGATAATATCAAAGTCAGCAACAATGTAGTGTCTGCCTCACGCTGTAACTCCTAAAATAATTATTATGTATCATATGTTGCTCCAGATCCCCGTAGATCTGGGCACCCTGAATTTCAGTCTCCCATTGCTGTACATTACGGTGATTTTGTGCATCCCGTCTCCGATATTTAAGTGATGCCACCTGGCTTCCACTGTCCTAGAATTCCATTATCCCCTTCCATATTAAAGAGCCTGGTTCCATGGAACCACTTGCCACCATTAAATGTAGTCTGTGGCCACCCCTGAGCAACTAAGATGCCACTGTGTTCTCCATCAGGGCATTAATGATGGACTAAGGGAAGGAACATAGCCAAGTGGTGGATATTTACATCTTGCAAAGTAAATTAAATCTAACATTCCTACTTCCTTGAGCTTTTTAACCTTTCCTCAATATTACAATAAAATGTCCCAACTTCACCACCTCATGAACTGAGGCTATTATTCTGTCCAAGCTTTAATGAACCAACTCAGCAAACTCTTAGAACTGTACTCTTGCCAGACCTGGGAATCTCCAGTTATGAGTGAGTTCACCCATGTCAATCAATTATATTCCCACAGCCTCATACTTCATGCGCTCCCATCCTAAGATCCTTAGAATCTACTCTTACATGTGTCTGGAGTCAGATTACCTATGTGTTTGCAAAATGTCTCTAGTGCCTACCATTTGTGTGAGTTGTGGTAATTCACTTAACATGTGCCTCACATTTTAGCTACATATAAAAGCATAATTATAAAGAAAAATTCTACCACATAATGACAGAAGAAAATTCATTAAGAAAGTATATAGGAAGGGCTCAAAACATCGCTTTCAAAGAGTAGGCAACTGTTTTGATTGAATTGTGTCCCCCCAAAAGATATGTTGAAGTCCTCATCCCTGACAACAGAAATGTGGAAATGTGACTTTGTTTGGGAATAAGCCCTTAGCAGATGTAATCAGGTTAATATGATGTCACACTAGGTTAGGCTGGGTCCTAATCCAGTGATTAGTGTCCTTATTAGAAGAGGGAATTTGGACACACAGAAGCAGAGACACACAGAGAAGAGAAGGTTATACCAAGACACAGAAGACACAGATGAGGTGACCATGTGGCTATGGAAGCAGAATGATGCATCTACAAGCCAAGGAGCCAAGTATTGTTAGCAACCACCAGGAGCTGGCAAGAGCCAAGGATGGACCGCCCCCAAAACTTCAGAGAGGGCACGGCACTGTCAGCCCCTTGACTGCAGACTTCTGGCCTCTGAAACTGTGAGAGAATAAATTTCTGTTGTTTTGAGCCACGTTGTTTGTTTTACCTTGTTATGGCAGCCCTCAGAAACTAGGATAATATCTAAAAGGGTTAATCATAAAAATTTTGAATTAAAAAATGTATATTTAGGGATTTTTGGTATATCCCTTGTCCTTATTAAAACATTAACTATTGAAATATAATTATTAGCCTATAATAATATTCCTAAGGGATATTTATGTTTTTTTATACTGTTAAACCTAAAGCAAAATTGTGGGCTTAATAACATATTAAAACTATAATTAACTTTCATTGAATGCTACTCTATGCTAGGCCCTGTACTGAGTAATTTGCATATATTACATAACTTTTCCTTATAACAAACGGGGATGTCACTGTTTTAAAAATGAGGAGACTCTGGGGCAGAGACGATACTCAAGTTCTCACGTCGTGGAAGTAACAGAAATGTGATTCCTGGGATTCTGCCTCACTCTTAGCCAAAGTGTTTTATAATATCAAGGATATCTTTTGAAGTATCAAGGAAGATACAACATTTAATAATGCTTTATTATATGCCAGGCACTGAAGATATGCTTCTCAAATGCATCATCAAAATTAATACCCTTTACCCCTACAGTGCAAAAAACAAACAAAACTTTAGAAAGATTAGAAAACTAGTAACATTTCAATTACACAGATTACAAAATGAAGCACATTGGATGTTAATTTCCTTAAGAAAATGTGATTAGTAGGTGATGAAGCAAAATATAAATTTAAGAAGAAAATGAGATATAAGAAGTAAAGGCAATAATGCATCTTGCCATATGCAATACCTTTGTTATTAGTACCATGGTATCAATTACTCTTTTCCTAATGTCCGTTTGTCCGTTGTACTTGAACATGTTTGTGTAATGTGTCTTCCCCTTTAGATGGAGCATTCCATCAAGGTGAGTGATATATCTTGATGGTGCAGCTGTGCATCTACAGCCTGTACCCTGCCCTGATGCTGGCAAATAGCTGAAACTTAAAAACAAGTTGCTTCATGTAAATAAACTGAAAGTTTTAGGAATTTGACACAACTAAAATATATGATAATTAGGATTTGACAACAAAAGGAATACTAAGTTGATTTGTCTGAAAGGTTAAACGAAGTCTTCTTTGTTGTTTTAGTTTTTTGTTTTTGAATTTTTTTATCGAGTGGATACCACCACCAATCAATGGGAATTTCACTGTTTGCCATTTACCACTGCCCAGCACAATGCAGGATTTTGACATCTCTGACATTCATACTGTACATGCAGGTAGAAATATTCAGTCATTAACAATCAGAAATGCCCCCCAAATTTCCAAATATCATTAAAGGAGACGGTACCAGCCCTAGCTGAAAATCACTGAGAAAGAAGACGACAAAATAGGTTGGAAGGTTGATTATGAGGTTGTAGGCAGCTAAATGCTGTGGCTGACATTGTAGAACGTATACCCAGGGCCCATTGCTAGTCATTATCCATTACTTTCTTGATTAGAAACAATGGGTAACCAAACACTGAACTTTCCTTTCAGCTAAGGGTGAACACGTGACCCAATTCTGCCAAAAAGGTACACGCAGATGTCCCTGGGCTTTCTTCCCTTCAAGAAAATTTAAAAATACAACACAAGGAGAAGGATGCTTTCATGATAATACAAAGACCAAGATGCAGCAGACATCTGATGGGAACATAATCATGAAGGTAACCTACTAAATATGAAGAAATATAAAGACAGAAGAAATCTTGTTTCCTGATGATATCAAACATTGGTAACAGCCCTCCACTGATAACTCTTTCCATTTTTGCTGGTTAAAGTATTTTGGTAGAGTTTTCTTTCAATCACAGCTGTATGATCCTATCAGACACACTGTGAGGTAATCTATATATAGAGAGAGATTTTTTTTTAAGATCTATGTGAAATTATGTCACAAATGGGTAGGAGATGCTGTGATCAATAATATAGATGGTTAAGCTATTAGAAGGCAGAGAACAAATCGTTTCCATTTGAGAATAGAGAAGCAGAGATAACGATAATAATTGGTAGGGTGATTAAGAACATAGGGAGTAATTTATTAGAGCTTATGGAATTATCTCTGTAAAAGATAGGTTGAACTAAATTTTTAAGACTAAGATTCAAGTGGGGAGAGGAATTGGGGCTGTGAAAGAAAAGGAGGAAGTTTAGTATAGGAATATTTTTAGGTGGAAAAGAAAACAACCTCAGCTACTGATAAAGAAGAAATGTAGATGGAAAGAAACACGTGGCCAATAATATATGATAAAATGAGAAATATCAAAAATGGGCAATCTGAATGATTAAGAAGTTAGTTGATGGGCCTCTCACTGTTGTGGCCTCTCCCTTTGCGGAGCACAGGCTCCGGACGCGCAGGCCTAGCGGCCATGGCTCACGGGCTTAGTTGCTCCGCGGCATGTGGGATCTTCCCGGACCAGGGCACGAACCCGTGTCTCCTGCATCGGCAGGCGGATTCTCAACCACTGCGCCACCAGGGAAGCCCGAATTTAGTTGCTTTTGTAAATAACTGTAATAAACTTTTTCATAAAGACATATGTGTCCAACTTTTAAAAGCTCCTCCCCTGATAATTAAATTATAATCATTTCAGACTTCTTCTACTGCAACTAATAATTAGGATAACAATTTTAAAATCAGTTTATTATATATTTAAAATATTTTTATCACAACATGGTAAATTAGTAGCACTGATTTTTATATAAAAATTAAAAATACAAAGTAATTTTATTTTCTAAAGCAATGTGGAATTATGGAAGTGAGTGGGAACCAAATGCAAAACCAAGACTGCACGGCTAGTTTCCCATGAGCATAAGCTACCCCATTATCAACTTGCTATTGTCAAAATGCATTTTCTTTGCATCTCATTTTCATCTTTACACTTACACTTTACTTTAAATTGCCAATAAGAATGAAGTATTTGATCTAAAAGAGAAAAATAAAGCATCGCTAGTACAAAAGGAGACAGGAAAAAACAAATGTGACTCTATGGTGTAATTTTAAATTGGTGGTCTTTCTGGAAATATTTCATAGGGTTAGCATATCTCATGGAAGATGCCTGTGATCATTTTTTTAAAAGCCTTCCCAGCTACTCTCATAGACAATGAATAAACTAGAAATATCAGATTTATAATTCACTTGAATAACTTTTATTTATTAAATAATAAATCTAGGAGAAAAGATTCTACGTGGCAAATTTATGAGGATTTGACTGTGTTACTCACAATGCATCAGATCCCCAAGTTTTATATATGCAACTTTATTCTGTACTCCTTGGGAGGGTATTGATAAAGTGAAAGAAAATTTATCCAAAATAAAGGGCCAAAGGAATAAATCAAATTTATTATCAGAGGAAATAGAAAATGTCTGTAAATTACAGCATCTATAGACAGCTATGTTTGCAACGTCCCGTTCACCATGCCATGATATTTGCTAACCATGCTTCTGCTATTTGTTCTTATTACAGACGCAGATGGCCCAGGTTGATCTTTAATTTGTTAGGCTCAAAATAAAATATTGTCCTCTCCAGAGTTTAACAAAGGTTGCCCAACTTTATAGGTTAAGACATTCCAAATAAATCTGTTTCACATGCAATTTAGTCAAAGGCTGGATATAAAGATTCGAACTTTTTCCTGAGTCTTCCCAGCTGCTCAGATTTAAATACCCTTATTGCTTGACCATCCTACTTTACTTCCTGTAGGATCTTCCAGCTCGAGTCACTAAGGAAGTACATATATATTTTCTTTCTGCACAACATTTTCTTGTAAGATAATCATATCCCTGATGGAGTGCTTTCAATGGGAAAGTGGACTGTATACACCTTTTGGGATAAAAAATGCTTCCTCTTTCTCTTCCACCTCTATGGTATTGATTCACTTAATGCACTGCTTCTACTAGGTTTCTATTTCTACTCATTCCGACTGTAATTAAATATGATTCTAGTTTTAAATTTAAAAATAGTGTATGGTAGAGGCTTAGTTTCTATATGGTAAGGTAACATCTTGGTTTGAATTATTTGATGCTACATAACAAACGTTCTTTCAAATAATACCATTATTTTAGCTATTTTATGAATAATTTTTAAGATATTTAAAAACAATAAGCAAAGTCGATTTCCTGATTACTAGACAACTCGGCTGTGGGGGTATTATTTTAGTAATGCTCTGCACTGTATTTAATTGTACACATGTGATGACATTAGACTGATTTAGTTAATATATTTTTGTTAAATGTCTGTCATGTTTAGGTGCTGTGCGAGATATGGAGAATAAACGATGAGCAATGCTGAAAAATTCAAACAAAAATAATACCTTAATACATATTACTTTAAGTAGACTGGTAAGAGAATAAATGGCCAGCTGAATTCAAAATTATTGTACAAATGAATAAAATAGAATAGAGGATGAGGAAATTTAGGAAAAACACACAGGGAAGAGAAGTTAATTCAAATTGTTGCTATGCGAAATTACTTTTACCTTTTTACTTAGGCAAATGAATCTACTTTATTTACTTATTTATTTATTTATTTATTTATGGCTGTGTTGGGTCTTCGTTGCTGTGCCTGGTCTTTCTCTGGTTGTGACGAGCAGGGGCTACTCTTTGCTGCGGTGCGTGGGCTTCTCATTGCGGAGGCTTCTCTTGTTGCGGATCCTTAACCGCTGTGCTACCAGGGAAGCCCCTACATTTTTTGATGATGTATTTCCTCAATTTTTATCTAATTCATATTCAGTGTGGAGAAATTCCTTGAAGAAAATTCGTATTCCTTTAATGCTCCTTTCCGTGTGAACAAGCCATCTTTAATGAGCTATTAATAGGCAAATGTATGCAAAGAACTGTGGGGATTAGATGAAAAATTAGCAGCTGGTGAAATAACGTGCATGAAACACCTAATGGCGGACACAGAGGACGTTCACAGTGAAAGTTCACAGGGATTGTCTTCCTTCTCTACAACTTCCACTTTCCACACCACTGCTTTTATCGTTAAACTGATAACACAGTCTGCTGCAGTTTCTAACTCCATACATGATGCTTATAAGTTCTTAATTTCCTTTAGGATTATATATTATCTATTTACTACAATGTATTCATACTCCGTTTCACTGAGGTGGATTTTTATAAGCATGTCACTTATGACCAGTAACTGGACATACTTTGCACTGCACTCACAATGGAGACAAAATGGATAGCTCACTCACTTAACAATCTCACCACTTTATCTATACCATGTAATTGTAAACAAGAAAATTAAGAGCATAAGCAAACTCGGGGAAAAAAACACCAAAACATAGCTTACAAGAACTGTTAAACTTTCTAATAAATAACTGTAATGTGAATTGACTTGTACTTATGGTTTTGTTTATAACAGTCTTTTATGAGAAAGTACAAAAATACCTGTCATGCCCCCCAGGATTACAACAAAAACCCTTCCACATACATATGCTATATTGTATCATGCTGACAGGTTGTATATGGAGTGGCCTATCAAAAGATATGATTTACAACTGACCAATTACATGCTAAAATATGCAAAACCTGAAAGATTTTTATCAAAAGGTAGTAAGGGAAAAATGTAAGAAAAAGCTAATAAAGTATTAAGGGAAAGAAGAAGGTGAGATTAAAAGTAAAGAAACTGAGGTACTAAAAAAGGAAGCAAGAGTGACCATCGGCTTTGGCCTCAGTATTTAACCAAAATTTAGCCTTCAGCTTCTTTTTCAATTTCAGCTTTGGACACTGGAAGAATAAATAGCTTAGAAATGTCTATTTTGATATTATTTTTTATAACCTCAAACATTTGCATAATCAAGTCATTTATTATCATATATAATCACCATATGACAATAATACAAGCAAGATATTTTATTGGGATTTATTTTAAATATATGAATAATCACTTTCAAATACTGGTGAGCATTCAAGATGTACTTATAGCTACATGACGCAATAGCCAACAATGACATGTTTTTAAAATATGCAAAAGAATACCCCTTTTATTGTATTTTTCAGATAGCAATACTAACATATGAGCACTTACTAATGGTTGCTTGCAGAGAAAATAGTTCCTTTGCTGGAATCTGCTGGATAACTGACCACAGTGATGTACCTTGAGGGTGCAAGGATTTCTTGCATGATATCAAGGGCAAAGATTTTACTATATACATATACAATACTAAGTATATGTCTACTTAGTGTTTTGTTTGTGTAGGAATTATAGGAGCCATTGAACATTAGAGAAGGCTAAAAATGATTGCTTCTAAATCACAATGCAAATTCTGAGAACCTGAGAATTAAACCATATAACAATAAAAATATAATAAGAATAACTGCAAAATTTAAAAATCAAATTTGTTTTGATTTATTTTTATATTATAGTTTACATTATATTTTATTTTAGTCCCAGATTTATCTCACACTTGAAGTGATTTTAACATCTGGCCTAGAGAACAGTGGAGTAAGAAGCAGTTAGTTCAGAAGAGCAAAGCAATGAAAGAAGATATAAAAAGAAACAGAATAAACCTAACATATACTGGCAGTGATGATGATATCTCCAAGTTAAAAAGCCACACTGAATTCTGAAATGCCTGGATTATTGTCTAATCCCCACGATGCATAACTATAGACTGGGATGCTGGGTTTGACTTCACAAGCTTTGTCCCATGAACCCCACAGCGTCCCATTTAGATACATGACCAGGTCATTGCTGTTCTCAGAGTTGTGCACGGTGCCACTACCCTGACAGGGCTCGGTGGCTTGGCTCAGTGGTCCTAGTGTACACCTTTCTCATTTCTAAAACTTAAAGTAAATTCCCTGATCAATAGCCAGAGCTGGAAAATTGGGGCAAACAAACTAAAGTAGTATTAAAATGTAACACAGAATATAAATATTCATGAGTGTTCTGATATAAATACATGATAGAATTCATTAATAAATCAGGGAGAAGGGACAAATCTCCTGTGCTGAAGCACCCCAAATAAGTTAAGTAGTTGCTCTGCCATCAAGGAAGCAGAGCATAAGTCCCCACTCCCTAAGTGTGGGCTGCATGCAGTGACTTCTTTCCAAAGGGGACAGTATCAAAAGCAGGGCGTTTGGTTTGGGGGCACAGTAATTTTACAAAGCAGAAACATGACAAACACCTCAGGTAGGGGACCACTATCAGTATCTGTAGTCACAAGTCATGTTGACAGTATGTACATCTGATACAATGCAATGAGAACGACACCTTACTCTGAAGAGTCTGGCCAAAATCCTATGTGTGGATTTTCCACATCTGACCACAGGCCATTGAAATGGCTTTACCTGGCAGATCCCACAGGGGAAGTTGCCCTCCTTACACCAGACTTTGTGCACAGCCAGGGCACTTTGTGCACAACCAGGGCACTTTGTGCACAACCAGGGCACTGTGGTCTCTGAAGGGGCTGCAGTCAAGTCTCAGGCCCTCTGGCTGTGCAGGCTACTCTCACATCTAGCAGCTCAGCTCTCAGCAGCTCAGCTGAGTCCTTGATATACCTTTGTGATCTCCCTGCCCCAAATCCCAAACCCCAGTCCAACCATGAAAGAAACAAAACAAAACAAAACAAGAAAATTCCATGGAGAGTATTTTACAAAATACCTCACCAGTAGTCCTCAAAATTGTTAAGGTCATCAAAAACAAGAAAGGTCAAGAAACTGTCACAACCAAGAGAAAACCAAAAAGACATGACATCTAAGTGCAGTGTGGTATCCTGAATAGGATCCGGGAACAGGAAAAGGAGATCAGATAAAATTAAGAATATCTGAATAAATTATGGGCTATAATTAATAATAATGTATCAATATTGGTTCACTAATTTTTACATATAATGCATTCTAATATTAGATGTTAATAATAAGAGAAACTGGAAGTGGAGTTAATGGGAATTCTCTATACTATCTGCTCAATTTTTCTGTAAATTTAAAACTGCTAGAAAAACTAGTGTATTGATTAAAAAAGTAAATAGATTCCATGTACTTAAAGAAATTTAGGTGAGTATTTTTTGCAAAATACTGAGTCTAAACAATAAAACCATTAAACATTTCACATTCTAAGTATTTAATCTGAAGATTCCTTTGTTTGATGACTCTCTTAGACTTTTTATCACTTCACACCAGTCAGAATGGCCATATCAACAAAAATCTACCAGCAATAAATGCTGGAGAGGGTGTGGAGAAAATGGAACCCTCTAGCACTGTTGGTGGGAATGTAAATTGATACAGAGACTATGGAGAACAGTATGGAGGTTCCTTAAAAAACTAAAAATAGAACTACCATATGACCCAGCAATCCCACTACTGGGCATATAGCTTGAGAAAACCATAATTCAAAAAGAGTCAGGTACCACAATGTTCACTGAAGCTCTCTTTATAATAGTCAGGACATGGAAGCAACCTAAGTGTCTATCGACAGATGAATGAATAAAGAAGATGTGGCACATATATATACAATGGAATATTACTCAGCCATAAAAAGAAATGAAATTGAGTTATTTGTAATGAGGTGGATGGGCCTAGAGTCTGTCATACAGAGTGAAGTAAGTCAGAAAGAGAAAAACAAATACTGTATGTTAACACATATATATGGAATCTAAAAAAGAAAAAAAAATGGTTGTGAAGAACCTAGGGGCCGGACAGCAATAAAGATGCAGATGTAGAGAATGGACTTGAGGACACAGGAAGGGGGAAGGGTAACCTGGAATGAAATGAGAAAGTGGCATGGACTTATATATACTGTCAAATGTAAAATAGATAGCTAGTGGGAAGCGGCTGCATAGCACAGGGAGATCAGCTCGGTGCTTTGTGACCACCTAGAGGGGTGGGATAGGGAGGGTGGGATGGAGAAGCCAGAGGGAGGAGATATGGGGATATATGTATATGCATAGCTGATTCACTTTGTTATGAAGCAGAAACTAACACACCATTGTAAAGCAATTATACTCCAATAAAAATGTTAAAAAATAAATAAATAAAATAAAGTACACATCCACATTTGCAATGTCTAAAATAAGCCTCCATATTATACAGGGGTGTCATCAAGATATCTAACTGGATAAATAAATTTATTAATCTTCAAAAGATAATTCAAGAATATATATAAAGTCCAAACTACACTTAATAAAATTTACTAATTATTGAAAAAATGTACATTTTGAACATTTGTTTTATCAAAATATATGACTGAATCCCTGAGATGTGAAAAATATTTTATATAGTTAGAATATTGTTAAATATCTTTTCATATTATACATAATAAAGTGGCCAAATTCAATCTTCATTTTTTCTCAAAATATAGAATTAAATTATGTAAACATAATTTTAGAGCATAAGACATATTTTTATATTTTACTGCATACCTCAACTTATTTTCAAGATATATATATTTTTATAAATTCAGAGTATAGCTATCTATAGGATATTGTGATACTTACTGAGAGCCAGGATATGATCTTGCCTCTGAAACCAATTAATTCAGCATGCTGCTTTAAAAGTGACCTATTCTGTTTCTCCATGTGTGTGTGGTAAGCAGAATTCTAAGATGGTCCTTAAGATTCTTGCTCCTGGTGTACACACCATTCCCAGTTATTCAATTAAACATTAATCAAGGTGCTGCTGTGAATGGATTTTGAAGAGACTGGATTCAGAAACAGATATAGAGATTTTTCTGGGTGGGTCTTGCCTAATCAGGTAAGGCCATTTAAAAATATGTCTAGAGGCCAGAGAAAGAGTTTGGGAGATCAGAACCTGAAAGCAGATGTCTGCTGCTGGCCATGAAGAAGCAACCTGCCATATATTTTAGAGAAGGCCACATGCTAGGTAATGGTGGGTGGCTTCTAGCAGCTAAGAATGGCCTCTGGCTGACAGCAAGCAAGAAAGTGGTGCCTCCATTCTGAAACTGCAAGAAACTGAATCCTTCCAACAACTATTGATCTTGGGTGAGGACTCTGAGCTTCAGATGATACTGCAGCCCCACCTAACACTTTGGTTTCAGCCTGATGGACCATGAGCAGGGGATTCAACTAACAGTACTCAGAATCCTGAACTATTTGAATTGTTTTAAGCTATTAAATTTGCAGTAAGCTGTCACACAGCAATAGAAAATTAAGGCAGTATATAAATCTTACATAAAGTAGATATATTTATAAATATTTTTGTTAGTACCTCTTTATCACCAGATGGGAATATATACTTTAAGAAGAATGACATGAAATGAATGAGTACATTAGAAGCTTAGTTTGCAATTCACAATTTGACTATGAATTATACTACTTTTGAAATACAGATTTTTAAAAAATATATAGACTTGTTAAAAAGGTCACTTTAAACAACATAAACTAACATTTTCCTTTGACTGAAATGTTGTGTTTGTTCATCACTTGCAAATATATATATATTTAATACACAATAAACTACCTCATATTTTCCCTATCTTGTATGTAGTAATTAAAGAAAAATCCATGTGATTTTCAGTTAAGTAAGAATTAGGAGTAATATGAAGTAGTTTCTTCACAAAAATACTTGACTCATTTAATGAGTCTGTCTATATCACTTCTCAAACAGTGAAATAACTCTACATAGGTTTTTTTCTTTTTGTACTTTAATACAATGATCAGAAAGCTGTTTTTTTAAAGACATAAACAATTAACAAAAATATATATAAATTACACACACACAAATGTACATAAAATATTCTTCCATATATGGATAGATAGATAGATAGATAGATAGATAGATAGATAGATTACAAACAAACCTATCAAAGGCTCTTAAAGACTATTAGTCATTAGGGAAAAGCAAATTAAAGCCACAATAAGATACCATTACACCACTATTAATAGAATGGAAACAACTAGAAAAACCGGCAACACATTTACACAGAGCAAATAGAATTCTATTACAGTGTGGTGGGAAATGAAGTGGGCATTCTCTTATTCTTCAATTTAGAATAAAAGACTATGTTTTCTATATTATTCCCAATTTAAATTAAAATTTCAATTGCATACAACTGCATTAAGAAGTCCATATATAATATTTTAAATGTTGTAAATTAGAACAAAAATTAAAGTAGAATAAAGCAATATATTAGCATAATTTATAAATATTTTAAAATAATTTTGTGGAAGAAGAAGATATAAATGTCCGGGCATACAGATATTGTTACACAGATACACAGATGTGCATAATGGATATACTAATACATATTTACAGAATATTATATGTTTAATATTATAATTATATTCTGATATATGGTAAGTGTAAGTATTGTATTAATATTTATATTGCATGCACAGCTGCATACATTTTTATTTGCTTTCAGTTATTATGAGACATAAATTTCACATCAAGTTATATATTATTATATTATATATATACTTCCGTTTCCTTAGTTTCACTTTAATGGTTATCTTTTACATTTTTCCATGTAAATTTGTTTCTCTAAAAATAACTAGTTAATATTATCATGCATGATGGTAAATGTATATTTGTCAAAATTCTACTGGTGTAATATGAAGAGTCATTAATATTGATAGCAATTAAATTAAATTCAACTACTAATCATCGTTAGGAACTTAATTAACACTAGATATACCAGAGCAAATACATTTTTTTTCATTGTGAAAATATATCTATATTTTATTTTCATTTTTATTTTTTATGCAATGGATTACATACCTTGTGGTAAAAGAGGACTGTGAAGCCATAAAAGCTTAAGGATATGCAGTCCTCTCCATCAGTGTGGATATGATTCTTTGTGGTTACAAAACTTAAAAATTAAATAGACAATACAGCAATACTAAACCTATCCTAAAACAAGTACTGAAAGATCTTCTCTAAACAGAAAGGAAGCAAGAAGATATAGGAAAGAGGAAATCATATCTGGAAAGTAAATCACTTAAATAAGGCAGTATACAGATCAAAAAGAAAAAAAAAATCTGTTTGTGAAAGTGATGATAACCACAAGGAATAGCAAAAGGATAACCATGAAGATATAAAAGAGGGCATCAAAATCATAAAATGTGGGGGAGGAAGGTAAGAAAATGTAGATTCTTTTTTTTTTTTTTTTTTTAGAATGTACTTGAGCATGGATGACTATCAGTCTGGAGCAAGCAGCTATAAGAAGGGGTTAACACACTTGAAAAACAGGGTAACCACAAATCAAAAACATACAATAGGTTCACCAAAACCAAAAAGAGAACACAAGCAAAAAATAAAAGGAAATCATCAAACAACAAAAAGGAACACAGAAGAAACATAGAATCAACTAGAAAATAAGGTTTAAAATGGCAACAAATACATATTTATCAATAATTACCTTAAATGTCAATGGACTAAATGTTCCAATCAAAAGACACAGAGTGGCAGACCAGATAAATTAACGAGAGCCTACAATATGCTGCCTACAAGACATGCACTTCAGGGCAAAGGACACACGTAGATTGAAAGTGAGGGGTTGGAAAAAGATATTTCATGGAAATGAAAATAACGAAAAAGCAGGGGTCACAATACTCATATCAGACAAAATAGACTTTAAAATGAAGGCCATAAAGAAAGATAAAGAAAGACATTATATAATGATAAAAGGATCATCCACAAAAAACCAGGATACACATTCTTTTCAAATGCACATGGAACATTCTCTAGGATTGACCACATACTAGGCACAAAGCAAACCTCTACAAATTTAAGAGTAAAGAAGTTATTTCAAGCATCTTATCTGACCACAGTGGCATGAAACTAGAAATTAACCACAGGAAAAGAAATGAGAAAAAAACAATTACATGGAGACTAAACAACACGCTACTAAAAAAATCAGGGGTCAGTGAGGAAACCAAAAAGAAAATTTCAACATACATTGAGACAAATGACAATGAAAACACAACTATAGAAAAATATATGGATGCAGCAAAAGCAGTTCTTAGAGGGAAGTTCATAGCGATACAGGCCTTCCTCAAAACACAAGAAAAATCTCAAATAAACAACCCAATCTACCACCTAAAAGAGTTAGAAAAGGAAGAACAAACAAAACCTAAAGTCAGCAGAAGTAAAGAAATAATAAAGACTAGAGAGAAAATAAATAAAATAGAGATTTTTAAATAAACAATAGAAAAAAATCATTAAAACCAAGAGCTCCTTCTTTGAAAGGGTAGACAAAATTGACCAACCTCTGGCCAGGCTCACCAAGAAGAAAAGAGAGAATGCAAATGAATAAAATAAAAAATGAAAAAGGAGAAATACCAACTGATAATGTAGAATTACAAAAACTATGAACAATTATACGCCAACAAATTCAACAACCTAGAAGAAATAGATAACTTTCTAGTAACATATAGTCCACCAAAATTGAATCAAGAAAAAACAAATAATATGAACAGAACAATCACTAGAAGTGAAATAGAATCTATAATAAAAAACAAACTCCCTACAAACAAAACTCCAGGACCAGATGGCTTCACAGGGAAATTCTACCAAACATACAAGTAAGAATATTACTGATCCCTCTCAAACTCTTACAAATGACTGAAGAGGAGGGAACATGCCCAAAGATATTCTATGAAGCAACCATAACCCTGATACAAAAAACCAGACAAAGATACCACCAAAACGAAAATTATAGGCCAATATCTTTGATGAATATAGATACAAAAATTCTCAACAAAATGCTAGCAAACCCAATCCAACAACACATAAAAAAGTGGGTTTCATCCTAACTTCACAAAGATGGTTCAACATACGGAAAACAATGTGACACACCACATCAACAAAAGGAAAGACAAAAACCACATAATCATCTCAATAGATGCAGAAAAGGCATTTGACAAAATTCAACATCTATTCATGATAAAACCTCTTACAAAAGTGGGTATAAAGGGAACATATCTCAAGATAATAGAAGTTATTTATAACAAACCCACAGCCAATATAATATTCAACGGTGAAAAGTTGAAAGCCTTCCCGCTAAAATCTAGAACAAGACAAGGATGTCCACTCTCACCACTTCTATTCAACATAGTACTGGAAGTCCTAGAGAGCAGTCAGACAAGAAAAAAAAAATAAAAGGAATCCATATTTGGAAAAGAAGAACTAAAACTGTCACTGTTTGCAGGTGGCATAATGCTATGTATAGAAAACCCTAAAGACTCCACACAAAAACTACTAAAATTGATAAATGAATTCAGCAAGGTAGCAGGATACAATATTAACATACAGAAATAGGTTGCATTTCTTTACAATAACAATGAAATAGCAGAAAGGGGATGCACAAAAATAATACCTTTTAACATCACACACAAAAAATAAAATATTAGGTATAAGCCTGACCAAGGAGGTGAAAGAGCCATATGTTGAGAACTATAAAACATTAATAAAAGAAATTAAAGATGATTCAAAGAAGTGGAAAGATATCCTATGATCTTGGATTGGACGAGTTAATACTGCTAAAATGGCCATACTACACAAAGCAATCTACAGATTTAATGTGATCCCTATCAAATTACCCATGACATTCTTCACAGAACTAGAATAATCCTAAAATTTATATGGAACCATAAAAGACCCAGAGTTGCCAAAGCAATCCTGAGGAAAAAGAACAAAGCAGGAAGTACAACTCTCCCAGACTTCATACAATACTACAAAGCTACAGCAATCAAAACAGTGTGGTATTGGCACAAAAACAGACATATGGATCAATGGAACAGAATAGAGAGTCCAGAAATAAACCCACACACCTATGGTCAATAAATCTTTGACAAAGGAGGCAAGAATATAAAATGGGAAAAAAAGAGTCTCTTCAGCAAGTGGTGCCGGGTAAGTTGGACAGCTGCATGTATATCAGTGAAGTTAGAACACACCCTCAAGCCATGCAGAAAAATAAACTTAAAATGGCTTACAGACAAGACACATAAAACTCCTAGAAGAGATCATAGGCAAAACATTCTCTGATATAAATTGCACCAATGTTTTCTTAGGTCAGTCCCCCAAGGCAATAGAAATAAAAACAAAAAGAAATAAATGGGACCTAATTAAACTTATAAGCTTTTGCACAGCAAAGGGAACCATTAAAAAAAATGAAAAGACAACCTAGAGAATGGGAGAAAATATTTGCAAATGATGCAACCAACAAGGGCTTAATTTTCAAAACATACAAACAGCTCATACAACTCAGCAACAAAAAACCAAAAAACCCAATTGAAAAATGGACAGAAGACATAAATAGACATTATTCCAAAGAAGACATACAGATGGCCAAAAAAGCACGTGAAAAGATGCTTGGGATCGCTAATTATTAGACAAATGCAAATCAAAACTACAAGGAGGTATCACCTCACACTGGTCAGAATGCCCATCATTAAAAAGTGTACAAATAACAAATGCTATAGAGGGTGTGGAGAAAAGGGAACCCTCCCACACTGTTAGTGGGAATATAAATTGGTGCAACCACTGTGGAAAACAGTATAGAGTTTCCTTAGAAAACTAAATATAGAATTACCATATCACCCAGCAATACCACTCCTGGACATGTATCCAAACATAACTATAATTCAAAAAGATATATGTAACCCTATGTTCATAGCAGCACTATTCACAATAGCCAAAACATGAAAACAACATAATGTCTATTGACAGATGGATAAAGAAGGTACATATATACAATGGAATACTACTCAGCCATATAAAAGAATGAAATAATGTCATTTGCAGCAATACAGATGCAACTGGAGATTATCATACTAAGTGAAGTAAGCCAGAAAGAGAAAGACAAATACCATTTGATACCACTTACATGTGGAATCCAAAATATGGCACAAATGAACCTATCTATGAAACAGAAACAGACTCACAGACATAGAGAACAGACTTGTGGTTGCCAAGGGGGAGGAGTGTGTGGGAGGTATGGTCTGGGATTATGGGGTTAGTAGATGCAAACTATTAGATACAGAATGCATAAACAACAAGGTCCTACTGTATAGCACAAGGAACTATATTAAATATCCTAGGATAAACCAAAATGAAAAAGAATATATATATGTGTATAACTGAGTCACTTTGCTGTACAGCAGAAATTAACAAAACATTGTAAATCAACCACATTTCAACAAAAAATAAATTTAAAAAAATTAAATAAACCATCTTCCCTTCTACATCACACACACACCCCACAGTTATGGTTTTAGAGCATAATAATCTGAACAAAAGTTCCCATTAAGAGAGAAAAATGGGAAATACACGAGTCAATAGTCCATGGTGATGGTGAACTACTGCAGGATAAACATTGAGAAGTCCATTAGAATGTCTCAGTAGGGGAAATTCCTTGATTTGAACTGAATTTTTTTTACTAGGAGGCACTTGGTTGTCTACCATTTTTGGTGTCAAACATTGTTTTCTAGCAACACAATTCATTTTCTTCATAGCTGCTTATGAAATGTTGGGGTGTGTAGCTTCTGGAGTATTATATGCACTTTCACAGTATACTTTTCACTGCTGAAAGCTCAGACCACAAGGGTTACATTACAATCCAGTCTTTCTTTTTTTTTTTAATTTTGTATTTGACTATAGTTGATTTAAAATGTTACTTTCTGCTGTACAGCAAAGTGAATCAGTTATACATATAAATATATCCGTTCTTTTTTAGATTCTTTTCCCATATAGGTCATTACAGAGTATTGTGCCGTATAGTAGGTCCTTATTAGTTACCTATTTTATATATAGTGGTGTGTATATGTCAATCCCAATCTCCCAGTTTATCCCTCCCCGACCCTTTCCCCCTTTGGTAACCATAAGTTTGTTTTCTACATCTGTGACTCTATTTCTGTTTTGTAAGTAAGTGCATTTGTAGCATTTTTTTAGATTTCACATATAAGCAATACCATATGACCATCCAGTCTTTCTTAATCCAAGCTCAAACTTCCTTCACAAATACAAATCCCTCAAACTATTAGAAAGCTTTTGACCTATTTTCTCTCATTTGGTTTCATGAGTCACTAACTAACTCAAAGTTCTTTACTAGACATAAGTTTCATAAGCCCTTAATTTTTTGTTTCCTGCATCCAGACAATATTCTGTCCTTCAAACTAATGTCAGCCATACAGGAGGCAACTGAAACTGAGAAGTCTTAATGGTTTTGTTGCATAAAGTATTTTACAGTCTAATTTCTTATTGTTTGGCATCTGAAACCAGTTCTAATTCTTCAATGCCCCTTTCACTTCTGATTGTAAACTGAAATTCTACTACTGCCACCCCCAGGTCATCTCTTTGTTATACTACAAATCAATATACTCTATCTTCCCAAACAATTCCCTGAAGCTATTGGTTCAATAGGAACCTGGTCATGTCTCACTTGCCACATGTGAAAATATTGCCAAACGTTAATCAGTGATAACATTGATTTCTATCTTTCCAACATCCATTGTCTATATTCCCATCACCAATCTACAAAGCCACTGATGAACATTTTAAATTCTCCCATCAACAGCCCATTTCAAGGTGCACATTTTTACATGGTTTAGCATGTCTAATTGCTAAACAAGAAAGTAGCAAGATGTTTACAGGCTCCCCTCAACATGGTGAGAATTCTTTCTTTCTCTTGCAGCAATACTGGGCAGGTGAAGAGGTTGAGGGAGCAGCCTTCTTATGCGTCATCATTCAGGGATACAAGCTAAGCAAGTCTCTGCCACTATCATCCACATGTGACCTCCAATCTTCCCTAGAATCATCTGCAGTCCAGTCAGCCAGAAGGAGAAATAATATAGTGGAGCATGTGTGGGACTCGTTATGAGCTGGACTGGAAAGAAGTCACATTATTTCAGTGTCCATGCCCCATTGGCTAGAACTCATGGTTATAGTTAACTATGACAATATCTAATTGTGGGTACTCCTACATATCCACTTTGAGACAAGCTTTTTCTGTCATGAAAATAAATTGATTTAAGGCCCAGATTACTTGCAAGTTAGAAACCTCTTCAAATTTCAAGTTATTATTAACTAATCATGGTTTTGATGTTGAAATTTACATTTGAGTAAAATTAAGGCATCTTTAAAAAAATTCTATTTGCAACATTTGTATGCATTGCATCTTTTTCAGAAATATAGTCATTGATTTTTGCATAAAAATATAATGAAAGAGAGTACTACATATTTCTTATTTTTATAGTCATTCTCTGCAAAACACATAAATTCCAAGGCAATAAAGTAGACCAAAATATTGGCACATGTTAAAATTATTATTATTGTTTTTTGGAGAGA
Source organism: Kogia breviceps (assembly GCF_026419965.1). NCBI lineage: Eukaryota > Metazoa > Chordata > Mammalia > Artiodactyla > Physeteridae > Kogia > Kogia breviceps. Next base: position 9,992,106 of record NC_081310.1, on the reverse strand, counting down.
GCATTTTTGCCTTTCAATATATTCTCAAAAGTGTTCAAGAAACCAAAAGAGATAAATAACACTGATCCATATGTTTGACAGGACTTGGTTTTTAACTAAACTTTATTTGCAAGAAAAGATTTACTTAAGCGTAACTGCACCATTTTCTAAATACGTAAAGTCGTTGGAATGACTTTAACGTTGTATATATTTGATTTCCATGAAATTTGGGTGCCTCGTCTTCCTAGAGCATACGCTATTCTCAAGGATAGCACAAATATCAACTCAGGTAAGTTTTCTTGATCTTACTTCTACTTTATTCTGTGTCTTTCTGTCTCTTCTATTATCATTTTCCAGTTTCTCAGGGTTCAGCAATTACAATATGTTTTGACCTTTAATAACCCTTCTAAAAAAAAAATCTCTTCCACTCTGACAGTCATTTCCCTGTATTCTTTCTTACAGGTGCTGTTTTCTTTTATGGGTTGGGGCACATTCTTTTTTCCGCTCTGCAGTTTTCTTTCTCCTGCAGTCGTGTCATTTACTCTGAGGTTTCTTACTGAATTCCCTCTATACGCTGTGCTTTTCCTAGGCCGCTAATTCCCGGGTCCTACTTCTTCTCCTTCGTTGCACTCCTGCTGCGCCCTCACTTTCTAGAGCTGCCCTAGTTCTCCTCGTAATATTTTTAGGACCGTCACTGAATGGTGCCCCCTGATATTTGATCTGGCATTGGAATGCTTCTCCTAATACTTGTAAAGAGTATCTCAGAATCTATGCCTTTGAGGAGAAAAAATGATTTTCCTAGCAAACAAATGGAATGCGGAACCAAAGGTAAAAACGTCTCCTTTAATCAACTGTAATTTCTGACTTCCTAAATTGAAACCAATATCGTCCTTAATATACTTAAACATCACTGAAAGCATGTTCCCTGGAGGTAGCAAGATAAAATTAGAAGAGAGGTCTGGGTTTTCACTAACTTGTACTTCCCATCCATTGTGTATGGGCGCCACTGCCATACCTTCCTTCCAACCCTTCCTGCAATGGCCCACTTGGCCCTTCCACCCGAGAGCGCACTGCTTCCTCCAGGCTCCCATAAAAAGTAACTTGGAAAAAAAAAAAAAAAAAGTAACTTGATATGTGCGACTTTCTCTAGGTCAGTGAGTAGGATCCTTGATCATTTTTTTGACCTGCACAATTCATATAAAACCTGTATCATCCTCTGTGATATTTAACACATAAATATGCTATTGTTTTTGATGATTGTTTTCCCTTAGGTTATGAACAAATGAAGGAAAGAAACAAAACTTATTCAACTTAGTATGTGAAACACAAAGGCAGGATGAATGTCTGTTGACTGTTAATCCTAACTTACTTTAAAAGTATATACGTATGGGCTTCCCTGGTGGCGCAGTGGTTGAGAGTCCGCCTGCCGATGCAGGGGATACGGGTTCGTGCCCCGGTCCGGGAGGATCCCACGTGCCGCGGAGCGGCTGGGCCCGTGAGCCATGGCCGCTGAGCCTGCGCATCCGGAGCCTGTGCTCCGCAGCGGGAGAGGCCGCAGCAGTGAGAGGCCCGCATACCACAAAAAAAAAAAAAAAAAAAGTATATACGTATATATATACTTTATATACGTAAATACTATATGTATAGCTGATTCACTTTGTTATACAGCAGAAACTAACACACCATTGTAAAGCAATTATACTCCAATAAGATGTTAAAAAAAAAAGATTACATTCTATGGGGGGAAAAGTCAATAAACAAATATACAAATTAAAAAAATAAAAAGCAGTACAAAAGAGAAAGATGCATCCAATGTGACAAACCTAAACTGTCACTATGTGTATACTTTTCAGTTACTTTTTATTTTACTTTATTTTATTTTATTGCTTGGTTTATGGCATATAAATAAAATGCCTTAAGTCACATTTCCTTTGATTTTTCTGTGAACGACCTCCCAGGTGACACCAATCAAAGATTTATTTATTTCACTGACATCAAATGGCTGGATAAATAAAGTACTCCATTATTTAAAAACTCAATACTAGTTTAAAAATAATACAATTTTCAATTATTCTTACATAATTCTCTTATTTTTCTCATTTTATAGTGTCATTACTATTACCAAAATAAAGGTATATGTTTCTGAGATTATGCTGTTAAAACTGATGAGAATTTTATATATGTTCATATTTATTTAATCTGAAAGCTACTGAATCATGTACCTATTTATTGATTACCAGGACAAACATATTATAACATCATAAACTTCTGTAATTTTTAAACTGAGAATTCAAGGAATAATATGATAAACAATTATTAAGTTGAGTGATAATGTTTGTAGATATTACTGTTCATATATTCTATGAATGTTGATTATCATAAAGAACTTAGCAAGTGAGAGCAGTGGTTAAATGGACTATTAAAGGTGTGGTGTATAATTCAAATATATTCTTAGAGATGTATGACTATAGTAATAATTAATATAAAGTTAAAAATCTTTATGCTAATAATAATAACAATGTTATTTTTTCCACAATGTTTTCAAATCAATAAGTAATTCTTTTTTACAGCACTGTGTTATAATTATGTTAAGGAAATGTAATTTAAGGTCATTTTTCAGAAACACCGATTTTATATTTTGTCATGTAAATAGTTTTGCATAGTAATTTTATAATCATTTTTAGAATTTGCCATCAGAAATGCTTCAGTAATCAAAAATACTTCACAGTGTAAAGGTACAAAGAGGTCATAATATTTTTGGCATGATATCAAAAAAGTAGTGGGTAGTGAATTTTTATAACTCTTACAGGTCTATAATATATATTTAATGATTATAAAGCTATTTAGCTGTTTAATCTTAATAGTATATTTATGTTCATTATCACTTTCCATATATATTCAAAAATCCAAAACTCCTTTTTTCTTTTTATATAAGCAATATGTTTTCATTATAGACAATTCCAAAATATAAGCATACAGGGAAAACTAATTCATGTTATTGCCAATCTTTAATAATCACTATTAATATCATGGTAGGCTGAATCATGTTATCCAAAAGATATGTCCAAATCTAAACCCCTGGAACCTCAGAATGTTACCTCATTTGGAATAAGGGTCTTTGAAGATGTAATTACAATAAGGATCTCAAGATTAAATCATGCTGGAGGAAGGAGACCACTAAATCTGATGAACAGTATCCTTATAAGAAGCAGACTAGGACAAGACACGGACACACACAGAAAAGAAGGCCATGTGAAGATGGTGGCAGAGATAGGAACTATACTGACACAAACCAAGGACCACCAGGACCACCAGAAGCTAAAGAGGCAAGGAAGGATTCTCCCATAGAGCCTCCAGAGGGAATGTAGCCTTGCCAACACTTTGCTTTCGAACTTCTGGTCTCCAGAACTGTAAGACAATTTCTTTTGTTTTAAGCAGCCCAGTTTGTACCATATGCCATGGCAGCGTTGCAGTACCAGTAAGTTCAGTATTTTAGAATATCACATATTTGAATTACAGTACATCTTTTAAAATTTGTAGTGCTAGGACCTTATGGGGCCCTCTGGACTTGAAACATCATTTCAATTCTAGGTACTTCCTTGTGTATGTCTTTGTTAAATAATTTCCTCTAATTTCCCTTTCCTTTTTCTTTATTTTAAAATATTTTATTGGACCTACAGTTTTTTTCAGATTTAAACATCTGATATGAGGAGTGTCTTTAATCAATATTCTGTGTTAATTCACTTGTCAACAAATTTAATATATTCTTAATATAACAGTGAATTTTCCAATGGAGTCTTAAATGTATTATGACATTTAGATTAGCAACCTCTAGATTTATCTAGTTTTTTTTTTTAAAAAATACATTTTCTTTTATTTTCTATACCTTTGTTCTTATTCTCTGAAGAATTCAAGATTCTTCTATGTTTTTTCTATTTATGTTTAAAATTTTACCTATGTTTATTTTCTGTTTTCTTGAATTCTGAATGTATTCTATCTGTTCTTTTAATGGTGGTCTGCTCTTGTAATCGATGTTGTATTTTTTTCTGTTGCTTCTGTTTATTTTAAAATTTTTGTTTAATTTGTAATCTCACGTTAGAAGTTGGAGAAAGTATATTAAGACCTTACCTACCTTAAGTTTGAAACCTTAACCTTGGCTCTAAATTGATGTTAATCTCAAATGGAATTTCTGTGTACACTGCTGAAACTTACAACAAGAAGACTCTGAGGAGAGGGAGGTGATGAACTGGTTTCCATTTGTCTGATTAAATTTCCCCCAGAGAATCCTTTTTCCTCCCACCTAGAGGTTTAAAGCTATTTGCTAGGATTCTGGCAATTGAACCAGCAAGGTAAGTGTCAGCTAGCTTTCACTACTTATTATGTTATTTATTGCTAAATATTCCTATTTTCAGCAAAATCTCTCATTGTTGCCTTCAGATGTAATCAGTAGCCCCAAGTCCAATGATATTGTTTCTCTACCTTTCTAATTAATAAACCTCTAATCATCTAAGTGAAAATGTATTATGAAAGAATGTGTGTCTATTGTGGTGTAATGATTGCTTATTCAATGAATTACTTTGCTTTCAAGATTTCCCTACTGGAAGTCTGAATTCAAAGATACATTGTACCGGGCTTCCCTGGTGGCGCAGTGGTTGAGAATCCGCCTGCCGATGCAGGGGACGTGGGTTCGTGCCCCGGTCCGGGAAGATCCCACATGCTGCGGAGCGGCTGGGCCCATGAGCCATGGCCGCTGAGCCTGTGCGTCCGGAGCCTGTGCTCCGCAATGGGAGAGGCCGCAGCAGTGAGAGGCCCGCGTACCACAAAAAAAAAAAAAAAAAAAAAAAGATACATTGTACCTCAAACTGTGAAGCCTTTCTGGTACATTTCAGCAGGCTTCCTTCTTTTTAGTGTTCCTCCTTCCTTTCAGTTTCTTATAGCCACTCTAAAATTCATCATTTGTTTACCCAGTTTCTTCTACAATCATGAGTGTTTGCTTATGTGCTGTTCTTAATATTTCAAACTTTATTTTGGATGAACCACAAAATTAATTTTAATCAGGCTGTATAATTATTTTTTTTCTATCCTGAACAGAAATAATCTTATTGCAGTGTGAAGCATGTATTACTACTGTAAGGGAAAAAAATGTAGATATGAAATGAACATAAATCACTTTTTATACATAGAAGGCCACCTTCCTTACCATTCCATCATCAGATACATCATTGTTTTCCTTAATACCAAAAGAAAGTGGTTAAATTACCCCTTGGGGGAAGTTTTTGCCACTCCAACAGATGTGTGTGTGTGTGTGTGTGTGTGTGTGTGTGTGTGTGTGTGTGTGTGTGTGTGTGTGTGTGTTTGGGCCAATTAGACTAGCAGAGCTAGTAGTATTAAATTACAAAGTCTTTTGAAAACATTAACAAAATGGTTTATGTTCTGGATAATTTAAAATGTTTAAAGTAAAAACAGATACAACGTTAAAACATTGGTCATATTTTATTTTATTTATATTTTTACTAAAAACTCCAGTCTAAGGAGTCTGGAATAAAAATTATTAAGGAGCATATTTTCAAATGGTTAGTTGGCTCTTATTTAATTTGTAATTTTTTTTTTTATTTTACCATTATAACACATACACTTTAAAATAACAAACTGATATTTAAAATTTATATATATATATATATATATATATTTTTTTTTTTTTTTTGCGGTATGCGGGCCTCTCACTGTTGTGGCCTCTCCCATTGCGGAGCACAGGCTCCGGACGCGCAGGCCCAGCGGCCATGGCTCACGGGCTTAGTTGCTCCGCGGCATGTGGGATCTTCCCGGACCAGGGCACGAACCCGTGTCTCCTGCATCGGCAGGCGGATTCTCAACCACTGCGCCACCAGGGAAGCCCTAAAATTTATATTTTTAATGTCATGTTTTCCAAAATTTTTTATGGACAAATGAAGTCTGTAGCTGTAATGCTCTGTATTATAATATTCTGTAATAATGCTTTATAAAAAACCAAAGAAATAATATATGTATAATGTAAAAAAGCTGTTAATAATAGGGACAGAATTTCAGGGCACCCTTGGTATGACTGTGAAATCACTCTGTGCAAAAAAATATCAAGTCAGGAGCAATTTAACAAAATGTTTGAGAAAAAAATTTTTATTAATAATGAAAAATGGGGGAAAAAAGACATTACCTTAAAAATACGTTAATTATTTCTGGGATTCCAACCAACTGCTTTTTTGTTTGTTTTTTATTTTTTTAGGGGGAGGAGAGTGTTTGTTGAAATGATATATGGCCTTATTCCATTGTCTATGAAAAGAAGAAATAAAAGTCCCTTATCTGAGTATCAAATGGTACTAAGGATTCTATAAAATGAAAAGGTTTCATATATATATGATAACTTTATATATAAAATATATATACATATATTTCTTAAAATATACATTTCAGCAATATGCAGTGTACCATATATATATATATTTATATATATACACACATATATATATATGGTGAGACAGTGACAGAGAAAGAGATACAGAGAGACACAGAGAGAGGCTATAGTATTATGCATTTTAACCGTTCCTTTGGTTTTCATGATCATTATTCTCTTGTTTTTAAGTGTATTGGATTTGAAGTAATCTGTGTTTGAATCTCAGGTTCACAAATTACTAACTATATGACTATGAGTAACTTGATTAACTTTCTTTGCACTTCAGTATCTGTTTACAAAACAAATATAATAATTACACCTGCTCATGGTTTGTTGTGAGAAATAAAAAGATGAATATTTAAAGCACTTAGAATTGTGTCTGTCAAACATATGCTCCATAAATCATAGCTATTAATAAATCCTAAACTTTTGGCTGTTGATTATAATTTAAACACAATAGGACTTACTTGTAGAAAACTGCATTCCGTCGTTGACATTCTAACCAGTTTTGAACCTTCCTGAATTGCGTTGCCAGTTCACCTAATATTCCTTAGCCAGGTTATAAGTCTATAAAAACTACTAAAAATAAATGTTTATATTCCATAGGTTTCAAAGGCTTTGAGAAAGCTAAGTTTGGTTTTGGTGTTGGTACAAGAGTACAATGAGGAGATTAAATTAAATCTTAAAAAATAATATTAGTATTTAAACAAAAACTAATTATGGAGAGTAAAGTATGTAACAATAATATGCTGGTTGTCTTTGTTTAGTTCAATGTATAATAAAGTTTGAGAAAGGATTAAAATTATATTTAAAGTAACTTATAAAGGACAGTAAACAGTGAAACTACACCTGACTAACCTTTGATTACATTGTTTTCTTTTAAACAATGTACTCAATCTACCCTTTACAAAGTAAATTTTATTCTTGAGTAAGACATGAATAAGAATGTTCTTCACCATTGGGTAGTGTATTTATGGCAGCTGGTGCAGAGTAATACAAAGAGAAAAGATGGGATGAATTTGCCTATAGAGGAGGAAAAGATGTATATAAAGCGTTTACTCTGTGCCAAAATCTGCAGTCATTGCTCGACATGTGTTGTCTGTATTTCACACATATTAAATAATGTGAAATAATTTACAAATATTTTGTCATATTTACATAAGGGCCATGATAATTCCCTCTCTACTTGTCCAATTTTAGAATACGTGTTGCTAAAAAAAAACAGTTGGGAATTTTTTGTATGTTTTTATAATGTAACATTACATCAATAAATGTTTGATACCCTTAAATAATATTCAAAATATGATTATTAATGACTGCTTGGAATTCTCGTGTATTTACCCTTTGCCAATTTTTTTCTCTAGTTTGTTGTGAATAGTTTCTTAATACCTTATAAACTAAATTTTCAATCTACTAATTTTTCTTTATTGTTGAAGGAATATGGAAAGCAGCTAAAGTAAGAAATAGATGATAGGGTAAATCTCATGGTGAGACAATCTATCAACATTTCAAAAGAAATATAGACACTAGTTATTCTAAAAAGGACTGCGTATCATTTCCTCATGTCCTTCTATTAAGGAAAAAAAATCTATAAAATATAAAGAGTAAGGTTCTGACTATTTTCTTAGCTTTTCTGGCTAAAACCTCAACAATGACGATAATACAGGAAAATTACCCTCCATTTCTAAAGCTAAATATACCCACAGTAATTACTCTGAGTTCTTCAAACTAGGCAACTGACCACCCACCCCCTCTCCTTCTAGGTTATATGACATAACACTAGAGAATTGGTAGTATAGTCTCAAGTTCTAGCTAAAGCTTTGGCTTGCTTTATTTTTAGAGATAAAGGTTTGGGTGTTGTCAGCATGTGCTCTATTTAAGTCCAAGGGATTAGGTGAAATCACTTCATAGCCCTGTTGAGATAGAGAAAGAGCCTGGGACTGAGAAAGTATTCTTGGGACTGTAACACACAGGGTGTGAAAAGGAAACCAGAAGAGGCAGTCAGTGAAGTGGGAGGGAAAGTAGGAGAGTGAGCTGTCATAGGAGCCAGAGGAAGAGTCTTTCAAGACAGTGTCCAATATCTTTGAATGCTACTTACTGGCCAAATAAGATAAAACACAAAAGTAACCATCTGATTTGACAACATTAAAATGACTGATGTTCTTGATATATTATTTAGTTATTATCTTAATGATATTAATTAAAATAAGTGTTTCAGCATGGTGGATATGGTCTTCATTTGTTGCCATGGAGTTGATAGATAGCAATGAAAGGGTGGCCTTCAAACCCGCTAAGTTTTAATGATGCAATTCTGGCTGTATTGTCTTTTACTGTGTCTCATAAAAGTTATTAATATTATTAAGATATCTAGAGAAATACAACCAAGACCTGCTCCTAAAAGCCTTCATCTGGTTGCTTGCCTAACAGACTTCCTTGTTTTTACTGGAGGCAGGTGGGGTGGAATCTGGCTGTGTGACATAATTGCTATAGGGGACAAGCTTGGAAGTATTTCCAGAAGCATTCTAAATTCCCACTGAATCCTCTCTTTCATCCTTTCTTTTCCTCTCCCTTCTGTTTTTTTTTTTTTTTTTTTTAAGTTTCCTTCCATTAGCATGCTTTTTCTCTTCTACTCCTCTCCCGTTTTCCCTTTGCTTCCTGCCTTCTTTGCTCTCTCCTATCCTGCTTTTCTCTCATTACCTCCATCCACTTTGCAATCCCCTTTGTTAAACAGAATTAAATGTTAAAGAGTCCCTCTTTCCCTTAAGCCTTCGATGCCTCTGTGTTCCTCCTGTTACTGGCTTCTTCTGTCCTTCCCACAAATTGTCTAAGCATATGCAGTAATGAATATGACCTAAAGTGCCCCGGAAGATTGTCTGGGAGCTATTTTATTTCCATGGAATAAAGGAAGATATTCTTCTTCCTCCTACCACTAACCCTCTGCATAAATTCATGGGGGACTCCCATAATCAGAAGTGTAAAGGCACAGCGTGCAGCTGAGTCAGGAGACTCTGTGACTTCCACACAGCAAAAGCAGGCACATTGCCATTTCTCTTAGGTACCATGAGGCTCCTCCCTGCTATGCCTGCAGATGAGTGTCTGCGCACACACATATATAACAATATATTTTCCTTCCAGGAAATGAGAGTTGAAGGAATAAGAAAAAATGAAAATAATTCCTATTTTGTAATACATAATGATTAGTAAATCTGAAGGAGTTTCCACTATTATACTTAACAAAAATCTTTCCTAGCCTCCATGTGTTGTACACCGTTCAAGCTTTGGTCTAAAATACATTTCAAAAAATATAAAATAAAATAAAATAAAAAAATAAAATACATTTCAGCACTACTCAAACAGGGCAGAGAAGAGCAGGTCTGGAAATGGAAAGTAAATGAGTTGTATTTATCCTTGTGCTAACCTAGGATTCAATTTGACTTTCTATTTATTTATAGTACAATTACCAAAATGTAAGTTTTTGTAAGTAGCAGATCTACCTGTGGGCTATCCTACAACATTAGAATTTTTGTCTTTCACCTGAGATTCAATAAGTTGATTTCCCATATGCACAGGGAAGTATATTCTAATGCAAGTTCTTAGATCTCTGAATTCCTGAACCTCAGTTGATAAATTATGCCAACAATGAAGTCTATAATGAAAATTATAGCGGCTTATTTCTTCTTAATGCCAGCATTTGAGTCACACATAGAACTAACTGCTTTATCTCCCAGCACGTGTAATTCTAAGAACTGACAACAAGAGTTACACTAAAAAAGTTGAACAAGATTCTGGATCACTCTAGCTGTCAAATTTTAGAATTATATCTTTTAGAGGTAAGAAACAGGATAATTGCTGTTAAACTCAAGGACCTAACAGATATAATTCTATATCAATAGCCCTATAACTTTATGCTACAACTCTAGCAAAGATGGAAGAGGCCAGGAAACACCTAGTTGGTTTTTTTTAAAAAAAATGGACATAATAAATTTCATATAGGAGTTTCTGTCTAGAAATGTGAATATACTTTTAAAATAGGATAATTTTTTTCATATTTTGAAAATTTTCCTAGTGGTAAGTACAGTACATTTTTTTAATCTGCACTTTTTTATATCAATATAACCATCCAAATATATGAGTCATCTCTCATGTTTTAAGAACTTGCTATGAAACAATCTAATGAGTATGAGATATTAATTATAAGAAAGATGCTAATAGTTCACATGATGGCATTTATATTCAATTTTTTATCATATTTTAGAGACAATTCAAAGGGGAGTCAATGGAGAAGATCAATTAATGTAGAAATCCTTTTTGATCCCCCAATCTTTTGAACATATAAATACAAGTAAAATAATGTACATGTATTCATTCATTCAACAGCTGTTCTTGAGTATATTCTATACGTGACTCACTTTTCAAGGACCATGTATAAGATTTCACTCAAAAGTAAAAGCACCTGTTCTCAGGAACTTACCTTCTAGTTAGAGGAACCGAAAAAGTAAGCACAATATTGCAGGTGAACATAAGTTCGAAAAAGGAAAATGAAGTGATAAGATGACAAAAATGGACGGTGGGGAAACACTGAGCGTTGCTGAGGATGAGAAGCAACAGAATATCCTCTCTCACTGCTAGTGGAAGTGTAAACTGGTTACACTGTTCGGCATTACTTACTGAACCTGAGCATCTGCAAACCCTATGCCCCAGAAATTCCGCTCCTACGTGTTTTCCAACAGACATGTGTTCATATATTTACCAAAAGTTATACAGTAAAATGCTCATAGCAGCGCCTCATGTACTGGGTCTGTAAAGGGAAAAATCAAATGCAGTCAATAGTATAATAGATAAACTGCAGTTATTCACACCACTGAATATTATACAGTGATAAGACTAAACAATCAACAGCTGCATGACCACAGGAGAACATAATGGAAGATTCTATTTCTGTAAGTACCAAAGCAGACTGTACTCATCTATGTTGTTGAATGAAGGACAGTATACAGCTGAAGGTGGCGAATGCATGAAGGAGAGCATATGAGTGGTAGAGTGGTGGAAGGCTGATAATATTTGGTTTATTAATTTGGAAGCTGGTTTCCTGATTGGGTGATTTACGGCTCAGACGGTGACGCTGCCTAAAGCTAATATTCTGTTTTCTTCCATGGTATAACTGTTAATACTTTTCTTTCTCTAGTAGTGTAGTAGTAGGCTATGAAATGTCCCTTTTTCTATACAATTTTAGGAGGCGATTTAGTCTAGTAAATTCTCACAACAGGGAGTATATAGAAAGTGATATTTAATAGTGATATGCAACTGAGATTACACCCTCAAGACATGAGTTGGTAACATGAATAACAAAAAATAGCCTTGTTGTTACTGAATACTAGCCTATGAATTTGTAAAATCTGCTGAATTATGAAGGAGTTATCCACCTATTATTGGCATTAGTGACCCTCAACAACATTTTAAGTTAAATCTAACATCAATTTACATTTGAGAAGTAAATCCTTTCTAGGAATACAAATTCAAAAGTAGAGCAATCCATCTACTGTATTTGGACTAAGATCAAAACTATCTATTAAAAGCTATTAGAAGATGCATCTTTGAATCTCACCAACCAAAATTATTCGTGACATTTCCCGTGGTTTGACATTATAAACCTATTGCTACAAGGGTTTTTTTTTCACATTTTTCTTTTATTTTGTGTTTAAGAAATGTACGTGCCAAAATGAGTTCCTGGTTTGATTTTTTTTTAAGTTTTGCTTTTCAAGATTAAATAATTCTTGCAACTAAAAATATTTGATATTTTGAATTCTAAGCAAAATAAAATAAAATTAAGGATATCTGAAGACTGGAGAAAATACAACAAAAATTAAAATAGATTATGTTTCTGAAAAATTAATTGAATTCATGCCAGTCCTTACGAAGGCAGATTTAAAGCCATTTGCATATAATAATGAGATCACATAATACTTGAAGGGCATTTCTACAAGTAGGAAAAAAAATCTAAAATAATCTTGAATATGCCTATTGTGATATTTTGATAGTCAATACTAATAGGTTTTTTAAGATTTCTGAATATATGGAAAATATTACTCTCATAAATATTTAACTAATGCTTTGTTATCATAAAATGTCACAACAAAAACTTTTGTATGAAAGGTATGCCATAAATTTTGTATTCTAATAGTCCTTGACCTGTGTACTGAGTAGAGTAATTAAGAGGGTATCAGGTTGTATTGCTATTAACTATACACATATCTAACCCCTGACTAAGCTATGAACACTGTGACAGTCAGTTCTACATTCAATTCAGTCCATATCTCTATGACCTACAACACTTTATACTAATAGGCAATTGCTAAATATTTGGCAAATAAATACCAAATAAATATATGGCTTTATGAAGGAGTAAACACAATACATGCATGTACAATAGAATGATTCTGAATGAAAAGACTTGTGTCAAGATAACTGGCCCTATATGACTTTGAAAATAGTGGGATCTTGCATGATATCACAATAGATTTTGTCCTGCTTATCCTCCCATCACTGTCCTAAGAAAACCACAGACCACAGAATCGGACACTCCTCCCATTACATCATAAACCAAAATAATTTTCAGCTAGATTAAATATTTAAAGGTACAAAATTATACCACACAGAATATAATATAGATAAATAATTACCTGATTTAGAACTGAGGAGAAAAAAATTCTAATAATGAATAGCAAGTAGTTTCACAGAAATAGATTGATTACCTTAATTATATTTAAGTGAAAGGAACCTTACACTTCTCCACACTGTCAAATTTTATAAATGAATTAGGGAAATATGACTAGGAACATATATTACAGAGTAACTGTTACTATCCTTATGAAATACTATTACAAATTAATACATGAAAAACTTGCCATTAACAGAAGGATTGGTAAGGGACATGCATCAATAGGATGAAAAACTGTATAATAATATCAAAATTCTCTAAAACTGAAAAGGCAGCATACCTACGTGCATGTTTCTGTCTGTATGTCTTTCTCCCATGTGCCTATAGTCAGCATACGTGTTAATTACAACTTTTAGTTATACTGTGTCTTCAGTTGATCATTTTCAAAAATTTGATACCTTTGGAATACAGTGAAACAGAGTAATTCATTTTCACCGTCAATGTTTGGCTAACTGTAGTGGGAAGCCTGATGAGAACTGTCAAAAGAAGACCATTGTGAGAAAGGATTAGTGGAAAGGTCTGGAGAAGAGAAGTCATGTTCTGTGAGAAACCTGAAAAGTCGTTTTAGGACGATTCTAGGATAAATATTAGGTTTCTTTGTCTCAGGCGTGTTTTTGCAATGGGTTTGATACCAACCACAAGCAAGTGAAAATTCGTTTGGGGATGGTGGAAAAATCTTAGACATTGCAGTGGTCTGTGGTCCTCCAAAGGGCCACAGCACATAAACAGCAGAAACAGCATTCACGAGCAGCGCTGGGGGGTATGATAAGAAACAAGTATCTTCAAAGGCTGCTTCTTGGAGTGATCATGAAAAAAAAGGTTGAGAAACCCTACATCAGATAATGGTGGGTATCTCTGACAAAAAGGTAAAATCAAATTAAAATTTACCTTCTTACTACCTTAAAAACTTTATTCTATTTTGCACACCACAATTTACAGCACTAAAATTAAATAAATTCTAAAAATAATAAAATGTTATATAGAATAATCAAAGAGATGATAAAAAGTTTAAGATAAATTGTATAATATACATAAACAATAATATTTAATCATTTACACAGATAAATATATGTATACATACAAAATTACCAGAGAAATCATCAACTAAGTGAATCTGCAAAATCTACTGCATAAAATTATGTAACACAAATGACTAAATTTTACTGCTGTACAAAGAGTAAAGTTGCTCATGACAAGACGGTATTGGAACCTCTTTCCATTCTTAATGTTTTGGAAATCAACAACTTTACTCAGTGTAAAGCAAAAGATAAAACAACATTCAGTGTAAAGAAACAAATACAGTAAGAGAAAAGAATTCCCATCAGCTTTTTAATCTGAGAAAAGGGACCTATTGCCTTAGCACATCACACAGAACTACATTTCCAGATGGAAAGGTAAAGTGGTCTATTTACTTGTGTGTTTGAAGGTAACATTGTCAAAATGGAAACAAATGTAGGTTTGACAGTTTTGTGATTTCCCTACGAGACTAGAAAATCCATTTAGATGGATTGTTACACAGCATCTGGTATATCAAAAGCATTCTGTAGAAGAAGATTGTAGCTATGAATATGATTACATACATCTAGTAACTGAAGGCCAGCGATTATCTTGAGTACTACAGACATAGCAGTTAGGCATCTGTACTGTAAAATAAGAAAATCCTATTTCTAGTATCATTTAGTGAAACAAATTATAATAAAGCAAAGTTTAAAAAAGTAAAACAAGGCACAAAACTCAAAATTGTAGAAAATATTATAGCACCTATATCTGAGCATAAGAAATGTGTGACAGGTGATAAATCTAACACATTATAAAAAGTAAGAATTGGAAAAAAATAGGTTACATTCAAGTGACACTATTATAGAGTGAATAGTGTGAACAATGCATCTGTATTTTTCTTTGCTGCACCATCAGAAACATAGCAATTTCCCTGTCCTTTAATATTTCTGGAATAATTTTTAAAAATCAGATTAAGCATACAGTCCATGGTTATATCTTTGCAATAACTCATTATTAATGCTTCGTAAACCAATGCGGTCATCAATAAACATTAAGTACTACAGTGTAGGCAGTGTTCATAAAATATAATTTCATGTATAGGGTTGACATTCAAGTGGGTTTACTTACTTTAAAATAGAACACTTTGGTTATGATATTGGCCTGGGAAGAATTTCCTGAGTTATTATTTTTTTTTCTATTCAATACTTGCATTGTTCTACCACCAGTAAATAAAATGGGTTACTGGTGGAAATGTGGAAGAATCTAAGGACATCTGAGGCTGCGAGTTTTACAAAGGAGAGATCTCACAGATCAATTTGTTTGTTTTAATGATGATGGGGAGAATCCATTTGGAGAGAAAAAGGTTGTCTTGCTGGAAGAAGCTAGGAGAAGACCTCTCACTCTGGCTGGCTGAATGCACAAGTTGCTCTCTTTAGTACCCTAAGGAGAACGGTTTCCCTGTCCCTAACTGCAGGACCACAAATTCCTCCTAAGAAAGTGACCACCACACAGATGCCCTACAGAATGGGTGAAGGCCATTCTGACTGGTAGGAGAGGACTTTCTCCATCCCTATCCACCACTTATTAAAAATAAAGGACAACAAAAGTACTTGGCAAGGAAGTCTCATCAAATGAGGAATTTGTACTTTGTTCACTATCTAGCCATGAAAATATAGGACTTTACTGTATCGTTTACCTCTTGCCAGTTAATGATTCCAGAGACGTCCAAACAGAACGGCCCCTTTGAAGACAGTGGAAAGCAGCAAACAAGGGGCTGTATTACATGAGTGCCCTACGAGGAAATAAACATACTAAATGAATAGAATAATGTAAGGAAGATACACAGCTGAATCAGCACAGGTTGTCCATACTGAAATAAAACAAATGGAAAAGTAATGAAGACTCCCAAGAAAATAAAACATAAATAAGATTTTCCTTGAAAAAAAATAATGTTAAGTTCAGTGGAGGGACATAAAATCTCATCATCTCTGCTGAGTATAAAATTAGTGTTCTAAAATACGAAATGAAAGAGACTGCTCAAAATACAGGACAAAACCACAAAGGAAATGAGATTATAATAATAAAAATAAGATTTCTGAATAACAGGGATTCTGGATAATAAAACAAAATAAAAAGATACTTGTTAGGGATTGGTTAATTTAAAAATCATTAAAATAAAACTTCCCTGTGTTTGAATTGACCTTTCAATGGAAAGTGTCACCTAGAAAAAGTTCACCCATCCAGATATTCATCTCCTTTTTGAAAGAACTTTAAAAAACTTCTTATTAAATGTTATCTATTTTTCCCCAGTTTTGAAACTGGTCTGGCCTTCTGATCTGCTTTGGCAAGTGAGAAAGTAGCAAACATGATATAGGAAGAGAGTTCAAAAGTCCCTCTTTCAGAACTTGTGAAACTTCTGCCATCCTGTGAATAACTCCAGGCTATCAGGCTAGAAGTGAGAGAACACACCAGGCAGAAAACCCCCTCCAAGCTGGGACCCCTGCAGATTAAACTTGCCCCCAAATGAATTGGAATCTGATTGCAGCTACATGAGCAAACCCAGCCAAAAGCAGCTGCTGAACTGCCCAACTGAAAACAAGCAAAATTGCTTACCTGCAAGTTAAAAAAGTAATTTTTCATTTAAGCTACTAAATTAGTAGTTTGTTTGGTAGCAAAGTCTAACTGATATGTCTCTTTGTTTGTCATATAACATGCTTTCTTCTAGTTCTTTTAATCTAATAACGTAGATCATTTGCAGTCTGTCTCCAGGAAGTTCAAAGTACCCTATCTAAATTCTTACTCATTAGAATCCACTGCTTTTTTTCCCTGCTGGTTCTCGCTTATGGTACTATGATCCATTTCTGTTTTGTCTCTTTTTTTTCTGTGAAATTTGTTGTTTTCTTCCTAATTGTGAGTCCATGTTCCTTGAATTTTATCTGTGAATCCTTTGAAGTCTGGATTGAAAAGTTATTCCTCCAAAGAGGATTTGTGTTTGTTTCTTACAGTTGATGGGAAAAATTTGTGGAAAAGATAATTTAAATGAAATTTGAAATTTTTAAGGATCACCGGACGGTGCAAGGCATATCTTCATGCATCCTCCAGGGAGATACATGTTTTGCTTATGTCTTGGCTTCCTCTCTCAGCATTAAAATTAAGATAGCCACTTTTCTATTGCAAGTTGTACTAATTTCTCCTTCACAATTACACTGAGCATGTTATATTTGAGGAAATCATATTTATGTGGGGATCTACTATTAGATTTTCCACTTGTGCAGGCCCTCGGCTTTATTTCTTATCCTCTATAACTCATGTAGTCATCAAAACAGAATTTCATTGTTTCCCAGGTACTATGGACTGAATGTTTGTATCCCCTGAAAATTCATATGTTAAAAACTAAATCACAATGCAATTGATTTGGAGGCAGGGCCTAGGAGAGGTAATTAGGTTATGAGGTTGGAGCCCTCATGAATGGAATTAGTGTCCACATACACTAGAGAGATGACCTATCTCTCGGCCATGTGAGGGTACAACAAGAAGGCAGCTGTCCACAAGCCAGAAGGCAGTCCCTCTCTAGATACTGGGTCTGCCAGCATCTTAAACTTGGACTTCCCAGCCTCCAAAACTGTGAGAAATAAATGTTGTTTAAGCTACCCAGAATATTGTGTGTTTGGTATAGCAGCTCAAACTGTTTAAGATACCAAGTCAGTAGAAAATCTCTGGTAAAAAAAATGCCTTGATGTTTGATTACTTCCCAGAGCTCCGACTTCTGCTGTGCTTTTAGCCTTTGAAAATTCATTCTTTTGTGAAATAGAAAACTGATTTTAATTTTCTCATAGAAGGGTTGTTCATGGTTTATTTTCTACTGTATTGCCACTAATCTCTCTCATATAATCTACTTGGCTACCTAATATATGATAGAAAGCATTGATTTCCTTCCATTATCGTTGCCTTCTCATACATTTATATGTGCATCAGGTTTTGTCTTGAATCAGACTGTTAGCATACTTAGTTCATTTAGGTATATTTGTGGTCAGTCAATGTACAAACATATCAGACACCAGTCTTATGGAAGGTTCAGCTGTCCCAAACTCTCAGGCCGTTGACTTGCAATGATGCTTGAAAAGCCAACATTTCTAATCAATCATTTAACGACGTTTACATGAAATTCTTCCTAAATATG
The DNA here is from genome assembly GCF_026419965.1 of Kogia breviceps. Classification (NCBI taxonomy): domain Eukaryota; kingdom Metazoa; phylum Chordata; class Mammalia; order Artiodactyla; family Physeteridae; genus Kogia; species Kogia breviceps. Next base: position 9,973,803 of record NC_081310.1, on the reverse strand, counting down.
AGAGAAGAGCAATGAACAGGGAGAAACTGAAGACACACATTAATTTGCCTCACTATTTTGCCTAGGGCTGGCCCTACATATAACAGTGTATATTTTTCATTAAATAGAATAATAAAAAATCAAATGCAATTAACTGAACTAATATGAAGGGACAAGATAAATGCTATACTCTAATAGAATTCGATTGCTAACAACTTCAAGCCATAGCTGTCTTATTTGTGGACTGCAGCAAATAAAATTAAGCTTAAGAACCAACTAATGGATGATTAATGTTCCTTATTAAATTAGATGAAGGAAAATAACAACGTTAGTTGTTAGCAAGTCACCAGAGTAGGGAGAAAAAAAAAGAAACTTTGACAGGGATAATTTTTCTGAAGTTTTATTTCATAAAGATGGTGAATAAATTGCCCAGAGAAATGGAACTCTGTTCTACTATTGACTGTAAATTTTCTTTCTAATTCTATCTTAAAATACAGTTTATGATTTATGGTTGCTTTTACAAGTGGATAGCAGGCTGCACCTAGGTTATAAACTTGTGTGTACATAGTATACTTTACATTTACAATATCTTTTTCATGATCTCATAGGAAAGCCTTTACAGGTAACTTTGATTAAAGGCAGATTTGTGGAATAGTCTTACCTAAAAGATTATTTCTTCTCTTTATTTAACATTATCTTTTATAGTATTTTTATATAATCTTCTTCTTTCTGACCTTGATCACAAAGCCACACATGGAAAATCAAATTTTCCTTAGTACTGCAATGAGAATCTACTTTTGTGCATTAATTATATGATCAAGCAAAGAATCAAGAGATTGTTCCAGAAGGAGGTTAAAATGTCTTCATGCTTGAATAGTCTCCAGGTTCATAGTACATGAAAGACCTAACAATCCACATTAAATAAAATTAAATGCTATACGGGCAAGCACTTGAATGGACTCCTCTGTTTTATTCTTCCTTACCAGCCCACTAATCATCTGAAGATTATAAGGAAATGGTACATGGGAAGGGGGATTATTTCTTCTCTATTTAACATGAATGTTTACTGACTAAAAAGTTTTTAGATTAATATATACATATGTATATATATTGTGTTATATATGTATATATACACATATACCAATGCATAATTATCTTTATTGCCTTAAACAGTTTTAAGTATATACATTTATAATCCAGACATATACATATGTAGAGAGAAATGTATGTGTATATATACATTTATAGATGCACACACACAAACATATATATAATATTCAAAGCTTCATTTATTCCATTCCAAATGTTCTTCATTTCTTGGTGTAGGTCCATGTTTCTAACATTACAAAAATCCTTTTGTATACATAACTTTAACAGATTCTGTAGGTTAGATGGTCTGCTGGCAATGAATTCCCTCAAATTTTATTTGTCTGAGAAAGTCTTTACTTTTTCACTTTTGAAGAATATGTTCTCCAGATATAAATTTCTAGGTCTAGAGGGTTTTGCCTTCAGCAATCCATTGTTCCCTTGCTCACACAGTTTCTGTCAGGAAATCTGCTGTCATTTGTATCAGTGTTCATTTGTAAATAAGGTGTTTCCTCTCTCATCCCAGCTATCTGGAAAATTTTTTCTTTGTTTTTAGTTCCTGCAGTTTTAATATAATACGACTAAGTGAGGTGTGCTTTTGTGGTTGTTTTGTGCTATTTATTCTGCTTGGTGTTCTCTTAGATTCTTGGATCTGAGGTTTGTTGTATGCAACTAATTTTGACCAATATTCAGTCATCTTTTCCTTAATATTTATTATGCTTCATTCTCTTTTTACTTTCTTCCAGTTGCTCATATGTTATACCATTTTATAGTGTCCTACAACCCTTAGATGATTTGTTCTTTTCTTACTTTTTTACTCTTTATATCTCTTTTCATTTAAATTTGGGTAATCTCTGTTGGCCTGTCTTCAGATTTACTGACTCTTTCTTCAGCTTTGTAAAATCTACTGATGAGCATATTGAAAGTATCCTTCATTTCTTATATTGTGTTTTTATATCAAGCACTTCTATTTATTCTTTCACATAGTTCCCATCTTTGCTAAAATTTTATCTACCTCATCTTGCATGTTGCCAACCTTTACAATTTAGTCTTTAACACATTAAAGCTAGTTATTTCAAATTTTAAGTCTTCTAACATCTGTATAATACTTGAGTCTGGTTATAATTGCTTTGTCTTTTCAGACTGTGGGTTTTTTTCCTTGCTTTTTGGCATGTCATAATTGTTTGTTGAAAGTCTGCCATGTTGTATAGGACAGTAATGCTGAAGTAAATGAAATTGTAATTAGAAAGTCTAAAATAAAAGATGAAATCAAGAACAAAATGTATGGTAAATATGTAAATCTTATGACTACTGACTGTATGAAAAGTAATAAATTTTTTTAGACTTAAAAAGTTAAATTTTCTTTTCCTAAATAAAATTTTATAAGATTAGAGATATGAGAGTAAAATATTCTAAAGGATTGGTGTTTGGGGGAGGCCATGAAGAGATATTTCTTAATTTAGACCATATGTTAAGTAAGCATGCTATAATTTCTGTTGTAACCTCTAGAAAAGGAACATCTTATGACAATTCCAAACTGAAAAATGAAGAAAAGTAGAAGGAGAAAAAGATATCTGATCTCAAAAAGAGGCAAGAAAACAGAGGTAGAAAAATAGAACATGTGAGACAAATGAAAAGTCAAAAATAAGTTGATAGATATGACCACCAAATATCTACTTACATTAAATAGAGAGAGAGAAAAACTCCAGTTAAAAAACAAACATTGTGAAGTTTATTTTAAAAAAATAATAATACAACTGAGTTCTTCATACAAAGCACCCCTAATTCTTAAGGATAGAGAAAAGTTGAGAGTAAAAGTGAAATACAGCATAATATGAAAGCACTAACCAAAAGAAAATGGGCATAGCTCTATTAAGAGCAAATATATTTTTTTTGTACAAAAAGTACCAGTTAAAAAAATAATTTACTTCACAAAATAAGCATTCCAAATGGATAATAAACATATGCAAAAAATCCACATTCAAATCCATGAGTAATCAGGAAAAGGTAAATTTCTAATTGCAACTGCAATTAGAAACCATTTCTAATTAGTAGCAAATCTAGTAGCAAAATTATAAATACTGAAAATGTCAGTAAGGATGTGAAGAAATGGGAAATCTCTTATCCTGCTGGTGAGAATGTAAATTGACACAACCTTGTCAGGAAACAATTTTCCTTCACCTTGAAAAGTTGAAGGCTAATTTTATTACTAAAATTGTACAGACCAGCAATTTCATGCCTAGCTGTATGTTGGAGAAAACGACTTGAAATATGAATCTGGAACTACAATGCCATTAAAGTAGACTTATTCATATGAATACAAATTAAGAGGGAGGAGATATGGGGATATATGTATATGTATAGCTGATTCACTTTGTTATAAAGCAGAAACTAACACACCATTGTAAAGCAATTATACTCCAATAATGATGTTAAAAAAAAAATCTCTCAAAAACAACATTACAGAAAATGCAATGATTTTAGAGGATATCCTTTATAACAGCAGTCCCCAACCTTAAAAAACAAACAAACAAAAAAAAAACTAGCCAAATGTGCACGCATGGTGGTATAAACAGATAATTGGTGATTTACATATCTAATAAAATACTATAGAGAAATAAAAATGGACAAGCAATAATTACACTCTAAATTGACACTTCTCAATTTGTGGTCTAGGAACTTCTGGAGATTCCTGAGATCTTTCCAGGGTGTCCACAAGAAACAAGAGAAGTATTTTTTTAATAATACTAAGAATAATTTTAGCCTTCTTCCACTCTTATATTCTAGTGAATACATGGTAGAATTTTTTAAAAGCTACATGGCATGTGATTCTATCACAGCCTTCATGTCTAATGGCATGCGTGCTTTTTTTCATTTGTATGTTCTCTTAAGTTTTTCAGATTTTACTTTCAATATGATAAATTGTCAAGAAAAAAAACTAATACCTAAGAATTTTATATCTAAATTATGATCATTCTACTGACTACCATGGGACCTCTGAGTGATGTTTCCACCACTTGTGACTCAAAGATTTCCTCTTAAAATGAGAAAGGTCAAACCAGCAAAATGTAACACTCTAAACGTCAAGTTGATCATTAGCTTAGCTCAGCCAAACTACTCAAATACAGAGAACTGGGGGGAATAAGTCAAATTAATTTTCTCTGTAAGTGTTTATTTCTAGCAACTAAGACATTCTTAACTTATGGAACACAAGCAGCATTAAATTTTTCAAATAGCATGAATAAGCTGGGTTCATCAAAAGGTATGTTTCACTCTGTGAATACTGTTAGGGCTCCAGCCTAATAACACATTCAAATTAAATTTCATTGAAGTCTGCTTGTTTGAAAATTAACAAGTATGTTCTTCACATACCTGCTCACTCTTCCCTATGCTGGTTGTTCAGTCCATGAGCCCATGATATTTCTTAGTTAAAATATCTGGCATGCTTATGGAGTTTTCATTTTATTATAGATAAAAAGAGAGAAAGAAACTTCTGGTGTGTTGCTTAGTTGAAGGCAGAGGATTTAAAAGTGGGTACAGACAGATATAAATAATATATTTTAAACTTAAGGTTTTTTGTGTGATAAGCATGCTTACAATTTCCAAATTTTCTTTTTTAATAGTATAAATCAGTATACATTTTATCACATTGTTTAAATTATATTCCTGAATCTTAGAACAGGTTCATGACAATTATGATATCAAATTAATTAAGATAATGTTTGTGAAAGAATTTAGCACAGTACCTGCCACTTACAGGTGCTCAAAATCTTCTGTAGAATTGAATCTTAAATTCATGATTTGTAAGCCAAGAAATTATAAGGTACATTTTATTCAATATTGTTAAGATTTTATATCTGTATTTACCTATTTATCCTGACACAGGACACGAGGCCTCTGGATCAAAACACAGACTATTACACATAGAGCAAGTTACTGCCAGTTTCCTGAACTCCAGTCACCATGGGGTATGTAATAAAAGCTGGATGTTCCTGTGTATATGCATTGGTTACACTATAGGAGAGGAATACCAAAATTATGATATTCAAAGCTTATTTTGAGATGCTGTCACTTTTGCTCTTCTTGTTTTCCAGAGAGAAAGGGACATTAGCTGTAGAATATAAACAAAACTTCTGGAGAAAAGATGGATGGTCCTTAGGTTTTCATTACTCTTAAGGTAGTTAAGTTAGAGATAATAATTTAAATCTCTCTAGAGATATTCACTATCTCTTACTTCCAAGGCATGTTTGCTTTTCAGTCATCTTCTAGGCATTTACTTTGTGCAGTAAGCCTTAATTATGCATAAATGTGAAAATATTCACAGACCATTATCTCCTCCCAAAAAATATATTATAAAATATTAGAAATGCTTAACTGTATTAATGAAGTTAGATCTCTGGGGCATTATTGTGTAATTCATGGTAATTACAAACATTTTATATTCTAGAAAAAGAAGAAAGACTTGATTTAACCCCATCATTCATATGAGAAAATGAGGTCCAGAGATTCATAAGAACACATCTTGAGTAGTCTGTTAGATAATTATAAGGAAAATCTGTGTGAATAAAGTAAATACAGGGTTTTGCATTTCACAATTACCAATACCAAATGCATATACTGAGTTGACATTTAAAACGTATGTTAATCAACATTATTTTACTTCAGAAAGATCTCCAGAGTTTAATGGCTAATATGAATATAGTGAAATTCACCATAATTATTGTCTATGTGGGCCAGTATATGCAATATATGTGTTCGTATTTTTCATATGAAAGAAAACATTGCTGTAAAGAGAACTTCCGTGTACTGGATTATAGTCTTGATTGATAACCTAAGGTGAGCATTTTACACCAATGTATATCAAGAGAAGCACAACATGGAACATAGGTTTCTTTGTCTTTAAGACTAGCAGAAATTTTTGACCAAATGCATTTTGTTAAGAATTTAAGATTCTTTATATTTAATAGAATAATGTTTTAACGTTATGTCTTTTCATTTAGCACTTTATTTGAATATTATATTCCCATAGTTTCAAGCTATCTACATAATGTATATTTACAACTATAATAAAATAATATTTAATGCTATTTAAACCTTAAAAATCCAGAAATTTCTTCTACATCATCATAAATGGTCAATTAATATACAAAATATTCTTAGTGTTGAAGGACTATTCTTGTTATTTATTTATATTTAATGTACGACATGAACAAATATTTGATTAATCAGAATATCTAAATTCCTGATGAAAGCAGATAATAAAAGTGAAAGAGAAATAACAGAAAAAAACACATTCTAATCTTTAACTTTACCAGGGTGGTTAAATTTTAATTATAGGGAGATAGACCCTTATGATAAAAAGTGATACTTTATTTAATTTTGCCAACGTACTTAGAATTTCATCAACTTGTTTTTTATTATTTCAGTATACTTCTTTAATCTTCTCTGTATTTTATTTTTTGTAATGAGCCTTTGGTACTTATCTATCACAATGGCGGTGGGTGTCTTAATCCCTATTAGTCTGTTTCTATCTGCTATTTTCCATAGGACATAACAATGTATCCTCCTGAGATATATTCTCCAAGTGTTTCTTTTATCTCTTAAACCTGTGGGGATTTTGTGGGAGGCAGTTTAATTCTATCATTCCCATAAAATCACAGAGCTTCCATCCCTTAGGTTAAATATCAAGTTAATCATTAAAAAGATAAAGACAAAGCACTCAGGCTTACTAGAGCCAGTGCATAAATAAATGTGAAGAACTTAAATGAAAAACCCCTCAGGTACTTGGGATATTAGGAAGTATTTAACAGTAAAAACCTATTAGCAACACTGAAAAGTTCTTTAGAACAGCAGGGTAGCCTATTGTACTCACTCAACTGAACATTGTTCTCGACCAGCCAAAGCCAAATTAACCTACAAAAACTATTCCCACAGCCAGTGCAGTATCTTAGGGAATAAGAGAGGAGACAGAGAAAAGGACTCTTCTGAAAGAGTTGCAACAGATACTTTATAAGCTATGGCTTGGAGAAGAGCTGTACTTTCTTACATGTCAACATTTATGTGAATCTGTGCAGTGTCAGGAGACACAGAAATAACCACAGCAGTAGACCATTTAAAAATACCATACACAGAACGACCTCCTCTTCTTAGAGTTCCGATTCAGTAGGTACAGAATGAGGCATAATTTATTTCTTTTAAGTAAAACATTTGCATGTAGCAGCTTGTTTAATAATTAACAGCAACCCTAAAAGGTAGGTATTATTTTTATTTTATCCATTGTAGAGATGAGAAAACAGGCATAAGTACCATTTCTTGGGTCACACAATGAGAAGTAGAAAAGAAGATATTTAGAATGCCCTCATACTCCAAAGCAAAGTAGATTCTGGACAAAGTATACTGTAAGTATGACACCATAGTTACATATCTTAGATCACGATGCAACAAGAAAGAATTAATTAAAAATAGTCATTCAAAAACCCAAGGACCCCCTTCACCACCAACACCCTAACAAATTGAGGAGAAACTGGAACCAGAAGCAAAGTGAAATAAGGAGACACTAAAAGCAAGCTTTCCTTTCTTTTTTTTTTTCTTCCTTTCATTTGTTTGGCTGCACTGTGCTGCATGTGGGATCTTAGTACCTGCGTGGGAACGCAGAGTCTTAACCACTGGACCTCCAGGGAAGTCCCAGGAGGGTTTCCTTTAAAACAAAGGCTGGTATCAAACAAAGCTTCTCAGAATATTTTTTTTAAATTATATTTTCAGAAATATAATACTTATAAGTGAGTTCACAGATCGTGAAGAAAAGAAAATTTCAAGGTGTGAAAAAGATGTATTAGCCAAGTAGAATTCAAATAAATCTTGTGGAGCAATATTAATCAGAATGCATAAACTAAAAAAACAGTGTTAGAAATAATATTACCAAATTATGATACAACTCATCAGGAAAAATTTATAATTCTTACCTGATATGCATCTAAGAAGGTAGCCTCAAAATATATTAAGCAAAAAATAAAACCAGAGGAAAAATTTAGTAATATAATAGTATAGCTGGAGATTTCAACATAATTTATCAATAACTTATTTGGAAAATATTGATATTTATAGATTCTTAAATTTAAAAATTGGAGAATCCATATCCTTATGTGCATAGAGAATGTACAAAGACATAAAGCTTCTCCCCAAATCAGATACTTGTTACCGCAAAGAATATATTCTTACACCACTATGCAATGACAATAAATAAAAATGAATTTTTCAAACATCACCATAGAGTTCTAAATAATTCATTTATCAAAGAAGGATTTTGTGGGAATTAAAAAATAATCTATAATATAGCTTGATCAATTCATATTTGATACAGTAAAGGTGGTATTTCAGAGTATTACAGTCTTAAATGTTTATACTGGAAGAGAAGACAAGATGGAGATAAGCATTTAAATTATGATATCAGAAAATAAGTCACATATCCTTCTCCCCAAAAACTTTGATACCATGTTCTATCATTCTGATCATACTCCTTCATGTATAACCAACCCCCCTTGCCCCTTTTAAAAATATTTTTCTGAACAAAGCCAAATCTTGCTAGATGAAACTCTCTATTCTGTGCCTGCATGCATGCAGATGTGAGGCAAAACCTTAACTGTATTGACTGGATCTGTGTTAAATTCAAAGCCCCATCTTCAAGCATTACTTTAATAGTACAGTATCAAATCATGAACTACTTCCTAATTAATCAAAAACACCCAGAAGCTTTCAGGTGAGAATATTTCAATGATATCACCACCAAATCTACCCACACACTTTTATACATACCTATGGACTCTGCCTTCTCTTCCAATATTATGTGTGCATAGTGAATTTCTTATCTGATGTGTGAAACCTGGCACTTATGCACTAGGTTCTGCCTTCTTTCACTCAATCAATTATACCAGCAATTATCCCTTTTTCTCCTTCATCAAAATAGAGTTTCTGGTATTGATTAGCCTCACAATAAATACATTTTAAATTAAATGATTGGAATTATATTGGCAATGATACATAGTTAATAAAATGGATCAGAAAGATACTGACATTTATTGATAAGTTTTCAATGTCTGTTGAAATAATTCAGTGCCTGTGCTGAAACCTGTAATATTGAGGTTTTAAAGTTAAAATATATTATTTTAATGTGAATAACAAAGGCTCAAAAATTACATATCCTTCTCTGCTGAAACCTGTAATACAGAGGTATTAAAGTCAAAATATATTACCTTAATATGAATAACAAAGGCTCAAAAATTATAGATATCCTAATTTAAGATAAGATGAATTGATGCAGCGGAATGCTGCCTTTGTTTGAGAATTTTTTGTCCTGAGGCTGTCTCATCATCTCATTTTAATAATATCATAGCAGGCAATCAATGTGTTGTCTCCATGTTAATAGACATTAAACTTGTCTCACTTCCAGAATGCATGCATAAGGCTTTACGATCTGGGATTTACTGAGAAAACTGCAATAAAAGTATTGATGTCCCCATCAGTTTGGGTCTCAGTCTATAATTAATAGCTTGTTTCCTTTCACTTCAATGGAGACAATCAAGTTCTAAGCTAATTAAGTAGAGGTAAGCCATAAATTGCAGTTTAAAGAGAGAAAGTCTGGTTTTGAAACAAAAGGCATTCAGAAGTTTTGGAAAGAAAATACATTCACAATACTCGATTCGACATTTGGAAATGTTTCTCTTAAAAATGTGAAATACATGGCTTACTTTCTGAAACTAATATTCTGCACTAGAAACCATAATTCATCTTCAGTCAAAACAGCCATTCATTAGCTGATGTATTCTCAAGAGTATCAGAACTAGTAGTTTTGACGATTTTTTCACTACAGATAATTTTGTGGTTTCATTGGCAATGTTTTAGTTTCATGGCTGAGAAAACCTAGTGTTCTGTCATAAAGTCATGTCTATTATGATCACAATTGATGATTCTTAATAATGATTCAAAATTTTCACTGCTATTATTTAACGTGCTATGTTGTTTTTATATTTCCTCTAAACTTAATAAAAGATAATTGATTTTAATTAATAACAACATTTAGCAATTAAAGTGCCTGGCAGTAGTCTAGCTTATAAACACTCTGGAGACTCAGCTTGTTCCATCTTAAAGCAGCAATTTCCATTTTCCCCCATATAACACAGTGAGTGATTATACCATCCCAACACACAAAAAGTAGTTTGGCTATAACAGCCCACTTAAATAAATAAAAATATATGAGGCAATGTGTACTGAATGCTACTTACTACTCACCTCCCACAACCTAGGCATGATACTGACCCTCCTAACTCCACCAGGCAAGACTTACTGCGTTAAAAAATAATAAAATAACAATTAGAAAGTTGTGCAAATCTTCATAAAACAAATACTTTCTAGCAAGTTTTTGCTTTCTCTGTTCAGAGATTTAAAAATAGTTATTGTAGTCATATATTATGTTCCTTGTCATCATTACTATAAGTAATAACTTCATTTCCATAGTTATATTTATGTTCAAATATCCCATAGCCTCATTATGTTAAGAATATTAAATGTATCAGTCACTCTAACAAATTGAAACTAAGTCAGCTAAGCCGACAGAGTCCCTTCTTGCCATCAACATAACCTACGGGCACTATATATAAAATAGATAACCAGTAAGGACCTACTGTATAGCACAGGGAACTCTACTCAACTCTCTGTAATAACCTATATGGGTAAAGAACCTGAAAAAGAATGAATGTATGTATATGTATAACGGAATCACTTTTCTGTACAACTGAAACCAACACAACACTGTAAATCAACTGTAGTCCAATAAAATGTATATAGATAGTTTACACACTACAATTGGCTCAGGAGGGATCCAGCGCCGGGTGAGTTATTATTAGCGCCATCTTTCACTAGGGAATTTGTGCCAGAACAGACAGTAAATTACACAGTCAGCCTAGGTCTATACACAACTTCACGCTTCTCTCTACCTTATTTTTTTGAAAGCCCTGGAGGATGGAGCAGAACTGGTGAGCCCCGTCTCACAGAAAACAATCTTACCCTCACCCTAAACTGTACTTCTCTTTCCCCAAGTTGCCATTCTCAGAGTTGCTCTTGACCATCTTGCTCTCCTGTCTCTACAGATGCACCTGATCTCACCTGCACCCAGGAACACGCTGCTACTATTCTCGATCAGTAGACCACATGGGCTTCCAGACCATCAGGATCCTGACGTCCATAGGAAGGTTATCCTCCTACCACACCTTCTTCCACACTGCTCCACTCATGAATTACGTGGACCTAACTTACCTATTTTCAATCAGGGCTTAACTCCTTCCTATTCTTAGGAAAATATCTCTTCTGTGACCCTGGGGTTTTGCAGTGGGTGCCAATGCAGTTCCAAAACTAATCGCGCACCTGGCTGCTCTTTGGATTTTGTAAAGGAAACCCTTTGAGGTAATAAACACGTTCACAGAAGGCTCAGTTCAAGCACAGGTTAATGTCGTTTCCTGAGTCATTGCTTCTTTCCAGCATATAGACCCAACTGGTGAGCCTTCCTTGTAGGTCCAAACTACTTTCTCTATAGTGATTTTTAAAATTTTCAACAGAGCCTTTTAGTTTATCCTGAATTTTATATCTCTCTGATATCATTTTTAAGTTTGGTAGACAAATCATGTGTGCAAAGTTTGTATTTCTTTCACTCTTTTATGAGATTATTGGCCTCAATGATATTTAAGAGATATGTTTTAAACAACATTGGAACTGTGCTTTGTTGCTTTCTTTGTGTTTGCTCTATATTGCTAGTCTGTTTCCCAATTTAGTCTGTAAGAAAAAAAAAAGAAAAAAAGAACAGGGCTAGAAATACCTGCCTTGCATCTGCTGAATACACTTGTGATTATTTAAATACACATACCTTCAAACACACACACACACACACACACACACACACACACACACACACACACGCACCATAGTAACACTTTCTATTGCAATTATTAAGTCTGATGGTGTGCTAGTGATATGAGATAGTAGTTCATTGTTCTTCTAATCCTCTTGGCAGGATTAGTACACCATTTTTGAAATCTCTACCTAGCAAATGTAAATGCAGGTGCTGCTGTAGGTAGCCTGGTTTGCATTTACTTGGTCAGCATTATAATAATCATATGGGTTAATGAAAGATGAAGTAATACAGTTAGGGAGCTTGAATTTGGACTTTATTTTGGGGTTAGTGTATTAACCATCCACAAAATTGGATGGCAGATGTGATCTGGTTATAAACTTGTTACAACATTAACCAACAGAATTTATTTAAATGATATTTTGGCCAAGTTGGTATCCTTTTCCTCACTACACAGTTACTATAAAAGCTTCATTTTTATTTCAATATGGCAGCTTTTCCATTTAAAAAACAAGTCTTTGTATGGGAATATATGTATATGTATAACTGATTCACTTTGTTATAAAGCAGAAACTAACACACCATTGTAAAGCAATTATACTCCAATAAAGATGTTAAAAAACAAAAAAAAAGTCTTTGATGAAGGTCTCTCTCTCTCTCTCTCTCTCTCACACACACACACACACACACACACACACACACACACACACACACACACCCTTACGTATTTGTTTTCAGATGGCCGGTCTAATTGTGTATATTGCAGTAATCTTAATAAACTGCAGAAGTATAAATTAAATTCTGAACTCTAATTTTTCCTTGTTATGTAGTTAGAAATATTTTGTTAATTTGAGGGAAAAGTGATGTGATAGGAAAAGAGGCTGAGAATTAAATTAAGGTCTTAGACTACATGGCTTGTATTTTTAGCCTGGATGCTTTGTATAAATTTGCTGTTATCTCATGGGATACTATTTATTTTCCTTTTCTAATCCATCCTAATTTTGTAAATTGTTTCAATTTTTCTATAAAATAGGAAATAGTTATTTTCATAGACAAGTCCATTGTTAGAATCACACTGAGTTTCTGAACTGGCATTTTAAACAACCAAGACATATTTTTTATCCATTTAATACTCTGTAAGCCATTTTCAAATATACTTAAACTACTCCTGATCATTTGCTGCCCTATTGGTCGTTAACCAGAATCATTTGTACAGATATTGCCAATTGCCTGAACCTAATGGAACACACAATCCTACACATGGTTTTGCTGTTGTCAATTATATTTTTGTTTTCTCTACAAAGCTTTCATGCTACTTTTTTATGTTATCCTGGTAAACAAACTACATATATATACATATATATATATATATATATATATATATTTTATTCCTCAATGACTTGAAACTTAGTGACTAACCTCAATTTTAGAACACATATTCAGCACGAAAATTTCTAGGCAGTAGTCAGTTGCTTGTCATTAGATTTAAAATTTGTAAACTTTTCTCCAGTTTACTTTTCTGTTCTTTTGAGAACTAGAATGGAATTTGCTTGAAAAGATATCATGGAGCTGAGACATGATTTTCAGGAGACCTCTCTGTACACACCTGAAAACCTTTCAGGTTTGTACAGCAAATGCTGTTCTTTCTCTTTATTGTTCTTCCCATTGGGGCATACAGTAAATTGAATATCTCTCCAAAAGTGACTGTTGCCCTTTGCTTTTCTACTGCTTTTGATGTGGTGGTTTTCTCATTGGCTCTCTTTCTATCTAGACATACTTTTCTAACTCACTCAAAATGTCTGCATGTGAGCTTCTTTTCTCTAAGTGGTTACCATGTAGACCAAGTGTCACAAAGTAAAATCCCTACGGGGCCAAGAGGTTAACAAAAATATTTACTATAAAGTGGGCATATATAGGAAAAGTTTACACTAAAAATAGAATCCAATGTTCTTATTTTTGCTAGACTATATTTTAATATTTAGTATAATAACATCATATATGATACTGCATAAAAATAGTTACTTGTAAATTCCTAACTTTGACATATTATTTTTTTTCTTTCTGAACAAATTTTTGATAATATTTTTATATTTATGAGAAGATATTAAAATGTTCAAATTATTTGTGTCCTTAAATATCCTTTATCTTATGTATCTGTTCTCTTCTAAATGAAATGTAGTACTCTCTTGTTATAATTGTATATATATAAATACTTATTTGCACTTCTAGAATAAATAGGTACATAGAGGTTCATGTCTATTTTTAAATACCATTTATAATAGTATTAAAATATGAAATACTTAGGGAAAATTTGACAAATGATGCACAAATTTTACATACTAAACTACAAAACAGGGCTAATAGAAATACAAGAATACCTAAACAAAAAGGTAGGTATATTTTGCTTATGAATTGGAAGAATAAGTATTTTTAATTTGTCAGTTCCCAATCAATCACAATACAGATTCATCATTACATCAATCTTGAAAGAGAATAATGTTGGAGGACTTACAATACATGATTTCCAGGTAATTAAGACAGCGTGATATTATTGTTAAGGCAGACAAATTGATCAGTGGAACAGAGAAGACAGTGAATAAGTAGATCCCCACCAATATGGTCAATTCATTCTCATAAATGATCATCTTTTCATCAAATAGTGCAGGAAAAGTGGGTAGCAATATGTAAAAATAAATAAATAAACCTCATCACTTAGCACACACCACACAGAAAAATTCACATGAAATGATCATAGACCTAAATAGCTAAAACTATAAAATATCTGGATGGAAAATAGGAAAATAATCTTAGTGGTCTTTGGTTTGGCAAAGATTTCTTAAAACAAAATAAAAGTTTTAAAAGTAAAACAAGAAAGTAATAAATTGAACTTCCTCAAATTAAAAACCTCTGTTCTTCAAAAGGCACTGTTAAATGGAAAGGTGATCCGCAGGTTATACCCAATATAGAGATAGATATATTTTAATAAATATTTGTTTATAAAATATATACAATTTTGTAAACATGCATTATGTGCATATATATATATTTACATTATGTTTACATATATCATCTCCCACAAAGAAAACAAATAACCAACTTCAAAAATTGGAAAACATTTGAACAACAGCAAAGGAAACATTTGGATAGCAAAATATCACATGAATAAGTTCTCAACATCAGTTATTTAGGAAGTAGAGAATGCAAATTAAGACCACAGTGAAACTCCATGATAAATCAATTAGAATAGCTAAAATTAAAATAATACTAACTGCTGGCAGGAATGCGGAGCAACTGTAACGTTCATATACTAGAGGTGAATGTAAAATGGTACAACTACTTTGGAGAAAAAGTTTGGCAATTTCTTAAAAAAGTTAAAGATACGTCAATCATAGGATCCAGATAGTCTCCTACTATTTGTAAAAGATAAATAAGAACATACATCTACACAAAAACTTGTAAATACGTTTTAATACCAGCAGTATTTGCCATAACTAAAACCTAGAAACCACCCCAATGTCCATCAATAGGTGAAAGCATTAAAAAAATTGTGGTAAATTCTTATAATGAGATATAGTTTAAAAAAAAGAAAAGGAATGTACTGCTGATACATACAACATGGACTGAGCTAAAAAGAATTATGCTGAGTGAAGGAAGCCAGACTTCCACCTCACCAAAAAAAAAAAAAAAATCCAATTACATAGTATATTATTTCATTATATAAAGTCTAAGAAATGAAAACTAATCTATAGTGACAGAAATTTGATAAGTTTGCCTGGGACAGGGAGAGTCAGGAGGGAGAAATTACAAAGGGTCAGGAGGAAACTTTTCGAGGTGATGAATGTACTCATTTCCTTGATGAGGTTATGGCTTTGGGACTGTATACTATGTCAGAACTTACCAAATAGTATGCTTTAATCATGTGCAGTTTATTTAATGTCAATTATACTTCAATAAAGCTGTAAAAAATATAGATTTACAGGCCAGTATTAGGAGTCATGTCTTTGCCCTACTTTTATATTTCTGGATTTTATTAATTGCAAAAAAAAAAAAAAAAAACTACCCAGTACTAGGCAGTTTTCCTTAAAAATTACAGGTTTCATTAATCACTAAACATATTGTCAGTCTTGATTTATTTAACTTTTGTCCTAGATAACACATCTTTGATGAAAAGAAAAACTTTTACTCAATTAAAATACAATTTATATGAGTTTTTTATTATAGCTACATTACAGTAAGGTAATAACAGAATTCTAATTGCACTCTAAGTTGCCAGTTGTTTTATTGAAAACTTATGCAATAAAACTAATGTAAACATGATTAAATAAAAGCCTTTCCATAATTAAAGTGTAAGTTTTTATTTAGTTTATCTGAAAGCACAATAATGAAGAGATACAATTTAAAATCATACAAGTGTTTTTCAAATGATTTGGGCTATAACTACCATTGATTCCCCAAAGAAAAATATTTAGAAATGCCAACCAAATATCACACTATTAATATTTTGAGATGCTACATTAATAATCTTTATGTTTCAGAAATTATTTTTCAAAGAAAATTAGACCTAAGGAGGTCACTCATTACTACTGAAGAGTTTATCAATTCCACTGCCAGCAGACAGTATGGTTTAGAGACTCTAGTTTTGAAATCAAGCAAATCTTAGTTGAAGTCCAGACTTAAGACTTTCTATATGTATATAAATATATATATATATTCTAGCAAGTTATTTAATCTTGATTTTTTTCCTTCAATAATAAAGGGAACTTATCGAATTGACATTAGTGAATATTAAACTGAAAAGTCTATGTCAAGTACCACCACATGATAAAATTCAAAGTGCCAGCTAATAATATTAAAACATTTTTAAATACACATTTGTAAAATATCAAAAACTGTCTGTTAGTTAAAAAAAAATTGTGAAAAGGGCAAAGTTCATCTTTAATGTTTCTTCAAACTACCATTTGTTTAATTTCATTACCTTGGTTACTGATTTTTTCAGGCTGTGATGGCCTCTCTCATGGGGAGGGAAACACAACTTGCTTAAATTCTTCAAAGTATATTAACTCTGTGTCTCATTTGATGATCATAGTGTGTGTGTGCTGTTTATTCCTGTAACCTTCAAATGTAAAACATATGCTTTTTAATACTTATTTGCTGTAAAGTGATGACTTATGCTTAAGGGGTGGTTTTATCAAAAAAGATAAGGAATTTAGGCCAATACGTTTGATGAGTACTTTTAAGCAAATTAGCCTCTTGCATATATCAAGTTATTGGGGGTATAACCTAATCCATCAGATATGCAAGTACAGTCTCTGTAAAAAACAGATATATCTAAGGAGCACATACTGACAAAAGAAAAACAGGAAAGGAGACTATGAATATAAAATATTCAAATTACAATCACAATCTTATTTCTGAAGTGCTTTCTGGGAAAATTTTGTTTTACAATTCTAAATTCAACTTAAGACCCTCAAAGAATTTAACAGCAACAGCAACAACAAAGGAACCCCATCCTAAGTTGCTACTTCATGTAGGTATAGCAATTGGGAAACCAAGACATGTGCAGGAAAATAAGAGGAAAACACAAGATTTGCATTTGAAGAGGGAAGATACTATTTGTGTATTTTAATTCAAAATATCACTTCGCTGTCTATTAAAATGAACAAATACATACTGTAAAACTAGTTAAATGTAGCCCTACTTTTTTAATGGCTGACTTTAATTTATGGAAATAAATGGACTTCCCAGTGCTACAAGGCATACATAAAAGTATTAATTTAGAATCCCACTATTTGTAACGTAGCTTATTATATATTATATGATGTTCAGCTAGCTATGAAATTGCAATTTTACTGACACATGCAACTCATGCAATGAAGAGAAGGTATTTTTATTATGATTTAATCATCTTTCTTTAGTCAAAGAAAAGCCCCAGTATCCAGATGTGTTGTCTTCTTCATCTACAAAAGCTTAAACCGTATACTTTGGGCTCCAATCCTACATGATTTCCTATTAAGATGTTGTTAGAGTTTAAACAATATTTAATCAGAAAATTTGTAATTCTGCTAAAAAGAAGTTCTAGCAAAATTACTTAAAACCAAAATATACATGAATAGAAACAAAACATATTCACATTTCTTGTTTTGTTCAACCTGTCTCTTCCATGGTTGTATACATATAAGAGAATGCGTTGAAGAAAATTAAAGTTCCACAAAAATTAATAGGAGAATGAAAGAACACAAATATTGAGGAACCATTAAAAAGTTGCTTTTTTGTTGCAGATTTTTAACAAAATGTTCAGTGTATCAAGTCAATTATTCCCCTGCTATAACTTCAGGTAGGCATTATTAATAATTCATCTTGTTCATATAAACATATACCAACATCTATACATACATATTCCTTTAATTAAAAATACAGTATGTCTATTTTCCAGATCATTTATCTCATTAGATTTAATAATCTATGACAATGTTATTATATCATTTATTTGAAGATATGATCTTATGTCCAGAGTTTTGCCACTACAATTCTATCACATTCCTTTAGACACATGTTTATATATTTGTTTTGTTTCTTCCTTTCTGTTTGTTTGATTTTTAAGATTGATTAGTTAGGGTAAAGCTATAATAAGTTGCTATAAGAACTGAGCTACAACACATCAGTGGCTTAAACGAATTGTTAATTTCTCACTCGTTTAATGGTAGTGGGTTGGTGAACAAAACAGAGGGCAACCTCCTCCCTCAGGGACCCACGGCGACTAAATTTCAACCATTTTCTACAAATGTATTCCAGTTTCCCTGGGAATATCTTCTACTACAAACTAACCAGAAGGTGAAAGGGCATCGGTGATCACCTGTGGGAGATAGATATCTACAATTTAGGCCTGAAGTAGCATATACAGGTGTTCAGAATGGGCCTCCCCAAAATGTGTCACTTTTGCATGAGGATTATTTTGAGCTAAAGGCAATCATGATTCTGCAGGTTCAAGTCAAACTACTGCCCTTCGCTTAAACTACCTAGACTATTTTAAATTGGAGATTTTGGCCAGAAAAGAGTTATTGCCAGAGATAAATTTTATCTAAGTAGGCCCATCTGTCTGGCAGGGCAAATACCTAATGACTAAGCATTTTCTCTTCTTATTGTCCTATGAATGACCCTCCTGGCCTTGGAAGCCCCAGGGGTCTATCCCATTTCTTAGCTCAGGATGGTATATACACCTTATTTTACCCTTCTCTCTTTGAACTTTTCATGCTTTGGGGGTCTCTGACCTTCTCATGTATGTGGGGTTTAAAATTAACTTTGATTTGCTCTGTTAATAGCCTGTCTTGTAGATACTGAAACCCACGCCACGTGCAAGAAGTGAACTACATGATGAGGAGACTTAACGTCGCCATGACAGAAGATGCCACAATTCTGAGAAGTGGCCTCAAGGAGACGACGGGAACAAGCCGGCCCTGGAACTGAAGGTTAACTGTACTTAAAACAGTCAAGATGACACTGATCAGACCACGGCTGAGCAGTTTCAAGATGACTGTCGGAGCTGACGGAGCTGTTTCTGCGGGGAGCCCCCTCCTCGGTCTATAAAAGCTCTTGCCCACTGATTGGTGGTGGAGAAGGGCGGAGTCGGCTTTTGCACTGGAGTCTGCCCGATACTAGCAAGGGGACAGGGACACAGTCTTTGTCAGCGACTCTGAACAACTTTTAACTATGGAACAAAAAACCCATAAATTTTTGTGGAGTGTTTTATACAAAGTTTAATAGATAATTGTGGATATATTCCAAAAAGTTTGAAATATAAAAAAGGACCTTTTCCCTTATATTTTCATTAATACCGATATTGTCAGTAGTTTAAATTTTTGTCAAATATATTATTTGAGTAAAAGATGTTATACTTTTGCTTTACTTTGCATTTTCAGTCTACTAGTAAGTTTGCGTATATCTCATTTTTAAAGGACGTTTACACTTCTTATTCTAAACTTCATTTTCATACCCTTTGCCTAATTTTCTAATTTTTATATTCGTATTTTTTTCTCAATTTTTTGCTTGAAAACAGTTGTAAATTGGAAACATTCATCCATTTCCAGTCAAATGGGATGCAAATACTTTAAGCGTATTGTTGACATTTACTTCATTTCATTTTAATTAGATTCCATATTTCTGAAATATTAATAATATAAATTTATCAAGTTGAAAATAATCATTGAAAATGTAATGCCAATTGAATTATTAATCCACCGCACTAATATGTCCTCCCGCTAGGAATTTTGTCAGGAGTTGAGTAATTTTGTTCTTGCAAGTTCAGGGCTTTCTGAGCAAAGAACACTGGTACAAGGATGATTCAGCCACAGCAGGTCTTTGAAGTTAAAGACAGTGAATTTTCCCAGAGCCATTTGCTCCTATTCAAAAGGTAATCGAGGTTAGAGGAATCTTTCTAATGCCCCTGGTGCTAATGGCTTACATTTCAGGGTGGAAAACTTCCTCTCCTTCCCCAAGGGAGGGTTTGTTACAGTTCAGAATGAAAAAAACAAGATTTCTCGATCTTCAGAGGGGAGGATGGACCTGTGTGCCAGCAGCTTCTAGGAGAACTCTGAGTTTTACAATCCCAGAGCCCTTCTCCTCTGGTGCAGACCCCTCTGTGCATGCAGGGGTCACCTGGCAGTCATCAAGCCACATTGTGGGGATTCGGATTGGGGGCTTGGGGGACTGCCTCAACCTTCTCTGTTAATAAGAGCGCTTTGCTCTGATCTAGAGGGGTGTGTGCGTGTGTGTGTGTGTGTGTGTGTGTGTGTGTGTGTGTGAGAGAGAGAGAGAGAGAGAGAGAGAGAGAGAGAGAGAGAGAGAGAGAGGGAGAGAGGGAGAGAGGGAGAGAGAGGGAGAGAGTCAGGCTGACTTGATAGGTTGCAAGTAGGGTAACATCTCATAACACGTACAGTTTCAGACTTAAAAAGTTTACCATCTTTTCTACCTTTCCTTTTTAGAAAAGAAAATGGTAAAAAGAACATCACTCTCATCCAATAAAGAATAAGGCTAACTCCTATGCCTTGTACTAAAATTAGTACTGTTATCTCATATGTGATAGCCCCATATATTTGTAATTCTATGGGTGTATATACGCTCATAGAATTACAAAGAATAATGTGTGTGTGTGTGTGTGTGTGTGTATTAAACTAACACTCTACAATAAAAGACAAAATTAAAATATACTAATAGCAGATTGTGATCTGGACAGGGGCATATTATAAATCAGGAAAAATGAGCATAGATACAAGAACTTGGGAATTCTCATGACTTTGAACTTCAGTAAAACTCTATTTTTATTTTGCTCTTTCCATTTTCTTTGAAAGGCACTTTTTGCACTTCTAAGAGGTTTATATTACTCTTTACATACCAAACTAACAAAGCCATCTGTAATTTTCTTCTTATACTGCTTAAAAATATTGTTCTGTTGTATATTCAGAAACTGATTCATACTATGGTTGAATCTGTATCTGTAACACGTGTACAAATGCATAATTTGTAGATTTGGGAACAACATAAGGTATTTATATCTCCAGTGAATTTTTTCAAAGACCAAGTTAGCCTTCTTATCTAAACTAGGCTTCAACCCTTTGCAAACAATAAGAAATCATCAAGTATTTCCAGGGTCTTTAAAGTGAAGTTAAAATCTGTCTAAGAAATATGTTGAGCATCTAATATCTCCTTGGAGAATCAGAGAATCTTCCTTCAACACACTTGATTGTCATATAGTAGGATGTCCCTGCTGCCAGCTATGTTAAGTGAGTTTATATTTAAAATGTATCTCTTCAGAGATCTCATCAAAAATAACCAAGAATAGCACGATGAGCTTCAGATCCCAGAGTATAATAGGAAAACAAACTGTTTTGGGTAGCAAAGAGATAAAAGTGACAGTGCTCCTAATCAAACTTGTGAGATCCTTGGACATAGCAAACTGTCTCTACCACATGCTGCATACTCACACATGCAGGGTGCGGGATATCCCTGGAAGGTTTGAAACCAAGCAGGACCCTGTGGGGCTCCTGGGTGCAGGAACCTTTCTGTTCAGCCTCCCTGACCTTCCCTGAGTTCTAAAGGGCAGATTCAAACAGTTGTTATTCAGGAAAGGGAGGGGATGCAGAGACAAGGGAGAGGCAGCCAAGAAACACTAGTGCAGCCTTGGGGCAGGGTCCTGGTTCTGCCTCAAAGGATACACAGAACAGTATCTTTTGAGCTCTTTATAGAACTAAAACCCCCAATAAATAGAAGATGAAGCGATTCTCATTCCAGAGAGAAGATCATGGTTTGATAGCCTGGAGAACCAGAGAAGCTTATCTGGAGACCACCAGAGGCCAGATTAAAGGAGTGCAGACCCTGTGCACGCCCTAATCTTATCAGCAACCTCACCCTTGAACCACTGCTATAAAACTCCTCATCAAATCCTCCTGGGCTGGGAACACACAGTTTTCAAGGGCAGGAGCCCCGTGGCCCACCTTGCCTGGCAAAGCAATAAAGCTCTTCTTCTCTACTTCACCCAAAATTCTGTCTCCAAGATTCAGTTCAGCACTGGTGCACAGAGGCCAAGCTTTCAGCATCAGGTGTCATCTCTCAATACTTCAAATAAGGCCAAAATTGCCTTGTGATACACAGTTCCAGTATATCGGGTCGGCCAAAAAGTTTGTTCGGGTTTTTCCATAAGATGTTACTTTTTGGCCAACCCAATATTATGATTAGAAAAGTTACATACAACATTGTATATTTCATATCTGATAATGATTAAGTCTTAATTACATAATTTTAAAGAACACACTGAAACCAGTGCCAATTTTCAGGATTAAAATCATGACTTCAGGTTATTCTAAATTAATGTACTTACATGGTCATGGAAGGTACATATAAAGTGGTAAGAAGTACTTTTCTGTGCTATATCTGTGTGAGTTTGTGTGTATGTGTGTTTACCAGTTTAGAAACTTTTTTTTTAAAGCTTAATGTCTCTAATACCCAGTGTTTCTATCAGAAAGTCAATGGTAAAAAAATATGTATGTCTTTTCTCAGTCAACAGAAAGATATTTAAGGTATTTTCCATTCTCTTTCTTCCATTACTTTTATAATCTCCCAAACATTCAAATGTCAAAATGCAGCTAGGTAGATCGAAGGTATTTGTATAACATAAATTCTTAACATGCTAGAGGTATGGACCACTGAGTATACAGTCAGTGTTCATTTTTTTCTGAGGAATGTGTTCCTTGTTTCAAAACTCCAATGAATATTTCATCTTTACACAGAAACCTTGCATAAATGATGCAATTATTTCCTGTAAAGTTCCTTTTCCCTGATTACTGAGATTTTAGGTCCACATCACAGTACCGTCTGATTGTTTTCATATATAATGTTTTCTATCAGATATACAGAAGGGTTTTTTTTTTTTTTAGGATTTTAAGACAGGAAATTATGCAATGGAAACAAAGTTTATTGGACATTTGCTGTGTTCTGGACACTATGCAAAGTGTGTTACATCGATCATGATAACACTCCTTTGTAGTTGTATTATTACACATCCTCTCTTTAGATGAGGAAAATGAAGCTTAAAATTGTCACTTATCCAAGGATACATTATTAAGAAATGGTCAAGTTGAAATCAGACTTTGGAATCTTGACTCCAAAAGCTCTTTCTGTCATCCTTTCACAAGGAATCAGTATAAATTCTGAGCTGATGGACATTTCCAGTTATAATTTCATAGTATTTTTACCATACTGTATACTGACATTCTTACCTTAGCAGATCGAAATACCCAGATAAGAGCATTTTACCATGTTCAATATGCAATGAACTGAGACTCTTTAAGACAGTTACCAGACCATTGATGAAATTAGTTAAAGCCTAAATTCAAAGCATTTGATTATTCTGACATAAGTGTTCTCTTATACTTAGAATAAATTTGAATAATGAGTTGGTGAAATTACCAGTGAAACAGTTGGGCACAATCAGTGATAAATTGTAAGAATCATAGCTACACAGAATTATCACATAAACAGTCAAAATATGAAGACTTCCCTGGCGGTCCAGTGGTTGGGGTCTCAGATATACAGAAGGAAGGAAGAGGGTGACGTGGTATTTTCTGGAACACAGACAATGAGCTAAGATTCAACTCTTCTCTCCATGAGACAGTGAGGCTGAGGCTTCCTCCAGGTAGGAAGGTTTGACCTACCCTGCCTCACCTTAGACTAACACTGTATGCCAATCTTTTTAGGAACAATAAAATTACTTGAAAGTGTATGCACTTTTAATGAAAGTGTATGCATTTTTCATTAAAAAAATGAAAAAATAAAATAATCATAAACGGGTCACTTACAGGTCTACTATTGGAGAGAGAGTTCATAGGGAACATAAAAGTATTTCCACCAAGTTCTATCACATTTAGGTACTCCTTAAGACTTTTTATTCCTTTGGAGAATAAGAACTATTTTAACCCCCTATTTTGACTTTAGGGCTTTTGGAAAATTTGTTATAAGATGTTTGAGAGACATCTTACCATGTGTGACTTATAAATACCTCTTCTGTGGTTTTGTTTGGTGCATTAGGTTCTAGGAAATGTTTGAGCCCTTTTGACCAGCTGATAAGAGGACAATTAAAAATGCAAGTGATGGTTAGTAGGAGATGATATTACACTTAATAAAACTTGGGTTGAGTAAAATAATTGCTGGACCAAGGATTTTATTGGACTTCAGAGTTTAAATCAATAATATCTAACTATCTTGGAGTTGTGCTGTCACCTCTATAATAAATTATATAGCAAAAAGATTATGAAATGTTAAAGTATTATTATAAAAATTTACTCTACTTGTTGTTAATAAAGTCCATGATATTTGATTTAGATGATAAGTAATTGCTTTCACGGTATCTGAGTTAGGTGCTAAAAATATTTAGGAGATAATAGGCCTTCTGTCAAAGCTCATAAGATATTCTTTGAACCTATGAATTTCCAATTCATATCACCTCCTCCTGGGCTGATTAATTGAAAACCATTGAGCTGAAATATTGTTCCTGTTCCTCACTGCACCACTATTTTATACACATGATTTGATCTCCATAAGAGAAAAAAATCCACCACAGATACTATTTCGAAAGTGGAGCATATAAATAAAATAAGCCCATATAGTGAAGACCTAATTAATCAACTAAATAATCCTAGGTATAGTAGTAAACATATGAAACAGATTTTTTGTGTTTCTCTATAAAATACTCTCAAGATTTATATTTATGCTCTGTCTGATCTAGTGGCTTATAAAATACATAAGACTCCTGCAGATCAATGCAATTTACAGATCCGTCACACTATATGAAAGGAAAATCTCTTAAATTACTCAAGCACTTATAGGAAGCACTTTCATATTTAAATAATAGATACCTATCGAAAGAAAGTTTTGGCAAATGCATTTTCTAAACATTTAATGACTATTTCTTATGAATTATGGCACAAGGTAGAAAGTTCATTCATTTAGTAAAAGCAATATTCACATAAAATTATTTCAGGTTTAATTAATGTTGTACATTTGATGCACATTCAAGGTTTCTGGAGCTTTTCCATATAAAAGCCAACGAGGATTTCTAAGCCCCATTTTACAAATCATTAATATGAGTTTCTGAGAGTTATAAGAACTTGCCCCAATTCATAGGATTATATATGAGCCAGATTAAACCCTGATATCCAGGGTTCCTCATCCATGTTCGATGATCCTTTTGTCATTACCATATTAAATACCTCTATCACAGTATAACTCTGTCACTTTAAACATAGTGTATGCGGGTCATCTTGAACATGGAAAATGCACTTCAACGTGAAAATGCTGTACTACTTATGCCTCCCCCCAAAAGGAATTCAAAACCGTACATGTGGAATTCACAAAATCAGTAGGAAAGCAATGTCTAGTAAGTGTGGCTGAGTAAAAACAATAGAAGAAATAGTAGTGTGGAAACTCCAGAAAATAAAGAAAAAGAACAAAAGAGAACACAGTAAGAAATCTAAGGAAATCCAGTAGATTATAGTCATTTATTATTCTAGTTATTCACTTTGCCCAATATCTAAGAAGTCCAACACTTTCTACTTGGTACAATTTCTCTAAATACACAAGTCCATAATTACTATCTTTGTATAACAATATTAAAAGTATAGACATAATACATTCTATTGCTAAGTTTTTTTAGAATAAATTGCCTTATGTTTAAAGATAAAAAGTTAGTCATCTGAATTTATTTCTTTTCACTCCCAAGAATCTGCCCATGTGTCATTAATGGAGAGAAAACAAGAAAAAAAAAACAAAAAAGGAGGAGGAGCAGGGAGTGGGGAAGGTTGGGGTAGGAGGGCAGAGGAGGAGAGAAGAAAGAGGAAAAAGGAGAGGGAGAGAGGGAGGGTGGAAAGAATAATCAAATGTTAGAAAAGTCAATAGTTTATTAACCTTTTCAACATTTACCTGAGGAAGATTTTAGAAGATTGGTGACTGATGAAAAAGAACGGATGAAACTCTACAGTACATACGAAGACACCACATTGGAGAGAACATGAATCATCAGCAACGCTCCTGAAACTCAGGACTCACAAGCACCAGGCAGTGGGGAGTAGAGGAGGATGCAGGTCTGTAAAAGGTTTCTCCGAAAGTACAGAAATATTGAAGAGATCTATAAATCAAACCCCTTCAAACCATCCACATCAGCCACATACTACCAACAAAACTATTAAAAAGAAAGAAGGGAGAAATTTGAAGGGACAACTAGGAAAAGGATAATCCAAGACGCTTTTCATACTGCAATAGTCATTCGATTTTAAAAGTGATCGCCAAGTACGGAGAGGGAAAACTTTGTAAAAAAATATCTATACATTGGCAAATACTGTGACATTTCATACCACCAAAGATGCTAAATAGCTTTAAAATTTCAGATGCCTCTACAAACTTTAGAGACTAAAATACGTTACCTACACAAGTCCAAGACTTCATGAGAGTTCTCATCAGCAAAACCAGACAACTGAAAAATGCCTTTGCATTAAAGGAGAGTGACTTTTATCTAAGAATTCAATACCAAATCAATGAATATATTAAAGATGTTTTTATATGAGAGGACTTACAGGACTGGAATAATGTCTAATAGGAACGTCCAGGAGAAAACAATGCAAAGGAAAATTCTTCCACAGAGTAGCTGTTTATACAGAAAATTTGAGCACACATTAAATACAAAATGGAGTAACATTACACAAACACACACACACACACACACACACACACACACACACACACCATTCTCCACGAGGAAATGTAATCTTTAACATTACACCATTAACATAAAGGGATTGAAAACACTCGTTTTTTAAAAATCTTTATTTATTTTTATTTATTTATTTGGCTGTGCGGGATCTTCATTGCTGCATGCGGGATCTTGGTTGTGGCATGCGAACTCTTTGGTTGTGGCATGCGAACTCTTTAGTTGCGGCATGCGGGATCTAGTTCCCTGACCAGGGATTGAACCTGGGCCCCCTGCATGGGAGCATGGAGTCTTAGCCACTGGACCACCAGGAAAGTCCCCGGAAACACTCATTGTTCCATTCTGCAATTTATATTTGAGCTATAGACCAGGAGTTCCTAACCTGTCTTCAAAGAAATTAAGTTAGACTGTCTGGTATCAGGGCCCAGGCATGAACCTGTTTTTAAAAGTGCTCCAGATTTGTCGACAACGTAGTTAAGTTTAAGAAACACTCAAAATACATCAAATATAGACAAAATAAATATATCTTAGAATTTCAGAAGAGAATGTCCAATTAATCAATTTTTTAAATGAAAAAGAGAATGGAGATGACAGAGGCTGAGGGTTCGAAAGTGAGGGCGTGCGCCAGGGGTAAATGGATAAGAAGGGTGGACCCAGCTGCTCACTGCCTGGGTCCCTCCTGATTGACCAAGAGTTCAAAGTCCATTCTAATGAGTTTCTGTCTGATACAAGTTGTTAAATATTTTGAATACTAACCTTTGAGTATTAATATCCTCCCATAACAAAATAAGGAATTAATATATTCAATTTAAGGTTGATGGAACAAAATGAAATTAACAGATCAAAGAACTAAAATCAGTAATAACTACAATAGAAATATATGGAAAGAGTAAGAAAGGAGACGTCTACGTAAGTGAATAGATATTGTCTAAAATGATTAAATAAACCCTTCTAGTAATATAAGTATTACTGATTTCGATTTTAAAATTAGCTAGAGTTTAAACATGCTTCCCTTTTAAAAAGGAGTCTGGGGTTGCAACGTGGGCTACTCCCTTTCATTGTAAGTCTGCACTCTTCGATTTTTAGTTATGTGCGCATATTAATTAGACGTAAAATAAATATAGTTTAAATAATAATTATATGTTGAACTCAATTTGCAGATTAAAAAATATGAAATCATTTGGAATTTAATTACCTATTCTATAAGGAGTCTGAATGTGAATTTCATGCAGCAATGGTGCAGCAGATGTGGGAAGAAACAGATAGAAGCACTTCTGATCCACTTAGCATGTGCAAGAACTCATGATCCTCCCCTAGCGCACAGCCATTTTTCGTGAGTGATTTCTCTGCATTGCCATTACCAGCGCATGAGAAAATATGCTTCCTCTGCTGGCAGAATTCAACTCCAAGAATTACAAAAGGTTTATGGTTTCTTTGTGTTATTGGTATCCTTCAGCATCCTGGTTCTTTCACGAAGGAGAAATATTTCATGAAAATCAAAAGATCTCTTCTACAGGGCTGTGTAAATGATCTCTCTCATTTTCTTCTCAGTTGTGATTTCCATTAAACCAAAGATGGTTATGATTGGATGGTTTCTTTTCTGCTGATGGTTGCTTTGGTGCAGACATTTCTAATTTCTTGGTTACTTGTAAAAATATTATGACTTCTAATATGGTAGAATTATTTTTACTGGTACAAGACTGCAATGCAGTAGAGATATATAATAGTAAGGACAGAGGCTTGGAAGACTGGCTTTTCAAAAATTAGCTAAATGACAAATATACCCAATTCTACTAAGAAGTAATTTTCTGGCCAAATAATGTAAGTCCATGTAGGAAAAAAGGATAAAATAAGCTTGCTATCATCAGAAAAGGAATTAAAGTCTCATCTAGGCCAATACTTGAAAGAACTGGGAAGGGATTTCCATTCTCATACTGTTTTCTCTTGCCGACCAAAACATACATTCAACTGATTTTCTTTGATTTCTGTGACAACGCATTCTCAGTATTTTTTGCTCTCCCTAATTCTCCCTTTAATGATGGCAATACTAATGCCTATGTTCCAGATCCTCTTTTTGTGTCACTCTCTGGATTCTCCCTAATGATCTAATCCGGTATGCCTGTGGGTATTGCTGACTCTCAAAACCGTTTTCCAGAATTCCCTTAAAAGTTCTAGGCTCATATATCCTTTTGTTTGCATGTCTTAAAGGCATGCCAAATTTCTTATCTGCAAATTAACTCCTTTACGCTCTGCAGTCAACAAAAAGCTGTTTTACTGGTTTCACCTATTGAGTATTTCACAATTCTGTTTCCTTCTCTGCATCTACTCTTGCCACTAGCTCGCTCCATCCATTATTACCTTCCAGCAGAGTCAAAGTAAGAGGTTTCTGCGTGGTCTTCCTGCAGCCATTCTTGTGGGGTACTTGCTCAATTATTCCCCCATTGCAGCCAAAATACAAATATGATTTTGTATGTGTATGTTAAATTAATTTTATATATTTATATATTATACATATAAAATCTTCTCCCCCAATATAATATCAGAATACACACACACACACACACACACACACATACACATTCTCTTTACAATGCAAGAATGCAATGGGAGAGAGTGGAGGATTTTATTTACCAAAGGGAATGACAAGAAGACTAATTTTCAGACACTGGAGTAGAGGTAAAGTAGGAGAAGGAAAAATCAGTAAATAGAATATTGAAATCATTTAGGCAGGAGTAAACAAAAGCTTCAGTCAAGATAAGAAGAGAGAAGTAGGAGACATTTTGATTCATAAATGACAGATTGATGACATAAAACATAGCTGCTCAAGGAAACATAGTTGACTATAACCAAAATTTCTCACTGGAAAGATCCTTTCTATGGCATGCCTGGGCTCAGCAAGAGATTGAAAAAGCATGGAGGGGCATAATTATGTTGACTTTGACCGTGTTTATTTGAGCCATCTTTGGTAAATATAAATATGAATAAATATAACGTGCAGTGTGAAATCTGAGTTTGAAAGCCAGAGGGAAATTACGACTAAAATTATACATTTGACAGCTAGTATAATTTTGGCAATAGATGGATGCAGTTATGGTAATTTCCTCCAGTAGAAGCATGTTACAAGGGCAAACTAAAATTACAGCCTTGAGGAATACCAGCAAATAAAGAGTTGGTGGAAGAAAATACGTAAAAAGAGGAGTCTGAGAATTGAGAAAATAATGGGTAACAAGACAGCATTAGAAAAATGTCACCTTCCTCTATGAGCGTAATGAAAATGAAACATTTATTTTTCTTTCATTTTTTAAAGTTTGCCCCGTTTTTAGCATACTAAGGAAGAAAATTCAGCTTATTCGGGAGAGGATAAGAATTAAAGATGCAGGGTCTGCCCTCTGAGTTTAATGATGACAAAGAAAGAGAGCAACCAATTTACTAAGTGGCTGCATGTAGATTTTTTTTTTTCCCCCTGAACGTTGATTGCAGTTTCTCCTGATGAGAGCCACACAGCTGGCTACCTATTGGACACACTCCATTCTTGACGCTCACCCACAGTCAGACCTAGACTAACTCAGCTAGAGAATTTTTCTATTTTCATATCTTTCACAGAAAATCAGCAATCAGACCTTGATACGAACATCATTTTTGAAAAATATAAAAAGTGCTATTTCTAATGTAAATAGCTTAAATTTAAGAATCCTGATTCTTGGAACATTAGACCCTACTTGCCCTGTGATCCACTCCACTGAATTAGAGCTTTAATTGTACACTCTGTTAACCAAATCGGTTTCAAATAGCGTTTGTTTTCCAACATTTCCATCAGCCATAGAAAAAATTCTAGTAAGTACATTCTATGCCATGTTTTCTCAGAAGAGTTTGAAATTTCTATGAGAAGATACAAGAGGCTAACTTCAAATTTCTATAAAGTTGCATTTAATATTCATAGCTTTATCTATTTTGAGAATACAATCCAAATAATACCTTTGACAATAGAACAAAATGAATACTTTATCAGATCCTTCTCCATTCCAACAAGTCAGTAAATTTAAGAAAAGCCAATATGTTAAAATTATTTCAGCAATGGACAAGGGGCAAAAAGCAAATATTCTTTCATAATTTTTTCCTTAAAAACAAACAAAAATTATATGAGTCTATATAACACAAAAAATTCAACAAATAACCTAACTTATTTGCCATATCATATTGTCTGGTGCCAAAACAATATGTCAAATCCTATCCTATTACCTAACTCACTGGAAATAGTGATTGACTTTTCCAATTTCTCTGATTTTATAACCTATTGAGATACTTCAGAATTCTTGAGGCTACTCTTAGAATTTCTTTCACACAGGAATTCTTGAGAACCCATAATAAAAATAGAGAAAGTTCAAATCACCAAGAGCAGGAGACTTACCCTCCTATTTTCCTCCTACTTCCCTTCTGTGTTAACACTGAGTTCAATCTCCTCCATATGCTTCATGCCTTAGTACTAACCCTTCTTCTCCTCTGGTATAGTGTCAGTCATGTAGTTTGGGGGTGCCAAAAACATACTTTTTCATTTGTGGGGAGGACCTCTTAACCTCATATCTCAAAACAAAATGAAACTAGTTATAAATGATCTCATCTGAGAATATGCTTTCACAAAATCCTGGGAAGGGAAAATGTTCTGAGAAAGAGGGAGTGGGAGAAACTATGTCCAATGCTGCTGAGACTTCAGTGACTGGAAAGCGTAAACTTGATTGTTTGTGTCAGCAAAATTTAGGCCACTCTAGATGCTGGTTCAAAGAACAAACACACAACAACATGGGAGTAGGACTGGCTTCAGCCTGATGAGGGAGTGGCTTGAGGGGATAGATAATAGGAAATGTAAACGTGAAAAGACCAAGTGTACAAAACACGTGTCTTAACAAAGCTCTTGAAGTTTCTTTAAGAGTGTTTTTTGGAAGGTATTTGATCAAATTTATCCTAATGACCTTGAGAAAAGAAACTGTCGTCCCACTGTGCCTCCCTTTTTTTCCCCCTCTTTTCAAGCATAGTTTAAGAAATAACTGAGTAAGAACCTGCTGCCCCTGGGAGTAAGTGCTGTCATCTACATCTTCCTCAAGCGGAAAATGGATGTAGATGCTGAAAAAACATTCCTCCCTTCTCCCTATTTGGGGAAGAAACCCTCCTCCTTGGCAGTAATTAAGGAAAAGAAGAAGTCAAGTCAGCAAGTTCTCATGACTGCTACAACCTCAGCTCTCCTTCCAAACGACCATCAACAAGATGAGCTCTGCTGTTTCTGTCCAGAAAGTCATTCATACAGACATGCTGAAATGAGACAGCGTGTCTTACTGTCGGAATTATTTGCACTGACTTGTGACTAGGGCAGTAGTAGAAAGACGAGTATATGCAAGCACAAGAATTCTTCACACTTTCAGGCTAGATGTGACATAAGTACACAAAATCAGAAATGCTGCCTCTGTTCTCCCTATTTAATCCACCCAGGATCCCCTCTCATTGACTTCCTGACAAAGGTCTTACAGCGATGTTGCTTTTCTGGACCAGACAAGATCTGTTCTTCGTTACTGTTCTTCCTATTGTCATGTTGCTATGATACGGGCAGAGTCTAGGACAACTTAATTTGAATACTGTGGAGTCTTTCTTCTAAAAGAATGATATCATACTTGTTTTATATGATGAAAAGAGCTACATGTTCTATTTTTTAATATAACAATGCCTGTTGCTATTAAGCTGATCTATTTTTATTTATTCCCAGTCTTTTTACTTTTAGTTCTTAGCTTTCACAGAACATTTTTAAACTAATGTTTGCTTATTTATAAAAATTTCTAAAATAATATTAGTCCTAGCTTTACTCCTCATCTGCCAGTAATATTTTAAGGACACTCAACATCATCCCAAGCACATATTCCTGAAAGTAACTTGACAGCCAGAGCAGCTTCTTCTACAGAGCTGTAACAGAAGCTCAGCTAGCTTTGTTTCCCCTCTTACCTAAAGTTTCTAATCAATGTCATCTATAATAGAGACTTATTAGTATTACTGTATTTTGTAAAGAAGTCATTTGAATTCCTATGTTTTAGATTTTTTCTGTCTAAAGAATATTTTCAAATATCTTGATATTCTCTTGCATTTCCCCTACTTTAGTTCCCACTGTGAAACAACTTTGAGGTGACCCCATCTACGTTCTTCTGGGAATTATGCCTTTATTATCACATATATATGAGAGCACTGGTGGTACTCTTGGCATCGATTTTGAGGGTTCAAATTCTGACGAGTAATTCATACCAATAAATTGGGCAAATTACTTAATTTCTTTAGGGATCAGTTTCTGTATCTTTAAAATAGGGAGACTAGTATTATCTGCCTTATGAAGTTTCAAAATTACATTTGATAATTCACAAAACTTGCCTAACGTCTGGCAAATAGTCAATACAACTCGTAACATAGTGTTTGCTTTGTATTATTTATTATGTTTATGACTTTGTTTTTATCACTTATCACTTTGTGTTGAATCTGTCTGTGTCACTGGATTTTAATATCTTGGAAGGTAGGGTCATGGTTGCATCTATCTTAGTACTATGAGTATAGAATAGGTACTTGTGTTTGATGTACATGCTGTTACTTCCTATTGTAAAGCTCAGAGAAAAGTCACCTCATGTTTAATAAGTGACTGAATGCTCTATAAATGAAGTTTTTTTCTCTAAGTAAGTCAAATCTTTGAAAGCTTTTCTTCTACCTTGGGTTGCTTTATATCCACTTAGAAACTGACAGCTTTGAAAAATTAGCATAGCAGTCATACACATACTAATTTAAAAAAAAATTTAAATGCATGTGCAAAAGTTTATTGTGATAATACAGTATATAATTTCCTTAGGTTTCCACTTAGTTGAAATAAAGATTTTGAAAAAAAAATTCTAAATAGTAACTTTATATCACTGTTAACCCTAACATTTGTCATATAAAATATCATAAGCATTTAATATGTATTCAAGGACAATGACTAGATGGCTATGAAAAATAATTTTTATACAATGGTTTATTCCCACTGGTTTAAAGATGTGCCTTCTTAAGGCAAACAGTTTTCTATAATGGTGATAATTTATGTGATTAGATGTTTTTTTATACCAGGTCATGAAATTAATTTTCATCTTAATTAGTGCCCATAGCAATCAATGATTCTATTAATAATCCATTTAGCTAATTGCATTTTGTTGTTAGTTGTGTTGCATTTTGGGCATTGCTAATATGCCAAGGTCAACACGTCTCCTCAACAGTATCCAACAACCAATGTAAGGTAATAGTGAATAACACAGCTTTTATTTGCAAATCCTAGATTATCTGCATACACAGATTTCCTTTGGTGGCATATATCCTCGTCCTTAAAAGTCTTAGAGTTAATTACCTCAGTTTCAAGTCTTTTTTTCCATGATTGAAGGGTTTATTAGGCCCTAACAGCCTGCCATAGACTCACCAAATTCACAGAACACTAACTTGTTAAAGATAAGGTCTATATATTCATTTACCATGGGAATTATAACTACCTATATAACCTTCCTCTTGTTTTCCATCAATGTATTCCTTTCCCATTAGAAGAAACCTATTTATGAAGCCAAGTTAAGGTCATGGAATTTTTCCGAAGAACACAAAGTTAAAAAGAATGTGATAGAAGAAAGTTAAGCAAATTTCAGAGAACCATAGTTCTTCAAGAGGCATAAATAGATTAGGTCTAAATTTCCACTTTAGAAAAACTATATAATGCATACAAATCCTTTAAAAGATCACAATCTCTATTCTCCTTGAAAATTTGCAGGAATCAAAGAACCATCCCTTCATTTAGTATCCTGTTTCATGGCTTTGTAATCTCAGGTCCAAGTTATAAACATTCACTTCAGAACAAAAGAAGTAAAATCTTTTTATCTTTCACCACAGGCTATACTGCCCATCTATTTCATCATTTCAGTCAACTCTCTTCAAGATCTAGTATTTGTTTCCACTTTATCCTTGGTACACAGTGGCAAAGAAGGACCCAGCATACTGAGCTTTGGCCTGATGTGCTTGTAGAGAGGTTCTTGAACCTGTGCACTCCCATATCCTAGTCTGCAGACGATTGTTCACATTGCCTTTAATGGTAACACTTGTCCAATTTTGCATGTTACTGTGGTTTCTTGGAGTGGAAAAAGATGGGAACAAAATGGTTGATTCAGAGGAATGAGGAAAAAAGGCAAGTTAGTCTGAAATGTGGGAGAAGGGTTAGCAAAAAAGATAGGCTATTTTTAAAGAAAATGACAAATTCATCTTTTTTGTAGGGGTGGGGGGACTTTATTTTTTCCTTAATTCTTGTTTATCTGAAGAATATGTATTAATTATTAAATTTGTAGGTAATACAAAAACTTATTTTAAAAATTAAAACATGATTTTTGGACATCTGATTTCAGCTTCAACAAGAAAAGTGCTTGGAAACCATCACTCCCAACATTTAAACAAGAAAAAGCAGAACAAATTGAATATCAAATTTTTTTCTTAAATCATCAAAGAACTAAAGTCACAGTGCAAACTGTCACCCAAAAAATACACACCAAACCAGGAAGAAAGTGCATCCAGAGAGTCACAGCTAAGATCTGCTCACTCAGAACAGAAGCTGCTAGAACCATAAACTGGTGGAAACACATAAATGGTGATTTTGATGAATTTTTGGAGGTTGAAGGTAGACTGGTATAAGAATGAGAAATTCCTAAAAGCTGTAGTATTGGGGAGCCCCACACTTGATTGCTTTACTTTCAGGAATGCAGTCAGGTACTTAGTATAATGTGAGAAAAATCCTCTTGCCAATGACAAGGGAAGGGTAAGAGGAATCATTATGAAATTCTCCCAGAGACTTTCCTTAAGCAAGGGCTACTCTCCTGTGGAAAAGACTTCCTTCTCTGGAGTAAAGCCTTATCTCAG
Source organism: Kogia breviceps (assembly GCF_026419965.1). Classification (NCBI taxonomy): domain Eukaryota; kingdom Metazoa; phylum Chordata; class Mammalia; order Artiodactyla; family Physeteridae; genus Kogia; species Kogia breviceps. Next base: position 9,937,654 of record NC_081310.1, on the reverse strand, counting down.
CTGGTAGAAGAGCACTGCTCCCATTCCAGCTCCCTACAGCCCTCCTGTCTCAATTAAAGGGGGAAATTGAATAGGCATCAAGGCAAAAGATTGGAAATGATGCAGCCAGGGAATGGAGTAGGAAGAAGGGGGATGGAAGATGGGTATATCACTGGAGAAACACTTGTGAAAGTCCCAGCCCAGAGACATTGGTTGACTAAAAGATGAATGATAGTTGTAAGATTATAGAGTGTTCCTGCTTGTCTTCAATAACCTCCCTAACTCCAACTAAAAGGGCTCCTGTATTACAACTATGAATTACAACTGAAAGAGCTGTAACACACAGCATCCTTCTAAGGAAGAGTACTTAAGAAAGCACAAAGCAAATATGGAAGACAAAAATAAGTGCACTAGAGGAATCTCAAGCCTCTGGTACCTATAGCTACAAGAAAACATTAAGCACAGCCCAGCTCCTTGTCATATATTTTCACACTAAAAGTTTATTTTACTGATTTTCCATTACCCAATCCATGCTCAGCTTTCGACAAAAAAATTACAAGGGATGCAAAAAGAAAAAAAAAATCCTCTGAAGAAACAAAGTAACCGTCAGAACCAGACTCAAATATGAGACAGATATTGGAATGCTAACAAAGAGAATTTAAACAGGCATAATTAATATGCTAAGAGCTCTAAGGGAAAAAGGAAAGATGCAAGAATACATAGGTAACATAAGCACAGAGATGAAAACTTGAGAATCAAAAGGAAAGAGTCTGTCACACAGAGTGAAGTCAGAAAGAGAAAAACAAATACTGTATGCTAACACATATATATGGAATCTAAAAAAAATAAAACGGTTCTGAAGAACTTAGGGGCAGGACAGGAATAAAGACACAGACTTAGAGAACGTACTTGAGAACACAAGGAGGGGGAAGGGTAAGCTGGGACGAAGTGAGAGAGTGGCATGGACACATACACACTACCAAATGTAAAATGTGGTATGCAGTCGCATAGCCCAGGGAGATCAGCTCTGTGCTTTGTGACCACCTAGAGGGGTGGGAGGGAGATGCAAGAGGGAGGGGATATAGGGATATATGTATATGTATAGCTGACTCACTTTGTTACACAGAAGAAACTAACACACCACTGCAAAGCAATTATACTCCAATAAAGATGTTTCTAAAAAAGGAAATGTTACAAATCAAAACACCATAACATAAATGAAAAATAACTTCAACAAGATCATCAGTAGACTTGACATGACCAAGGAATCATAAGCTTGAATACAAGTCAATAGGAACATCCACAGTTGATGTTCTAAGAGGAAAATTAATGAAAACACACAGATACGGAGAACAGAACACCAAATAATTGTAGGACAACTTCAAAAAGTGTTACAAAAGCAGAATTGGAACACAGAAGGAACAGAAAGTGAGAATAAAATTGAAGAAGTAATGCCAGAACTTTTTACAATTAATGACACCCTACTGCACATCCAGAAAACTCAGACAACAACAAGCAGGACTGAAAAAAAAAAACAAAAACAAAAAAAAACAATGAACAAATAACAAACCAACCCACCTGGGCATATTATATTAAAACTCCAGAAAATCAAAGGCAAAAAAAAAAAATCCTGAAAGAAAAATAATTCCCTACCTATAGAGGTACGAGGATAAGTATTATAGCAGACTTCTCATTGGAGAGCATGCAAGGAAAAAGAGGATGAAATAAACTATTTGAAGTGCACAGCTGAGAATCCACATGACTGGGTCAAATTCTCACTTCACATTACTGGGAATCATCCTTTATTGTCCTTACACTGGTTCCCAAAGCCCCAGGGCACTGCCAAACTCTGTGTATCTATGAAGGATTGGCTTGTCCTCCTATCTGTATCATTTGAGTGATAATCATGCAGTGATCAGTACTGAAGTGTGCAACTTTCTCTTCAAGAATCTCTATGTTGCAGAGGCGGAGTCAAGATGGCGGTGTGAGAAGACACAGAGTTAGCATCTCCACACAACTAGGGTGCCTGCCGGCAGCTGGTGGGAAACTCTAATGCCTAAGGAGATGCGAGAAACCCCACAGTGAACCGGTAGAATGTAGGGGGACTGGGGGGGTGGGGAGAAGTGGAGGCCAGACAGGATTGGCACCCCTGATGCTGGGGAGATCAGGAGAGGCAGGCAGGAAGGACTCTCCAAGAAGAGCAGGAGAGGAGCGGAGGGCAACTGCCCCACCCACTCGGGCCTGGGGAAACTGCTGAGCTCCCAGTCTGGTCCACTGCCCCCCAAAGGCCCCTCCAGACTGTGTGGGTCCTTGGGGGCATAGGAGGGAGCTCGGGGAGATCAGGAGAGGCAGGCAGGAGGGGCCCTCCCAGACCAGAGGAGCAGAAGAGGAGGGTGCCTGCCCCTCCATTCGAGCCCAGGAAGCCTGCTGGGACCCCAGGTGAGGTACCCTGCCTTCTGTTCCTTGAGCCTAAGCCCCACCCCCGCCCCAGGGCCTTTTCCAGCCCTGTGTGTCCTGAGCATTGGCCCCGCCCACCACCCAAACCTTGCCCTTGCTTAGGCCTGCCCCTCCACAACCAAGGCCTTCCCCATCTCCCTGTTTTTTTTTTCCTTTTCCCTCCTCCTGTTTTACTATTCTGATACTGATGTACATTCCGGTTGTTGATTCATCTATATTTTTCTTTTTATATTATTTCAAACATATATGTTAGTTTCCTAGTCTAATTTTATTTTTTACTTTGTTATTGTGCTTTTTTTTGCCATCCCCCGCAGCTTGCTGGATCTTGGTTAACGAGGAGGGGGCTGGGCTAAAGCTCCTGCAGTAGGAGCTCTGAGTCTGAACCTCTAGACTAACAGAGAACCTCAGACCCCAGGAAATATTCATCGGTGTGAGCTCATGGAGTTCCTCATCTCAGCACCAAGACCCAGCTCTAACCAATAGCCTATAAACTCCAGTGTTGGAAGCCTCAGGCCAAACAACCAGTAAAAAAGGAACACAATCCCACTCATTAAAAAAAAAAAAAAAGAGAGAGATGGCAAAAAAATATGTCACAGATGAAGGAGCAAGCTAAAAACCTACAAGACCAAATAAAGGAAGAGGAAATAGGCAATCTACCAGAAAAAGAATTCAGAGTAAGGATAGTAAAGATGATACAGAATCTCAGAAATAGAAAGGAGGCATGGACTGAGAATATACAAGAAATGTTTAACAAAGATCTAGAAGAACTAAAGAACAAACAGAGATGAACAACACAAAAACTGAAATGAAAAATACACTAGAAGGAATCAGTAACAGAAAAACTGAAGCAAAAGAACGAATAAGTGAGCTGGAAGACAAAATGGTGAAAATAACTGATGAAGAGCAGAATAAAGAAAAAAGAATGAAAAGAATTGACAATCTCAGAGACCTCTGGGACAACACTAAACACACCAACATTCGAATTATAGGGGTCCCAGAAGAAGAAGAGAAAAAGAAAGGGTCTGAGAAAATATTTGAAGAGATTATAGTCGAAAACTTCCCTAACATGGGAAAGGAAATAGTCACCCAAGTCCAGGAAGCACACAGAGTCCCATACAGGATAAACCCTAGGGAAGATCACACTAAGACACATATAAATCAAACTAACAAAAATTAAATTCAAAGAAAAAAATATTAGAAGCAGCAAGGGAAAAACAAAGAATAACATACAAAGGAATCCCCATGAGGTTATCAGCTGATTTTTCAGCAGAAACTCTACAGGCCAGAAGGGAGTGGCAGGATATACTTAAAGTGACAAAAGAGAAAAACCTACAACCAAGATTATTCTACCCAGCAAGGACCTCATTTAGATTGGATGGAAAAGTCAAAAGCTTTACAGACAAGCAAAAGCTAAGAGAATTCAGCACCACCAAACCAGCTTTACAACAAATGCTAAAGGTACTTCTCTAAGCATGAAACACAAGAGAAGAAAAAGACCCACAAAAAAACCCCGCAAAACAATTAAGAAAATGGTAATAGGAACATACATATCAATAATAACCTTGAATGTAAATGGATTAAATGCCACAACCAAAAGACACAGAATGGCTGAATGTATACAAAAACAAGACCCATATATAGGCTGTCTACAAGAGACCCACTTCTCACCTAGGGACACATACAGACTGAAAGTGAAGGGTAGAAAAAAATATTCCTTGCAAATGGAAATCAAAAGAAAGCTGGAGTAGCAATACTCGTATCAGATAAAACAGACTTTTAAATAAAGACTGTTACAAGAGATAACAAGGGACACTACATAATGATCAAAGAATCAATCCAAGAAGAAGATATAAAAATTATAACTATTTATGCACCCAACATAGGAGCACCTCAATACATAAGGCAAATGCTAACAACCATGAAAGGAGAAATCAACAGTAACACAACCATAGTAGGGGACTCTAACACCTCACTTACACCAATGGACAGATCATCCAAACAGAAAATAAACAGGGAAACACAAGCTTTAAATGGCACAGTAGACCAGATAGATCTATTTGATACTTATAGAACATTCCACCCAAAAGTGGCAGAATACACTTTCTTCTCAAGGGCACATGGAACTTTCTCCAGGATAGATCACATCTTGGGTCACAAATTAAGAGTTGGAAAATTTAAGAAAATTTAAATCATATCAAGCATCATTTCTGACCACAACACTATGAGACTGGAAATCAATTAAAGGAAAAAAACTATAAAAAACACAAATACATGGAGGTGCACTACTAAATAAACAAGAGATCAAAGAAGAAATTTTAAAAATACATAGAAACAAATGACAACAAAAGCACAATGCCCCAAAACCTATGGAACACAGCAAAAGTCTTTCTAAGAGGGAAGTTTATAGTAATTCAATCTCACCTCAAGAAACAAGAAAAATCTCAAATAAACAATCTAACCCTACACTTAAAACAACTAGAGAAAGAAGAACAAAGAGAACCCAAAGTCAGTAGAAGGAAAGAAATCATAAAGATCAGAGCAGAAATAAATGAAAGAGAAATGAAGAAAACAGTAGCAAAGATCAATAAAACTAAAAGCTGGTTTTTTGAGAAGATAAACAAAACTGATAAACTCTTAGCCAGACTCATCAAGAAAAAAAGGGAGAGGATGCAAATCAATAAAATTAGAAATAAAAAAGGAGAAATCACAACTGACACTGCAGAAATACAAAGGATTATATGAGACTACTACAAGCAACTATATGCCAATAAAATGGGCAACCATGAAGAAATGGACAAATTCTTGGAAAGGTACAATTTTCCAAGACTGAACCAGGAAGAGTTAGAAAATATAAACAGATTGATCACAAATAATGAAATTGAAACCATAATTTAAAATCCTCCAACAAAAGTCCAGGACCAGAAGGCTTCACAGGTGAATTCTATCAAACATTTAGAGAAAAGCTAGCGCCAACCTTTCTCAAACTCTTCCAAAAAAATTGCAGAGGAAGAAACACTCCCAAATTCATTCTACAAAGTCACCATCACCATGATACCAAAACCAGAAAAAGATATTACAAAAAAATAAAGTTACAGACAAATATCACTGATGAATACAGAAGCAAAAATCCTGAACAAAATAGTAGCAAACAGAATCCAACAGCACATTAAAAGGATTATACACTATGATCAAGTGGGATTTATCCCAGGGATGCAAGGATTCTTCAATATATGCAAAACAATCAATGTGATACACCACATCAACAAATTAAGGAATAAAGTCCATATGATCATCTCAACAGATGCAGAAAAAGCTTTTGACAAAATTCCACACCCATTCATGATAAAAACTCTCCAGAAAATGGGCATAGAGGGAACCTACCTCAACATAATAAAGGCCATATATGACAAGCCCACAGAAAGCATCATACTCAATGGTGAAAAACTGAAAGCATTTCCTCTAATATCAGGAACAAGACAAGGATGTCCACTTGCACCACTCTTATTCAACATAGTTTTGGAAGTCCTAGCCACAGCAAGCAGAGAAGAAAAAGAAGTAAAAGCAATACAAATTGGAAAGAAGTAAAACTATAACTGTTTGCCGAAAACATGATACTGTACACAGACAATCCTAAAGATGCCACCAGAAAACTACTAGAACTAATCAATGAATTTAGTAAGGTTGCAGGATACAAAATTAATGCACAGAAATCTCTGGCATTCCTATACACCAACAATGAAAAATCAGAAAGAGAAATTAAGGAAACATTCCCATTTACCACTGCAACAAAAAGAATAAAATACCTTGGAATAAACCTGCCTGAGGAGTGAAAGACTTGTATTCAGAAGACTATAAAACACTGATAAAAGAAATCAAAGATGACATAAACAGATGGAGAAATACACCATGTTTTTGAATTGGAAGAATCAATATTGTGCAAATGACTATACTAACCAAAGCAATCTACAGATTCAAAGCAATCCCTATCAAACTACCAATGGCATTCTTCACAGAATTAGAACAAAAAATCTTAAAACTCGTATGGAAACACAAAAGACCCCAAATAGCCAAAGCAATCCTGAGAAAGAAAAACTGAGTTGGAAGAATCAGGCTCCCTGACATCAAACTATACTACAAAGCTACAGTAATCAAGACAGTAATGGTACTGGCATAAAAACAGAAATATAGATCAATGGTACAGGATAGAAGGCCCAGAGAGAAACCCACGCACATATGGGCACCTAATTTACGACAAATGAGACAAGAATATACAATGGAGAAAAGACAGCTCTTCAATAAGTGGTGCTGGGAAAACTGGACAGCTACATGTAAAATAATTAAATTAGAACACTACCTAACACCATACACAAAAATAAACTCCAAATGGATTAAAGACTTAAATGTAAGACCAGACACTATAAAACTCTTAGAGGAAAACACAGGAGAAAACACTCTGACATAACCACAACAAGATCTTTTATGACCCACCTCCTAGAGTAACAGAAATAAAAACAAAAATAAACAAATGGGACTTAATTAAACTTAAAAGCTTTTGCACAGCAAAGGAAACCATAAACAAGGCAAAAAGACAACGCTCAGAATGGGAGAAAATATTTGCAACTGAAACGACAGACAAAGGATTAATCTCCAAAATATGCAAACAGCTCATGGAGTTCAATATCAAAAAAGCAAACAATCCAGTTAAAAAATGGGTGGAAGACCTAGACATTTCACCAAGGAAGACATACAGATGGCCAAGAGACACATGAAAAAGATGTTCAACATCACTAATTATTAGAGAAATGCAAATCAAAACTACAATGAGGTATCACATCACACAGGTTAGAATGGCCATTATCAAAAAATCCACAAACAATAAATGATGGAGAGGGTGTGGAGAAAAGGGAACCCTCTTGCACTGTTGGTGGGAATGTAAATTGATACAGCCACTATGGAAAACAGTATTAAGGTTCCTTCAAAAACTAAAAATAGAACTACTATATGACCCAGCGATCCCACCACGGCACATACACTGAGAGAACCATAATTCAAAAAGAGACATGTGCCACAATGTTCATTGCAGCACTATTTACAATAGCCAGGGCATGGAACCAACCTAAATGTCCATCAACAGATGAACGGATAAAGAAGATGTGACACATATATACAATGGAATATTACTCAGCCATAAAAAGAAACGCAACTGTGTTATTTGTAGTGAGGTGGATGGACCTAGAGTCTGTCATACAGAGTGAAGTCAGTCAGAAAGAGAAAAACAAATACGTGTGCTAACACATATATATGGAATGTAAAAAAAAAAAAAAAGGTACGGATGAACCTAGTTGCAGGGCAGGAATAGAGGTAGACATAGAGAATGGACTTGAGGACATAGGGTGGGAGGGGGAAGCTGGGGTGAAGTGAGAGTAGCATCAACATATATACACTACGGTATGTAAAATAGTTGGCTGGCGGGAAGCAGCAGCGTAGCACAGGGAGATTGGCTCAGTGCTTTGCAATGACCTAAAGGGGTGGGATAGGGAGGATGGGACGGAGGCTCAGCAGGGAGGGGATATGGGGGCAGGCGTATGCATATGGCTGATTCACTTTGTTGTGCAACAGAAACTAACACAGTATTGTGAAGCAATTATACTCCAATAAAGATCTATTAAAATTTAAAAAAAATTAAAAAAGAAAAAGAATCTCTATGTTGCAACTTCTCAGTCCCTAAATGTCCCAGTGCCAGGAAATGAAGTGAGTGTGACCCTAATAATTTTTACAGTGTATATCAGACTCAGAAGTATCTCTGCCTGGAGCTCCTGACCTTCAGCTCAGGAGCCATATCCTAAATGAACCTAGGATGTTTCAGCCAAGACACAGTAGCAGAAGACAAAGGACTCCTGGGTCAGAGACAAGGGCGTTTATTACTCACAGTATAACAGGCAGCATGAGCTTCATATTCACCCCGATTCCCCTCGTGCTCTACGTCTCCTGAAGGCAACACCCAGAAGTCAGGGTAAATGCTAAACCCACAGGGGTCTGTGCCACAGCTGATATGCCCCAGCTTAGGAAACCCCCATCTTTTTAATGGGTTTCAAGCTAATCTCTTCTAATTCTGCCCCAGATGGAGACATTATCTTTATTGTACTGGACAGTAAGCAAACCTGCCCTGTGCTATACAAAAATCCTTTAAAAAATGTAGTCTGGGACAAAGGCCCTTAGGGCTTCTGCCTAAAAAACATACAGGAATTCAAGAGACCCATGGAGTATATCTCCCAGGAACACACCATTATGCCAAAGGGCTTGTGTTTAATTGGAGAGGAACTGTTTATCCCACCAGGTGTACAGTGAGCTCAGTCAGGCTGCTCTTCTAATAAGAATGCACTGTTTATGGCAGACCCCTTAGCCGAGCAATTGCTGAAAGAACTAAGCCAGAGTTTATGACATTCCATAAACACCTCCTCGTACGACGGCAGGGCCAGTGTCAGCCTTTCTCAGATTACCCCGATACGTCTGAAAACAGGCTGTACTACTGCGGAATTTGGGGGAGGCATTCGTAACAAATATTTAGAATGTCCCACCGTCTGGCTTCCTCAAGCTTTCCTATAGTGGTAGGATGTGGTGCGTCTTACAAGATTATGAGCAAAAAGATCCATATTGTGTTAGACGTATCCTCGTATTGTATGTTTGACGAGCAACCACCATCGCTCGCTCATTCTAGAAATCAAGCCCCCTCTCAGATTATCTATTATCGTAAAAGATGTAGTTTCTCAGTTTTGCCACCCAGTCTCTCACTGCCATTCCATCAAAAGTGAAATACAGGGAAACCCCACAGGAAAGTTTCTAACAGCCTATATGGGAGTTTCATCCCGAAAATCCTAATTAAATGAGCACTTCAGTATTTCAACGAACTGCTCCCTATTTTTCTGAGACAGCTTTCTCAACATATCATTGCCACTCTATCTATGAATACTAGGAAACGTTTTTTTTTTTTTTTTTTTAAGTCAGGGGTCTCACTGCTCAATAATAGCAATTTGCTCAAGTGACCCTAAGATGTGGGGTTGGCTTGTCAGTGAGGGTCACAAACTAGGATTCAATGTGCATGGCCCTCTCACTTTAAAAGAACTGGGGGGACAGAAAATGAGACAAAACAGAGGAGAAAAGACAAGAGAAATAATGATAAAAGTTCTTCCATAAATCCAACTAGCGTCTGCTTCCACGCATTAAATTTAAGTTGATCTGTATATACTGCATATTTGTGTATCTCCTGTGGCTTTCTAAATTATTATAAATGTGAAGTTTCATCTCAGTAAGAATATGTTAAGTCATGTTAACTGATGCTGCAATTTCAGATCTGGACTTCTACGGGCCTCGATTGCCAATCACTCCTTGGAGAACAAGCACGTTGCTTTAAGGGAACATTTAGGGAAATACGATACCAAGGATGGGTCAGGTGGAATGGTGTGAACTAGAAAGGAGACAGGTTGAGGGCTTCCCTGGTGGCGCAGTGGTTGAGAATCCGCCTGCCGATGCAGGAGACACGGGTTCGTGCCCTGGTCCGGGAAGATCCCACATGCCGCGGAGCAACTAAGCCCGTGAGCCATGGCCGCTGAGCCTGTGCGTCCGGAGCCTGTGCTCCGCAACGGGAGAGGCCACAACAGTGAGAGGCCCGCATACCGCAAAAAAAAAAAAAAAAAAAAAAAAAAAAAGAAAGGAGACAGGTTGAAATGCAACAGGTAGACTCCAAGCGTCAGCCAGATGTTGCCTCAATTCCTGAGCAGAATTAGACTACTCAGGTAGGATCTATTTGAGTGGAATACATCCCGGGCATTTACAATATCTCATTGCGGATTACTCTACTAGGCTAAATTTAGAGTAATATGTTAGAAATACAAAGACTGTTAGAATGCATAAATAGAGAAAAATGAGGCTAACTGTATACCTCAAGATTCTGAAAAAGGGCAAAGATTGGAGCAACCCAAGGGTAGAGGTTAAATCTTGAGGGAATACTGCAGATGCAAGGTTAAGAAGCATGAGGTCAATAAAAGGTTTGAGGCATCTGGAAAACGAAAACAAGCATATAAGACTGGATGAAGACCGCAAAACATCTCAAAAGTAAATTACAGGATTTTTAGGGCAGTGAAAATATTTTTCATGATACTATAATGGTAAGCAGCTGTCATTATACATTTGTCCAAACCCACAGAATATCACAACACCAAGAATGAACCCTAGTGTAAACTATAGACTTTGGGTGACTCTGATGTGTAAATGCAGGTTCATCAGTTGTAACAAATGTACCATCTGGGAGGGGGGGGGGTGCTGATAATGGGGGAGCCCGTGCATGTGTGGGCACAGGGGGCATACGGGAAATCTCTGTACCTTCCCCTCAATTTTGCTGTAAACCTAAAACTGCTCTGAAAAAATAAAAGTTTTTTACAGTAAATGACTAGGGTTTTAGAAATTAAAAAGCCATGAATTTTTCTAGATAACCTGCTCTAAATGCAAATCACTCCATCTCCTTGGACCTGGAAACTGACAGAGCATCATCACCTTCATATTCTAGTGGTCAAGCAGTCACAGATCCCAGTTTCAGGGGACAGACATATATCTTGCCTCCCAATGGCAGGGGGTGACAAAGAATTCGTGGCCCAGTAAAATTGCCACAGAAATGATAATATTTGTTTTCTGTTGGATCATCTTCTACATCCTAGTTTAGCAATCAGATAAAGAGTAGATAACTAATAAGGACCTATTGTACAGCACAGGGAACTCAATACTCTGTAATGGCCTATATGGGAAAAGAATCTAAAAAGGAGTGGATATACGTATAACTGATTCACTTTTCTGTACACCTGAAACTAACACGTTGTAAATCAACTATACTCCAATAAGAATGTTTAAAAAATAAATCACAGGGGCTTCCCTGGTGGCGCAGTGGTTGAGAATCCGCCTGCCGATGCAGGAGACACGGGTTCGTGCCCCGGTCCGGGAGGATCCCACATGCCGCGGAGCAACTAAGCCCGTGAGCCATGGCCGCTGAGCCTGTGCGTCCGGAGCCTGTGCTCCGCAACGGGAGAGGCCACAACAGTGAGAGGCCCGCGTACCGCAAAAAAAAAAAAAAAAAAAAAAAAAAAAAAAAAAAATCACATAAAGAGGCTATACAGAAGGAGATTCAGTTAGAATGCAGGAAACCAGTTATGAATGTATTGTTTTAGTCCCTGCAGAGCAGAGATCATGAAAATGGAGATGGAGAGAAATTGGTGATCACATGGATATTCAGGAGGTGTGTCCACAGAAGCTGGTGATGTATTTTACACTGCGGGCAGGGAGGGGGGTAACTGAGAGATCAAAATCTGGAAAGAGTGGGTCAACATGGTGTCTCTCATTAATCTAGCTGCAATATACAGGATGAGGCACCACTTGGGGAGAATGAAAAGCTAGATAATGAGTCAGTAATGAATATGTTTGGTTTGAAGTAGCTTCGGTGAATCTAGATGAAGAGATTAATTAATGGGAAATCGGAAAAAATAGATGTAGAACTCAATAATTCAGTATTTACATTTAGTGTTTAGGTTGTAGATAAACTCATGTAAGATTTCTTATGATGAGGATATAGTATGTGGAAAAAATAAGACTGAGACTAGGAAACTGAAAGCACTACTGTTTAAATGTATGACAAGAAAAAAAGAAGCCACTGATGGAGACAGAAGAAATGAAGCAAAACAGGAAAGGGATGTCCTGACAGCCAGATTTAGAAGGAGAGACAGCTGGCTATTTGTAACGAATTTATGAATTTGGCAAGTATAAGGAATTTGGCTAGCACCCTTAAGATTGTCATACCAGGCTCCTTAAGTTGTAAATGGAGGGAATAAATATCAACAAGTAGTGTAAGAAATGGATCTTATTGTTCCTTCCTTGTTCTGTAAGGTTCATTTTGTTAAAAAAAAATATTTATTTATTTTTGGCCGCGTTGGGTCTTCGTTGCTGCACGCGGGCTTTCTCTAGTTGTGGCGAGCAGGGGCTACTTTTCGTTGCCGTGAGTGGGCTTCTCTCATTGCGGTGGCTTCTCTTGTTGCACAGCATGGGCTCTAGGCATGCAGGCTTCAGTAGTTGTGGCACGTGGGCTCAGTAGTTGTGGTGCACAGGCTTCGCTGCTCCGCAGCATGCGGGCGCTTCCTGACCAGGGTCGAACCCGGGTCCCCTGCATTGGCAGGAGGAGTCTTAACCACTGCGCCACCGGGGAAGCCCACGATTCACCTTTTCTGCCACCACTTAAGATTAAGAGAACATTTCCTCCCCCTAAGCAATATGCTCCAAGCCTGCAAATCAGATACTGTTCTTAATGTACTCCAGTACACTTGAGATTTTCTAAATATTACTAAATTGGGGGGATTAAGAGAAGGTAAATAGGCCCAGCCAACAATAAGCAACTACTTAGTCTGACTTTCACTTTGTGGCACACAACATGGAGACCTACCTGCCTAAATCTCTCTCTGCTTCTGTTTGGCAGAAAACATACCTATTTCCAATAATAAAAACCATCTTGGGGCTTCCCTGGCAGTCCAGTGATTAGGACTCCATGCTTCCACGGTGGGGGACCTGGGTTCAATCCCTGGTCAGGGAACTAAGAGCCCTGCAAACCACATGACTTCAAATGCTTTCTACTGCTGTCTAAGGCTCTCCTTCCAGACAAGATTTCCGAAATGAGGATCCCCTGGTGATTGACAGGGGTGATCTTTACCTCAGAGTAACTCCAGGAATAAACCTACTCAAAGCAGCATTGTCTTCATCTACAGCCAAAGCGCTCAGCTTCAACAGAAATCTCTTATAATAACAAGCATCCTATAAAACTCTCCATACATTTATAAAATCAAAGATGATAAGACTTACACTTACACAAATACCTTTAAAGCTAGTATAATTACATAACTATTATATACGAAATTACAAAGTAGTTTATAATAAAATAATATATATATTTCACTAAATAAATGCTCAGGATGGATTAATTAGAAAATGTAATAAAGTAGCCATTGCTGCACTTCAACACAGAATCACCATGAATGTGACAATTACAAATTCAGACTGGTTCAAATGTGTTTATGCGTAACTTATATGCTGTACCATGAGTAATGTTGCTGTTGGTGACACGATTTTATTAAATTGTGAACAGTTCTTCGAAGTTCTGAACAAAATCAAATATACATCTCCCCCTGTACACATAATTATTATATTCTTTGGGAATTCAGTGTATCCTGAAAACATGAAAAATTACTTGTGCTTTATATGTAAAAAGGAGGTTCCAGGTTCATGATCTGAAGAGGGTTTTTGTTCATTTGTTTGGTTGGGGTTTTTTTGTTTGTTTGTTTGTTTGTTTTCCACAAACCGCTGCATGTGAATGTCCAGTAGGGTATTAAACTTGGTTTTTAACAACTGAATTCTGTGAAGCATTATCCTGTGCTCTACAATGACCTGGGCACCCCGCCACTCCCGTCCAAAAGTACTCCCTAATCACTGTGATGACAAAAATATCTTCTAAATTACCAAAATGCTCTTTAGAGCGTTGTACGATACCATGGAAAATCTATGCTTTACAGCTTCAACCTGTCAGAAACACAATGTCTATTATCACTGGAAACTTGGCCTTAATTCATAGCCTCTGTATAATAGCTGTGTCAGAATACAGCCAAATGAGCCTAATATTCATTCAAGAGATGAACAAATACAGTAAATGACAAAAAGTTTTCTTTATTGAGGGCATGGATGTTAGCAAGAGTACTTTCAACAGAATAGAGGGAGAAAAAGATTTCAGCAGGTGAAGTCGTTTTTCAAGAGACTAAGTAATTTAAGCCAGTAAGAGTGTATTCAACTCATGCAGATAGGTTGGTTGCTCAGGAAAGAGAAAGTTTTTAACATTTTCAGATCTGCTGAGTGAGGCAATGTAACGAAATGAAGCAAATTTAAAATAATGATGTAAATATTCCTTGAAAAATGCATACTGAACACAATTTTAAACTTCATTTAAAAAAATTTTTTTTTTCAAAAAAGAAGAAATTGCTAATATTTCCCCTTCTACCCACCTTTGTCTTTCATTCCATTCTTCTGTGCTTTTGTCTGGCTAATATTCCCATACTCCATGTTTGTTTTGCTTTCTGGTCCTAAAAAAAAGGTCATCATTAATGTATTATTTATTTAAGCTTTGGGGAAAGAATACTCATTTACAATTTGTCAGATTCATTTAAAATTGCACTTCTCAATTTCAGAGTCATTAACAAGCTTGCCTAATTTAGTATCATCTGCAAAACTGATGAGCAGATTTTCAATTGCTTTGTTCAGGTTATTAATAAGTTTAGAACTCCAGGAATAGATTAATCTTCAGGATTTATTCTTCTGTAACTTGACCCTCTAAGGATAAAACTTTCACAACTCTTCTGAGTTCATCCTCAGTTCAATTGTTCACCTTCATAAGTTGAAAAAGAGAAAAGTAAGATTTCTTAAATAATGTCAATATAATTATGATGAAATGGTAAGCAGTTTGTTCACACTGCTGGGTCTACTTGGACAGAGAGTGGCCTTAAAAGCTAAAAAACAAAGAAGACCTCATATATTTCTTCATTGCTTGTCTAGTATTATAGGGATAGTGATCAACATTTAACTTGGGTTATGTTGTTTATTTTCCATAATAACCCTATGAGCTAGATTATCTTTTACCTCTTTAGTAACATTTGAAACCAGAACTCAAAGAAAGTGTATTCTGAATCCAAATTGCTGCCAGTATGCTTCTTTAGATATCACTAAAAAAATTTTTTAGGTTCTTCAAATCTCTTCTGTGTTTCAAAGTTTTGTTAATTTGGAAAAGGAAAGAAATAGAGCAAAAAGGAAAGAAGCTAAAATTGGTAAGTACCTAATGTGTTCCAAGTATTTTAAATAGCTGTTCATTCATTTTCAGTTCCCTCATTCTTTTCTGGGAAACATATTTTAAATGATTATTTTATGTTCAATTTGTGCTTTCCTCTAGCCTTTTCATGGTATTTAGTGTCTAATGAAATGTTGACAAATGAGTTCTTAAAATCTGCTGTTAGAAATGTTATGACAGGATAAGGAGAAGTTCAATATAATATGGTAGCACAGAACAGAGTGCCTAGCTAGACGTAAGGGTCAGGAGACAGGTCCAGGGGGAAAGGGGGTTTACAAACTGACTTGATGCATGAGCTGAAGTCAATTAAGATGTGAAATATTTATTGTGTTGCTTCGTTGACTAAGCAAACTTTCTCTGTTTGTTACCCAATGGGCATCTCCACGAACATGTTAGCTATTTTCCAGGCCCACTTACAGTTAGGGGTGACCATGAGATCCTGTTCTGGCCAAAGAGCTATTAGATGAAGTTGCGGAAGGGAGGGCAGGATTGCTTTTAGAGAATATATCCCTTTCCCTTGGAAAATAAGCTTCACAGGAAAATCTTTTTCCATACTTCTTTCCAGTGAATGATTCTTTTTCTCTCTCTCTTTTGGGAAAGCCTTCTGAAAGTGTTTTAATCCACTTTCTTCTCCTGAACATGGAAATGAGTCTCTAAAGAGATATAGAATAATACAATTCACCCACTGAGGAAACTGGAAATTAAGAGAATGAGAATGTCTTCCCTAATTATATTTTCCTTACAATTAATTGTATATTATACAATTGGTGGGAGTATGATGGAGCCGTGCACAATCTAGGGAAAGGCTGCAAATCCAAGCATTTGTGCCTCTTCCTTTCTGTAAAATAAAGAGCATTGAGAAGGTGGATGTCTACATGTTGTAAATTTCTCTTATGAAAACAGTAACTCTTGGGGGTAGAAGATTATAAACTCAAATTAGCTCTGTTTTGGTACAAAGTAAAGTTACTCCCAAGCAACATGCTACAATGATAAGAAGAGGAGAGTGGTGAAATTAAACTCATTAGATACATGAAAAAAGCAGGAAGTATCTAATTCTTCTGTGGAGATGGGATAAAAAGTAAATAAAAAGAAATCTGTTATTTGCAAGTTGTGTAAAATGTGTCTATTTGTTTATATTTTATATATATTGTTATATATATTGTTATATTTGTTTATATCCCAGCATTATTTTTACGTCTTACGTTTTTACATGTGAATTTTTCCAAGAACTTAATAATGCTACTTTCAGTAACATATAGATGTTCACATAAATATTTAATCACTGTACAGACTTTTTACAATTGTTCCTTATATCTGATTTTAGATTACAGGATAATTTGCAATATATGACGGTCCTTTATTCTCTGTTTTATGAGTTCTGAAGATTTGCTTACCACACAAAAGAATTTGAATTGAATGTAACACAACTCCATTTTTAAAGCTTATACAACTGTCTTAGCCCAATATTGCAGAAAACGTCACAGAATACTTGAAATTGTTACCATTGTTCTAGAATCTAACCAGATGGATGTATTTTGAACTAGAATCATGATAAGGGTCTAGACATAATGGTGAATAATGTATCATATGATCAGTTTATGTTTTAGCTTTTGAAAGTTCTTTGTACAAACACGCACACATTTTAGACACAAAGAACACATTTTGATACCTAACATGTAGAAAAAGTATTAATTACATTTGGTTTGCTTTATAATTTAGTGAGCCATTGCTCAATAATTCATTTAGTTATAAAAGTTCAACAATGAACTAACTGGAATATACTGAACTACACATCCAATTAACTTACTTTAAATGTGATTCCATCTGAGATGTAGGTTTTAAGTAAACTTACTGTGATAAGCATTTTGCAATGTATACATATATTAAATCATCACATTGCGTACCTTAAGCTTACATATGTCATATGACAGTAATACCTCAATCACGCTAGAAAAAAAACTTCAATTAAAAAAATTAAATTTTGGTGCTGAGCCATATTTATGCACAATAAAATTTTAACAATTTACAGCAATGCTACTGAACTTCAAATACCCTTTTAAAAAATACAGTGTGTCTTGTCTTACCACTAAATATAGTACTTTCACATGTTCTCAGTAGACCTGATTTATTCCAACTTTAGAATAAATATAAACATTTACTTAGACTCCCACCCAAACAATGCTAATTATCTCATAAAAATTCCATGTCATTCCCTAGCAAACTTTTCTTGCCTATTCCTTAAAAGAAAATTCCCATACAGAAAAAAATATAATCAAGAATAGAAACAATTTTCCAGCAAGAAAAATGTATAAGAAACAATGAAAGTTCCATTTCAAAAAACCAAAAAATTATATTAGCCTCTACTTAATTATAGTGAATTAGTAAAGCACTCAGTAGGAAGAGATTTAAATTTTCATTTTGATCAAAATTAAGACGGGAATAATTTAAACAAGGAATACCCAGCAACATCTCCCATATATGAGTTATGTTTCCCTCTGATTATTTACTGCTTAATATTGATCAGTTGGGACACAGGAAAAATACAATATGTCAGAAAATAAAATAAGAGATTTTCTAGCTTTTTTTAAGTAAAAATTCATTTTTCAGTCAAATTTCCTTACAACAGAAAAGTTAATTACAATTCCAATAAATGGTCAACATTAAATATTTGAACTAACTATCCAAACACTTTTGGCTTATTCATAGGTTTTTTTTTTTTCCTCCAGAGCTTAAGTCTTCAACAAGACTTTATAAATATGGTTCTTTTCCACCAAACTTTTGAAGAAAGTTAAGTTCTAGCCTGAATCCCATCAAAAGTCTGGGTTTATGCTTCTTTAGTTTCAAATTAAATTCAAAGTCATATGTTGTATTAGTTATTTATATTCACTGAGGCTTGGGATAAGATTAAAATCAAGTTATGCAGCCTGTTAGACACACCTGAACAGAATCCCACTGCTGTGTCCTGCGATAAGGATTTCCACTCACGCGTAGAGACCAATCTTTTTTTCTCAAAAGTAATTTGTAATACATTAAAATGCAAACACATTGGCATACAGTATTCTGAGGTTCTACACAGTTGACCCTTGAACAACACCGGTTTGAACTGCCTACATCCACTTATATGCAGCTATTTTTCCCAACAGTAAATATTACTGTGGTATACCTGGGGTTGGTTGAACCCATAGAGGTGGAACCTCAGACAGGGAGGGCCCGACTACAATTTATATGCAGATTTTCAAATGGGAGGAGGGCTGGCATCCCTAATCCCCCTCCACACCTCGGCCCCCATGTTGCTCAAGGGTCAACTGTACTGTACAACATACCTGCAAAAACGTTGGCTTGTAAAAACTACCAATGGTTCTATCAAACTACTCATCTCAGCTATAGAGAAAACAAAATATCTCCTAACAAATTCAGGACGAAGAAGTTCTAAAATTGTCCCACATCTAGACATTCTAGATAGATATCATTATTTCTTTATTTGTTCATGGAAATACAGAGCTAAACACTGAAGAAACATGAAAGGGAATTCCCAGGAGATAACCACGAATGGTCGCTACCACTGTAGTGTGAGTGTGGCAGCTCTCTGCATCATGGGTCCAGCGCAGAAGGCTGTTTTAGCGCCTGGGCCCATGTAAAGTGAAGGTTGAAGAGGAGACCCCAGAACAAAGGCCAGGATCTTTAAAGGCTAAAACCCCAGTGAAAGAGGAATTCTTAAGTCCAGTCCCTTGACCAAAGAAAATGTCAAAATGATAACTTTTAATGGTGGCTTTTGCAGGAAGAAATATATATATTTGAGATATGAAAGCAGTAGGTTTTTTAAGACCAAATTAGCACTATTCTCATGGTATAGTACGTCAAAAAAAAAAAAATATGTTGACGTAAATATCACTCCCAGGATAGACAGTTGAGAAAAGCAAACCCCAAATAAATCTTCCTCTGTTTATGTTCCTGCCATGCAAAGACAGAAGGTACACTTCACCGACAATAAAACTACGGCAAGGGGGGAGATCCAGGTAGGAGTAATGGAGCCCCCAAATTCAATTGGCTACATATGCCAAAGGCAACACAGGCTAGAAAAAAGTGTGCTCTTAAACAGTGAAAGCACAATTACAAAACTATGTTAAAAAAGCCAACATACTTAATAGTGAAACATTAGAAGCATTTTTCTTAAAAATCAAGAATGATAACAGTATACATTAATCATCTCTTCAATGTTAACAAGTTACTGAATTATACATATTACACAATACCATATATGTTTCATTTTCATATATGAAACTATAAAATATATAACATTGATAATATGCATGTAGCAAAACTATAACACTATGCCTGGGATTGCTTTATCCCAAGTTCAGCAGAGTGCTTATCTCTGGGGGAGAAGGACCTAAAGGGTAAGATTTAGCTGTATTTACTGAATTTATTTTATTTTTTAAAGAGAGCTCTGATATAAATAGGGCAAAATGTAACTACTTCTTACATTTTTATGGTGTTCACATGGGTGTCCATTACGTAATTTTTATATTTCCTAGAAGTTGCAATAGTTTAAAAATTGATTAACTAACCTTACTGTGGTGAACATGTTGCAATATATGTGTATCTAATCATCATATAGTACACCTTAAATTTACAATATGTTGCATGTCAATAAAATCTTAATAAAACTGGAAAAAATGATTTAAAAATTCTAAGGTAATTTTTGTTTACTTAATTTTTACAAAATCTCTAAAGTAATTTTTGTTTACTTAAGATTTTACAGTTATTAAAATTATACTTTTAACTCTGAAGACTATAACTTTTTAGTGTCTTCTAAAGCAGAACAGGGAAGAAAAGCACTTTCAACATTGGGAAGCATTTTGCTAAATTATACCTGTGATTTAAAATAGCTACTCTGAAGGTCAATTAGCAACTAATATCAATTAAGGCTGTCCCTTAGTAATTATCAATATGTCAAAATCTTATTGCTTTATGATTGTTTTATAGGAAGAAAGCCATACAAATAGATCAGGTGAAAGTGCCATCAAGTTACTAATCACCAAGTTAAAAGGGAGGAAGTGGAGAGGACTTGGAAACATACCTGATTTCTATCACTGGAACTTGGTAGCTGTCTCATCTAAAAAAATAAACAAATAAACACCATAAACAATTGACATTGTTTTAAAGGCACAGTTTTTTACAGCCATCAGCATTTAGAGGGGTTGTACTGAACTAATGAATTTATGTCAGGTCGTTTTGGCTGTTATTCAGGCACTCAACACATTTTAGCCATTCAAGTTGTTTACAGCCAGTGTCATTTCTGATTGGGTGGTACCTGTGCTATAGGTAAACATTGTTAAATGTTTATATAATATTACCCTTGCCTGTAACTTATCGCATTTAATGAAGGTAACATTCAAAGAAACTGTAACTTAATTTAATATCTCTGTCCTCCTCAAAAAATGTTCCACATATAGAACAGGAGTAAAATTTTGGAACACAGAGAAAGAGTGATGCCTAAAATCTTTCCTGCTATTTCAGTAGAACAGTGATGAAAATGTCCAGGCTGCTAATCAAGGAAGAAGAATACTGGAATATGTGTTAAGAGAAATCTAACCTACAAAGTTACACTTAAAATAATGGGCTCCAACCAGATGACACTGAACTTGGAGAACACATAATAGTAAACAACTAGACAAGTTTGAGAGTCCATAGTTTGGAGAAAAACTTTTAAATAGTTCTGGAAGTTTAAAAATACACATATTTATCATTTTCAAATTTTTAATTAGAAAATCTCCCAAATAGTGAGGATAAAAATGTTTACAGAAGTTTATGAAAATATTCTATTATGTGGTGTTTATTTGTATGCATCTATAAAATATTTAAATGTATGATTGTTTTATCAGTTGATATGCATATTCTATAACATGTCTAGGGAACCTGAAGGATTAGTGCTGCAATTTTCTTCAACAAAAGCTACTTGGTATATATACGGAGGACTGGCCAAAGTCTTCTATTCCTTATCTCTAAAAGCATATGTCTCTGAACTTTATAGGTACACATTCTATTCATTCATCAAAAATTTTCTTAATAGACATGTGGAGCATCCATCTTAAAATATATGGATTTGGGAAACACTGTTTAGACTATGAACTGGCCAATCACACATTCTATGTGTACTGTCATATTTAACACGATGTAACATTACGTACATTAATGTTTGGAACGCAGTTTCTCAGGACTCTAATAAAACCATACTTTAACATAGTAAATTTACTAGCTATTTATACATAATCAGCAAATCTGCATTTGCCATTAAAATTCATTTTATTTCACCGACAATGCTGACTTACACACTAACTATGTCTGCTAACACAGAAACTGAATTTGCAGGTGATAAAATTCTGAACATTTACCTTACCTAAGAGTAACCTCAGATTCTAATATAGTATAATTAACTGATGTCACGTATATTATCACTGGCTGCTCCATATGTGAAGATGTATTTTTCTCTAAATGACACATTTTTATAAAGGATTTAACTTAGTTATACAGAGTCTTTTCACTAAAAATGGGATTTTACTCTTTTTCAAAAATCTAATTTCTGTCACTTATATCTCTGCCTTCTCGAGGCCATAGTTAATTATCGTAGTACAAGTGGGATAAAACTAGCTTAAAGGTTACATAGCAGTGCTTTTACGAAAACCTTTGGTTTTATTCTGCAAATCTATTTAGGGAAAAACTAATGAGCTCGTAGAAGAAGAGAGTAGCTCATAAAGAATTAGGACCATGTAACTAACTGATTCCCTACAAAGAAAAATACTTGCATGAAAGAGATTCATGACAAGATTTAAGATGACAAATGTTTATGAATAACATTCTAAATGGCTGAAGTCAACTGTGCTATAAACCATCTGGCAGATTTCAGCCCTAAATGAAATGCATATGAATTACTGCCATTTAATGGACTATTTAATGGACCTATGAAAACATTATTTGGCAAAACAACAGGTTTTCAGTAAAAAGAATCAATCTTCCTGAGGACCAAACCTAGAGAATATTTCTTCATCCAAATAAGAATAATATACAGGATCAGATGACATATCCCCTGAATTTCAGAAAATAAAAGCTGTATTTATAATGTGTAAAGAGAAGATACACATGCCGGTGTCAAAGGTGACATTTAGCAGTGTGACAGAGCGACATCCAAATCCATAATCATCGATCACCAAGATGAATGGTCTTTCTGAAGAAAAGTAATATTATACCTGCATAAAATTTTGGAAATAGCAGTAAAATTTTGAAGCATGGGTTTTCAATGTATATAGGTTAACTTGTTAAATTTTATTAAATCCATCACCTCACTCGATGATAATATTTGGTGAATATTTCAGTCAGACGTTAACATTGCAATATATTATAATTCATAGTTGATCACAAACAAATCCAAAACTGTTGTCCTCTGAAATTTTCAATTATTATGTTGGCTGCATTATTTTTATATAGTCAAACAGAAGATGGCATTATATCACGGCAGCTTTGCGTTTCCTGAGTCACTGGTGTGGCATTGTTATTTAATTGGGTGAAATAATTTCCTCAATCATTTCATAACGTTCTGTGACATTAACAGGCTTCACACGTTTTTAAACATGAAGCTAGGTGGGGGAGGTAAAGAAATTAATACACAGCAATTATTTATGTGAAGAAAAACTGTGTGGGCTGAGGGTATGACATAACTGTTGGTATTCTAGGAATTCTCCTATCGAAGCTGTGATTTTAAAACCATAATCTATATATTACTTTAAATAACTCTTCTAAACTATAATATCTAGAACAAAATATATTTTACAAGTGCCCCAGTAGCTAGGGTAGGAGCATATGCAGTAGAAAGACAAAGGTAGGTTGTTTAAATGTTGTTTGTAGATGATTAACTCACTTATTAAAAGTGTTGTACTTATGCAAATTAGTATCATGTTCCTTTTGAGACACAAATCTAGTTCACAGAACCAGTCACCTAAACCTAAAATACTATGTATATTTAGCTACTTGGTATAGGGCCAAAGAAAATGAGGGCAAAATTTTACTCATCACATACAAATTTCTCACAGCTACTGGCATATCTGAAGATGATTCAATACTCATGGCTTATACACAAACATCAGGGCATTTTTTCCATATTTGACAGCAGGGTTTGGTGAAATATGGCCCACCGTCTGTTTTTGTAAGTAAAGTTGTATTGGAATACAGCCACAGGACAATGGTAGATTTGAGTAGCTGTAACAGAATCCATGAAGCTCTCAAAGTCCCAGATATATACTATTTGGTTCTTCACTGAAAAGTTTCCCAAACTATGGGAACACATCTAACTTTCTTATGGTTCCACTTCTTTGTTTTAGCAGCTAAATCAGAAATCCATCCATTTATTTATTTTTTTGTCTGTATATTATCAGCAATTTTTTAAACATCTTTATTGGATTATAAGTGCTTTAGTCCATCCGTTTATGCAGCAGGCAGATATTGGCCATTATGCCAAGTTCTCAGCCATCTAAATACCAGTGATACAGAGAAGAGAAAGACAAGCAAGGTTCTGATGCCAAAGTCCCTACCTTCTAAACTGGGGAAGAAACAATAATAGACAAGAGATATCACTTAAACAAGATTAATTTCAGGCTCGATTTGTAGGATGAAGACATTTTTCAAAAGGACCAGCTGAAAGAATATTTGTGGGTAAGACTGGAGAGGTGCCATTAGATTGAAGCAGCAAGAAAAACTTTGGAGAAGAGATGACATCTGAGCTGCAACCTGAATGAAGAGTGTTATCCACGCAGACACTGGGGAAAGGGCTTCCAGGTGAAAAGACGAGCATCATCAAAGGCCTTCAGGTAGGAACATGCTTGGGTTTCTTTTCAGAGAAAAGCAGTGCTGCTGAAGTGTAGCAAGTGAGAAGACGGTGGTGGTATTTGAAGAGATATAGGTGAGATGTAACTGGCATTTCCGCACTAGGTTGTTCCAAGTATTAAATGAAAATAAATTACAACATAGCGTAGGAAGTAACATAATGACATTAACGTGAGAAAAAACATTAAATGTCCTGATATCTCACTTTCTAAGCTTCAGAAAATGGTAATACAATTATACATCTCTTTCTTTGGCTCCTTTAAACTAAGGAAAGGGACACAGTCTTGGGGGTAGAGATGAAGCAAGGGAAAGGAGAGGCATGGATGGATTCTCCAAAGGAGAACGTATGTAATGTTCTTTCTTTCCCGAAGCCCTCCCACAAGCTCCACGCTTCTCACAGAGCATCTCGAGGCCATACCGACCTTCATCTCCACAGTGTACAACCTGGTACTACATAAGAAGACCTCGAACCTTTGGAGTGTTCCTGCCCATGTGGTGAAGGTCTTTTGTATCTGCTCTATGTGTTCCCCCAATGACTCAGATTTATATTTATAAAGGCACACTATTATCTTCAAAGGAATTACCAGATACCCTAAACGAAATATATTCTAAAGCAATAGTTCCTTCATCCAAAGACACTCTGTCCCTTCTATATTCCCTGTAAACTTTGTACCCCAGCTTTATTAAGATGCCTTCTTTGGTAAAAACAGACCCAGCACTTAGAGAGAAGTCGCGGGCTTAGGGACGAAATCACTCATATTTACCCAATAATTTACACCTAATAAAATGTCATTTTTCATCGTGGCAGAACCTAACAGTTACCAACCTTTTAAATCAGGAAAACTTAGGTTTGAAGGTGGATTTTCGACTCACTCACCGTATGAATTTGAACAAGGAATTAAGGTCTCCAAGACTCATTTTGTTTATATACAATAAAGATAACAATCTTTACTTTGTAGGGTATTACTGGAGGTTAGAAATTAATGATTGTAAAAAGTCTAATGAGGCACCTCTTACTCATTAAATTGTGTAGATAAAAATAACAACCACTACAATTTATTAACCATCTGCGATTTGCAAGCAGTTCAGTTAATACTTTATAAATATTATACATTATTTAATTAAAGTGGTAGTCTAAAATAGGTATCATTGGCTCCAAATGAATGTGAGGATCCTAAGTTGTAGAGACATTTAAAAGAAGCTGACAAGTCCCTAGTAAAGTCTGTATCCGTGAGTTATTGATACATCAGTTTGTAATAACAGTGCTCCGTCACCTGTTTTCGTGATTAGCATTACTCCTTTGCCTTGTGCCTCTGATCTGGCACAGATATATGTCTTCCTGTCACAACACTGGCTCCTCTTCACTGGTTTGACCTCTCTTCCTGACAAACACAACACCTACATGCTTGGCTCCCACCTGGACAGCCCCTGCACAGCCCCTGGGTATCCTGTATGATACATCTGGGTGGTCTTTAATGGAAATACCACGCATCCCACACTGTCCTCAGTGACCAGACGTTTGATGTGTCATTTTCTTACGCGACACAGAAGCTGGGCGTCACAACATTTTTAAAAGTGGGCTGAATCTTCCTCATCAGCTCCAGTTTACTCCAGATAATCTGTTTTATTCAGACAAAGCTTCTCATCATTCCCCAAACACTTGATAAACGATCATGTGATCATACTGTTTCTCATCCCTTTCCTGGAATATCCTAATTTCATTCCTTCTGTACTCACAAAGACCTACTTTTTCCTCAAGACACAGAAAAAAAAAAAAAAAAAAGAAAGAAAGAAAAGAAAATTGTTTCCCTCAACCCAATCCCCCAGACTGAGATTAGGGTCTCATCTGCAGATTTCCCCGAACAGTTCATTTGTAATTCTGTTACAGCACTTCACTGAAAGCACCCGTCTCATGTGTGGCACCGCAAAGAACTTGAACGTGTGAATTTAACCTTTTTCTTTTCACTTTTGTGTATTCGGTGCAAATCAGCTTTATTGGCGTTCATAAAAAGTTGCAATATAAAGAAAACATGTCAAACCTAATCGCCCAATTCACCGCATCCTCCTTTTCCCCCCGCTGTGTCCACACGTCCATTCTCTATGTCTGCGTCTCTATTCCTGCAACTGAAGATTAGGACTGACATGTATACACTACCATGTGTAAAATAGCTAGCTAGTGGGAACCGTAGAGCACAGGGAGCTCAGCTCAGTGCTCTGTGGTGACCTAGATGGACGGGGGAAGGGGGAGAGGGAGGTCCAAGAGGGAGGGCATATAGGTATACATAGAGCTGATTCACTTCGTTGTACAGCAGAAACTAACACAACACTGTAAAGCAATTCTACTCCAATTAAAAAAAAATCATGTCATTTAAATACACACTTTTTTTAGACTCCTACATCAGCGGCCCACAGTGAATAATGCACCCCTTGTAGAGCCCTCCCTGCACTGATTCGGGGCTTGGGCATACAACTTCCTTTGACCACGGACATTACCAGATATGACGTTAACACTTGCACACTGGGTCTTCCCTTCCTCGAAAGTTTTTAGAAACCAGTCTACATTGGGTAATAAACGCAGGCTAGACTATTAAAGGGTGAGAGACCATGGAGGGCGAGAGGCCACTGTGTACATTCCAGCTCCCGCCGAGCTCACAGTTGATAAAAATCACACGAGTGACCTCAGCTCTTGCCATGTGGAGCACAGCTGCCCAGGTGACCAGTGGACTCACAGAATCATGACAAGTAATAATGATTGTTTTAAGCCGCCACCTGTCAGCTAATTTGCTACACAGCAATAAACCCGGAAACAGTCCTCTAAAATCCGGTGTAATAAATATAAAATTTCTTACATTTCGGGGGCTTTGTCTTTGCTTTTGAAATTTCGTTACAGAGCATACATATCGCCACAACTTGGGGACTTTCCCGCGCCACTGAACAGAACAAGCAGCCGAGATGGTCCCAGCAATTCTAGTTCAAAATGTTACGGAAAGTGTCTTCCACTTAAAAGAAAAAAAAAAAAGGACTCAAATCAAACAAATGAAAATGACATCAGTACAGTTACAATAAACCGAGGAAGCAAGGTTTTCTGGGATCCACGATATACTCGTGCATTTTCCCCAGCAAAATTGTTTCTGACATGTCTGTCTCTTCTCTGTTTCTTAAATGCATCTCCTCTATTTCTTGTCACTATTTCTAACTGTGCTGGATATCTTCCGCTTGCCATTTAGTTTAGACCCAAATTTCCATATTTCTTTAGCCTGCTCTGCGCTCAGTACAGAGCGGGAAGCTGATCAATAGAGAAAACATGAATAACCCTCGCTGCTCTCCTGCAGGAAGGAAGCATAGCAGGAAATCGGGATAAAGGCACAGAGTGAGGCTGCTGATTTATACCCACATACACATTTTCCTCCTTCAAGCTTTTTTTTTTTTCTTTTTTTTTTTTTTTTGCGGTACGCGGGCCTCTCACTGTTGCGGCCTCTCCCGCCGCGGAGCACAGGCTCCGGACGCACAGGCTCAGTGGCCATGGCTCACGGGTCCAGCCGCGGATGTGGGATCCTCCCGGACCGGGGCACGAACCCACGTCCCCTGCATCGGCAGGCGGGCTCGCAACCGCTGCGCCACCGGGGAAGCCCCTCCTTCAAGCTTCTTATGAGCATCATTTGAAACAAAGGCACAGAGCTTCGCAGGGAGCCCCCTCTCCGTGTTTTGATAACTATTTCAAGCCCTTGCTCCTTTGAACCAAAGGTATTAATGGTACCTTACTATCACTAGCCCTAGGAAATTGCACAATCCCTTGGGTTTCCCCAGAGTTTGTCCACATTTTTGTCTTACTAAATGCCTCCCAACTTGCCCAAATTTCAATATGCCATCATTTCCTTCTGAGACTCTGATTTACTGCTTGAGTAGGTTTTCCCTGTTTTAAGATTTATTTATTATTTTATTTCATTTTATTTTTGGCTGCGTCGGGTCTTAGTTGCGGCACATGGGATCTTTTGTTGTGGTGCGTAGGCGTCTCTCTAGTTGAGGCGTGCAGGCTCCAGGGTGCGTGGGCTCTGTAGTTTGTGGCATCTGGGCTCTAGATGAGGCGCACAAGCTCAGTAGCTGTGGCACGCAGGCTTAGTTGCCCCGTGGCAGGTGGGATCTTAGTTCCCTGACCAGGGGATCGAACCCGAGTCCCCTGCTTTGTAGATGGACTCTTTACCACTGGACCACCAGAGAAGTCGCTGAGTAGGTCTTCCTAAAGGCCATTCATACAGATGTCTCAGCCCACTTACAATCTAGCTATCCCTAAATAGACACTACCGCAAAGGTTCCAGGCAATATTCAGCCAGTGGTACCAGGGTTACTCTTTTCCTTGAGTCAACACCACGTGTGCCACTAATATCCTATTAGTATGAAGGTGTCCATCCCTTTACATGTTATATAGATTTATAAATTCATGTTCACTCATGAAAAGAATAGAAAATAACAGGAACACTGCAAAGATGGTTAAAAGAATAACAAAAGAACTGTTCAACATAAAAGTGTCTTTTTCTTTCTCAGGCCTTCTTTCTTTGTTCCTGTATTTTCTTCTCTCTCTTTCTTATTTAGAAGAAAAATACAGGACAGTTGACTCACATGTCTCAGAAATCATTTTTATGTCTTTGAGAGTCTTTTTAGAATGCTTTTTGAATCTGCCAGAATGGCTTTACATGAACAATGCTTTACACAGTCATAGCTACTGCTTATTTGACAAGTTTCTTCCTTTTGACTGTTTTGTCTTTGAAAGAACTTCTTATCAGACCGAGTTTACATTCCTTCTCATTTTTTTTTAAAAATTGGGACTTCCCTGATGGCGCAGTGGTTAAGAATCTGCCTGCCAATGCAGGGGACACGGGTTCAATCCCTGGTCCCGGAAGATCCCACATGCCGTGGAGGAACTAAGCCCATGCGCCGCAACTACTGAGCCTGTGCTCTAGAGCCCACAAGCCACAACTACTGAGCCCATGAGCCACAACTACTGAAGCCCGTGCACCTAGAGCCAGTGCTCTGCAACAAGAGAAGCCACTGTAATGAGAAGCCCATGCACCACAATGACCAACTAGAGAAAGTCCGCATGCAGCAACAAAGACCCAATGCAACCAAACAAACAAATAAATAAATCTAAAAAACACTGAAAATATTGTGTTGTGTGTAGTGAGGACTCTATAATGAAAATATAACCTGTGTATGTCTTACCAAGGGCATGAGAGGAGCTGGTCAAAGTCAAAGCTTCAGAGAATCAGAAAGTTTTAAGGGAATACACAGAGGCTTCTGGAATTGTCATTATGAGGTGCCTCTCGTTTGCTCATCACTCCAAAGCCATATTACTAGATAAGCATTTAAGAATAGATGACCAAACCTAAAATGGTAACTTGACATTTATTCTCTTCTCTACAGATCTAGGCAATCAGGTCTTGTCTATGGAAAAGGACTTTGAAAAAAATACAGCAGTAATTGCTACTATTTAGTAATATTTAGTACAATTCTCTGTGATTTTAGGAAGCCACTATCATTAGGTTCCTGTAAGAGAAATAAAAACAAAAGTATATGTAGAATTTCCCTGAGATTTTAATTTCCAAATTTATATGCATATCACTTAAAAGAGTCAAAATGTGGGCTCAAAAGATTAACAAGTAGAATAGATTACTATAATGCAGATATTTCATGTGAATTTAACTCAAAAGTGGCAAATTAAGAAAAAAACCTTCAATTTAAATCTTACATTTCCTGTAGCTACACACATGCACATACACAGACACATGAATGTGTGTTTGTATATATGCATATATATATATATATATATATATAGTATTTTTCTAGAACTTTATTTACTAAAATTATTCAATAATGACTTTGATTATGCTGTTTCCATTATAAAGGCCAAGGTTAATCAAAAGGAAAGAAAATGCTCTCCATGTTTATATAATCCATTAATGCTGGAAGAAATTTGAAAAATTACACTAATTCCATTGTACTCTATGGTAAATGCCCTTGATGTTTATTCAGCTATTAAGTAATTTCTGTAAGAAAAGAAAATCTAACCTATAACTGAGACTGAGATAGCTCTCTGTAAACAGATCAAATATAAGGAAAAGACTAAAGAGTTCAATTCCCCACAGCTTTTTACAAATCAGGATTAAGGGGAAGCGTTTTGACAAAAGCTCCCCAGAGACTATTAAGAAAATGCAGTAAAGCTGCTTGTTGCTTTTAATCTTTAGTATAGTTGGTATACTTTCTTCAAGTACCTAGGATAATTATATTTGGTCCTCTGGGGTAAAAATTTTTGCCCTTAACATGATTTCTAAGATGCTTTCTGCCTCTATATTGACAAACAAAAGAAATCAAACACATATCCGGGATGAACATTTAATAAACTGAATCACCTCAAAATACTTCTTTGTGCATGTGCATATGTCTTGACAATTTTCCAAACTTGCATAGACTTGGTATCTAAGTTACAGAAATTCAGCTGAGTATACCCTATGAATAAGTCATGTCTGGGCTACCAGGAATCTTTCAAAAAGGAAAAATGAGCCTTCAAGGAAAGAGTTCATGGTAGGGAAAGTGCAAAAATATTGGTAAGGAAAACTTATTCATAATCAGAGAAATAATACGTGATGTGATTCCTTTGACTGTTCTCTAGCCTGCCCTAGTACTTCTTGGGAAGAGAAGGAAAATAAAGTAGTGAAAAATAAAGCAGTTTTACCAAAATCTCTTTAAGACACCGAGATCCCAAGGCAGCCCTTAGAGAGAGCCTAAAACGCAGGGCAACCCAAAGAGTACTGTGTTAGTCTGAGTGCAATCAAGAGAGAGAAATGACACCGTAATTTGAACCAGGAAAGCTTCATGTTTAAAGCACAACAGAAACCGGGTACGAACATCATTCTACAAACAACGAGGACAAGCTAATACAGGTTGTCCTTGGTCTGGCCCAGACTTCACCACAGACTGTATGCATCAGTAGTTAATACCTTACATTCAGGTTTGGCTTTAGGTGTCCCTGGAGATTAACATTCGGATTGCAATTGATGCTCAGAGAATCCTTTACTTTCACATCTACACAACATCTAGATTATCTTTCAAAACAGAAGTCAACAGGGACACGGCTCAAAATCCAGCATTTCATCTTATTCAGCATGAAAACTACAGTAACTAGAGGAGCCCAGAAATCAAACGCTCTGGGGTTCCAACCACAGCCACCGTTTGACCCTGTGTCTCCCTTCGACCACGGATGACTGCTCCAGTCACACTTGCTTTTTTTTTTTTTGGCCGAACATACTCTAAGAATGCTCTCAGATCAGGGATTTTGTGATTTCTCTGCCTGTAACAGCGTTTCCCAATATGTCTTCAGTCCTGCACAGTGTCATTATAACAAAGGACACATTCCTGACACCTATGCTCTTATCTTCAATCACCTAACATTATTGTTGTCCCCCTCCCCCTCCCTCAACGGGCGGACTTTGGTTTGTTTACTCCTGCATCTGCTTATGCCTTAGAACAATGGAGGCATTCAACAAGCTACTCTTACCACTACAAGCTGGGGTGTTCTAAGTCTTGGTCTAGAAGGACCTTTATCTCTTCTTATACATAGCACTGAGCCCATCACATGCTCTCAATACATATTTGAAAGAGCATTAGTTGTTGAATAAATGAATGGAGGAGTTAAGGTGGCATTTCTAACTCCCTCGTTATGAATGAGGGTTTTTGTTGTGGCTGATACAAAACAGAAGCAGCACGGTCCCTGTCCTTCGTGAGCTTAGGTTTTACTTGTTTGGGCCAACCATAATGAAAAGAGGGCAGTCAAACAATATGCTTGGTGTGGAAGAAAATATAACTTGGAAGAATGGGTTGTAGTCTGGAGTAGTTCACGAAGGCTTCCTGGAAGAGGCAGTAACAGAGCTTAGTTCTGAATACACAGAGTTAGCAAAGGAAAGCAGAGCATTAAAATAACCCAGCCAGAGAGAAGAACATATAAATATGATAGCAAAATATGAAATGTGTTTTGGGAGAATGGGTGAAACTAGGATATATTTTATGTTCCAAAGATCACAGGAGAAGAATGCCAGCCTTTCCTAGCACTTTATAACTTTCTCCCTTCAACAGGATTTCTAAAAATTACATCTATAGATTCACAGCAGTTCACATATTCAGGTTATTTTAGGCACTAGTAAAAAGATAGTTGATGGGCTTCCCTGGTGGCGCAGTGGTTGAC
The DNA here is from genome assembly GCF_026419965.1 of Kogia breviceps. NCBI lineage: Eukaryota > Metazoa > Chordata > Mammalia > Artiodactyla > Physeteridae > Kogia > Kogia breviceps. The sequence continues at coordinate 9,905,192 of NC_081310.1, read as the reverse complement.
AGTCCGCCTGCCGATGCAGGGGACGCGGGTTCGTGCCCCGGTCCGGGAGGATCCCACATGCCGCGGAGCGGCTGGGCCCGTGAGCCACGGCCGCTGCGCCTGCGCGTCCGGAGCCTGTGCTCCGCAACGGGAGAGGCCACAACAGTGAGAGGCCCGCGTACCGCAAGAAAAAAAAAAAAAAAAGGTAGTTGACCTCATTATCAAGCTTAATTAAGTTCCCCTATTCTTGCTTCTTACATTTCTTACCTCGACATTGACACAAATACAAAATCCTTTGCCGGTCTTCTAATCCTTTATTTTTCATTCCCTCAGGTAGCTTTATGATGACTCATGTCTGAAGTCTTGAATTGACTAGAACGTATGACTATAAAAATCGGAAATTCTCTTCCTGTTTGGCTGAATCCCTACCCTTGGAAATGTCATTTTCATGTGCTGAGCAGGTATCAAAATGGTAATGGTCCTTTGCTGTTTAATATATATTACCACCGTTAGGATTTTCAAAATTGGAGTCTAAACTCTCAGGGAGGTGTCTCCCAGACGGCACCATGTGCTGTTTCCGAGCTAACCCTAGAGATCTGGCTGTATAACCCCAACTCTCAATCTGCCAAATGGGCTGCAGCCTGTTTTCTCCCAATTACAACTAGACTGGCAGCTCTTTAATGTACTTTAAAAAGCAAATATATATCACTAAGAAAAAAAGTTATTTATAATATACATTACCAAAAGTTTAGAAAATTCTGGTGCAGAGATAAATATATTGGAGTCATCTTCTTAAAGACACACTTGTATTATTAAAGTGAATGAACTCATGAGTTTTTGAAGAGATGGATTTAATATACATTCCCAGAAAATTTAACATATATTGTTAGCACTAGTTATATGTGCTTAATTAAGGAAAAGGGAGGTAGAGGCAGGGGAATACAAGATACTAGGAAATCAAACTGAACCCTAGATGAGAGAAGTGATGCTTGAAGTTTTAATAGCCTTGTGAAACACCAGAAATTGCTTCAGATTAGTTTTCATGATCAAAAAATAAATGCCTCTTACGCAGCTCACTCATGTTAAACAAACGAACAATAGTTCTTTCAATACATTATGTAGTTTCCTTAGATCAGATTGGAAAATTGCGTATTTCCTAGAATATATGTATACCCTAGAATCTATGTAGATTGATTTAGACACTTTCAAATAGAAATTGATCTATATTTAACTATTTATCTTCAAATTTATAATGAAGATATTTTTCAAATGTGTTTATCTTAATTTTCAGTAGAAACTTAGCAAACATATGAATCCTGTTATTTATCTATTTATCGGAATATTTAAAGTATGCTGTGAATGTAACGACAACTCTACCCCATGGACTCTTGATAGTCCAGGTAATTGTTATTATTTTCTTTTTTCACAATTTTCCAGGTGCTTTATTATCAAGTTTCTGAGAACTGTGAAATGCACTTGTGTCCTTGGAATTCGGTTTACCGTAGCTCTGAAATGTACTCTCACTGGCAACCGAATATGAGTACAGTGTAATTACCCAGAGCTACAAGAGAAACTTCAGATATAAAGTGATAAATGTTTTGTCTTCTAACCCTAACCCCAACTCTGGAGGGTTTAAATCTTTACACAAGATTTTTTAAAGGCATCATAACATAGAGTTCTCTCCTATACATTTACATACATGTGGAGGCTTAATGGGTCCTGCTTACACTGAACTAGTGTATGTAATTTGTATAATGCAGAAAGTTGTTTAATTAAATTTTCTGATTACACTCTCTACATTGCTCACAATACTGACAGCGCTAATTTTCTTCTGATTCATGAGAACCTCTCTTTAGAACTATAGGTCCGACTCAAACTGGACTGCCATTCAGAGATCTCATTTTCATGTTAAACTGCATGTTATTGGAAAACATTTTAGTAAAATCTGTCCAATTATGATATTCTTTGTAGTGAATAAAAGCATCATAGAAGATTAATGGAAATACAGTGGAGATGTCCTGCCCGCTGCCTGCTGCACACAGTGGAGTGTTGCCCTGTGGCAGAAGATGGAGATGCCACGTCCTGAGACCTGCAGGAGTCCTTAGGATGGACTGACTGCCAAGTGAGGTTCCTGGCTTTGTGACACAGGAAAGAATATAAGAGCAGGCCAAAGAAAACCAGTCATATGGATACCCACACATTTGGCTGAAGGGGCAGAAGTTACTGTATCCAGCTAGAGGAAATATCACTTGTAAAATGGAAAAGGTACCGTTTTAAGCATTACAATGTTATCTGATCTTCATAAAAACAACTCTGAGCTTTGTGGCTGACAGGGTCCTGCTGCTCCGGCTGGGTGTAAGGCCTGAGCCTCTGAGGTGGTACAGCTGAGTTCAGGACGTTGGTTTCCCTCCTGGCTCCATGAAATAGCAATCAGCAAGAGCTCTCCCAGAGATCTCAATCTCAACGATAAGACCCAATTCCACTCAACAACCAGCAAGCTCCAGTGCTGGACACCCCATTCCAAACAAATAGCAAGACAGGAACACAACCCTACCCATTGTCAGAGAGGCTGCCTAAAATCATAATAAGTTCACAGACAGCCCAAAACAGATGACCGGACGTGGTCCTACCCACCACAAAGACAAGGTCCAGCCGCATTCACCAGAACACAGGCACCAGTCCCCTCCACCAGGAACTCTAAACAACCCACTGAACCAACCCTATCCACTGGGGACAGACACCAAAAACAATGGGAACTACAAACCTGCAGCCTGTGAAAAGGGGACCCCAAACACAGTAAGTTACGCAAAATGAGAGGACAGAGAAATACACAGCAGATGAAGGAGCAAGGTAAAAACCAACCAGACCAAACAAATGAAGGGGAATTAGGCAGTCTACCTGAAAAAAAATTCAGAGTAATGACAGTAAAGATGATCCAAAATCTCAGAAATAGAATGGATAAAATACAAGAAATGTTTAACAAGGACCTACAAGAACTAAAGAGCAAACAAACAATGATGAAAAACACAATAAATGAAATTAAAAGTTCTCTAGAAGGAATCAATAGGAGAATAACTGAGGCAGAAGAACTGATAAGTGATCAGGAAGATAAAGTAGTAGAAGTAACTACTGCAGAGCAGATTAAGAAAAAAGAATGAAAAGAACTGAGGACAGTCTCAGAGACATCTGGGACAACATTAAACTTAACAACAGTCTCATTATAGGGGTTCCAGAAGAAAAGAAAAAGAAAGGGACTGAGAAAATATTTGAAGAGATTATACTTGAAAACTTCCCTAATATGGGAAAGGAAATAGTCAGTCAAGTCCAGGAAGCACAGAGAGTCCCATACAGGATGAACGAAGGAGAAACATGCCAAGACACACATTAATTAAACTATCAAAAATTGAAATGAAAGGCAAAATATTAAAAGCAGCAAGGGAAAACCAACAAATAACATACAAGGCAATCCCCATAAGGTTAACAGCTGATCTTTCAGTACAAACTCTGCAAGCCAGAAGGGTGTGGCAAAACATATTTAAAGTGATGAGAGGGAAAAACCTACAAAGATTACTCTACCCAGCAACGATCTGATTCAGTTTCGACAGAAAAATTAAAACCTTTACAGATAAGCAAAAGCTAAGAGAATTCAGCACCAAAAAACCAGCTTTACAACAAATGCTAAAGGAATTTCTCTAGGCATGAAACACAAGAGAAGGAAAAGACCTACAATAACAAACACAAAACAATTAAGAAAATATCGGTAATTACCTTAAATGTAAATGGATTAATGCTCCAAACAAAAGACACAGGCTCGCTGAGTGGATACAAAAACAAGACCCGTATATATGCTGTGTACAAGAGACCCACTTCAGACCTAGAGACACATATAGACCGAAAGTGAGGGGAAGGAAAAACATGTTCCATACAAATGGAAATCAAGAGAAAGCTAGAGAAGCAATTCTTATATCAGAAAAAAATAGACTTTAAAATAAAGTCTATGATAAGACACAAAGAAGGACACTATATAATGATCAATGGATCAATCCAAGAAGAAGATATAACAATTGTAACTATTTATGCACCCAACATAGGAACACCTCACTACATAACGCAAATGCTAACAGCCATAAGAGGGGAAATCGACAGTAACACAATCATAGTAGGGGACCTTAACACCCACTTTCACCAATGCACAGATCATCCAAAATGGAAATAAATAAGGAAACACAGCTTTAAATGATACCTTAAACAAGATGGACTTAATTGAAACTTATAGGACTTTCCACCCCAAAACAACAGAATATACTCTCTTCTCAAGTGCTCATGGAACATTCTCCAGGATAGATCATATCTTGGGTCACAAATCAAGCCTTGGTAAATTTAAGAAAATTGAAATCGTATCAAGTACCTTTTCCAACCACAATGCTGTGAGACTAGATATCAATTACAGGAATAAAATCTGTAAAAAATACAAACATATGGAGGCTAAACAATATGCTACTAAATAACCAAGAGATCACTGAAGAAATCAAAGAGGAAATTAAAAGAAATACCTACCAACAAATGATAATGAAAACATGATGACCCAAAACCTATGGGATGCAGCAAAAGAGTTCTAAGAGGGAAGTTTATAGCAATAAAATCCTACCTTAAGAAACAAGAAACATCTCAAATAAACAACCTAACCTTACACATAAAGCAATTAGAGAAAGAAAAACAAAAAACCCACAAAGCAAGAGGAAAAAAATAATAAAGATCAGATCAGAAATAAATGAAAAAGAAATAAAGGAAACAATAGCAAAGATCAAAAAAACTAAAAACTGGTTCTTTGAGAAGATAAACAAAACTGATAAACAATTAGCCAGATTCATCAAGAAAAAAAGGGAGAAGATTCAAATCAATAAAATTAGAAATGAAAAAGGAGAAGTAAAAACCAACACTGCAGAAATACAAATGATCATGAGAGAGTACTACAAGCAACTATATGCCAATAAAATGGACAACGTGGAAGAAATGGACAAATTCTTAGAAGAGCACAACCTTCCGAGACTGAACTAGGAAGAAACAGAAAATATAAACAGACCAATCAAAAGCACTGAAATTGAGACTGTGATTAAAAATCTTTCAACAAGGGGCTTCCCTGGTGGCGCAGTGGTTGAGAGTCCGCTTGCCGATGCAGGGGACATGGGTTCATGCCCCAGTCCGGGAAGATCCCACATGCCGTGAGGTGGCTGGGCCCATGAGCCATGGCTGCTGAGCCTGCGCGTCCAGAACCTGTGCTCCGCAATGGGAGAGGCCACAACAGTGAGAGGCCTGCATACCGCAAAAAAAAAAAAAAAAAAAAAATCTTCCAACAAACAAAAGCCCAGCACCAGATGGCTTCACAGGTGAATTCTATCAAACACTTAGAGAAGAGCTAACACCAACCCTTCTCAAACTCTTCCAAAATATAGCAGAGGGAGGAACATTCCGAAACGCATTCTATGAGGCCACCATCACCCTGATACCAAAACCAGACAAAGATGTCACAAAGAAAGAAAACTACAGGCTAATATCACTGATGAACATATATGCAAAATGCCTTAACAAAATACTAGTAAACAGAAGCCAACAGCACATTAAAAGGATCATACACCATGATCAAGTGGGGCTTAGGCCAGGAATGCAAGGATTCTTCAATGTACACAAATCAATCAATGTGATACACCATATTAACAATGGGTGTTGAACGTTGTTGAAAGCATTTTCTGCATCTATTGAGATGATCATATGGTTTTCCTCCTTCAATTTGTTAATATGGTGTATCACATTGATTTGCATATATTGAGGAATCCTTGCATTCTTGGGATAAACACCACTCGATCATGGTGTATGATCCTTTCAATGTGCTGTTGGATTCTGTTTGCTAGTATTTTGTTGAGGCTTTTTGCATCTATGTTCATCAGTGATACTGGCCTGTAGTTTTCTTTCTTTGCGACATCGTTGTATGGAAACACAAAAGACCCCAAATAGCCAAAGCAATCTTGAGAAAGGAAAATGGAGCTGGAGGAATCAGGCTCCTGGACTTCAGACTATACTACAAAGCTATAGTCATCAAGACACTATGGTACTGGCACAAAAACAGAAATACAGATCAATGGAACAGGATAGAAAGCCCAGCGATAAACCTACACACATATGGTCACCTTAACTTCAATAAAGGAGGCAAGAATGTACAATGGAGAAAAGACAGCCTCTTCAGTAAGTGGTGCTGGGAAAACTGGGCAGCGTCATGTAAAAGAATGAAATTAGGACACTCTCTAACACCATACACAAAAATAAACTAAAAATGGATTAAAGACCTACATATAAGGCCAGACACTATAAAACTCTTAGAGGAAAACATAGGCAGAACATTCTATGACATAAATCACAGCAAGGTCCTTTTTGACCCACCTCCTAGAGAAATGGAAATAAAAACAAAAATAAACAAATGGGGCCTAATGAAACTTAAAAGCTTTTGCACAGCAAAGGAAAACATAAACAAGATGAAAAGACAACCCTCAGAATGGGAGAAAATATTTGCAAGCGAAGCAACTGACAAAGGATTAATCTCCAAAATATACAAGCAACTCATGCAGCTCAGTATCAAAAAAACAAACAACCCAATCCAAAAATGGGCAGAAGATCTAAATAGACATTTCTCCAAAGAACATATACAGATTGCCAACAAACACATGAAAGAATACTCAACATCATTAATCATTAGAGAAATGCAAATCAAAACTCCAATGAGGTATCACCTCACACTGGTCAGAATGGCCATCATAAAAAAAATCTATGAACAATAAATGCTGGAGAGGGTGTGGAGAAAAGGGAACCCTCTTGCACTGTTGGTGGGAATGTAAATTGATACAGCCACTATGGAGAACAGTATGGATGTTCCTTAAAAAACTACAAATAGAACTACCATATGACCCAGCAATCCCACTACTGGGCATATACCCTGAGAAAACCATAATTCAAAAAGAGTCATGTACCATAATGTTCATTGCAGCTCTATTTACAATAGCCAGGACATGGAAGCAACCTAAGTGTCCATCAACAGATGAATGGATAAAGATGTGGCACATATATACCACGGAATATTACTCAGCCATAAAAAGAAACGAAATTGAGTTATTTATAGTGAGGTGGATGGACCTAGAGTCTGTCATACAGAGTGAACTAAGTCAGAAAGAGAAAAACAAAGACCGTATGTTAACACACATATATATATCTATGGAATCTAAAAAACAAAAAACAAAAAATGTTTCTGAAGAACCTAGGGGCAGGACAGGAATAAAGACGCAGATGTAGAGAATGGATTTGAGGACCCAGGGAAGGGGAAGTTGGGATGAAGTGAGAGAGTGGCATGGTTATATATACACTACCAAATGTAAAATAGATAGCTAGTGGGAAGCAGCTGCATAGCACAGGGAGATCAGCTCGGTGCTTTGTGACCACCTAGAGGGGTGGGACAGGGAGGGTGGGAGGGAGACGCAAGAGGGAGGGGATATGGAGATATATGTATACGTGTAGCTGATTCACTTTGTTATACAGCAGAAACTAACACACCATTGTAAAGCAATTATACTCCAATAAAGATGTTAAAAGAAAAATAATATAATGGAACTTTAAAAAAATCTTTAGTTTTCATTTTTAAAAATGTGGCACTAACAAAGTGTCACAGAAAAAATATTTCTCAGTAAAAAGTGATGCTCTAATTGATGCCTCTCTGGCCTTTCAGGTATTTTTCAGCTCAGTTCATACTCACTCTTAAAGAGTGAGTATAAAAATGTTTATATAAAAATGAGTGTATAAAAATGAGTTTTCTTTATTCACTGATGACAGTATTGATAAAATCAAGAATCAGTTAAAGAATTATAGATGGGTCATGAGTTAAGTATAAAGACACATCAATGCAACTACAGTTGCATTCATACTAAATCAAGTAAGTCAGAAATAGAAAGACAAATACCACTTATATGTGGAATCTAAACTATGATACAAATGAACCTACCTAGGAACAGAAACCGAGTCATGCACACAGAGAACAGACTGATGGTTGCCAAGGGGGAGGAGGTTGGAGGAGGGATGGAGTGAGAGGTTGGGATTAGCAGATGTAAACTTTTACATATAGAATATATAAAAAACAAGGTCCTACTGTATAGCACAGAGAACTATAATCAATATCCTACGATCAACCATAATGGAAAAGAATATTAAAAAAAGAATGTATATGTATTGTAACTGAATCACTTTGCTGTACAGCAGTAATTAACACAGCATCATCAATCAACTATACTTCAATAAAAAAATTATAAATAAATAAATAAGGTGGTATATCTATGATATACAGCATGGCTGCATTAAATCATGGAAGTTAATATGTTTACCTAGTCATTAAATTAAAGCAGGAAATCTATTCTTGAGCAAACTGCTTCATCAGAGTCAAGACTGGGACAAGGGGGAAGCCACTGAGGCAAGTGAAGCAATTGGTTTGGATGTAAAATTTAAAGGATATCAAGAAAAACTCAGTAATCAAGGTGGATAATAGTTCGATAAAATATTTTTTCAAATCAAATTAATGGGGAAAATCCATGGTAAATACATCAAAATTTTAAATAAAACCAGGTCAAGATTATTGATCTTCCTTTTTTGCTCTCTCCATGTTGCTACAATCACTATGAATCAAACAGGAAGATGCATTTAAGGACCCTCAAGACACCGGTGTTTTTCAAACTGTAGCTCTTGATACTTAATTTACACAACTAATGTTCACTTCTCTGCTTTCTGTTAATTCAACATGAGACTACATGTAGGGTGGCAATGGGAGTTGTAACAGGGCCAACTGCCCAATAGTTGTTTATTTTCAGATATACACTTGGTGTTTTTCCAGAAGAAGTGAGAGATTCCTAACAGTAATCTAGGTCCTTAGACTGCCGGTGGTAACGACTGATCATAACTGAATATTACGAGTAATTAATGATGCATAGGAATACAGCATGAAAGACAGGGTAATGGAAAAATAGCAGTTCTAAAAGTCTGTGGCCAACCCAACCTTATGAAAATCAATGACCTTCCTTTGATAAGAAATTCATAACTTATTCAGGTACTGAAACCAAGGATATTTGTCAGCTGACTGACTGTATATTATGTATTTACCCACAAATCAGAGGCAAGACCCAGCTATTTTTCCTTTCTATTATCTTTCTATCTGTCCAGCTACCTATCTGCCAAATGCAAATAGTAACAATGCTCAAAAAGTATATAAGTAAATGGAATGTGTCTCCATCCTACTGCTTAGCACAGAAGATCATTAAGAGTCCCCTGGGATGTGATTATAAATATTTAAATATGGGTATATGTGTATATTTTGGTGGATAAGTTTGTAATTTTTTATTTAAGTTGTTTCCATGGCAGCAGAGATAGTCTGATCTAGGGTGACAGTGATGGTACAAAGATTGAAAAAAAAATGAAAATAGATTAGTATTTCAGCCTTTTTGAGTTTAGACAAATTCTTTAACTTATCAATTAATCTCTGAAAACAAAGAGAGCCTTTTGAGGGACCATAAAGTTTTAGATAAATGAAGGTTTTAGGATCATTGATTTTCATATTTTCTAATAGATAACTGGCACTTGGGTAGAAAACAGTGGCCAGATTTATCAAAAAAAGATATGGGGTAGAAAGTTAAATCTGATTTTAAGACAATGAATAATGTGTAGTATATGTATGCCCCAAATTCTTCCTTGTTGATCTCAAATTCAAATTTAACTGGGTGCCCTATATTTTAGCTGGCAACTGTATGCTCGTTTTATGAAATTCTTGATCTGTGCTTTTCACTTTCTAAATACTTGTCCACCGCACCATTAACTCCAAGTAAATACCTGCTACGTGTTTACCTGCTCTCTTTGCCCTACAACTGCAAAATTGCTCCCCGTCTTAGTTCTGATAGCTGGTTCTAGCCCCAGGGATTGGCATCCCTCATGTGGAACTAAGGAGTCGTTACCCCGAAGTTAAACAACTTTTAAAAATTATTTTTATCACCAATTACAGAGACTGTTTAAACGTATGTTTTTTTACTCATCACTCTCGTAACTTCCACGAACTTTTACTGTTGCAGTTTTACTGAATATATATCTATGTACTGTGGCCTTTTAGAAGCCCACAAACCTTGTAATATGTGAGATGTTTTTGTCACCCTCAAACCACTATGGCTCCGCAGGGGCAATGCTTCCCTCAGTAAGAATGCACGCGTTCATCTCTAAAGACTGCTCTGTTCTATTGAGTGATCTGCATCAGTATCAAATATTGCAGATTTCTACTGAAGAAAAAAAGGAAATCATATATTTCACTCAATCGTCATAAAAAGCACAATATTACTCTTTAAATTTCTGGAGCAAATTCTACATATGCTAAATACTCAAGTCCTTCATAAGAGGTCATTCCTGAAGGATGCAAAGACCCACAAAAGGAAGAGGACCTACTGATACCATGATTCAAAATATGTTTATTTGAATATCCTAATCTTTTAAATTATAAGCCTCTTTGGAAATCTTTGAAAATTCAAGTTTTAAAAAACTTACTTATTTTTGATCAAGCAGTTGGAGAAAAAATTGGAAAGAAACACTTGTATTTCTCAGATAAACAGTTTACACGGATAATATTTTTGCACAGTTCATTACTAGTGACACATGTATTAATCAACTTGCCATATGTTGGCACAGCTGTGGTGGACTTGTCCAAATCTCTACAGATTTTTCTTTCTCTGCTCAGAGGTATTTTTCAGTGTGGGGGCAGAGTACCTTTGTGCTCTATGTTAGGTCATAGTGTAAAGTCAGCATATGCTCTCCAATACTTCTTGGCAAGGCTGGCAGCACATATTTATTTATTTATTTATGAGTTTTTTCCCCCAAATAGTTGTCCTTTGTGCAGGGGGAGGGTTATAGCACATTTCATTGGCCTTTTAAAAACAGGCATGACAAATACTCCTTTTTTTTTTTTTTTTACATTTTGGAATCAAACTTAATAACATAATATTTTCTTTCTTGCAGATACATATAACATTCTTCTTGCTGACCTCTTGCCTACTTACAATCAATTCTTTATTTCAACTAAGGCTTTTATTTACTTATTTTGATAGTCAAATACCTGCACATATTTAATGTAAACAATTTGATGTGCTTGGACAAATATATACGCCCGTGCATTCATCAACATAATCAAGGTAACAGACATATCCATCACCTCCAAAAGTTTCCTTGTGTCCTTTCCGTATGTGCGTGTGTGGAGGACGGGGGGTAAGAACACTTAACACGAGATCTACTCTCTTACCAAATTTTTGAGCGCACATTATAGTACTACTGTATACAGTACACTATAGGCACTATGCTGTTCAGCGGATCTCTAGACATAATTCATCTTGCACAACCAAAATGTTGTGTACCTTGAACAAGAACTTCCCATTGTCCCTTGCCATGGCCTCTGGTAACCACCATTCTAGTCTCTGCTTCTATGAGTTTAGGTTCCTCATTTAGGTGGAATCATGTAGTTATTTGTTCTTCTGTGACTGGCTTTTTCACTTGGCATAATGTCCTCAAGGTTAATCCAGGTTGTTTGCAAATGGCAAGATACCCTGCATTTCTAAGGCTAATACTCCATTGTACGTATATACCCCAATTTATTATCCCATTCATTTGTTCATGAACATTTCAGTTGTTTCCATAGCTTGGCTATTATGAACAATGCTGTGATGAACAGGAGAGCGCAGATATGTCTTTGAGATCCTGATTTCAATTCTTTTGGATATATACCCCGAAGTGGCGTTGCTGGGTATATTTTATTTTTAATACTTTAGTAATGTCCATACTGTATTCCATAGCAGCTGCAGCATTTTATATTTCCACCAACAGTGAAGAAGGGTTCCAATTTATCCACATGCACACCAACACTTTTGTTTTTATTTTTTATAGTAGCCACCCTAACTGATATGAGGTGTTATCTCATTGTAGTTTTAATTTGCATTTTCCTGATGATTAGTGATGTTGAGCATCTTTGAATATACCTGTTGGCGATCTGTATGTCTTCTTTTGGAGACATGTCAAGTCTTTTGCCCACTTTTTATTTTACTTTTTTTTTGCTATTGAATTGTAGGAGTTCTAACGTATTTTGGATTAGCACCTTACCAGATACATGGTTTAGAAATAGTTTCTCCCATTCTGTAAGTTGCTTTTTCATTCAAAACGTTTTATAAGGCTACATTATTAAAACAGTATGACACTAACATAAAGACAGACTTATACACCAGTGGAAAGAATAGACAGCCTAGAATTAAACCCACACATTTATGGTGAACTGATCTTCAATAAATGAGCCAAGAATATATAATGGGGAAGAGCCTCTTCAACAAATGGCGTTGGGAAAAATTGATATCCAATCTAAAAGAATGAAATTTGAACCCGTATCTTATGCCATACACAAAAATAAACTCAAAATAAAGACTTACCTATAAGACCTGAAGCTGTAAAACTCCTAGAAAATGTCGGAAAAAAGCTTCTTGACATTAGTCTCAGCAAAGATTTCTTGGATATGACACGACAGGCACAAGCAGCAAAAGAAAATACACAAGATGGATTACATTAAACTAGAAAAGCTTAGAGTCACTTCTTTACTATTTCCCTTATACTGAAACTAAAATCCTTTCACACTGCCTCCTGCATGCTGACTTCAATCTGACATAATCCTTGAGAAATTTGTCAGTTCTCCAGCATCAGTCAGATGGGTAGTGTCAGGAATTATATGATCATGTAACTAGAAGCAGCTGGGGATGAGGACAAGCTAAGTGATTCTGGGGCAGTAACAAAGGTGCTAGCTTGGTCTCCCTCTCGTAGAGCCTGCTTGGCTGTTCTTCAGAGGAGCAAAGGAGAGCCGGTGAAGTTTCAGCAGGGTGGCAAAATGTGTCTTGGCTGCTAAACTACTTTTCAATGAAAAATAAAGACATATCAAACCACTGGGAGAAAGCCTGCCTTCTCCTTTTTTTTTTTTTTTTTTTTTTTTTTGTGGTACGCGGGCCTCTCACTGCTGTGGCCTCTCCCATTGCGGAGCACAGGCTCCGGACGCGCAGGCCCAGCGGCCATGGCTCACGGGCCCAGCCGCTCCGCGGCACGTGGGATCTTCCCGGACCCGGGCACGAACCCGTGTACCCTGCATCTGCAGGCGGGCTCTCAACCACTGCGCCACCAGGGAAGCCCCTGCCTTCTCCTTTTAACGCGTTCATTGTAACACTGTGATTTTTCTTGTGTTAACACTGGAACAAAGTCTTTTTCTTTTTTTTTTTTTTTTTGAGTTGTCTTTTAAATTTTTCTTCTTTTGGAATGGATGGTCAACAGTCAATCAGTTTAAGATGTGTCTGAAAATAGCAATACAACAGGCTCTTAGAAAAACATAAAAGGTCATGAGGAGGGAGGGGAGGCCGGTAGGCAAGTATGTAATGATATCCTGAAAAGAGAGAACAGCCAGAATCCCATTCACATAGTATCAGAGAGGATCAGCTTCAAGTACTACACAGATTATTTAAGTAAGATTAAATCTATGAACAGATCTTAGACCTCTTAGCGTTTGATTTAGGAATCCAATTATTGAGAGTTGGTTGCCAGGAGGCTTGCAAGACTTAGACTAGAACCCAGAGCATTTAATTTTGAGCAATTCATTCATTCATTCATTCATTTGGCAAATATTTTTGAATGGTACTATATGCTGGGAACTGGGTTAGCTGCTTAGGACATCATGATGACTTTATGTGTATAATAGATCTTGACTGCATGGAACTTATGAGAGTCTTGAGAAAAGGAGAGTCAGAGAAGGATTCTCTTTTCCAGAGAGAAGAGCAGGCTCTGAGAAACAAAGAAAAGATCTAGTTATTTAAACTTTGACACAGTGTCAGGAAGCATAACTTTTGCTAAATCACTTAAATGTAATTTGGAATTCACAAGGCTGCTTCTTTTACAAAGGACTTGATTCTTCCTTTATGGAGAATAATATTAATTATTTTCCTTTTCCACACCCACATATAAAAATAAGGAACGGGCCTAAGGCTGACAGGTGTGTACTAGTAATGGACTGTCAAAACAAAAGTAAACTAAACAAAAAAACACCAAAACCAGATGTGTAGCCTTTGCAAATTTTGTTTTAAATATTCCTACCACAGTCTATTTTAAGCTACCAATGCTGCTAGCAAAAGTCCTGAAATAATAGGCGTCTGTTCTCAGAAACCTACACAAGCATGTTCCAGCACATTGCTGAATGTCGACCTCTTTAACTCCTGCCTGGTTTCTCAGCTATAAAACGAATTTCCCAAATCTTTAGAATTAACCCTTGGAAACATATGTATTAAAACCTTAATTCTGTGGATATTTCTTATTATCATAACTGTCTAGTTCTGGTGGAAAGAGAGAGGTAAACATTTTTGCATTTATCTTATTTATTTTCTTTAAACCTGTTAACCTTGCTTTAGAATTCATCCGAGTTGGAGGTGGGACTGCACAACCAAACAACAGAAAGAAGAAGCATTTGGGGCATATGCCCAGACGTATCCAAACTTACTGCCCTGTGTTAAAAGGGTAAGTTTAAATATACATAATGAATGTATCTTGAATTGACATGATCATTCTCTGAATACTTAATTAGTCCATATTATTATGTATCACAAATGTGCAGTGGAATGATAATTGGAATATGTCCTTTAATACTTCAAATCCCCGTGTCTCTGGTGGGACACAGAAACTTCAGATAAGACCTTAAAAAGTAATGTACTATTTACCAAATATAAGAGGCAGGCTAACTTATGCTTGTCATAGATTTTAGTTTATTACTTACTTGTTAAAAAGAGAATATGGAGGGCAGATAAAGGTTGCATGTGGAAAAACAAAACTACTGGTTCTCAAAAATGTGGGGAAAATCTGTAGATTTTGTTTATCTCTACTATTCATGTCCCCATTATAATGGATAATCAAGAGCTCACTACATTGTAATTGGAACTGAAGTTGAAGAACCCATCAAACAATTCACAATTTATATTATAATATAGCTCATCAAGCTGCTAAATATATATTAACAGGGCATTCAAAACCATGCATTTGGCATTTCAAAGAAAGCTTCCCACATCTGGAGTGATTTGGGATAAATTATTTAGTGCCCTCTCTGTCTTTCAGCTATTTTTGGTGAGTTCCATTTTGCATAATATTGCAATCAGCCTTTGAGTAGAAAATATTAATGTAGTAGAGGGGGATAATCTTCCTCTCTGGACAATTCTAAAGAAAATAATACAATCAAGAAAAGAAGAGAGACATCAGATTTTGAGGTAATTAGAAGAATAAATGAATGTTGATAAATTTTGAGATTATTCAAAAATTATAGGTTTTAAAATAACATCTGATTTCAAAATTTTCACTTTTTAAAAGTAGAATTTCACTGAAATTATTTCACAAAGTTTTATTTAGTTATAAAATACGTCTCCCATAATATTATAACAAAAATAGATAAATGTAATAGTAAGTATTTTAAGCTATTTGTTCTTTGATACTGCAAAATATTCTCTGATTCATAGGAATTTAGGAGTAGTGTTAATCATTATGTACTCCTGAGATGTAAGATTGGCAGAAGCTTGAGACTAGCTCTACGCATTCCAATTTTATAAAGCAGTTAATGAGACAAGTCCCGGAAACTCTATGCTTGATACTAAATCCCAACATTTGTAAATGCATTATTAGATTTGAAGGCACTTAGGGGAAAAGCCACAGTCAAAAGCTATTGTTAAGAACTATTAGCTAAAGACAAATAATGAAAACCTTAATTTTACTTTTTTGATATGGTGCTAGAATAATCAGATGAATTTGATAGTTAAATAAGGACAGATGGTAGAATAAGGAATTTGATGTTAAAAATATTGTATTTTTACTTAGCATGTTATCCAAAATATTTCTTATAAATATTATTGCAAGAAATGTATACTTAATTACAATCACAGAAGTTAACATTTATGAAACTCTTATCTGTGCCAGGGATTGTTTTCATTCTCTTAATATCATGTAATCCAAACAACATCCCTAGGATGCAAAATGTTGTCATTTATTCTCATTTTAAAGATAGGAAACTGAGCTTTACAGCTGGAAAGTAACCTGTGAAAGGTCAATTAGGTGTCAAATAAAGATGCCTGGTTTAACATCCAAGAGGTCTGATGCCAGAAACCGCACTGCTACCTGGAAGGCTGTGCTGGTGAGAGAAAGACTAAATGGAGAAGAGCAACTTATACATCCTTGAAAAGCTAGTTACAAGAAGTGGAGAAAAGATCACACGTTTTTTTAGCACAGAGAGAGCATTTGTTGAAGATATGAAATATGTTTTTTCCCTGTTAGAGCTATCCAACAATGCAATGAGTTTCCTCACAAAGCAGTGAATTCCTTATTCTTGGAATTATTCAGAAGAATATTGTTGACCATCAGAAATACTGTGGACAACTCTTTGCCTTAGAAGGAACACTCATTTATTTTTCTCTGGAAAAAAACCAAAACCTTCACATGAAGACCTAATTTTTAAAAAATTACTGATGCTAAAACAATAATAAATGTATTTTCATTTTTTTCCCCAAGAGCCAACAAACATTCATCAAACTTAAAAGCGAAGACACGTCCACCTATAAAGCAGAAAAGGCCAAGTTTGCTACTGATTACTTGATTTGCAGAATTCTAAGCGAAAAATAGCAACAAATTTTTCTTTCCTACTGCATCTTTTAGTCTTAAAAATAGCAGTAGTTATTCTACTGAGGATATTGGTTTTGAGTCATTTCATTTATCACTGAATCTATGTATACATCACAATTTATCTCTATTTCATTTTGAACTATTGATAGATAGGTGAATGACATAACCCAGAAGATAAAAAGGATGTAAAGAGTATAAATTACTATAAAATAACACAAACGTTATTCTGAATCATTTTGTTTTCACTTAGCATAATCTCTGGTTCAAAGACCAGTATGTAAATCTCTTGTCACTTAAACAACTTGTCTCTATGAATATACTATCATTTGATAAGCTGCAATTGTTTTATTTCTTAATCTCACTAGAGAATTCCACTGTTGATATAATTTTATCTATTGCTATTGCTATACACTCATAGGTTAGTATATCCCACTGTTTCCCAAAAGTAGTACTTCATAATGTATGTGTCTCCTAGGTTTGACTCCTAAATATATTCATTTTACAGACTTTATTTCTATTTCCCATAGGGTGATTTTGAGAAGTGCTGCCATTATTTCAAGAGGATAATTTCCGATTTTTTTTTTTTTTTAAGTAAGAGACTAGCTATATCAAGGGTGTCCTACTAAGAGTACATATGCTGTGAAGTTCTCTCTGTAGGCATTGATGCTATAAACAAACAAAACAATAATAATAACAACAAACAAGATAAATCGTTATCATGCAAAACTGAAAGTGGGAAGTGTTGAAAATGACAGATTGTACTGACCCAAAAAGCACATTCTTATAACTGAAAATTGAATATATCTGATGCTTACCATGATTAGAAAGGCAAGCATACATCTAATGTCATTTGCTAACATTTTTACTCCAGCAAGCAAAGCCATACCTTTTTCTCATAAGTATACCAAGCTCATGTATGCTTCTTGGCAAATATAAGCTACAGCTACTGGGAGTAACCTTATACACATGAAGAAGTTTCTTTTAATTTACTTTTTTAAAAATGTTTATTTTTATTTTCCTTAAATCTATTCCCATAGAGTCTTTACTTTCCAGATCAGTAAAAGACCTGTATGATATTTCTTTTTTAGGAAATTTTAAAGTATTTATAATTTATGAAAGCATGTCTTAACACTAACTGTATCATAGTCATTCTGGATGTTGGCCAAAGAATTCAGGTTTAATTTATGTGTCTATTTAATCCATTTTGGGGCACCACAAAAATAAATAGTTTCAACAAGCACAACAAGTAATCTTTATACATTATAAAATTCTGAGCCCTCAGGTTCAGAGTTTTTAAAAACTCATTCCACTGTTATATACACACTCTATGAAACTAAAATTCTGCTTAATTTTTCATCTCATTAACCTTTGGTTTTTTCAAAATGTGTATATTCCAGAAAGTGTGTATTTTCCACCTTGGGGACAGGTGTAACCAGAAGCAGCGACAGTGGTCACTGGTCACTCTGGTTTCTCCCTTGAAGATTACTGTGCCAGCCTGACTGCAAATAGCATTTCTAAAATATTTCTTTCTGCTGAGGAGGGATAAAAATCTCCTTAAGAAGGTTAGAATTTTTTAATATTGAAAATAAGAAAGTAGATCCTGTTTATTAATAATTATTTATTAATACTTATAATTTATTTATGTTATGGAAAATAATTTAGTATAACCTTATGTTAATACCCAAAAAAAAGAAATCCAAAAAGAAACCTAACAACAAACAACAGCCATTGTATTTTGTTTGATTTTCAGTAACGTATCTGAAACCCTCTCTTCCCTTTTTATCCAGCATTAGAATTGCATACTATAGCCTTGTTTTTTTAAATAATTGGCAATGATAAAAAGTGCATGTTGTACATTATAAGCCAGATATGATATAATGATTTGTCATGATTTTCCTATAACCAATGTATGTTGCATTTACATGGTGGATAAAGATATAGATATATACCCACACATGTGTATACATATATATCACACACACACATATTTGTGTATGTGTGTGTGTATATATATATATATATATGGAGAGAGGCAAATGCAAACATATATAGTCATTTTCATTGTAATTATTTAATATAGATAAGAACATGAAAATTATTATTTTAGTAACAGAAAAAGGCTTTGCAAATTCACAATATAAATGAAATTGTAAGTCTGTAATATGAGTCAATTTCTTTATGATCTATTTCTTTTTTCATAAATTCTTGTTACATTTCTTGGTAAGGCATTTTACTTCAGTCACTTGCCCACTTTCTTATCCCTACCCATCAAAAGGAATGCCTGGATTGTATTTCAATTGAAAAGTATGCATCTTAATTAGGTTGAGTGGAATATAAAATATACACGCAGAAATTATGGAAAATACATTGGCCTTTTAAACTGGGTCCTCCTGGAGTACATAGAAGCTGTTTGGTTTTTTTTTTTGTAGTACGTGGGCCTCTCACTGTTGTGGCCTCTCCCGTTGCGGAGCACAGGCTCCGGATGCGCAGGCTCAGCAGCCATGGCTCACGGGCCCAGCCGCTCCGCGGCACGTGGGATCCTCCCGGACCGGGGCACGAACCCGCGTCCCCTGCATCGGCAGGCGGACTCTCAACCACTGCGCCACCAGGGAAGCCCTGTTTTTCCTTTTCAGCTCCATGTTTCCTCTTCTTATCGTCCTCATCCCTTCCATTTAGGTCTGTGCTGTATTATAAAGGGTTTGACTGACCACTGTAACTGATTCTCGGGAGGGAAGCTCAAATCCCTTGAATTTTCTAACAATAGGAATGTATTTGTTATTCCTTAGCCCCTCGGGTCACAGCGAGTTTATGCTAATCAGACGCCACAGGATGGGGGCTGGTCACCAGAAAGACCATCCCCAGGATTAGAGGACTGAGACTTTAAATGAGTCCAGCCTCCAGGGACAGAAGGGAGACTGGAGATTGAATTATTGGCCATGTGGTTAAACTCAATCAAGCAAGCCAACACAGTAGAACTCCAATAAAAACTCTGGACCTTAAACCTCACTGGAGACTCCTCACTGGTGAACACAAAGAACCGTTAGCAGTGATGTGCCCTGATTCCATGGAGAGAGGTATGAAAGCTCTGCACTTGAAACCCTCTCAGATCTCTCTTCATTTGACTGGTCCTGATTTGTATCCTTTGCAATAAAAGTGTCATCATAAATGTAGTGCTCTCCTGAGTTCTGTAAGTCTTTCTAGGGAAGCTATGGAAATGCTAGAATTTAGAGCCAGTTGATGAGAATTGCAGGTGGCACAGGGACTTCCGCGGTGCAGCTGTGGCATGTGAAGTGAGGCGAGACTTGTTGAGGGCTGTGTCTTTTAGCATGTGGGATCTGCACTAACTCCTGATGGTTAGCGTAAGAACCGTATTCTAACACACCAGTTACTGTCGGAGCCACGTTCTCTGATTATCCTCCATCTCTTAAAGGAAACACAACAACATCATAGTCAGACATGCCATCGGCTCCCAGGCCTCTACACCGATACAGATGCTTGCCAATGCTTACTGAGAAGAGGCTACAGAGCATGAGATTTAGATGTAAGAAGGTCAAAAAATTTGAAACAGGGAGTAGTGAAAATGATTTGATCTTATGAGAAGCAAAAAGGGTTAACTGCCGAATACAGGATTAGATAGGAAACAAATGCACAAGGAATGCAAGTGAAAATCGTTACTGCTCCTCTCTCGTCCATGACATCTCATCATGACATCTGAGGATGAAATGAGAGCAAAAGGCCCTTTGGACATGTAATTTGCAAAGAATGGGCCAACTATATACCCCACAAGTCATTTTATTGGAGAAACATTACACTATAAGCAGATGGAGGAAAGAAAATACTCAAGTCATTATCAATTAGATCAATTTACACAATTCCATGAAAAGAAATACTGCAAAATCCTATAATCCTGTGTACGGCTTGAGCTTATTTAATAAAAAGTACTATGGTCTCGTCTCCCTAACTTCAAGCCTGCCAGTTGATGCACAATATCAACTATAGAATTGCCATTCTTAAAAGTATATTTAATGCTTTTAGTGCTGGGGTAATCTTTTACTATGTTGAGACATTTTTACACGGCTAAACTTACTAAAATCCATGCTTACTAACATAGACATAGCCTCTAAAAGTGTATTGGTGCTTATTACAAAATTAAAACTGAAATTGTTAACTTACTGCAAAGAAATCTTAACCTGCTTCAATATATGGGAGAAAAAAATATATATGTATATATACATTTTTTATGTATATGTACGCACATCCATATAACAGTAATGTTGCACTTTCTCTTTAAAAATCACAGTATTCTATGTGGGTTGAACTATCCAGAGTGGGAAACTAGTTGCTGGCTGTTGTGCTTGGCTACTTCCGGAGAGCTTTATGCTTCTTTACCCACATGCTCATCCCACTAGTGTATTTTCTGTGTGGAACAGTAGTGTACCTACCATCTCAAGACCTGAATGCTTTATGCCTAAAGGAATAATAACTGTATCTGTGCGTTGAACTACTTGAGGGCAGTGAGCTATTCTTTCCTCTTGATAAAGTGAAACCTTTAGCAAAATCTTGTCATATTGTCAGTATTAGAAAATGAAAGGTTAAAAAAATCTTCGTGTAACATTACGAATAGCAATGGTTTCTGAAAAAGCAACCTGAGCACTGAAATTGGTTGTTTTAAAAACATTCCAGCCATCAGAGATGAATACAGGATCAACTCAAGACTAAATGCAAAAACGTGACCGAATGTACCATTAATTATGATTGTAAGGAAACTGTGCTTTTCAGCTTGTTTCTTCAAAGTCTCTATTCCTACCTGGTAATTATTGCTGATCATTACGTGCATGTGTTCTCTCTCCCTTATACTGTTAGTTCCTCCAGAATACAGATGCATCTTATATGATTTTGTAACCACCCTTGTACTTTGTCCATTAAAATACTTTAAAATTTCCCATCTATTAATTAAGGAGAAAAACTCTCCCCCATGGACCCTCATCCTTCTCCACACTTTTCCTCTTTCTGGTTGCTAAATGCTGAGAGTTCCAAGGATCTCTGTTACCATCATCCCCCCAGCCTACTGGCTCTAAGTAACATCTGTATTCAAGTGAGTTTCCAGTTCCAGCTCTGACCTCTTCACTTACATTCAATCTTATGAAACCAACTGTTTAACTGACACCTTTTCTGGGATATTCAATCAGGATCTCCAACTAAAATCTATTTGCCTTATACAAAGAGTGAGGAAAAAAATATAACTAAAATCTATAATACTTATTCAAGCATTTTAATACCCTCACATTTATTTTCCTATTAAGCTTTCACATGTAATCACATATATCTGTTTCAATTAATATGAAACACAAGTTCAGGTAGCAACAGGAATCAACTCTATGTAGAGCCAAATTTACAGTTCATGAAGGCTAGACTTGAATGTGTTTTTCTTTGAAAACACACCAAATATATCAACTGGAATAACACACTTAATCTTTGTGACACAGTCTTCATAGATAGGAATTGAAACAAGAACTTTGATCAGAAATAATTCCAGTATAAGAGTTTCTAGTAGTTCACAAATATTTTATTCTGATTTAAATTTAAAAATTCATTATCAAATTATGAACATTGTAAAATGCAATTTAATTATTTTTAAAATTTATGAAATAAAACACACCTATGTTAAATATCGGAGTCGGGAAATTTAACATATATTATTATTATTATTATTATTTTGTTGTACGCAGGCCTCTCACTGTTGTAGCCTCTTCCGTTGCGGAGCACGGGCTCCGGACGCACAGGCTCAGCGGCCACGGCTCACGGGCCCAGCCGCTCCGCGGCACGTGGCATCTTCCCGGACCAGGGTACGAACCTGCGTCCCCTGCATCGGCAGGCAGATCCTCAATCACTGAGCCACCAGGGAAGCCCAACATATATTATTAACATGGGTCATTTGTATGGAAATCTGTATACAATAATTATACTACAAATATGGTGTATGTCTTATTCAATCAACAACTGATCTTTAACACCAAAATGAAACCTCTCTTTAACATTGGCCAAGGTCAAATCTCAGCTCTGCCACTTACTGGTTATGAGGTAACTAAACAAGTAACTTAGCTTCCCTTAATTTTCTCTTCTTTAAAACGGGGATAATCATAATATTAACTTCCTAAGGATGTCATAAGAATGAAAAAAGATTAAAAATACAAAGTTCTCATAGGAGTGCCTGACACATCGACTGCACATGCAGAGAAAGGAAGACTAGTTCGGAAGAATATTACGATAACTCAGCCGAAAAAATAATTATGGCTTGGATTACGGCAGGTACAGTGGTGTTGTTGAGAAATGTGCAGGTTGCGAATATATTATGATACATGTGGACGTGTTATAGTGCACATTCAGTCAAATGGATGAGAGGTATGAGATACAGAAGAGTCAAAGGTGGTATCAAGACTTTTGGACTGATCAACTAGAAGACTATTTGCTATTAAATGAGATGAGAAGTGGTTTTGGAGTTAAATTCTGAACAAATTAGTTAAAATTTTAGACATATGATTTCCGGACGCGCAGGCTCAGCGGCCACGGCTCACGGGCCCAGCCGCTCCGAGGCATGTGTGTGGGATCTTCCCGGACCGGGGCACGAACCCGTGTCCCCTGCATCGGCAGGCGGACTCTCAACCACTGCGCCACCAGGGAAGCCCTAGACATATGATTTTAAAGTGCTATTTAAAACATCTAGGAGTACAAGGGAGACAACTGGGCTATAGATAAATATTTGGGGTCATCAATATACTACGTGATATTTACAGCCATTGGAGCCCGGATAAGATCATGAAGAGAGACTACGATGCAGAGCAGAGTCCAAGCCTAAGCTTGAGCATTCTAATGTCGAGATATTAGTACATGAAGAGATACAACATAAAGAAAATCAGATGGCACAGCCAGGTGAAGAAAGTGTTTCCAGGAGGAGAGTGTGATCAAGTCTGTCAAGGATGAAGACTGACCACTGACCCTTCGACTAATATTTCCTAATTAACAAATAATCATACCTTTCTATCCAAATCGTAAAATATGACCAATTTTAGCAACCCGTGATTGTTTTAGTTTTTCGCACTCCACAGTTTCCTCTTTTCCTAGCCCCACAGTCTTTTCAGAGAAAAGCAAAAGCAATAATCACTGTTTCGACTTGACATCAGTAATTCATTACCGTCCAAGGCTGCAGTTTGCACTGCAGGCTAAGTGTGTGTAAATGGGGCTGTAATTTTACAAGAATGGATTATTTCAAGTAAATAAATCAATATTTTATAATTTTATTAATTGCACACCAGTATTCTCTGCTAAAAGAAAACTGTGTCATGGTCTCCTGTTCCCTTTATGATATCCCAGCGCTTCCAATGTATTCTAATTGTATTCGGCCCAATGATGCAATTTGTCACTTTTATGTGAAACTTCCAAAGTGATTTCAGTGTGTTTTATTCATGTAAAAAATGCAGAACATGTTCCCTAAAGACTGTGAGAACACATTTTTGAATTACATGGCAAAATTTTATTCCTGAAATATTGACTCTTCTACTCAAGAAATAATATTGAATTCTCTGTGGCTATGATATGTAGAATGAATACACAAGTAGAGCTGAGGATTGCTGAACTAGAGCTAACTGCTTTATGCACGAGAGATAATCATAAGAGTGATCTGGACCCTTTGTTTCATATAACATTCGTCACCATGCCTAGTGCTTTTGTATAATAAAGCAGCTTAAATTGCTGCCTTAATCAATAAGCCCTTGATCAATCACCAAGTCAATGAGGAACTTTTTATGAAGTATATGCTGTTTACACTGAGATATGTGCTGGAGGGGATATGAAAAAAACTTTTTCTTTTATTCCCTGTTCTCAAGACACCTTAATTGCAAAATCATGGCTAAGGCATGCAAAAATAAAGAGAAAACAAAGCAATGCATTCTTAAGTCCTAAATTCTCTGGCACATGCTTACAAACTATAGGATCCTAGCAGAGGGAAAGATCTGTGTTATTCGGGATATTTCAGAAAGATATGAAGGAAAGAATGTATTTGAGCTTTCAGATTTTCTTCTTCATGAGCATGGAAAATCCATTTTAGAAGAGAGATGATGAATAGTTCATATTTGCACTTGACATCTTAAGCTAACAGCGTTTAAGTTCTGGCCCTCAGTAGATATTTGCTGGAAAATAATTGTATGGCTTTGTATGACTTGAATAGCCAGAGAGAACGGAAGTGACCTAGTGATCTAAGCAAGCAGATGAGTCACCAAAGAACAAAAATGTAAATGAGCACAGCCTATTCAGGGAAAATATGGTAATAATCTTTTTCAGAACAGAAAGGAGGGTTTGTGGTAAATAAATTCAGAAGAATAGGGTTCCACTTGCAGATAACATTTGATAACATATCAAACCAGAATTATTGATACTTTTAGGAGATGAGGATTTTTATATTGACAGTTCTAGTATATTACTCTCCTCAAATGTCCATTTAGTTTTCCTTAATTGTCATGTCAACCAAAAGCTATGGAGATTCAGAGACAAATAACTTGGGAAAAGATATGACAGAATTGTTAAAAGCACTTTGCAAATCAAGACATAGGCTTACCAAATTAATAGTTTGCTAGTCAAGTAAATTGTTTCAGCTGGTCCAATTAAGAAAAAAATGCCTTGTTCCTACTATTTAATTTTTTTCAAACTTCCTAAGCAATCTGGCCACTTTCTTGCCTTGTTTTCAACCCTGTTTTTTCCTGAATATAGTCGGCCATAGTTCGAGTAGGCTTGGGCCGATGGTATGATTGTTCTGGGCTACCACAAAGCCCACAGGAGGGAAACATTAGAAACTAGGAAAGGCCAATTAAGTGAAGGGTATAGGCTTGTCACTAAGTCAAGGATATAGGCCGGGGGTAATTTATTCAGGTGCAGAGGTTGGCTTTGTTACGGGTGGTCCAAGGGGCACAGAAAAGGAGGAACTTAGACTTGGTACCCAAAATAAGGATCTGGGCAATCCAAGTGCATGTGCGCTGTAGGTAGAGCTCTGATGTATGGCGGAATTCCAGCCAGTCACTGGATGCCTGGTGAGCAGACCTGACCAAAGGAGCGAGCAAGAGTGGACCAAGGCATCAGATCTCCGGCCTCAAAGGCTGAGATTGGACTGTTGAGATAAAACCGGAAGAGAAATACAGAATGGGATTGGGGAGTGTTGCAAATCAAGCACCTTAAAGATTTGCTAAATTTGCCTTTAATGTACACATGTGAGGTTTGTTTGAAATTAAAGAGTCTCACGGTTGTACAGGAAGGGGTGACCTCTGCAACCTAAGAGCGTATATATAATATCTAGGCTGTAGCTTCATGAAAGCAGGAGAACCATGTCTATATTAGTATCATTCGTGTTTCCAGAAATAAGTAGAATGCCTACCCCCATAAGCCATTATGAGAATTTCTGAATGCCTAAATGAAGGAATAAAACAATGAATAAATAATGGTCCTGATCTATGAGGCTAAGACAGTTGACATTATTCCAAATTCCACCAGATGATGGGGCTCATTCTAGCCTAGTTCTTGATCCAAGCCATGAAGATGGCAGGAAAGTTTTCACACACTCAGCAAAACCTAAGCTCCAGACAGACAGTAAATACTCGTTATTTCTTGCTTTAGGTGGCTTTGGTAACTGAGACTATTTGTGTCAACGTGACTTAAAGTTTTGCTTGGGAAAGATAAGACTGTAAAACAACAAATTACTTCACTGTTTGCTTCAGAAAATTCCTAAAGATCAATCTATTGAAGACAAGAATCTTCTCACCTGAGCATCCATCACTTCTCAAGTCACAGTTTACTTGCTTCAACACCATCCCTCATTGCGTCCCAATCCTAAACTACTAGCTCATGAATTTTGCTCAGTCCTAATCATTTGCCTACCTTGAAAGATCCACCTTAAAAGGCTTGAGGTCAGACTCCTCTGAACCCATCCCCCCTTTTGAATTACTTCTAAGGTTCACTCATTCTGCAGTGAGTTCATATTCGTTTATCATTGCATCTTAAACTACGTTGTCTATTGATGGTTTGATAAATTCAACACCTTTCTTAAACTTGCATTTCAACCCCTTATTCTTGGATGAATTGCTAGTTCTGGTTCCTTGCAATCAAGTTTGTTAGGTCATTGTTCATAACAAGAGAGGACATCCTGGTGTCAGTATAAATTACCTTAAACTCAATTGTATAGCACAAACTACTAAAAGAACTGCTGTGATTATGTGTAAAGTCATCCAGGAGGCCTCTCAAACAAGAAGGATTACATGGTAATATAAAGGGCTAAAAGGGAAATGTGGATTTTAATGTGGGAAAGATCAAATTCTAAACGATGTACTACATGCATGTTAAATAGAGAGAAACCAAGCAACTAAACTATTAGTTATCATGAATAATTCACCAACTAAAGCATCATCAATAGTAGCAAGAACTAAATATGTGATTTTAATTAAGGTTTAACAAACCAGAACTATTTTGCCTTACAGAACATGATAAATGACAAGGATAAAAACCCTAATATTTTAATCATTTAAACACTATTATTAAAAATCAGGTTCTTAAAGAGCTTTGGGGAGCTTCTCATTCAACTCATTATTTGCAAAATAAATTCTAGCACTTTCTTAAATTCTACTACCCAAGTACTATTTCTGTAACATCACGTATTTCATAGCATCCATCTTTAATTCAAAAAGGTATGAAAAATAATGTAGTAGTTCCTATTATATTAAATAAGTTGCAAGTTTAAAGTTTGTTACATAATTTTTAAAAATGAGAGGAGTGCTAAACTAGTTTATGCCCTCTACCCAACATATGATTTTCTAAAGTTGGGAATTAGTCAAATTCTAAGTCATTTTTGACCTATGAGAACTGAAATCATTGATAAGCCCAGGAAATGGCTGCCTAGGAAGTGAGATTGCAGTAGCATCATTTCAGGAACTTTCTGAAAACCTCTTTGTTCGAAAATAGAATACTGAGCTGGTTGTCATCAGGGTAAAAGCTCCTTCTCAGAACAAGAGCTCACCCAACTAGACTCACCTAACAGTTGTCAACTTTTTAATCACCTACTATACACCCCTTGCCTGGCTGTGTCCACCACACCTAACCGATGTTGTGAAGGCCTGATCAGCACCTCTCCGTTGAAAGAACCACCTTAAACTGGATGCCGAAACCATATCAATACTCTGCTGGTGCGCTCTCCCTTCCTGGGCACCACTAAGTGCAGTAGCCTTCCTTGCTACAGTTGGCCACAAATTTGTTCTCATTCACAGGTCATACTGGTAGTTCTTTGGTGAGTCAACACCTGGTACCTGACAAATGATAAAATTCAGAATCTATCAAAATGGGAGAGTGTCAGGTAGTTCGCTTTAATATTATACAATATACTAAATACATATAATATAAAATATATGATATAGTTCAAAACACACACACATATACATCTAATCTCATATTAAACTCGAAGTGAATTTTTTGATATACACTGTTTTTTCCAAAAAGTAATATTTTTAAAATAAATTTCATATGAAACCCAAAAAGACACCTTTTGGAACATTTATATAAAGGAGGGTATTAAAATGCATTCACTTTTGTGTTTCCAGTCTTTGTCACTGTTCAAAAGCACAAATGAGAATATATAAGGTTTGGTTGGGAATGAGATAGTTGCTGTTACTGAAATTAAGTTGCATGTTCACAACAATTAGAGATTAAAATGTTTCTGTTTTTGTTTTTTTGAGGAATATTGTTAAGACTGCCTTCTGTGAAGCACCAGTTCTGGGAGATGCTAAAACGTGCATGCGAGGTTTTTTTCTTGCAGTTAAATATGGTTAGGAAAGTCTACATAGTCTAACCCCTTCTGAGGGTCACAACGCTCGAGGGAAGATGAGGGAAGATGCTCATTTGCAACTTCCAGGTGTACAAAGTCTCTTAGTTAATTCCTAAATTAATTTAGGGTCTCCTGAAATAATTTAACGATATAACCCTTTATCAGAGGAACAGCTGTTAGCCTTCTACAAATGCAATCCAAGGTAGTAATCACTAGATATTGCTCTTTCAGAAACTCTGACCCAGTGCTTAGTGTCTTTTTATTTTATTTATTTATTTTTTTATTTTATTTTCGCGGTTCGCGGGCCTCTCTCACCGCTGTGGCCTCTCCCGTTGCGGAGCACAGGCTCCGGACGCGCAGGCGCAGCGGCCATGGCTCACGGGCCCAGCCGCTCCGCGGCACGTGGGATCCTCCCGGACCGGGGCACGAACCCGTTTCCCCTGCATCGGCAGGCGGACTCTCAACCACTGCGCCACCAGGGAAGCCCAAGTTTTGAAGTTTTAAAGAAGCAAAAATGATGCAGATACCAGTTGCTATGTAAACCTCCCAGTGGGGTCTCTGCCTCATTTTATAATTAAAATGTCGATATTTCTGCAGTGAATAATCCTTGAACTTTCATGCTAAGTGGGATGAGTAAAGACTATACATAACCTCATATCAGTTTATGTTGGATTTTACTGTCAAATATAATTTCATTAAGAAAAATGGTTTTCAGTGCAGTTTGGATTTAAGAATAGTAGATGATCAGTTGTGAACTGGTAGCACAGGCTGACTTAATCAAGAAGAGGGTAGACTCTTCTGTTAAAGGGGTTTATTTAACAGTTCATATAAATAAAAGGGCAGGGTCTGGTGAATTCTGGGGAGACTGGATCTTTTCTTGGCTAAGCTAAAAAGACAGCTCCTCTGAGTATACCAACCACGGATTCACCAACAGTAGCTCAGACTAGGGGTCTTACCAGGACCTGGCCACTGATCCTACTATCTCTTAATCTCTTTCCTATGAGAGACAGCCATGGAAGCTTTCTCTGGATAGCCGGTAACATGGAGAATAACATCTTCTTCCAACCGGCTTGTCAAATATCTCAAAGGTGAAAGACATTCAGAAGCGGAAACTCCAGTCAAAATTAATACTCTAATTATGTGAAAGCACATCTATCAACCAATTTCAGATTTATATTCAAACATACATTGGTACTTGTAATCCAACGGCTATATCATTATTATAAGATGAGCTAATCGACTTTAAAGTCTCAAGGCTCTCAGTAATTTAAGGGATAGTGTGGTGACCAAAGAAAGTCTTATTACTAAGTCATTTTGTTTTGAAACGCCTAGACTTCAAGAAGGGTATGGTCATCAAAGATCTTTCCAAGATCTTTCTTCTCTCCTTCTTATGATGGTAAAAATAATAACAGTAATTAAGACACTACAAGCAATAATAAGAGAGTTTTCATTACATGTTAGCAAAAGTGATGTATGTCACTTTGAGGCAAAAGCTTAAGGAGTCAGCATTTCATTATTTGGTTTCTCAAAGATTATGGGATCATAAGATGTCGATGTCCTCTGTCTGCATCCCAGAGTGACCTTGAAAAGCAGAGCACTTTGCTGACACATGATTGATATATAGCATGAATGTGAAACTTCACTCTCAGAAATCACTGAGAATTTTTAATGTGTTCCTCACTACAGCCTATTCTACAGACATAGACATTTGAATCAGGAATATGGTACGTTGAAACAAAAATTCTGAAATATGTGTCATTGATTCTGGTTTACACAATGGAGTCTGGAACCATGTCAATCCATGTAATACATGGTGAAATATGATAAAAAAAAATACCACAAATGATAAATCAGGTTGTAGATAATTGACCTATTGAATTTCTCACCTTTGAAAAGAAGTGAGAAAACTGAATGTTAGTATCATGAGTTGATTACTTATTGGTAACATTTGAAAAGTCACTCCACAGTCCTAAGTACAGAAAAGTACCACCCAGTTTGCAAGCCAGAATGAAAGGGAATAGACAGATTTAAAAAATCTGACAACTCTCAGAATGAAAGATTTGATCAATTCGCAATATGGACCTAAAAAAAATAAGCGAGAATATCCTTAAATGACAAGACTAATTAAAACTCAGCTTCTTATGAAGGATTATCATTAAGCCTCTTCTTAAAAACCACCAAATAAATTAAGATGGCACCCAATAAATCCTATCAGTTGGCTGAAATTGCTCAGTAAGAAGAGACCAAGGGTGAGCCTTTATGCAGGCCTGTTGACGAGTGAGAGGCTAGAGAGGAAATCATGTCTTGAAGCAGGCTGGAATTCTTAGTAATCATTTTCAGTTAGTCTACTGGCAAAGGATAAGTCTGGAAACAGTTAAATATGAAGCCAATTAAATTTTGAGAGTTGTGCTACCAGAATATCCACCACGTTGAGGGAAAAGAAAAAGAGCAACTTGAGGGAATATCCACCAAGTTGAGGGGGAAAAAAAAAGAGCAACTTGTAATCTTTGAGACTGAAAACAATCCTTTTGATGCCAAACTCCTATGGATAGGAGAGCAGCTCACTCCTTTTTGGTACACAAAAGTGGCCACAGATATTTTGAAACTTTCCCCATTAGGAAGTAGAGTCCATTTTCCTACCACTCGACTCTTAGCTAGCTATTTGACATGCTTTTACCAACGGAATTTACTGTAAGTGAAGTTGTCTGACTTCCAAATAAGGACAACAGCTTTGCTCTTGCCACCGTGCAGTTCTGAGATTACTATGTAAAGATAGCCAGCTTTTATTTTAAGCTATGAAGTCTTGGAGTAGTTTGTTAAATAGAAATAGATAAATAATACAAAAATTGGTACCTGGCATTAGGACTGGTCAGGAGAAGAGTTTGGAAAAGTAATGGGGAAACTTCTATGAGAAACTATATAGGTCACAGAAGGTGACCTATTTTGCTTAATAACAAAAATATTGGCAAAAATGTTGCCTAAGGTAACTTGGAATTTAGAATATGTATCTTTAAAATATTGTAAATTTATTCAGTACACTCTCTAGGTAGCACCTTGAAATTGTTAATTGTGTGTCTGAGGTCCTGGCCCATGCTCTATTAGTTTGACCTCTGGGGTCTAGAGATGAAGCAGCTAAGGCAGTCATGCACTACACGCTAACAGGAAGGACTCTCAATAAAAAATCTTGACACCAAGACTTGGGTGAGCTCCTCTGGCTGGCAGTCTTTTGTGCCTGCTAACACTTACCAGTGCTGGTAGAATTAAGCTCACCCCTATGCTGTTCCACTAGGAGGTGACACCTGGAACCTTATACATGGTTCCTCCAGGACATCACCTTAGGCATCTCTTCTCTTTGCTGATTCTAATATGTATCCTTTTACTAAAATAAGCTGTAACCATGAGTATAACATCTTTTCTGAATTCTGTGATTGCTTCTAGCAAATTATGTTTTCTGAGGGTGATCTTAGGGATTTCCTGACACAGTAAGAAAAACAGAAATATCTTAATATAGTCAATACTACTGTAATCACTAAGTATGTTTATAAAAATTAAAAATGATGACACTAAAAGCAATGGCAACAAAAACAAAAACAAGTGAGACTACATCAAACTCAAAAGCTCTGCGCAGTAAAGGAAATCTTCAACAAAATGAAAAGGGAAGGTTCCAAACAGGAGAAAACATTTGCAAACCATATATCTGGTAAGGGGTTAATACTAAAATATAAAAATAACTTACATAACTCAATAGCGAAAAAACTCTGACTAAAAAATGGGCAGAGGACCCAAATAGACATTTTTCCAAAGAAGACATACAGATGGCCAATAGGAACATGAAAAGGTGTTTAACATCACCAGTCATTAGGTAAATGCAAATCAAAACTACAAAGAGATATCACACCTGTTAGAAGGGCTATTATCACAAAGACAAGAGATAATTGTCTGGGAGGATATGGAGAAAAGACAGCCTTATTGAACTATTGATAGAAGTGCAAATTGATGGAGCCACTATGGAGAATAGTATGGAGATTCCTTAAAAAATTAAAAATGAACTGTCATGTGATCCAGCAATCTCACTTCCAGATATTCATCCAAATGAAACAAAAACACTAATTCGAAGGATTATCTGCACCCCCATCATAACTGCAGCACTAATTACAATAGCCAAAACATGGAAGCAACCTAAGTATCCATCCATGTATGTGTGGATAAAGAAAATGTGGTATCTATATACGTATGATGGAATATTATTCAACCATTAAAAGGAAGGAAATCCTGTCATTTGTGACAACATGGATGGACCTTGAGGGCATTGAGCTAACTGAAATAAGCAGACAGAGAAAATACCATATGATCTCACTTATATGTTGAAACTAGGGAAAATGTGAAATCTTATGTCTAGACAACAGATTGGTAGTTGCTAGAGGTTAGGAGGCGGGCAAGATGGGTGAAGGTGGTCAAATGGTGAAAACTTTCAGTTATAAAATAAATAAGTCTTGGGGATGTAATATACAGCATGGTGACTATAGTTAACAATACTGTATTTTACATTTGAAAGTTGTTAAGACAGTAGATCTTAAAAGTTCTCATCACACACAAAAAACCCAGAAACTTGTAACTATGGATAATGATGGATGTTAACTAGAGTTATTACGGTGATCATTTTGTTATATATATAAAACATAGAATCATTATGGTGTACAACTGAAACTAATATAATGTTATATATATATATATATTATATGTCAAGTAAACCTCAATTTAAAAAAAATAAATAAATAAAATGCAACTTTATAAAAAAAAAAAAAATTACTGACCACAGCAAATCTTGAAGAACATGTAGCACACCTGGAACTCTCATATATTGTAGGTGAGCATGTAAACTAATTAAACGAACTTGGAAAACTATTTAATAATTTCTTGTAAAGGTAAACATACATCTATCCTCTGACCCAGCAATTCTATTTCTAGATATTCACCCAAAAGCAATAATGTAAATTCACAGCAAAAGTCCATCAATAAGACAATATATAAACAAATTGTGATATACTCATAAAAACAGAAAATAAGTGAAAACATGTTGAACTATTTATGCAGTCAACAAAAATATGATATGGAGAAAAAGAAGCCGGGCACAAAAAAACACAGAGTGTATGATCTAAGTTTAAGAAGTTCAAGAACATGTAGAATAATCTATGATGATAGAAATCAGAGAAGACATTTTTATGTGCTGTGGGAAAAAGACATGAGGGAACTTTCTGGAGTAGGGAAATGGTTAAGGCATTTGTTACATAAATTTCTGTCCAAACTCATGAAATTGTATAATTATGATCAATAATTTTCATTACATATAAATTTTGCTTCATTTGAAAAATGGGTATTATCTGAATTATCTCTGCAGTAGAACTAGGGTACCCTTTTAGTTGTTTCTCCATTATTTTTCTCCCCTTTCCTTCTTAAGGAAGCTTGATTTGGTTTTCCTTGCAGCCCTTTTCTTGTCAAAGGCTCACTGCAGTGTCATCTCAATGAATAGGGGACACTGTTCTAAGTCAATCACAATATTATTTCTTCCTTTCCAGCAACTGGGTATGCATGTGTAGGTTATGTAATGCTGGCAGATAAGATGCTAAGTCAATTGACAATTTCCTGGGGAAAAAATTTCTTTTATTCTTAGTAGATATACAGTTTCAACTTCTTCTCTTTTTAATTAATTATCCTGTTTGTTCTAGCTGGTACATGATTGGTGGCCATTAGTAATGAAAGCCTGAAGACAAGGTAACATCAGGAAAGACAAAGTAGAAAGATGGGAAAACCTGGGCCTCTCTAATGCCATTTATTCAATAACTGAGCCTACCCTGAGGGTACTCTATCTGTAGATAACTTTTTGGGTGGATATAAAAGTTCCATATTATTAAAGCTACTTTTAACTTGTGTCCTTTTTAACTTGAAGCCACAAGTTCCCTTACTGTTATATCTACCTAGAAATTTTCCTTTTCAGTTTAAACAGAAATGAAATTAAATTATTTTTTGATCCTTAAATGGTAAATGGTTTGCCACAGAAGATAATGAAGAGCAAAATTATATCAGCATCAATTTATCAAATTTTAAAAGTATAGGTTAATCAGGTAGTCAATGTGATGATTCAATTGCCTTGACCATCAAAAACCTGCCATTTTGCCAATGGCAAAACATATAATTTCTCTGTTCCTGTATGTTCCAGTATGACAATTAATGATAATACGTTGTAGTATATTCATCAATGATTTAAAATATTAAAGAAGAAAATCTCCAAAGTGCCACAATCCCCTTAAAGATAAACACACTGTAACATCTTTATAGATTTCCCTGTGAAATTAGTACATGTACTTGGGATAAGCTAATGTGTATTCTAATGTATTCGTCATTAAGCTCATTTCCAAAATTTTTTCCAACAGTAATGATTAACAAATAAATGATTATTATTTGACACTACCTTTAACTTGACTTTGCAAAACTGTCATATCACAAAATATGTACCTGAAGTCTAAGAAGATATTAAAAGAAATTTTATCACAGTGCTTCTACATGATATACTAATTTAATCAGTTGTATGAAGTTAGCTTTCTACAAAGAACGCTCAGTTGTTCTGAGACCAAACTATTGTGTGTTTAGAAGAGAACTGACTGCGAAGTTACAAAGTAAGCACAGTAGAGTTCAGACAATGAACACAGAGTACGCGGTTTCGCTTCGATTTCTTCCAGTCAATTTCACTTTGTAGTTCTCACGCAAAAGTACCTGAAGCGCTAACGGAATATTTAAAAGATAAAGAGAACCATTTTCACTTGTTTAAGATCTTCATATGATTTACATTAATTTTGCATTTTATAAAATCTTAAGATATATATTTAAGAATTACACTTTCTGCAATGCTTTCTTAAACATCCAAAAAGTACCTTCACAGATCATAAGAAGTTTTATTTAGTAGAAATAAAAGAAAGTAGAATATTTGAACAGAATGTATTTTATTTAGGCTCGACATATTCTCCAGTAAGGTAAAGGCACTAAATCTAAAATCACTAACGGATGATTATTAGGGCTGAGCAAATTAACTCAGCCAACTCACCCTTCTGAAAATACATTCCTTATTGAGGTCTATAAACGTTCAATTGATTTTCCTTTCATTACCTTTCCTTTCATTCTCAGACACCCTTGAACTTACATGGTCAGAGCAATTCTCACAAAATAACAACAAAAACAACAAAAACCCAAGAGATTGCTGTGTAGCTTTGGGAAAGTTCAGAATTCTTTTTCCAAGATGTTTTCTCTTTTGATATGAATCCCACCTGATCAATGCGGTTTAGTGCTGGTGCCCTGAAAACTGAACTTTCCTGTATTTATAAATATCACTAAGATTTCCCACAGAATGTTCTTCTACAATAAAACGTTCTTAAAATACTGATACTTTTTCTTTGAGTGGACCAGGAGAGAGACAGAGAAAGAGAAGGAGGGACAGAAAAGAGAAAGAAGAACTGAACACAGAAAATAGTACAAATCAGCAGTGAATTAATGTAACCTACAGCCTGTATCTGAATCTACTTCATATTTAACATGAGATCTTTACAGTATATTGAATAGGTCACTGCTTTTGGGATTTCACATATCAAGAGACAATCTTCTGACAATATATATATAAAACCCAAACATTTACATTATAACATCAGCAATACTGCTGTATTCTGTATATGGCATGTGATGAACACTGTGAATCAGTGAAGGCACAAATCACAACTATAATATTGTAATTGCACAAAAGAAACCAACCAACATGTTGAGAAGACTTGTATTTCCAATGTGACGAATTTCAGAGTACATCATATATAACTTACAGAACTGCTTTATATGTAGAATGTACCCTAAGTCTTGATAGCACTCTTTGTGATGAATATTATAAAGGAATAAAGGACCTGGTGTACAAGACTGAATCAAAACATTCCAGAAATGAAAAAGTAGCTTCAAACAGAATATTGTCCATAACATTCAGTAAGAATGCCTGCGTTTCAGCAGAATAAGGGAACTCCTTTATCTAAATAATCAACATATCAGTTTATTTATAACTTTCTCAGATCAAAGTATGTTTCCAAATTTAAGGAAGATGTGTAGACTCCTCTAGAGGCAGGAGCAAATTTGCAAAAATATGAAATACCTTGGGGTTCTGGAAGATATCCTTTTACAGTTTCATGTAATTTGTGTTTAGGTCAAAGCCTGGTGTTTCCGAAATGTTTCTAACACAGTGGTTGATGAAAAAATAAGTGCTGCTTAATATTTAACTATAGTTCCCTTACATTCACCTGATATAATTTGAACTATGTTCACCACATAACAGGAAGGCTGAGGTGCTTAAAAGTAAATATTATATAAGAATTTCTAGTAGCAGTTAATTTTAAAACACTTTATACTCTCAAAGCACATGGATATGGATAATTAAAATGTAAAAGCGTAAAAGCACACACCTGAAATACATTATAGAAATGATTTCATTATAGAAATTATTCATTGATTTTTAAAAAGTGACTAGAGATAAATTTGTAAACCTGTGTTCTGGTCCCTTTGAACGACTTGCCTGCATCTTAGTTTGGGGGCATTTATTTAGTTCTTTCCTGCTTTAGACAAGTCTGTTGTGAGATGTGGACAAATGAATGCTTATGTAAATAATTTGATAATTGCAAAATCTACATAAATGAAAAGTATTATTACTGCCACCAAGAATGAGTTCATTACTCATCTAACCATTAAGTTTAGTTTTATACTTTGTGGCAATTGTACCATTCTTGCTGTTAAGTAATATAGAGATGCAAGTTTATTAAAAGCAAATGAAAAATTCTGACGTCGAATTCAAGGGAAACCTAACAAGACTTATATTCTTATACAATGAACAAGAGTTGTACTGCCAACTACAGTTCTGTAAATCCAGCAAAACTCTTCTAAGATACTTCAAACTGATTTTTTTATATCATTTAAATAAAAGAATCACTAAATCATAAGTTACTCAGGCACTTCTGTAAAAAATTAAAAATTAAAAATATTTCCTCTATGTGCATTACTTTCTCTAATTTATATTTCACATTTTATTGCTTTTATAGTCTGATTACAAAAAAGAGTATTTTTTATTAAAATAAATCAGACAAATCACAAGTAGGTAAAATGGAAGGTATCCTTGCAATTTTAACCCCAAGGACAATGACAAAAACTTTGGTTTCATATTTTCCCACTTTTTTCTTTGCATATATATAAACTAACATAGAGTATGTTACTGATAATAATCTCTGCTTGTTCATGAAACTTTTTCTCAAATTCAGATTATATTAGTAAATTATTTTTTAACTTTGCTATATATTTGTATAATCTTTCCCTTTCTGTATATAAAAGGTTATGACATTCTTTAAGAAGTGTGCAATAGTCCATTGAGTGAATATACATTTGCCCACTGGATTTTTGCATTATTTCCGGTATGTGCCATTAAATGCAATCTACACTCTTTATTCTTGTACATATAATTCTGAGCATTTTTTGAATGTTTTCTAGGTTAATTACTAAGGCTCATTACTAAACATCATATATCTTTATATTTAGAAAAGTAAATAATTATCATGGCTCTATTATTCCAAATTATTAGTAAGTTTTAGAGAGGTCAGGGAACAAAAAATTATGGTTGAGCTCCCTTTAAAGCACTTGTACTGTTGACAGTCAGTTGCTGAGGAATCAGGCAACTCAATCTTTAGATATCAGTGTAGGTTACAGAGTGACTTTTTTTTTTTTAATTTGGAGGAAACCAACATGTTAGTCTAATCTACAGAATTTCCAGCTCATAATCACAGAGAAAGTAATACTGATTCAGCCTGAGATCAAAATGTTTGCAAATTTTTTTCATTTGTTATAATACTTGCATAACTACCAGCTAGATACCTAGAACTGTTAAACTGAATTTATGGGTGAGTGATGTAAATCTTGGTATAAAAACATAGATTTCACATTTTGCCAACACAACTCATAATAATTCCCCCAGAGAGATGCAGAGTGGTTCTTACTTAAACACTGGACCAAACAGAGAAGGCCTCAGTCAAGAAACTCTGAACTTGATACACATTTAAAAATTGTTTATGCTTGTGCTTCCCCCCCCCCCACCAGCTCTACGGAGGTATAATTGACAAACTAGAATTGTGTGCATATCTATAATATATAGAGTGTGATGCTTCGAGATACACACACACACACATTGTGAAATGATTACCACAGTTAAGCTGGCACATTCGTCACCTCCCAGTCACCACTTTTGGGGGGAGGGGTGGTGGTGAGAAAGCTCCAGATCTGCTCTCTGAGCAAAGACCAGACTATTACCAGACTATTACGACATCTATAAAAATTGTTCCTCCAAAAATGTAAATTAGAAGTGTTTCCAAAGCTTTGAAAACTGGAGACTGATGCACTCACTCAGAAGCCACATTTCTTATGCAGTAAGACTGTGAAAGACTAGTCTTAAGGCTGTAATTGTAAACATTTGCAATTTATATCTGGCCTTTCCTATTTGCCTGTTGTCAGGAAAGGATTTTTAGTCTCTGAACAGTAAATATTAAATAATCAGTGACATTCATGAAGACTACCAACCAATATTTCTGGTTCTTCTTTTGAACACACAGTCAGACTGCATTCCCTGTTCCCGGTGCAATCAGGTGAGGCCATGTGACTTGAATTGCTAATAAAATGGAAACAGAAGTATTACACAGTATTTCTTGAAGAGAGAATTTAAAAGTCTGTGATTTATTTTCCACCTCCTGCAAAAAACAGTGTTTTGTAATGAATGATGACAGCTCCATCATCTGGAATCCTGTTTTGATGACATCATAGGACAGAAATCCTTCCCCACCAACGGCTGGCAGATGCTGCTTGAGCAAGGTGAGATTCTGATGTTGCTTATTACTGAAACATAACTAAGTCTGCTCTGTCTGTTTCTCTCTCTCTCTCTCTCTCTCTCTCTCTCTCTCTCTCTCTCTATATATATATATATATATATATATATATATATATATATATATATAACCTTGAAGTAAAAATAACTATCCATTTGCTATTTCGGAGAGTTTTTGGTTATCATTAATGGGGTTAGGGAGAACTTACTC
Source organism: Kogia breviceps (assembly GCF_026419965.1). NCBI lineage: Eukaryota > Metazoa > Chordata > Mammalia > Artiodactyla > Physeteridae > Kogia > Kogia breviceps. The sequence continues at coordinate 9,865,430 of NC_081310.1, read as the reverse complement.
TTTGTGGTTAAAAAAAAAAGTCTTTTAAGTAATGAATTTTATCGTCTTTATAGCACAGTCCATCTAAAAAACAATAAAGTAACTGGATATTATTAGCATTGAATAAGCATGTAGAAGATACATGACTGAAATAAATTACCAATCGGTTTTGTAGTTTAGCCACCCTAACCTGACATATAGGCAACTCAGCCATAAACAAAACCCAATACGACTACGTCATCCTCCAACTCCTTGATCACAAGTCCAGATGTAACCCATGAAGGTAGGAAGCATACTGGTCTTATTAACACATACATCTGCTGAGCCTTGCACAGTGCCTGTGACACAGTAAACGCTAGTTCATTCACTCCTGCTCATGCTGGTGAAGGTTCCTCTAATTTTCATTATGGTCATGAGTAAAAGAGTAGACTTTTTCTGGAAGATCAATAATTCCAATATTTTCTCACAATTAACTTTACCATGTTTGTTGAGGCCAAGATTCAGTTTTCGCGATTTCAATTAAAATACAGGTTGTTTTTCTAAAAACTCTGATGTGAATGCACAGTGCGACATTTTCTAAACCTTTTCTTTCATTATTATCCGGTAACGCTATTGAAAAAAAATAAACTGGTAAAGAACATTTGAAGCAAAAGAAATTACTGTCACAGACTGTCTTTCTCTCAGAACATGCCAACCATAGGGGAAGAATGGAGAAAACTGGCACCAACTGTGTGCTTACTAACTGTTAGTCACTTGTTTGGGGAAAGTGGTTAATTTAACGACTGCATATTCATAGTGTACAATGTACTAGGCTTTATCCTCTGCAACTTTCCTGGTACTATTTTCCTGGTACTATTTTACCCGAGCCTCAACAATCACCTTATGAGATACATATTACTAGCATCCTATTTTAAACAGATACTTAAAAGAGGATCAGTGAATGTTCCAAGCCACGGAGATATTAAGTAATGAGAATTGAAATCAAATGTACCTAACTTATTAGGAATTGTTGCTCGAGCTCAAAACCCAAGCTTTTCCACTTTTTCTATGGTGTCACTGAAGGAATCCATCAGCTAATCTCCCAAGGCGTTCTCTAGTGTGCTGGTGTTCTATGAGGGTAAGCAATTGCTACTCCATGTGCTTACTTCATTTAATTTTTTTTTCCATCGGAGTAGAATTGCTTTACAACGTTGTGTTAGTTTCTGCTGTACAATGAAGTGAATCAGCTCTATGTATACCTATATGCCCTCCCTCTTGGACCTCCCTCACCCCACCCCCATCTGGGTCCACAGAGCACCGAGCTGAGCTCCCTGTGCTTTACAGCAGGTTCCCTCTAGCTTTCTATTTTACACATGGTGGTGTATTTATGTCAAACCTAACCTCCCTATTTGTCCCACCCTCCCCTCCCCGACTGTGTCCACATGTCCATTCTCTATGTCTGTGTCTCTATCCCTGCCCTACAAATCGGTTCATCTGTACCATTTTTCTAGATTCCACATATGTGTTAATATACGATATTTGTTTTTCTCTTTCTGACTTACTTCACTCTGTAGGACAGACTCTAGGTCCATCCACGTCTCTACAAATGACCCAATTTCATCCCTTTTTATGGCTGAGTAATATTCCATTGATATATGACCACATCTTCTTTATCCATTCATCACTTCATATAATTTTATTTCAAAAGTAATTGATGATAGCAATAAAAAGGTAATAAAATATAGATCTCTGCCCTAAGGATCTGGTATTCTAGGAATTACATCCATATAATTGGAAATTAGAATTATATTTTGCTTAAGAAATAAAATGACACATTTTGTGTCTAATTTTTTTAAAAAGAGGGTACAAATAACAATATCTGTTGTACCATATTAGAAGTCCTATAAAATAAAACCTAATGTTTTTGTGGTTGAGAATGCACTATTTTCAGGAAAGACGTAAAATGCCTTCTAATATTATCCCTAGTCTACAAAATAATGTTTCTGTCACACCTGATAATCTCCAAAATACTGTAAAAGAGGATACTGAAAATAAGAGATGTTAACGTGCCCTAAGACATAAAGTCTCATAGCTGAGATTACAACTATAGGAATTTAATATGCACATGATACAGGATACCTACAGGACTGGAAAAAGTTGATTTCCTACCACAATAATTGAGGTCTTTGGTTCAGTGCAATCCATGGAACTATCAGCAGAAATTGGAAAGCAGCATTGCTATTGCAAGGTATTATGACCCAAATGATTTTAAAATGATTGGATAACTTTTTAAAAGCCATACAACATCGATCATTCAGCTACATCTGTAGTGGATGCCACAGAATCCCAAAGAAAAGAGAAAGGGACTCAATTTTGGGGGCTCCATGTCTACAGAATTGTAGAGCCACTGGTTTTTCTACACACAGTATTATGATTAGTACAGTCTCACAAACACAACTTTTCTGATTAAGAAAAATGTTGTCTAAGCTAGGTACAATATGGGTTTGAAATGTTAGAGAAGGGCTTGAAATGGTTATTGTTAGTCATCTTGTTCATTTTAGTTCATTTAAAGTATACATTGCAATGATTTAAGACAGGGTTAGGTCAGAGTAGTGCTAGAAAAAAACTGTTATTTTTCCATGTATTGGTTTGTTTTGTGTCTTAACTAAGGTCCTATACATGTATACAAAAATCGAAAATAATGTAAAGTAAGTTACTCAATTTATGGGTATTTAGAAAAACTGAATCGAAATAGTGCCAAAGTCCATATTTAATAAGACAACGAAAAAGAATACAAACAAGCATTTTTATTTAAATATCGAATACAAAGGGGGCAGGTAGGGGAGGGAAGGAATGGGAGTTTGGGATTAGCAGAGACAAACTATTATATATAGGTTGGACAAACAACAAGGTCCTGCTGTATAGCACACGGGACTATATTCAATATTCTGTGACAAATCATAATGAAAAATAATGTGAAAAAATATATATATGTATAACTGAGTCACTGCTGTACAGAAGAAATTAACACAACATTGTAAATCAACTATACTTCAATAAAATTAAAAAGAAATAAATATAGAATGCATAAAATCACCTTATATAAAAGAATCTAAATTGTTTTTGAAATAAATTCTCATTTGCATTGATTATGATTTTTTTCACATACATTATCTCATTTATTTCCTAAAACAGTGCTAATTCTTGTTTTTCATTAATTTTTATTGGAGAATAGTTTATTTTTCAATGTTCTGTTCATTTCTGCTGTATAGCAAAGTGAATCAGTTATACGTATACAACAATTTTTAATTTAAATATTTCTTTAAAGAGCGAATCATAATTGACTCAAGATTCAGGAACAATATTTTTGTTCTCATCCAGGAATCAACATAAGTCATTTCCTCTCCATAACTCTGTGAACCCCTTATAGAAAAACACTCTAAAGAAAAGCTTGAGCCTTTAATCAGGCAAGGTGTCCTTTAATCGATCACATGCATCCTGCTCAGCTTCACCAATTATGCCACCACACAGTTTAATGCTAAGGTGAGGCTACGGAGGACTGTCAAATTTCTAATGCATTTAGTGCTTTTTGTACACAACTGTTAGTCTTAATTTTTGAATCTCTGAAATATGAATTTAGAATTTATTAGTTAATTTTAGTAGAGTAGTGAGATTTCAGCATGACGTTATGTTCTTCTTAAATAACACTGGTTTTATTATGCAGCAAATTTCTTTTGAAAAACAACAGACACCCAGGGTGTTCACTTTACATTTACTTTATAGGAGTAGCATGTGGAGCACCCTGTATAGGGTTGGGGAGCAAGAAGAATGAGAAATGGTTAGTTTTAGGTATATTTTAAGTATAAGTGGTGCCAGCAAGGCTGGCTAATGGACTGGATAGAGGATGTGAGAAAATAAGAATCCAGACTGCATTATGCTTCAACATGCATTAACTCACTCTTTCCCGCGTGATAATTAAAATTGATATTTTTTTCCAAGAATATTGATGGAAGAAATCTGTGCCATGTGAGATGGCATTAAACACACACACACACAAAAATATTATTGCATCTTTACCTTACTAAAGACTAGAAATTGATTTAATTGTTTTATACGTATCGTGTTTAACCTTCAGATCACCCTATGAGGTAAAAAATTTTATTATCCCAATTTCAGATGAAGAAAAAGAGGCACAGGTCAGTCAAGCAGCTTTCACAAGGTTGGTCATACAGCTATTAAATGGTAGAGCTAGAAATTAAACCCATCATTCCGTCCAAATCCAGGCCCTTACCTACTCTTGCATAATGCTTCCCAAGCATGTCTTATTTATACAGGTATTTCTCAGTTAGAGACAGGAGGGATCATTATACATTTTATTCTAAAAATAGCATATCTAAAACCATACGAAAAGAATAAATTAAACAAATTGAATTAAATAAGTAAATAATTAAAGTTAAGGGATATTTTATGATTCATTTCAAACTCAGTGATCTCTCTGATATTCACAGACTATTATTTCAGAAAGAAAAATATAAAATGTTGACATCTGTTCCTTAATTTTTACTTCAAGCTTATATTTAGGTTTGGTGAAATTCATTGCTGTTTGGCTGGACTTTTTTCCTACATATTATAAGTTTCCATATACATCTGACTCTTCTTTTACGTTCTTTTTTTCAGAGAAAACTTCTAATTCAATGTAATAATTGATTTGATTTTCATCTGCCTTGAAAACCTACTCTGCTCTTTTCTCCTCCCTCTCTCTTTTTTATTCTATGTGGAAAAAAAAAGCTATACCTATCATTTAGATGTAAAGTACGAGAGGGTGATTTATAGGTGATACCAAGAAGACTCCAAAAAAATACTTGGAATGGCATCCCTCATTCAGGGACTACGCATTATACTGTGAGGCAAATTGGTAGAAAATTTTCATCACTATTTCAAGTATGATTTGAGTTGTGGTCATAAGTTGGTGTGGCTTGGGAAAAGTTGCCTTACACTTGCATATATTTCTAAACAAGATGACAGACTCTCAATTTTAGTGTTACTAAGTTTCAGCTCCCTCACATGCTCACATCTTGAGTAGCCCAAATTAGAGTAGCCCAAATTAGATTCAAACTATCTACAATCAATTCAAATCACACTTGGCTAAGAAAAAAAATAGAACCTACCTCACATGGTTATTAGGTTTAAGTGAGATAATAGTTATTCTACAAGTTTATTCATCTACACCGTAACGTTTGTGTTGATTATTTTGCTATATATCTATTAATACTGCTGCTTGTTTGTTGCTGTTTGTGTAATCTAATTATATAGACTATTACTTCCAGACCAATAATTGTAATAATAGTATATCTCTGTATTGTTCATAACTTTACTGATAAATTTTCACCATGTTTCATCATGGTGTAATTATTATGTTTACTATATTATGTTAATTATGCTATGTTGATTATATTATGTTACATTATGTTATATAATGCTACAGGACTGTCCAACTATTTATATTTAATGCTGTTTTAATTTGAAAGTTACATTTGGTCAAAGATTATGTTTATATCTAAAGAGAGTATCATGTTTTTAATCTTTGACCTACTAATATGGGTGAACTATATTAATACATTTCTAAAGTTGAAAATAAGTTTCCATGGTTGGCATCTGTTCCTGTGTGCTGTACCCTTCTTTTATAAGGGCTGCTAGATTTGATTTGGTAATAGAGTGGGAAAAGGAAGCAGAGAGTGGTTGCAGATAGAGTTACAGAGATAGGTTGAGACTATATCAAATAGTAACTTGATTTTAGGAATTTAAAATCAATTCAGAAGGAACTTAGCATGGAATTTATATTCTCTTTTAAGTGAATACTATTTTACACCTTCTCTTCTCTGATACATTATCCTTTCTCCTCTTTCTCGGCTGATGAACTTGCTCATTTGACTGAGAAATAAAAAGCAATCAGAAGAGGATTTCTTAATGATCCCACTCTAAATCTACAACCTCTCTACATCTGTACTCCACCTTCTCTTACCTAAAAATTAAGGAAAAGTCTCTGCTACTGTCTAAGGCAACTAGAACACTCGAGATAATATTTTTTTTACCTATATCTAAAAGGAATTTGCTATTACAATTAATTTTTTAATCTCTTGCACTATCACCTTTCTTTTTCCAACTTTCTAGTTGAAAATTCCCATCAGGCCACTAACATATTAAAATTTCTCCCATCTGAAGCAATACCAGCATCAGTAATAACAACAAGTAGCAAAGCACAGACTCGTGATTCAATTTTCCTCTCCAATACTACCTTATTTCTCTTCTTCCCTTTATAGCAAAAATGTTCCATAAGTTGCTTATATTTGCCATCTGCAATTCCTGATGTTACAGTCTCTCTTAAGCCCATCCCATTCCACCTTTTTTTTTCCATCACTACTCAAAATAGACTACTCTTTAAATCACCATTCCCCTGATATTGCCAGATCTAAAAGCACTACCCATTAGCCTGTGCTCAGATCTGCCATGGAAGTTTCAGGTTCATAAATTCAACTGCCACCCAAGCATGTCCACCTGGATGTCTAATATGTATTATATACACAACATGCCCCAAATCCAACTCTTGATTTCCACTGCCATGTCCCAAGCAAACTAGCTCCTTACTCGGTCTGTCCATCACACTGAAGGGCAACATTCATTTAATTGCTCAGGTCTAAAACCTAAAGGGTATTTTTTTTATTTCTCTCATTTTTCATGTCCCATATCCAGTCCATTAGCCATTTCCGTTGTTACTGCTTATACTTAAAATACAGCTAATCATTTTCACTACCTCCAGTACCACCTCATCTCCCTCCTAGAAAACTGTCACAGCCTCTGAAGTGAAGCCCTTCTTTCTACTCTTGATTCCTCCACAGAAGGGTGCTGTCTACACAGTACTCTCATAGTTTAAAACTGTATGTTAGTTTATTTTACTCCCCTGTTCTGCTCAATAGCTTCTAGTCACTCTTAGAATAAAATTCAAAGTCCTCATTAAACTTGCACATAACAAACTTGTTACATATTTTGATTCCTGGATACCTCTTAGAACTTTTCTTTTCTAGCCGTAATCACACTTTTTTAAAATTGGAGAATAGTTGATTTACAATGTTGTGTTCATTTCTGCTGTACAGCAAAGGGTGTCAGTTATACATACACATATATCCACTTTCTTTTAGATTCTATTCCCATACAGGTCATTACAGAGTATTGAATAGAGTTCCCTGTGCTATTATTAATCTATTCTATATATAGCAATGTGTATATGTCAATCTCAATCTCCCAATTTAACCCTCCCCCTGACTTTTCCCTCCAGTTACCACAAGTTTGTTTTCTACATCTGTGTACATACATATAACAGAATATTACTCAGCCGTAAAAAAGAACAAAATAATGCCATTTGCAGTGACATGGATGGACCTAGAGATTGTCATACTGCGTGAAGTAAGACAGAGAAAGACAAATATCATAAAATATCACTTTCATGTGGAATTTAAAGAAATGGTACAAATGAACCTATTTACAAAACAGAAGTTGAGTCACAGATGTAGCCATATTCACCCTTGATCAAGCTGCTAAAGCTCTAATCTCCTCCTGGATATGCCTCAATAACCACCATAATCTCCTACCTCAGGGCCTTTCCACTTACTCTTTGTGCTGCATGAAACCCACTTCCCTCTGAATGTTACATGATACTCTCTTTTAATTTAAATATTTACTAAATATCAGCTACAGAGAGGCATTCCTTGACACTATGTAAAGAAGCTCTTCCTTTTTTAAAAAAAATTCTCCCTCCTCAGTTACTAGAATAATATCTGTTATTGCAAAATGAAATAGCTTCAAAGGAATTAATAAATGTTTGAAGCAAGACAGAATATAGAAGGGTCAGTTTGGGAGGTTATTTACATGTCTAGAGGCAGAGTGAGTAAAGGAATGGACAGAGATTAAAAGAGTGGTTCAGAAAAAAAAAAAAAAGAAAACTTCTCTTAGAAACAAAAAGTAGATAAATGTAAAATGTAATCATTTTTCATACCAAAGAAAATGCAAAATGTAATATGTATACAATGATTTCAGTTTTGTTTACAATAAAAAAAGGATAAAGAAAAACTTATTCACCACACTGGGCAAAATGACTTTCCTAAATTACGGAGGATGTCCTTTCTAACTTGTATCACAGTTACTGAGAATAAGTGAGTCACACTAACAAAACATATTTAAATTTGCTGAACTTTGTTTCAGAATTTATTTAAATAAATAATATCTGCACATTTAAAATCTGACTTCCTTAACCAATTAATATATACAAATTTCAGGTATATATAAATATTATATACATGAAGAATCTCTGTAGAAATGACTATAGAGTTTTCAAAATGATGTAATATGGATTGCAAAGAGCAAATGATTAATATGTCAAGAATAACTTGGGGCTTCCCTGGTGGCACAGTGGTTGAGAGTCCGCCTGCCGATGCAGGGGATACGGGTTCGTGCCCTGGGCCGGGAAGATCCCACATACTGTGGAGCGTCTGAGCCCATGAGCCATGGCCGCTGAGCCTGTGTGTCCAGAGCCTGTGCTCTACAACGGGAGAGGCCACAACAGTGAGAGGCCCATGTACCACAATAAAAAAAAAAAGAATAACTTGATTTTAACCCTGTGTCAATTAGTCATTTAATTTCCCTGAATCTCAATTTCCATATCTGTACAAAGTAGAAATAATAATAACTTGGTCTATTTAGTATTTCTGAAATCAAGTAAGTCCAGGTAACTTACATGGCATATTTGAAAAATACTAAAATACTATGCATAAATAAAAATTCATTTTACATAAAATTCAGTAAACCCTTTTATGAAAATGAAATTTTGTTACACTTATCAAAAATTGTAAGTAAATACATAATTGACAATGAATTGCTGACCAAATATGACCTAACTACTTAACTATGTTTTCAGAAAGTGAAATTTTTACAGGAGGAAAGTGGTGCATTTTCAGTCACCTAAAAAATTGGCAACTTGACTTACAGCATTTAAATTTTATTTATTTGCACAATGTTCAGCAAGAAAACATTGGTCTTTCCCCTTTAAAGATCTCATTTATTACTTGTCAAATGGGACAGAGTTCAATACACAATTCTTTTCCCACTGGAGCAGTTTCTTGCCTGAGGTGAGTAAGTATGTCAGGCAGAGTTGGACAGTTAAAGAATTAAAATGTCCTAAATAGCACAGCAGCAAAAAAATTGATATATGGCTCCTAGAGAATTTAAATACTAAAAAAACCAACAGGTATTATTATTTTTAAAAATATTTACTTGGCTCAGAGGAGGGATGATAGTGGGAGTATGAAGAGCACTGCTAGAGGACAGAAATAACTGGCAAATTCTCCCTTGAAGTTAAGGAGAGCTTAAGAAATGGAAAGCTTGGAAAGCTGTGTGACTTATTAGCAGCTTAAGTGGTAAGGTGGCTGGATGAGGGACAGGGTGTTAGCAGTCAGTAGAGGCACAAACATTTCTGTAACGGGATCTATCAGAAAGGCCTCAACTATAGCAGAAAACTATAGGCCAATATCACTGATGAACACAGATGCAAAAATCCTCAACAAAATACTAGCAAACAGAATCCAACAGCACATTAAAAGGATCATACACCATGATCAAGTGGGGTTTATCCCAGGAATGCAAGGATTCTTCAATAGACACAAATCAATCAACGTGATACACCATATTAACAAACTGAAGGAGAAAACCATATGATCATCTCAAGAGACGCAGAAAAAGCTTTCGACAAAATTCAACACCCATTTATGATAAAAACTCACCAGGAAGTAGGCATAGAGGGAACTTACCTCAACATAATAAAGGCCATATATGACAAATCCACTGCCAAAATAGATCTCAACAGTGAAAAACTGAAACCATTTCCACTAAGAGCAGGAAGAAGACAAGGTTGCCCACTCTCACCACTCTTATTCAACCTAGTTTTGGAAGTTCTAGCCACAGCAATCAGAGAAAAAAAAGAAATAAAAGGAATCCAAATAGGAAAAGAAGAAGTAAAGCTGTCACTGTTTGCAGATGACATGATACTATACATAGAGAATACTAAGGATGCTACCAGAAAACTACTAGAACTAATCAATGAATTTGGTAAAGTAGCAGGATACAAAATTAATGCACAGAAATCTCTGGCATTCTTATACACTAATGATGAAAAATCTGAGAGGGAAATTAAGAAAACACTCCCATTTACCACTGCAACAAAAAGAATAAAATATCTAGGAATAAACCTACCTAAGGAGACAAAAGACCTGTATGCAGCAAATTATAAGACACTGATGAAAGAAATTAAAGATGATACAAATAGATGGAGAGATATAACATGTTCTTGGAGTGGAAGAATCAACATTGTGAAAATGACTCTACTACCCAAAGCAATCTACAGATTCAATGCAATCCCAATCAAACTACCAATGGCATTTTTCACAGAACCACAACAAAAAATTTCACAATTTGTGTGGAAACACAAAAGACCCCGAATAGCCAAAGCAATCTTGAGAAAGAAAAACGGAGCTGGAGGAATCAGGCTCCTGGATTTCAGACTATACTACAAAGCTACAGTAATCAGTACTGGCACAAAAACAGAAATATAGATCAATGGAACAGAATAGAGAGCCCAGCGATAAACTCACACTCATATGGTTACCTTATCTTTGATAAAGGAGGCAACAATATACAGTGGAGAAAAGACAGCCTCTTCAATAAGTGGTGCTCGGAAAACTGGACAGCTACGTGTAAAATAATGAAATTAGAACACTTCTTAAAACCACAGACAAAAATAAGCTCAAATTGGATTAAAGACCTAAATGTAAGGCCAGACACTATCAAACTCTTAGAGGAAAACATAGGCAGAACACTCTATGACATAAATCACAGCAAGATCCTTTTTGACCCACCTCCTAGAGAAATGGAGATAAAAACAAACAAATGGGACCTAATGAAACTTAAAAGCTTCTGCACAGCAAAGGAAAACATAAACAAGATGAAAAGACAATCCTCAGAATGGGAGAAAATATTTGCAAATGAAGCACCTGACAAAGGATTAATCTCCAAAATATACAGGCAGCTCATGCAGCTCAATATCAAAAAAAACAAACAACGCCATCCAAAAATGGGCAGAAGACCTACATAGACATTTCTCCAGTGAAGATATACAGATTGCCAAGAAACACATGAAAGGATGCTAAACATCACTAATAATTAAAGACATGCAAATCAGAACTACAGTGAGTTATCACCTCACACCAGTCAGAATGGCCATCATCAAAATATCTAGAAACAATAAATGCTGCAGAGGGTGTGGAGAAAAGGGAACCCTCTTGCACTGTTGGTGGGAATGTAAATTGATACAGCCACTATGGAGAACAGTATAGAGGTTCCTTAAAACGCTAAAAATAGAACTACCATATGACCCAGCAATCCCACTACTGGGCACATACCCTGAGAAAACCATAGTTCAAAAAGAGTCATGCACCACAATGTTCATTGCAGCTCTATTTACAATAGCCAGGACATGGAAGCAACCTAAGTGTCCATCAACAGATGAATGGATAAAGAAGATGTGGCACATATATACAATGGAATATTACTCAGCCATAAAAAGAAACGAAATTGAGTTATTTGTAGTGAGGTGGATGGACCTAGAGACTGTCATAGAGAGTGAAGTAAGTTAGAAAGAGAAAAACAAATACCGTAGGCTAACACATATATATGGAATCTAAAAAAAAAAAAAAAAAAAAATGGTTCTGAAGAACCTAGAGGCAGGACAGGAATAAAGGCGCAGACGTAGAGAATGAGGACATGTCCTTCTGAGGACATGGGGAAGGGGAAGGGGAAGTTGGGATGATGTGAGAGAGTGGCATGGACATATATACACTACCAAGTGTAAAATAGATAGCTAGTGCGAAGCAGCCACATAGCATAGGGAGATCAGCTCAGTGCTTTGCGTCCACCTAGAGGGGTGGGATAGGGAGGGTGGTAGGGAGACGCAAGAGGAAGGAGATATGGGGATATAAGTATATGTAAGCTGATTCATTTTGTTATACAGCAGAAGCTAACACAACATTGTAAAGCAATTATACTCCAATAAAGATGCTAAAAAAAAATGAAAAAGGCAATAGGAAAAAGAACTCTATGTATGTGAATTTACATAGACTAGTTAAAGTCATGAATTCAAATGGTCTAGACTCTTCCAAAGAATATGTAAGTGCATATAGGGAGACATTACTAGCTAACAACTACTTAGAGGTTTTCACATGTCAGGTCTGTTGTGAAGCAAAATGATTAGGTCATTTTTAGTTTCCTTAGAAATGAACAAAACAGCAACAACAAAACAGAGGAGGTACATACTGCTCTCACTTCACAGACTGGATCAGGCAAGATCACATAGCAAGGGAGTGGGACCATTGTTACCTACACCTATGCATTTTCTAATCCAGAATATGGACTCTAAGTCTACAATCACCATGTTTATTATGTCACTGTGAAGAGATACATGAAAACACAGATCTTCTGATGTGTTGCTCCTTTATGCAAAGTGCAGTAGAATCTACCTTTCTTTGACAGAAGAAGATGTATACTCAGTTGCCTTGTAGACTTGGGTACTACCAAAATTAGGCTATAGATGCTGCCTAAAGCCAGCCATAATGCATTCACAGTTTGTCTGCCAGACTCTGCTTCCTGATACACTGGCAGATGAGTCTGAGCTCCAGAAAGCTCTGTTTCCCCTGGATGCAATGTTAAATGGAAAACAGGGTGTTTGTACCACAGAGAATAAGTAAAACTCTGTAATGGCTCCTTGTACCCCCTCTGGTGAATGCACCTCTCTTTGAAGTCCACGGCTATTAAATTCAATGTGCATAGTGTTCCTGAAATTATCAAACTAATTAATGTCAACCAATGCCATGTATGTATTAGGCTGCCCTGAGGAATCGCCTTCACTTTGAAAAAAGAACTAAAATAGGGTTTTTTGATCATCATCCATACCTTATTTAACAAATACAAATTAACAGCTTCTACAACATTCTGCCAGGCATTGTTTTGGGAAATGGGGATGCAGCAACAAAATAATGTCCTTTCCCTGATGGGGTTTATCGTTGAGTGGAGAAAGAGAAGACTGGTAGGGAATGAGACTGAAGAAACAGCAAAGGGCCATGGTAAAAATTTGAATTCCACTGGAACTGTGATGGAAAGCCATTGGAAGTTTTCGAGCAGGGACGTGGTCGAGTGTGGCGTGTGTTTTAAAGGGATCCTTCTGACTGTAACGTAGTAAATGGATACCTTACCCCTCCATGCTCCTGTGGCTGAGTTGACTCTATTGGCCCTAGATAAACAGCCCCTAAATTGCTCTCAAGAACCCTTCAGTACTGCCATTCTATTACTGCGTGCTAGGTGAACAAAGCGTCAACATTATTACCCTTATACTACGGTCCCTAAGAACCTGACATACACCAGCATTAAACAGACACTGATATTTGGGGACTCTATTCTCAAGAAAGATAGGGGTAGTTTAGTCCAGAGCCTATTTGCAATTCTAACAAGATAGGTTATCTATATTGTGATATTGCAGAAGATTTCAAGCAGTGATTTTGCAGAGATGTGTCACTGAAGCAAGCATGATAAATCTGAATCGAAAGGTAAGGAATTTTTGGCTTTAATTTTTTGCATAACTTAAAGGGCTTCTTCACTTCCTATATTATATGCCACTGTATTCCCTGTTCTTAGAATAATGACTGGTACAATGTAGGTGTTCAATAAATTTTTTTTTTTTTTTTTAAAGAAAGATTGTTTGCCAACTGGAAAAGAAAGAAGAAAAAGATTTGAGCATGCAGACCTCTGGTGACTCATTAGTCTAATGCCTATGTATGTTGATGCTGTTAAGGAGGAGGATTTCGGCCTCTTCTTTACTCCATGTCAGAATAATCCATTATCTTTACATAGTCTTACAATTACTGTATGTTTAACCTATCTGCAGAGGCAATGTTACAGCTAAATAGCGAGGCCCAACAGTAAGTTTAAACAGTCCTAGAGAGGCAGAGTTTTGTGATAAGCAGGAAAGTTTTTATGCCACTTATGTCAAAGCGGAAAAGATAAGAAGGATGCAATGAAGGGGCTTCCCTGGTGGCGCAGTGGTGGAGAGTCCGCCTGCCAATGCAGAGGACGTGGGTTTGAGCCCCGGTCCAGGAAGATCCCACGTGCTGCGGAGCAGCTGGGCCCGTGAGCAGCAACTACTGAGCCTGCACTCTAGAGCCCGGGAGCCACAACTGCTGAGCCCACATGCCACAACTACTGAAGCTCTCGCGCCTAGAGCCCATGATCCACAACAACACAAGGAGAAGCCCATGCACCACAACGAAAGAGTAGCCCCCGCTCACCACAACTAGAGAAAGCCCACAGGCAACAACGAAGACCCAGTGCAACCAAAAGTAAATAGCATCGGCAGGCGGACTCTCAACCACTGCGCCACCAGGGAAGCCCTCACTCTTTTGTATTCAAATGATTCAAATGATAGTCTCAGAAAACAAGCACTCCAAGAAAAATAAGAAGAATACTTACTTATATTTGTATTCCATTTTACAAATTCTAAAGAACTTTACCCCAAATCTATTTTGCAATTAGAAGGGACATAATTAAATTAGCCAAACACTTTTACATACATTTCATTTACGATTGAAATAGTCTTATGTAATAAGTTGTTTGTACTTCCATTTTGCAGAAGAAAACAAACTGAAAACATTGAAAACTTATATAATTATTTTTATGAGTCACACATTTGAATATTGGAGAAATGGGATTAAGGCATAAAATATAACCCCTACTCTGAAGTATATCACAATTTAAAAGCTATCAAGTTGTTGGCAAGGTCGGCTATTCTAGCCATGTGCTTCCACCTACTAATCCTCTAATAACTGAAATATCAAACACTGTCTTCCTCTGTGTGAGTATTTAAAAAAAAAAACAAACAGCTTTGTGGTGACGCCTTTAATATTTTTGGCTTCATATCATGAATAATTGACTAAGTCTCATATCCTACAACTGGCTGCATTGACAAGCAATACAACAGATGTGATCATATTATTTAACTGTTAATATTTTATGTGGTATATATAATTGTGGTATTATTATATTTTGGTATAAGCTTGATATTACATGTGATTATATATGTATATATAACATATACTCAATTACTACTCACTCATTGAACTGTAAAACCAACTCCTAAATTTTATATAATTTTTTCATTATTTCAGGGTGAGAAATGGTTAATACCCGGTATACTCCCCTGACACGACCCACTAAGGTTAATGTAAGAGTGAAAAACATTACGTTGCAGAAGACACAATTTCAGACTCAAATTCTACTCTGGGCTCTGAAGCTCAATAAATGTGTGACTATATTGGCAAAATGGAAATAATAATAGTACCTACCACAAATCCTTAGTTACAATGATTGAAAAAGATGGTCCTAATGAAGTATTGGGCACATTGTTAAAGTGTTACTAAGATTAGTTTTTCCTTTGATTATTATTATTGGTGGTGCTGGTGGTGGTTCTTATAAATTCCATCTATGCCTGCCTTGTCAACTATTTTTAGTTCATAATTTTTATTCTCATGTAAAATTTTTTAAAACTTCAGAGAAAACATGTGACAAATACAAGCTAGTTTTACCAGAGTTTAATCACAGAAACTAAACCACCAGTGTGT
This sequence comes from Kogia breviceps, assembly GCF_026419965.1. Taxonomy (NCBI): domain Eukaryota; kingdom Metazoa; phylum Chordata; class Mammalia; order Artiodactyla; family Physeteridae; genus Kogia; species Kogia breviceps. Next base: position 9,849,705 of record NC_081310.1, on the reverse strand, counting down.
AGGTAAACACACATGCAGGCACATACACATTTCTTGCAGAGATTTATTTGCCTTATGCAATTGTGGGAACTTATAGGCAGTCTATGTATTGCTGTTGTCTCTGAATCTGATGCTGGAGCCTGAAGGCCATGCAGCAGGCCATTGGGAAGAGTATATGTGGCTGTAAAGTAAGGGAGAACAGGGACAACATGGACTCTACTAGTGTGAGTTAGAACCTAAAATTAGGATAGATTGAAACCTTTGTCACTTCTAGCTGTCCCTGACCTTAACATATGTGTGGTTATAAAAGAAAACAAAATCAAAAAACCAAAAAGCAAAAGGACTGGCACCTTTCATTGGAGGGCAAAAGACACACTGTGTTGAGGAGTCAAAGAACCACCAACACAAGGTGACCCAGCAGATGAGTAACAAGTTATGAGCCATAGAGTGGCTGCTGCTTCCCTTCTCCCCCAAGAATCTCACACGAAAATATTTTTTTTAATTCAACAAACTGAGAAACATACATGGAAGAGAATTCAGTGAAATATAGTTCAACTAAGTCAAGTTGACACATTTCAAAGCCACCACACTAATAAAGAGTTAAGTGATAACAACAAACTTAAGTAGTGATAAAATGGTGCCTATATTTCATTATATATTTATCCAAACCCATAGAACGTACAACACCAAGAGTGAGCCCTAAGGGAAACTATGAACTTCGAGCGATTATGATGTGTCAGTGTAAGTTCATCCTTGGTTAAAAATGTACCATTCTGGCGCTCAGTGTTGATAACGGGGGAGGCTACGCAAATATGGGGCTGGGGAAATATGGGGAATCTCTTGTACCTCGCTATCAATTTTGTTGTAAATCGAAAACTGCTCGAAAAATTAAGCCTTAAAACAAAAGAATGAAAAGTAGTGGTAAGACATCTCTTAGAGTCTTAGAAAAAAAAATAAATTCCCTTTCCCCAAAGCTGAAAGTCAACTGACTCCCACAGTGTGGGTGGGGCAGTTACAGGTCAATTAATTCTGTGTGTCACCAAGATCAGCTCATGTTTGTTCGCTTGCTTTTGCCCCCAAGAAGTGAGAAGAAATGGAAAAAACAATGTCTAATATTTTCAGAGTATGATTTCATATTTTAAATGCTAATATTATTAAAGTGATTCTATTACCATCAAATGTATGCATAGGCAGCAGCCTGACAAAGTTCTTTAAGAACACAAACTAAACATTTTATTGGATGTATAAAACTGTAATAATGGGTATAGTAAAATTTAATTTAAATCAGATAAATTGAGCCAACAATTACGCCTTATTTTCCAAATCACATTTGCTTTTTATCCCCAATATTATACTCTTATTACCATAAAGTCTAAAGTATATATCACATATGGAACACTATTAGTGTTTCATTTTGGAAATAAACTATTCTTTTATTTATTTATTTATTTGGGGGTATGTTGGGTCTTCGCTTCTGTGCGAGGGCTTTCTCTAGTTGCGGCGAGCGGGGGCTACTCTTCATCGCGGTGCGCGGGCCTCTCACTATCGTGGCCTCTCATTGCGGAGCACCGGCTCCAGACGTGCAGGCTCAGTAGTTGTGGCTCACGGGCGTGGCTGCGCTGCGGCATGTGGGATCTTCCCGGACCAGGGCTCGAACCCGTGTCCCCTGCATTGGCAGGCAGATTCTCAACCACTGAGCCACCAGGGAAGCCCGGAAATAAACTATTCTTAAGACTAAATTTAAAAAATCTCTTCTTCCTTTCCTTCTAATTTCTAATAGAATCCAGTTTAATCTTACTCAACAGATTGTCAGAAAGCATTAAGCAGACATATTCTTAAGAATATTCAGCCCAAACCATGTTTTTTTTTTTTTACCGCGATAATTACTACTGCGTATATCTATAGAATGGTTAGCTTGAGGCTTTAGCGAATAAACTGACTCATATTCTGCTTTTCTAGTAATAACATTGTTATCTGATTCCTTTTCTTGCAGTAGCTTCACTAACAACAAACAATATTATTTATCTCAATGTGTTTTATCTTCAAGACCAAACTTGCTGTTAGAAAACATATCCTAATATTTTAAAAAATTGATTATAGGAAATAGTCAAAGCTTAAAGTAGGAGAACAAGCAGAGACTCTGCTCCATTTTTCCCCAGAGGGATTGAAAACTACTTTTATTGCACATGAAATCACCTTTCATTTAAGACCATGCTGAAATTGACCATTGGTATGTGAATAGAAGCTTTGGATTCACCTCATTAGGGGTTTAATTAATATAGGGGATGGGACAGGACAAAATTATGAAGCAAAAATCTTAAAGGTAGATATTAAATCACTAACTTGCTACTTGAAAATTTAAGAATTACTTGCTTCAACGACCTGTGGGAAAATGGTTTGGGTGCTAGAGAAGAAAACCTTAAACCATAAGAAGGAATAATTCCACTCTTTTATAAATTGACCAAACAGTCAAATTTTATTGCTTCGTTTTTTCACTGCAAGCTCCTGTCATCATTAAAGCTAGCTAGTACAAAAGGAACAACCATAGCAGTCAACATTCTTGAATTTTACAAGGTATAGTCAGTTTCTTAGCGGCATTGGATTTTACTTGTTACTTAATATTTATGGGTATGATTCTGAAACTAAGTTTTCTTTATTGCACACTTTTAGCCTATGAAGGTACTGCTTTAAATGCATGATTTAGTCCAGTGCAAACTAATTAAATAAAATCAGTTTCTTGAATAGTGGAAAGCAAACCTACTGCATTCCATCTATCACAACTGACACAAAGACTTACTTTGTGGGTAACAAGCGTTTCCATTTTTTTTTTTTTTAAAGAGGAATAAGGATGATTTTTATGTTTTTACCATTAAAATGCTTTTTTTATTCCTCATATCCCTAACAATATATGAGTTTATTTAAATATTAGAATTGTACTTACAAGAAAAGCAGCCACTTTGGTTAATTCAGAATGGTATTTATGTTGTTAAATTCAAAGAATTAATGTAAGAAATTTGATACTTGTTTCTTGGTTATGACCTAGTTGAGAACCAGGTAAGAGGAACATGCCATCTTGGTTCTGGGGAAACAAACAGATTACTTACAGTAAACTAGATAATTCTCAAAAGTAGAATTTTGAGGACAAAATGTTTTAAAATAATAAATGTAGGATGATATCTTTTATATGAAGCTTAAACTCATGCAGGAGACCATATATTGCTTAACTATGCAAACAATTCTAGTGACCTCGGATTATAAACACAAAATCAGGATAGAAGGAGTGAACTGAGGTTGGAAAAAGTAGTTGGAGGCTTTAACATCATTTGATGATACATCAATTTTTATTATATTCTACATAATATCTTTTTCATATTTAGAATTTTTATAGTAAGTTTTGTTGTTGCAGTCGTTTTACAGGTATCTGCACAATTCTGCCAGCTGTCCAGCTAGGAATGCACAATATCACCCTCACATGTGACATTAACTTCAAGTTCAGAGGTTCCCCAAACTACACTCAGGTTTGATCTTTCTAGCAGGACTCGCAGAACTCACTGAACGCTGTTATATTATAATTGGCCGAGGGAGGAGGGAGGAAGGCAGAGGCTAGAGAAGGTACTAAATGTGGAGCTTCTTTTGTCCGTTTCCATGAAGTCATGGACGGCACCACTTTCACAGCGTCAGTGTGTGACCGTATGCTGGAGTCTCGCCAATCAGGGAAGTTCACGAGTCTCGGTACCCAGATTTCTAATCAGGGCTCTATCACACAGGCTTAACTGAACCTTCAACTGGCAGATCTCAGTTTCCAGCTCCTCAGGAGATCTAACTGATACCACTCAACCCAATGACCCCACCTTGAGTCACACTGTTACTATCTGGCGGCCCAAGGCCCCCAGGCAAACAAAAATACTCCTCCCAAGCATGTCATTCAAAGGATACAGTATAGAGATTACCTCCCAGAAGTACAAAGCAAAGGCTACACCTCTCTTTGGTGAAGGTTAAATTACCACCACACAACATCTCACACACATAAATAAATGAATACAGCTTCGCTGGTGGCGCAGTGGTTGAGAGTCCGCCTGCCGATGCAGGGGACACGGGTTCGTGCCCCGGTCCGGGAAGATCCCACGTGCCGCGGAGCGGCTGGGCCCGTGAGCCATGGCCGCTGGGCCTGCGCGTCCGGAGCCTGTGCTCCGCAACGGGAGAGGCCGCAACAGTGAGAGGCCCGCGTGCCGCAAAAAAAAAAAAAAGAATAAATACATTCTCTGGGAGGTAGATTATTGGAGAGCTTAACTTTCTGCAATATTTTAAAGTTTTAAGTAACATATATCCTTTCATAATAAAGAAAAAAGACCCTTTAACACTAATTTGAAAAGATACACGCACCCTAATGTTCACAGCAGCGCTATTTACAATGGCTGAGATGTGGACGCAACCTAAGTGCCCATCAACAGGTGAATGGATAAAGAAGATGTAGTGTATGGAAGACCCAGAGAACATCATGCTTAGTGAAATAAGTCAGAAAGAGAAGGACTCTATCTTAACACTTACACGTGGAATGTAAAAAATAAAACAAACGGAAGTATATAACAACAACAAAAAGATCCTTTAAAAAAAGAGAGAACCTTACATAATTCTGACACCTCTCATCACTTGATCATTGAGATCATTGAGAAATACTGTTGTAAGAAGGGCTTTTGGCTCAGCGGCAAATAATCAAAAACTTCCCTTTAAAAAATCCTTATCTGCCAGAAACACTTCCAGAATTAACTCTTTTAACAGCCACTTAGTGATTTAGGTAAGGACTTTCTCTAGATAAATGTATCTATTTGAGAGGAAAAAAAATTGGATTTGAGAAGCCATGCATAACCATAGCTTTTTAGTTCTTTTTAATCAATCATATTATCACTGCATAATTTTTCATCAGGCACTTTGAAAGGACAGGAGCTGTTTCCTCATCTGATGTTTTTCTCCTCTTCTTTTATAATTTTATAATCCCTCTCTTTCTGTCTCTAATCACATACATTATTCTTTGTAGCATGGAAGGTCACATCTTAAGGACTGAGCTGTTGCTCCATTTTAAATAGATTCAATTCTCAATCAGAAAATGCATTCATTGATCCATTAGTCTTCTGCACCAAAGAAGACAACAGAAAACAAAGAATGGGAAAAACAAAAATGATGTGTAATGATTGACAGACTGTGAACATTTAGCCTGAAATGTGAGAAATTATATAAACTGGTACTTTCTTAGAATCAAATATTTGAGGTGCAAAGAGAAATGTAAAATATATGCTGCATTTGCTATTTTTTGTTTGAAGTGAATCTAGTGAAATATATTAGCATAATGGAAAATTACTTAAGGAACTTCCCTGGTAGCACAGTGGTTAAGAATCCACCCACCAATGCAGTGGACACGGGTTTGATCCCTGGTCTGGGAATATCCCACGTGCCGTGGAGCAACTAAGCTCCATGCGCCACAACTACTGAGCCTGTGCTCTAGAGCCTGCAAGCCACAACTACTGAGCCCACGTGCCACAACTACTAAAGCCCGCACACCTAGATCCTGTGCTCCAGAAGAGAAGCCACCGCAATGAGAAGCCCGTGCACTGCAACGAAGAGTAGCCCCTGCTCGCCACAACTAGAGAAAGCCTGCGCACAGCAACGAAGACCCAATGCAGCCAAAAAAAAAAATTAATAAATAATTTATTAAAAATTATTTATTGTCATCTTCAATTAGACATTATCTACTAATGGTTACTGAGTTTCTCTGTACGTGAATAAAAGAATAATTATGTCTTTCCTTTCCCATATGCTAGAAAAAACAACAATAACACCAAAACAGGTTGCAGTTGCAGCCTGAATGATTTACCCTCAGTATGTTAAATATCGAACTGAGATGTTAGAATGTCTTTCTTTTGAGTGCTTAAAAACCCATGATAAACTTAAATGACTAAGATTTGTAAGTCTCTGAGTATGAAAGAAGGACTGAAGACCTCTTGAGGTATCTTCTACAATCTCCTACCTTTGGAGACTCTATTATATGTTAGGAAGACCGAAGCAGAGAAGAAGATCGATAGAGAGCAGAGTTCTGATTGTAAACTAGTAGAGACGTCAACAGGCTATTCAACACTGTGCTGATAAAGTCTTGTCAGTATTTGTAAGTCATCAAGGAATTTACAAGAAAGGGGACCCTGCAGGTTCTTTGAGGCCTCCTGGTACAACACAAATAAATCTCTTGGATTTGGGAGCCCACAGTAAAAAGGACACTAAATACTCTGACTTCGAACCTAGAGCTTCTTCCCAAAGTAAGAGAAACACGTGTGCAGAAACTATTATCTCCTAAGAGCTGTTCAGTAAATATCTGTCAAATAGAAGAGAACAGAACAGAATAGAACCATCATGAAGCATTTAAATGGCAGGGTATTTAGGAACAAGTAAAACTGTCCCTTCTTGGCTTTTTTCTAAAACTAATTTTTACTGGAGTATAATTGCTTTACAGTGTTGTGTTAGTTTCTGCTGTACAGCAAAGTGAATCAGCTATACATATATATCCCCTCTTTTTTGGATTTTCCTTCTTGGCCTTTTTAGTATTTCTTGCAGTTTCTACCAAGTGTGGAATATGATAATATACATATAAGAGGTACTACTAAGTATTTTTAAAATAACATCCATTAAATCAATAAAAGTGTACATAGAGAAAAATACAAAAACAACATAAATCTAGTAAATGTACATTTAGATATTTTAAAAATCTGAAAGTAATAACAAAAGTAAAACTGCAAGGCTATAAATTTGGTCCTTAGATGTTTAACATAGTTCCAACTGATTACAGATAGCTACTATTTTATTATTGAATTCAGTGACTCGATTTGTTAAAGTGCATCTTATATTAGGAAGGGATCAAGGGTAGTAAAATGATAGTAAATTTTATGAACAAAAATATTTTTGATATAATTAATTTTAAAGAAAATTTAAAATAGGGACGTATTATGTAATTTGTTAAATATTTTAATACGATTATTTTTTAATAAAAGTAAACTTAATTGAAATTAAACAATTATATATTGTACCTACTCTTGGCAATTTACCCCAGCACATTTTAAGGATTTGGGATCTTCTGGCTTAATGTGTTTAATCCTTCATTCACTCAGTAAAATAAGAATTATCCCTAGTAACAATAAAGGAAAAGAGACGAGTCCCTTATCACAAGGCTCGCATCTGAGAACTACAAAGTCTTGGCACAAATGACTTCATCCAACACTCCCGTCACTCACTCACTCACTCTCTCTCTCTCTCTCTCTCTCTCTCTCTCTCTCTCTCTCTCTCTCTCTCTCACACACACACACACACACACACACAGAGTCTAACAGACCAAGCTCTACCATGACTTTTTCAGATCAACATTGTAACCATCAGACGACCCCAACATCCTTAATGATGAGAAAGCTCAATGTTGCCAAAAATATTTAGTTTGTTCCAGCCAAAACCTGTAGGTCCCTAACCTCCTTTTTCTTAGAACATTCACTTTAGAAAACTTGCTATTGTAAATCCTCTTTTTGCCACTTGGAGATGTAAATCTTTTACAGCCCAGAAATGTCATTCCCAAGTTGCTAAGAGCCACATCTTTGAAATGTAATCATCAAGAATGTCCTTCAATACTTTTCCTTAGTACATCCCAGCATTTTAAAAGGCTCTCACCTTTTATTTTAGCACAGCTGAGTTCAGTTTATGCTGGAGTCTCTCTCTCCTACTGCAATAGTCCAAATACAATTTGTCTAGCCACCCTTGACAAATGCCCAGCTCTGTTTCTCTTTGATAGTTTCTTGGCGCTGACTCAGATCTGGGTAGGAGTCACCATCAGACACTGGACCGGAACAACCGCACCTCCCGGCATGCACTGAGACTTTTGTCTGCTTGCTCATTTGTGTGTGTGGTGGTAAATTCAACTCCTGTTCTAGTGCCCCAGACTGATATCTATTGAAGCAACGTGAGAACAGATTTTGATTCTTAAGTTTCTGAGTATATCCTAGAGGCTGAATTAGAAGCCCAGGCTTTCCTGTTTGTAACTTGAAGGGCACTTCACCGCATTTCTCATCAATACCAGGGCGTTACATTCTACCTGTAGCACCACCTCATTTCCTGCCCCCCTTCCTTGGAGTCACAGAACTTTAGCAGTGAAGGGTTTTGATCATTTACCTCATGATTTGCCTTTCTCAGCCTCTTAACATTTCGTAAAGCTCAGTGCAACTTCCTTCTCGGTTATACTATCACAGGAGATCTATTAAGAAGGAATCTGCTCATGAAATGGAGTATCAGAATTCACTGCGGTCCCCAAAGGGCTCCTTCTGCAAGTTCCCAGCTCCTCCCAATATGTACATATCTCGAATAAGTACACCCTCTAGCCTGCATGTTGTCTAATTAGTTAGAGGCTTTTCCCCCCCGCTAAAACACCTCAGCAACATCACTGCCAAAATCTTCCTAGAAGGAACCCTCTCTACCATCTCTACTGACAGAGGGTCGCATTTCACTGGCAAAATAGTGCAGGAAATTGAAGAGGCCACATGCATTAGTCAGAACTCCACCGTCCTTACCGTCCTCAGTCATCAGGCACCAGAGGAAGCAAAACTGGATGAACTGTTTGAAGAATTTAACTTAGCATGGTCACAAGTATTAACGGCTCTAAGATCTTGACTCCTACATCCTCATAGGATGTTTCACATCCTGTTTCACATCATTGCACGAAGACCCATGAGAATGCTCTACTCACCCTGGCAAACAGAGAACTCCAGTCTAACTCCTACATATACAATCAGGAATTAATTAAATACACACAGTCATTTAATCAATAAGAAGTCAAGGTTGCCTTCCCCCTCAAACTCTCTGATCAACTCTTACATGATTCATAATTAGGAGATCTGCTATTTCAGAAATGCTACCACTGGAAAACTAAACGTGAACCCAGATGGAAAGAATCTCATACTGTTTTACTCATTGCTAACACCGCTGTCAAACTACAAGGTGCTCAACTTTGGATCCATTTTTCACAGCTAAAGAAATGCAAGAACTGTTCAGAGTGGAAGAACACTACAGCTGGAGTCCTCAAAGGGAGCCTCCGTCAAGAGTCTCCAGGAGCCAGCTGCAACTAGAGGCAGATGGGCATCCAAAGAACTACAGATGACGTCACAAAGTAGGCAGCTTCTACCCAAGGTGACAGAACAAGATCACCCCGGATTCCCCTTCTTTGTCCCCTGTCTTTGCATTCTTGCCCCCTAAGCATTCTTTTATGCTAGTCCTATATCCAGCACAACACTCTGGGTCCATTGCTATGGCGCCTCCTTCTTGCCCTAAATATATCCCAGTCCTCCACCATAATCCCCATCTCTCAATCTGACCCATGTTTTCCTATTGGGACCACAATACCCTCCTTCTCTTAGCCCGCCAGGAAGCCAATGAAACAAACCAAAGTAATTAATTACTGGGTTTGCTCTCACCCCCACTCCCAGCCCTAAAATTGGTATCCCCTTAATAATTGCCCATTTATGCTTTTACATGTAACTCTGTCAGGAAATACACACACCCAACCAGGTAAGTCTTCCTTTTTAAATGATACTATACTAAATGATGACTTAAAGGCCCTCAAGACTGGGACTACAGTGTGGCCTCTCTAACCCAAGAATGTGGTGTTTTACTAGAAATCAGTTGAATGAATATAGTTACCCTGTGGGACATGGGAAATGCCCTAAGTCCTTATACCAAAGTGCATTCTATTTTCATAAAACTAGAACTTTTTGTAAAGGCCAAACTCCCTTTAGGGACACCATTCTCCTTCAATGCCCTTGTGACGTCAACATCATTTATTCCATACAGTATACAGGCAGAAGACATTGCTAGTTAAATGCGACCAAAATACCAACCAGTCAGAGATGATGGTACGACCCATCCTTTGACGCCTACTCCCAACTAGTCCTTCAAAATTCTATTACAACCACTAAAAGTAGTGACCAGTCCTATTACGCTCTTAAGAAATGTTATTTTATGCAGTCATAAAGCATACAAAGCACTTTCAGCCCACCAGACTGGCCTCTGATATGTGGCTGTCCCTCAAATGGCTATCTAAGACAAACCTCCCAAAGGACAAGTTAGAAACATGAGAGATCATGGAACCTCTGGTCCTGACACTCCTGCACAAACCACTACTAGATTACAATAGTCTTAAGTGGGTCCTGGAGAAGGCCACTCACTCAGGCCAAACTTACAGGGCATTGTGTTCTCCGTATCTTAGCCCTCCCCATCATTTTAGCCCTCTCCTGTTCTGGGAGATATACTAGACCCATCGGTCTGCCTCTGTCTGTTAAATGCATCATTGCCCCTGTAGAACCGCTGTGCCACTGCTAACATTACTAAGCCTCCATGGTTGCCTCACCCAGCACTTTGACCCGTCCTGAACCTGAAAGCAATGTCTGGACCCTCCTCAAGCACCTCAACATGATGATTAATAATTGTTCTATGAAGAAGAGATCCACTCTTTCTCTTGAACAAAAAGAGGGACTGAGAACCACAAACTCCTGGAACATATGACTCCACCTAACACTTTCCTTCACACACACACACACACACACACACACACACACACCAAACACACACACACAATGACCAAACTTTAGCATGACTACTATCAGCTCAAGGTCTTGTCTTGAGGATGACACCACTCTTGTAAAATGCATGCCTAGGAAAGTGCATCACTTCTAAACGAAGTTAGTGTTCATTCCTCCCAAAACCTGATTAAAGACTCTTGACCTCCCTTTTCCTAGAGCATTTACTTTAGAAAACTTGCAACTCTAAATCCTTTTTCTGCCCATTTGAGATGCAAATCTTCTAAAACCCAGAAATGCTTTTCTCAAGGACCCAGGAGCCATCCCTTTCAAATGCAATCATCAAGAAGGATAGAGCCCCCAGGTCCCAGTCTCTGTGGGAGAGTAGGACCCCAACTTCAGTAAGCGTCAATTAGCAAACACAGATGGCATAATCACATTGGCCAACTACACCCTTTCCCCCTCCACTCCTCTCCCCTACCCGCAGTCCTTCAGTACTTCTCCTTTAGCACACTCCAGCATTGAAAAAGCATCCCACCTTTCGCTTCAGGGGAGTTGAACTCAGTCTTAGTTGATACTAGAGTCTCTCCCTCCTACTGCCGCAGTCAGAATGTCTTGTCACCTTAGGTAAATGTCTGGCTCTGTTTCTTTTTGACACATTTCATAGGAGCAAACAGACATTCACCAAATAAACAGACACATAATGCAATGACTACAAGTGGTAAGTAATGTTGATCGTGAAAATAACAAAATGCTATGGCACAGGATAAGCAGTGCTTTTGTTTTGTTGGGTTGACTGAGAGGTGATACATGAGTTGAAACAGTAAAAATGAGAAAAATGTTATAAAGGGATAAATGAATATTTTTCCAGGCAGAGAAACATAAACTGAAAAATACAAGGGGTAAGAAAGAGGCTTGAATGTGGTAGGAATGACAGATAACTGTGCATCGACTATAGTCAGAGAAGAGGTAGAGTGAAGCTGGATGTGTAAAGTGGGAAGTAGGTCATGCAATACCTTCTTAGTCACTGAAAGAGTTCGTATTTTATGGCAAATGCTTTGGAAACTACTGAAGGAAAGAAGTGAATAGATAATAAATCATTTTATTTTCAAATTTTCACAATAAGTTCTGTACACAAAATAGATAGGGGGAGAGAAAATATGTAAGCAAGAAGAGTTACTTGGATAATGGGGCTGTCTAGGTGAGCAGAAAAATGGTAGTTAAGAATAGCTAGTTTTAAGATATATATTTGTCCAAGAGCCATTGATTGGAGGTTGAGAATAAAGAAAATGACATTTAAGATATTTCTCAAGTTTCTAACTTCAATAACTGGAGACCGTTTTCCAGTTGTTGAGACTTAGAAAAATATTAGACTTTACAGGACAGAAAAATAAAGATTTTGATTTTGGATGGGCTAAGTTTAGAAGTCCATGAGCCATCCAAGTGGAAATATCAAAATCTCAGTGAAAATATCTTGGCTGTAGCTATACATGTGGAAGTCTATGGATGGTATTTCAGTGAATGAGATCACCCTCAAGTGATGACAGAAGCAAAAAATAGAAAATACCTATAATCTGAGAATCTGTATCATTTAGAGACAGGAGGGGCCAGGAAAGCCTAAGAATGGAGGTCAGTAAAACAAGAGGGATACCTGAAGAGAAAGTTACCACAAAGGCCAGGGGGAGATTTCTAAGAGTGAGGGTAAGATCAATTCTGTCAAACAGTACTAACTAGTCAAATAGAACAGATTTTTTTTTAAAAAAAACGCACATCGGATTTGATTAAAGTAGAAATAATGGATGACCTTGACAAAAGCAGTTTCACTGGAGTTGTGCAATCTCCACACACAGCAATAATTTGGAGAATAATTGGGGGGTGGGTTAGAGCAATACGTCAGACCAGACGACTGTAACTGGAAACCTCACATGACAAGTATCTAGGAATACTACATAATTGTTACTTTTTTCAAACATATACAGTAGTTGCAGCAAGAAAAAGAAAAATATCAGGAAAAAAAAAAGAAATAGTACTGAATACTGGAGAGGTGAATTCATGAGACACAAAGTGGAGGAGAGAGGAAAGGAACCATCTGAGTAACTAGAGGGCTGCCTTTTAATGTCATATGGAAACACATCTGGCACTTTTCTTACAGACATGTTGCTAGAGCCCTTCTTTATCAGAGCTCTGAGGTATTAGCCTAGGTCACACGTTTATTATTAACGGCCTCCTCAGCGGTGACCGCCTCCTAACTAGCCTCTCATATCTCACTCCCTCTAGCAAATGCTCATCATGGTGCTATTGCTAAACCAAATCGGCCAAGGTCCCACTTCTGCTTAAACCATTCAGCGGAACACCATCAAGTTTAGGTTAAAACAGCAACTTGCTCATGAGGCACGTTCAATTCCTTTAATTTCACGATAGCATCCTCTCCAGGCACAGCAAGTCATCTGCCAATATCAAAAAATCACTGTATGGTGACTGCTGCGGTCGCTAAACCTGCTATAAGGTCTTCTTGCAATGTTTTTGTCAACCAGTCCATATGATAATCAACCTAATCTATTCATAATTCATGATTAAACTCAAATTTCCTCCTTCTAAAATACTGTCTGACTCTGCGTTCTCCCTCTTGCAGGCAGAAAGTCCTTCTCTATTCTGCTACGACGCCTTGAGTCCCTTTCTCACAGGAACACTGATCACACTTTGTGACGTGAGATTAATTACCCAAGTAGACTGTTAACTGCTTCAAGGCAGGCCATGTCGTTCTGGGCACAGCTTGGAGTAAATGCTCAATAAATGTTAAGTGAATAACAAATAATCACTTAAAGAATCTGTTATCTTTTAAAGCTCTTTTCTAAAATTTTGATTTTTAAAAATATTCAGCATTCATTCATTTACTACAGTTACATGTCAAACTGGTCTCTCAGTTAAAATTATTTTTCTGTGTTATTCATTTATTCTTGAGTCTATATTTGTTTCCCTCCTTAAATGTATTCTTCTTACAACATTTTAATTCAATTCTTGTAAATTATATCACTTTGAATCCTGTAATTTGAAGTTAGAGAAAACCCGTATTAAAAATCTTTAAACATAAGGAAAGTCACTAATAACAAAATTGGAATTCTGACAAGGAAGACGCACTAGTGTTGTTGTTGATTATTCAAGAATGACAAAAATCACCCTATCTTTATGGAAAGGCCTTATTAATATTAATTGGGTCACATGTCAATTCTGGTTGCCAGGGGCATACAATGCAGCAATTGGCTTAGGCATGGTTTCTGAATTAAGTGCTTAGGAGGGAGATTGGCTTTGAGTAATGAGAAGCCACTGGTAGTTCTAAATTAATACCCTTATTCTGAGCCAATGAGAGAGGTTGGGGGTGTTATTAAACAGGCAACACAATGTTTACTCTACATATATGACTCTTTACTTATAACTACTTAAATATATATATATGCATATGTATTTGGATTTTTTGACACATACTTAAAATTCAAAGACTAATGTGTCTCTGGGTTGTTAAAAACAAGGCAGTTTCTAAACATAATTGATGCTTATTTTCAGGTTAGTCTCACATAACGGTGATGATTATTAAACACAGAAACAGAATTGAACTGTACATGTTTTTATCACATATGTTATTTTAAAACTATTTTAATATCATATAAAACATACTTCTAAAAATATAAAACATATAATTTGAACAAGTATATTCTCCAGCTTAGTATGAATGTTTAACATAATGAGCCAACTTTGAGAAGAGAGTCACTACAAAGCAAAGGCATGTGATTGCTTTGGAATGACTCTGATTCTTACAAAATTTTGATTATGTATTTCATACAAAGGATTGCAAGTGAAATACAGACTTCATATTTTTCTTTTGTTTCTGAATTTTTTCTCTCTCAATGATAAGATTCCTTCTCATACTTAATCTGAAGATGAACGATAGTTAAGGATTCAAAAATCAAGCAGTAAAAGACAAGGATGAGATCAATCAAATACATTAACTAGGAAGTGTTTCCATTTGAGATATTTTAGTAATTTGTCTCTGCCAGGTAAGCTTGTCTGTTATGTCAGGAGCAAAGGTAGGTTATTATAAGATAGTTATTTTGCAGAAATAAACTTTTCCAATAAACCCCAAAGCACAAAAAAATCAATCTCTGCTATACAAAATATTATAATCTTTTATAGTGATTTATAATTTACAAAGCACATTCACAAAAAGCGTCTCATTTACTTCCTATAAAAGTCCAGTAAAAGAGAGATTATTATTCATATTTTTGGATGAGAAAACTGCAAATAGAGAGCTTAAATTACATGTGTGAGATAACAGTAATAGAAATCAGAGCTGGAGCTTGAATGTAGACTCTTTATTCTCCATGTAGGGTTCCTTCCTCTACTGTCAAATCCCTTCATGCCTTCAATTTAGAGGTTTGAAGAGGATTTATTATTCTATCACATACAAGATTACTAGTTAAATTTTGGGCAACGCTAATATAAATATGACGCTGGAGTTTTTAATGGCAACGCAGAGAAGGATTAGAGAAAAAAGTAGACATAAAATAACAGAGGTATGAAGAAAATCATAGATTATTGCAGAAGAATGCAGGGGGTACAGAGCAATTAAGCCAATAGCTCCCACGTGCTTAATCATAAATTCTGAAACTAGAGAGCCCATATGCTAGTTCAACAGAGAACAAAACAGTGATTCTACTTTTACAGCTTCCCTGTAACTTGGCTTTCCACTAGCTGTGAGTTTTATGAAGGATAGGGATTTTGTGAGACTTTTACCAAGACAATGTGAAAATACTGTGATTTCAGACATAAAAGGGAACAAGCTTTAGGCACCTATGCCCAGAGTAGAACGTTCACTGTTTCTATACCACTCCTTGTTATAATGGGTCTTCCTAATGAGAAAGTGACCGTTTCTTCCAAATGGAGTAAAAGATAAATAAACTCCATAGATGTGGCATTAAGTAGAAATGTGATTCTGGCAGAATATATCATACCAAAGCAGTGAAGAGAGGTTTGAATACGAAAATAAAGACAGGAACTTTTTGAGTAAAAAAAGGAAGTAAAAGCAGGCATTTTGCTTCTCCTGGTTGTGAATAACTGACCACAGGATACCTAGGATGAAAATCAAGAGGCAGCTGAGTAAGTGTCTACCAGATTTGTATAAGAAGGAACACATCCAGGTCTAATGAGCAAGGTCATGACTTAAGCAGATATAACACAATTCCTCATCCAAATGCAACTCCCTGGTCAATTCACATGTCCTGAGCTCCTTTAATGAAATAGAAACTGGGCGCTCTTTAAGAAGAAATTTACAGTTACTTTACAAGTAGCCTCTGTGAATCTTCCTCCTATCCTTCTTTAAATAGATCTCAACTCATTTAAGATAACAAACTAGCAGAGTGATGTATCATATAATCTGTTGAGTATTGAGCAATGGTTATGATAACATTAATTCCTAGATCTCTAAGTTATCACTGGAGCTACTGGTCAGGGTTAGGACTTACAGATGCCCCATGACTGTGGCACTTTGATGTAAAGCTACTCCATGTTAAGCTCAGGAGGAATCTGAATTTACCAGGTTACTCCCTGAGTTCCTGATTATATAGAAACAAATCTGTTTAGCTTGCTTTATGATCTTCAAAATTACTTTCTAACTTATGAGGTCGGTGTTCTAACTGAAGAGAGGACCAGCTGACACTAATGACCTTTTCTATCTAAATAACAAATCCAAAAACAAATTATCATGTTCGTAGAAGATTGAATTGACTGGTGCCACTACAGTATCAAACAATTTGGAAATACAGGTGTGTTCATCCTTCCTTTCATTTAACTTTCTTGATTGTATTCCTAGAAAACAGGTAGTTCTTAGGGGAAGGGAAAGGAATTTATTGTAAGTTTAATGAATTACTGTCTCCGATTACATATGTTGTTCCATATATGGTCCTCTTAATAGAGCAATTTAATGTAGGGATTTTTACATACCATGCAGCACAGTGATCTGGAGAATTATTTCCTATTCCCATGAACAGATGTTTGCTTTTACCTGGCAAGAAGAGCAGTATACCTTCAGGGTCATAACTCTTGAACACATTGATTCATATTCAGACTGAAGAGTCTAAGAAACACTATTTTTTTTTAACCAACTACATTAATGATTTTGTACTCATATGTTCTAAAGCTTAAGAAGTACAGGTATCCTAGCTTGACAATATACATATGTATGTAGAGGTAAATTAATTTATCAGGAAATAAAAAGGTCATTCAGTTAATTTATCACTTGCAGTGATGTGAAAAAATGCTAGGATAGTTCCTCCAAGGAAAAGAGCAAGTTATTGTCTCCTGCACCTAAAAAAGTTTGGATCTCTAGACTTTGGAGAAAATATATATCATATTTGGGTTTGCGCTTCAATTGAATGACCAGGTGAACTCACAAGTTCCCTGCTTTGAGTTGGAGCCCAAAGCAAGGGAAATCTTACTTGTTAATTCAGGCTAAGTGTTGTATTTCCTTTGTCTCAACAGAGTTTCATCTCTTGATTTAAAAACTCAGCATCATGTACCTCTCTTTCTCACACTTCTCACTGTTGTAGTTTTACATGTTTTATTTTTATTAATGATTACTGTAGTCCAGACTGTGTTTCATGAGGATGGAGACTGCCTTTTTTTTTTTTCCACTATAGTATCCCCTGAACATACCACAATGTTTTCTACAGAGAAAGCATTCAATAAAAATTTGTTGAATAAATGACTTAATAAATGAAAAAAATATATTTCTTCTTAATCTACTTTACTGGTGGGATATACATAGTTATCTCAAAATGTTAGTTTGCTCATTCTCAATGAATATCTTTGTTGTGGCTATAAAATCTGGAATTAGAGATCCCCTTTGCATTAATTTATGTAGCAAGACCTTACTTTCCTGCCAAAGTCAAGTCAATAGCAACTGTGGTGGTAAAAAACAATTAAAGAGGAGTAATTACAAAAAATGCTTAAATTCCAGAGGAAGCTCAACTCTCTCACCCCTCCTCCTACTTCATCAGGATGAAAGCAGCAATGATGGGATCAGAGGCAGCCAGACTACATGTTAGGGGAAAGAATAAAAACAAACATCTCTTGTACTGAAATTCTCTCAACTGGTCTCTACAGGCCTTTGGATGTGAGGACATCTCTTGTCCTTTTTCCACATGGGTTCTTCTTTCTTTCCCTGGAATCTCTCATACAGCCCAACAGATAAAAGAAAGCCCCAGATTTCCTTCCTCTGGGGAGAAAGCATTTCTCCCATTACCTTTGCAGACCATTTACATACCAGCTGGGCCCCAAAAGGTAGAGAGAGGTAATGGTATAGTTATTTTAGACCTGCTTCCAGTTTAAGCAAACGGGAACATTGTGGTTAATTAAGAATCAAACTAGACCACCAGGGAAGAGGACTGAGCAGAATTCAAAGGTACCTGGTGAAAAGTGCAGCACATCCATTTCTTGGCATGGCCCTTCCATGGGGAATTTGCCGTGGTTATAGGCAGTCTGTATGGATTTAGGGATGCTCAGCCCTCAATATCTGTCATACACACTTCAGTGACACATGATACAGAAGGTTTACTGTCACACCTACAACTCAATGTGAAGGCATACTTTTTTTTTTTCCACATAACATTTACTGACAGCTGTTGAAAATTAAGAAAATAATAAACATGATTGCAGTAAGCCAAATGCATAAATAGCTCTTGGAAAACAATGAAACAATCAAGCAAAGAAAATTAAAATAATGCAGCATTAACCCTACTTTTCTAGTTGAACCAAATTAGATCCACTTCAAGGTAAGAGGTTAAAACTGGTTGGTTTTGTTGTTGTTGTTGTTTTGCTATCCTAATTACTTAATCACTCCTCTCAGATACAACATCGATACTATTTACTTTTCAATGTCTCCAAGCTAATTAAACAAGTGCATTAAGGAATAAGAAGATCAAAAGGAGAGAAGACAGAGCATAGATAATGGAAATTTGAAAAATAATTTTAAAGAGAGAACGTCCTTTTATAAAATAAATGTATATCTTACTCTATCTTGTTGCCTGTAGGGTTTTCTCTTAACAGTAAATAAGAACATATCATTTTCATTGATTCAGCACCAACTACTTATTGTCTTTCCAACCCAATCACACAAATGCTACCCATTTATTTTAACTCATTTAAATATTTTAAAAATATTTTAATCCCAACAATCTGTTTTTAAAAAACATTTTCCTCTACATTGCTTTTCTCTTTTCTTATCCCTAAAGGTTTCCTGCCCCCCATTTCCTTCTTCTCACTTATTAGCTTTACGCGCCTCTCTTCCTACAGCCCCCGATTTCTCCCTGTGCCTGTGTCTCTGGGAACACGCATCTCATCTTCCACCTCCTTCCCTTCCTCTCTCACTCTCATATTCTTACTCCTTCACAATTTCTTCATTCCCTTCTCAACTACTTTTTTCTTTAAGTTACATTTTCTTTTCTCTTTTGCAGGGGAGGAAGAGTATAAGCTATTTGGAGACAGAGAACCAAGAAGAAAACCTTTAACCTCTCCTCACCTGAAAATAATTGAAAATCTTCAAGAAATGACAGTATTTGAATTGTATTCTACATTGAGGTTTATGTTAAGGTCAGAAATCTTGGTTGAAATCTTTCCTGCTTAAAGCAGGAGAATGGAAATGCCAACCTGTCACATGGCTTTGCTTTGAATGTAATCTCAACTTACCTATTTTGGGGATATTCAAATTGTCAAATATCAGTTTCTAATTAAACTGTTCCAAGTGTGATACATTTTTGATTGGGTAAAATCATCTCCATTTTCTGGCATTAAATGTTGAAAACATCTCCGCCCGTAAGTGTCATTCCCTGCCTTTCTACAATACACAACATATTGGACTGTTACCCAGGGGGCACGTTCCCAACGTGAAACCTAAGTGAAAGTTGTCCTCATCATCTACAGTGTTGCACTTAAATACAGACGCCTCTCCGGGCAGCTGCTGAGAGAATATAAATTTGAAAAATATACATATCTTAGGTCAACTGCATTTCAATGCTATAATTACTGCTTCTACCCACAAGTGATAGAAAAATTTCACATAAGTGTAATAGCATTAATGATGCCAACTTCTGTCATGTAGTGAAGGTTTAAACACCATTAAACCACAGTACACACATACTGTTTTACGATACTTATAGCTCTCTAGGGAAAATAAAAATGAACACAAACCACTAGCTTTGTTCTGACTTTACAAATGACATACTCTAAGAAATATATTCCTCTAAGAATATAAGCACCTTTTATATTTATACATATGTAATACATCTCATTAGTGCCTTCTCTTTTTAGCAAAATTAGGCTCCTACAGAAAAAAAAGAAAAGCTGTTAGATGTTTACCGAGTTACAGAGAAACCTACAGGACATAAGCGTAGACAAAGCTTCCATGCTTCAGCTCCCGAAATGGTTCCAGCATTTCTGAGGCAAATTAGCTCCCTTAGATAGGCAGGTCAGAATCAGAATAGTCTCTAAAACTTTCTTCAGGGATACAGTTCTTAGTAGGACAGAGGTCTGGGAAATTTTTACACGGTGCATTTAAGTAAAGGAATAAGTTGAACATCTAACAGTTGACCTCAGATTACCATGTGTTCTAGGCATAGGGAATTACAGTGAATAAAGCAATGAATAAAACAACATAGTTGACATTAAACAAAAATAAAATTAAAATTAAATATAACTTAAAAACTGAAGTACAGCATGACACATGGTGATAAATGCCACGGAGAAAGAAAAAAAAACAGGTGAGTAGAGCAGGGAATATGGTGGTGAAGAGGTGTAATTCGGAATTTGATGACCATGTAGGACCTCAGGGTAAGTGTGCTACTTGAGCTAAGACCCAGTAGTGGAGGTAAGGAATTAAGCCACGAAGAAAAAGGGGTGGTGAAGGCGTAAGTCTAGTCAATATCAAGAGCAAAAGCTCTCAGGTAGGGGTGAGCTTGGAGAGTGTAAGAAATAACAAGGAGAACGTTATAACTGGAAAGAAGTGAAGGGCAGTAGTAAGGGAGGCTCACAAGGTGAGAGAGGATGGTATCTTTTGAAACATACACAGATACAGCTCAAGCAGATAAAACTGTTAAGCAGATTTGTTGTCAAGTTACAAACAGCATAGAGAATAATATATTTGCTTATTCAGGACCACTTTAAATTCACTCATCAGCATTAGTCACTGTGCCTCTGAAAGTGTCTTTCTCTCTCTTGCTTATTATATATCCTTCTACAAAATGACTAATTAGATTTCCAAGCATACAGTGCAAATAATATAAAATGCCTAAGATATACCCTGCTTCCTATCCACATTTATAGTTACACACTTGAAATTATCACATACATGCCCTGACAGCACAAAAGCACTCAATACGACCCACAGTAAGTTCATGATCTTCCTTCCTAACTTATTCTTTTAGCAAATAAAATGGACATCGATACAGAAAATCCTGTTTATACAGTTCAACATCCATTCTCCTATCCTCTTTAATATCAGAGCCAGATTTTAGCAGAGCTCCTGCCTGCTGTTACAAAAGTGTACATTTTCCTAGCCTCTTTTTCAGCTAGTTTGGCAATGTGACTACATTTTGGTGAATTAGTTGTGACCAGAACTGTTGTTTGGGTCTGATTCTTTAAGGAGAACCTACGCAGCAGTCTGCATTCCTGCTGTTACTTCATCTTCCCGCAGCGGGGAATAAATGAAGTTCTTGAACGATAGGCTTAAACTATGTGACGGAAACGTGAAGATGGAAAGCTCAGTACTAGTATGGTGCAATAAAAGATGAAAGTCTAGTTCATTGACGTTATTGTAGAACTGTGATACTGTTTTGGACTGCCTACCTTCTAATTTCTTCTACGTGAGTTTAAAAAATACCTTTGTTCCATCAAGGAATTTTTATTTTGAATTTGTAGGTTCCAATGAGCTGAACCTATTGAAGAGATATAGCCATTCTTTTATTGGTCCATATTTAGAACCACCTTTCACTCTGCTTTAATTCATCCTATCTAGTACTGGTAGTTAGCTGTAACATTCTATTTAGTTACCTTTGGATACCTGATCCATCTCTTCTCTAAGTAGCTGCCTTTCTCTCATTACTTATAATACAGAGGACTGAAGGCGTTTTCTTAAGGCTGTCTATAGTCAGTTGGAAAAATAGTTATCCCTACATACAAATCTATTCCTTCCCCTTTCCGGTTCAAGTTAGTCTCGTCATTTAATTTTATTAGCATAACTTTCAAAGCTATTCTAAGACAGTTATAACTTGTGTTGCCAAAAACAACATACATGGCAGTATCATGTTCCATTTGTCTCCCACCCCCACTTATGAATCAATCACAGAGATACTTTCCATATCTGAAGCTGTCAGACACACAGCTATATCTACACTTGTCAATGCCTGAGTTGCCCTTATTGTTTTTTAATAAAAATATCAGCAAGACGGGATAATAGAAATTGATATGGGTGTGAAATAAAGCGCACAAAATTTGAAATCTTGGGTTAAGGACTTCTGATCAGTTTAGACTTTGGAAATTTTCTCACTCTTTCTGAATATCAATTTTATAATCAGTAAATTGTCAATAAATAATCTCTTGCTGCTGTTGGTTAAAAAACTAAGTTCAAAATATTAGCCTAGGGTTGAATCCTTGATGGAGCAAGAGGCAGAGGATTTACCCCTCCACTGTAAAGATATACAAGTGTATATATAATATATATGGACAGCACATATGTAATCACTGTTTTTAGATATCGGCCCATAGGGAATTATCTGCTGTGAAGCGAAACTGTCTGCTTAGAAGCAGGAACAAAATCACTGACACCTTCTGCTTCCAGACACATTCCAGACAACAGGGCAGGTAAAGAATGCCAGGGAGTTCATCACCGTCTTTTTCAGCTGAGACAGGTTCTAAGATCTGGAAATCTAAGGAGGCTGGAAATTTCCAGGCCTGCAAAAAGGCAGGAGGATATAAATAGTAAAAGAGGCCAAGAAATCAACATAGTGGACTGCTCATATATTGGCTGAATACTAAAACATAAATATGTGACATGAAATTCCACAACATCAAGCACAGAGGAAAAAGGGATCTGCAAGCTTTATATAATTCACACAGCTTTACAAGGACTGGGAGGCATTTAAGGTCCTACCAGCCATACTGTGACTCTTCTTTGATCACTTAAGGCATGTAGTAGAAAAGTCAAAAGGGAAGACTTTAGTTGTAAGGTTAAATAACTGCCAGAGTAAAAGCTCTTCTAGCCTACACAAACAAAGCTGATGAACCAGATTTAAAAGAACCAAAGAGAACCATATGTAACTTAACAGATATGGTTGGAAGAACCGTGTATACTTACAGAAAGGAAGAAACTTCAAACTTTCCCTTGCACCACACATACAAAATGTAACTTGAGACCAATTTGAGATCGATTTTAAATCTAACTACATATAAGCATTAAAACTATGAAAATACAGAAGCAAAAATAATAAAATACAGGAGAAAATTTCTACAATATTGGAGTAGGCAAAGATTTCTTAGTACAAAATAAACAGGAAACTTAAAAACAAAAAAATTATATCCTCGACAAAGTACTAGCAAACTGCCTCCTACGATACATTAAAAGGATCACACACCATGATCAAGTGGGATTTATCCCAGGGATGCAAGGATTTTTCAATATACACAAATCAATAAGTGTGATACACCACATAAACAAATGGAAGAATAAAAACCATATGATCTCAATAGATGCAGAAAAAAACTGTTGATAAAATTCTACATCCATTTATGATTAAAAATTCTCCAGAAAGTGGACACCGAGGGAAGATACCTCGACATAATAGAAGCAACATATGACAAACCCACAGCTAACATCATACTCAATGGTGAAAAGATGAAAGCATTTCCTCTAAGATCAGGAACAAGACAAGCATATTCATTCTCATCAATTTTAGTTAAACATAGTTTTGGAAGTACTAGCCCCAGAAATCAGAGAAGAAAAGGAAACAGAAGGGATCCAAATTGGAAATGAAGAAGTAAAACTGTCACTGTTTGCAGATGACATGATACTATACATAGAAAATCCTAAAGGTGCTACCAGAAAACTACTAGAGCTCATCAATGAATTCGGTAAAGTTGCAGGATACAAAATTAATATACAGAAATCTGTTGCATTTCTATACACTGACATGAAAGGCCAGAAAAAGAAATTAAGAAACAATCCCATTTACCACTGCAAGAGAAAGAAATACCTAGGAATAGGTATTTATTCCTAGGTATACCTAGGAATAAACCTCCTAAGAAGGCAAAAGACCTGTACTCCAAAAACTATAAGACACTGATGAAAGAAACTGAAGATGACACAAACAGATGAAAAGATATACTTTGTTCTTGGAAGAATCAATATTGTCAAAATGACTATACTACCAAAATAAACAAATGGGACCTAATTAAACTTAAAAGGTTTTGCACAGCAAAGAAAACAATAAATGAAACAAAAAGAACCTACACAATGGAAGAAAATATTTCCAAAAGATGAAACCAACAAGGGATTAATCTCCAAAATATAAAATCAGCTCATACAGCTCAATATCAAAAAAACAAACAAAAAATGGGCAGAAGATCTAAACAGGCATTTCTCCATAGAAGACATACAGATGGCCAAAACGCACGTGAAAAGATGCTCAACATCACTAATTATTAGAGAAGGGCAATTCAAAACTAGAATGAGGTATCACCTCACACCCATTAGAATGGGCATCAGAAAATCTACAAATAAGTGCTGGGGAGGCTGTGGAGAAAAGGGAACCCTCTTGCACTGCTGGTGGGAATGTAAATTGGTGCAGCCACTGTGGAGAACAGTATGGAGGTTCCTTAAAAAACTACAAATAGAGTTACCATATTATCCTGCAATTCCACTCGGGGGCATACATCCGGAGGAAGCAATAATTCGAAAAGCTACATGTACCCCAATGTTCACTGCAACATTATTTACAATAGCCAAGACATGGAAGCATCCTGAATGTCCATCAACAGATGAATGGATAAAGAAGAATGTGGTATATATATTTACAATGGAATATTCCTCAGCCATAAAAAGGAACGAACTAATACTATTTTCATCAGCATGGATGGACCTAGAGATTATCATAATAAGTGAGGTAAGCCAGACAGAGAAAGACAAATATCATAAGATATCACTTATATGTGGAATCTAAAAAAACGATACTAATGAACTTATGTACAAAACAGAAATAGACCCATAGATATGGAAAACAAACTTATGGTTACCAAAGGGGAAAGGGCGGGGGAGAAATAAATTAGGAGTTTGGGATTAACATATACATGCTACTATATATAATATAGATAACCAACAAATTAAGGACCAACTGTATAGCACAGGGAACTACACTCAATATTTTGTAATAACCTATAAGGTAAAAGAACCTGAAAAAGAATATATACGTATATATATATAGAACTGAATCACTTTGCTATACACCTGAAATTAACTCAACATTGAAGTATATAAATCAACTATATATAAATATATAAAGAAAAAAATAAAAACAAAAATGTCATTAAAGTGGATTTTCTCAAACTAAAACTTCTCAAAAATTTACCATTAAGAAAATGAAAAGGCAAGCTACAGAATGCAAGAAAAAAATATTTTTCTTCCTTTTTCCTTTCTTTCTTCCTCCCACCCTTTCTTCATTTTATATCTATGTATCTAATATATACATCTCTGATAAAGAATTTTCAAATAGAATATATAAGGAACAATTGCACCTCAATAATAAGCAGATAGAAACAATTTAAACACGGACAGAATATTTTAACAAGGAGTTTGGAAAAGATGAATAAATGACCACTACACAAATGAAAAAATGCTCAATATTATGTCATTAAGAAAGTGCAAAAACAAAAACAAAAGCACAAACAAGATATCACTACAAATGTACTTACTAGTAGGGCAAGCATTAAAACGATTGACAATTCCAAGCCTTAAAGGTAAGGGGAGCAAAACCTCTCATGCACTGCAAGCAGGAATGTAAAATGGTAAATCACTTTGAAAAACATCTTGGGGTAGTTGTTCTAAAGTTAAAGATACACTTACCACATGACCCAGCAATTGCACTTCTGGCTATTTACCCAATAGAAATGAAAACCTATTCCTATACAAAGGCTTTTACACAAAATTTTAAAGCAGCTTTATGTATAAAATCATCAAATTGGAAACAACTCAAAACTAATGACAGGGCTTCCCTGGTGGCGCAGTGGTTGAGAGTCCGCCTGCCGATGCAGCGGACACGGGTTCGTGTCCCGGTCCAGGAAGATCCCACATGCCGCGGAGCGGCTGGGCCCGTGAGCCGTGGCCGCTGAGCCTGTGCATCCGGAGCCTGTGCTCCGCAACGGGAGAGGCCACGACAGTGAGAGGCCCGCGTACCGCAAAAAAAACCCAAAAAACTAATGACAATCCAATTGTCTACTCAGTGCGGCTTAGCTACCGGTTCCTTTCTCTGTGTGTCTTCTCTTTGCTTACCAATCTGAAAAACTGTTACTTTACTGTATACAGCTAGAGAAAGCATACGACTATCTAATTAAATGTATATTAATTTTATCAAAAAATTTTATAACAGGCTATTTCACAGATTGCTGGAAAAACTATGGATTGACTGATGTGAGGTCAGTTATGTATCCTCAGTCCATTGAGCCTGGATTGGCCGCATAATCCAGAGTACATCACTGATTCTCATGGAACATATTAATTCTGCTTTCATCAGCTGGGGCCGTGAATGGTATTATTTGGTTTAGAAGCAACACATACCTAGAGATATCCAATACCATGAATAAATTGTTTAGTATAAAATCATGAACAGAGGGCTTCCCTGGTGGCGCAGTGGTTGAGAATCCGCCTGCCGATGCAGGAGACACGGGTTCGTGCCCTGGTCCGGGAAGATCCCACATGCCGCGGAGCAACTAAGCCCGTGAGCCATGGCCGCTAGGCCTGTGCGTCCGGAGCCTGTGCCCCGCAACGGGAGAGGCCACAACAGTGAGAGGCCCGCATACCGCAAAAAAAAAAAAAAAAAAAAAAAAAAAAAAAAAAAAAAAAAAAAAAAAAAAAAAATCATGAACAGAAAAAAGGAAGAGAGGAGGAAAGATAATAATTATTTTCAGCTGATTTGCCTGTGACAACCGAAGTGATATGAATAACTAAGTAAAAAAATAAAACTAGGTTATGCTTCCATTTGTGTCCAGTAGGTTACATATACTGAAATAATGAAGGTTACAACAAATGAATAATAATATAGTGGAACTGATGCTCAGCTGTCTCCCTATCATAGTTATCTATTACATAGGTTCGTAATCTATGCTCTTAGTCATTTGAGTATTAATATTGACATTATTATTACCATGATATCATTCTAGATACCACTACAACTTGCAAATGATTTTAAGTGATTGCATTATGATCAACATCAAGCTCAATAACAAAAAAAAAGCCAACCCAATCCAAAAATGGGCAGAAGACCTAAATAGGCATTTCACCAAAGAAGATATACAGATTGCCAACAAACACATGAAAGGATGCTCAACATCACTAATTGCTAGAGAAATGCAAATCAACACTACAATGAGGTATCACCTCACACCAGTCAGAATGGCCATCATCAAAAAATCTACAAAGAGTAAATGCTGGAGAGGGTGTGGAGAAAAGGGAACCCTCCTACACAGTTGGTGGGAATGTAAATTGGTACAGCCACTATGGAGAACAGTATGGAGGTTCCTTAAAAAACTAAAACTAGAACTACTATACGACCCAGCAATCCCACTACTGGGCATATACCCTGAGAAAACCATGATTCAAAAAGAGTCAAGTACCACAATGTTCATTGCAGCTCTATTTACAATAGCCAGGACAAGGAAGCAACCTAAGTGTCCGTCAACAGATGAATGGATAAAGAAGATGTGGTACATATATAGAATGGAATATTGCTCAGCCATAGAAAGGAATGAAATTGAATTATTTGTAGTGAGGTGGATGGACCTAGAGACTGTCATACAGAGTGAAGTAAGTCAGAAAGAGAAAAACAAATATCGTATGCTAACACATATATATGGAATCTAAAAAAAAAAAACAGTTTCTGATGAACCTAGGGGCAGGAGAGGAATAAAGACGCAGACATAGAGAATGGACTTGAGGACACGGGGAGGGGGAAGGGTAAGCTGGGACGAGGTGAGAGAGTGGCATGGACTTATATACACTACCAAACGTAAAACAGCTAGCTAGTGGGAAGCAGCCGCATGGCACAGGGAGATCAGCTCGGTGCTTTGTGACCACCTAGAGGGGTGGGATAGGGAGGGTGGGAGGGAGATGCAAGAGGGAGGGCATATAGGAATATATGTACGCATATAGCTGATTCACTTAGTTATACAGCAGAAACTAACACAACATTGTAAAGCAATTATACTCTAATAAAGATGTTAAAAAAATATATCAGTATGCTGAAAACTATCATGGTGACTATCTCTCTAGGTATAGATAAGACATCAATTGCAATAACATAAAACTACCACTATTTTAGGGAAAAATTGTATGTGTTTTTTAATGAAGATATTTACATTCCAAATAGTTGAACCTACATGGAAATCAGAATATGGCGGCTACATGACTTATTGGAATAAACTGGCTACTAGACCACAATGAAGAAAAAAGTTAATTAAAAAAGAATACATATCCTGCTGCATTTATTTCTATTGTACCACTAATACATTTTCCTAGACTTAGCATTCTTTAGACTTTATCGATGTTTTCTATAGAGTCTATCCAAGTGAAATGAAAGGCTCTGAGTACAGTTTATGCCGTGCACAAAGTATCTGTGCTTATTGGCATTATGTAGCTGATGGACCGTAAAGCATGATGCTTTTGAAAGGCCAAATATAAAACAGAGTTGTTAAAATGTATCACATCATTTTATAGATTAGGAAAGTGCTGAAATGATATGATATTTCAAAGATGCCACAATAATTAAGCAAAATGACCCCACCAAGCATTTGTTAGGTTTAAAAATGCAGCCGCTCATGATTTCAATCACACATTTGACATTTTACACAAAACCCAGGGGAAACCCTCATTTTTATGGGAAGAAGAAAACATAACTAAGCTGCACCTTCCTTTCTTGCTTCAAGAAAATCTGGTGAAGGAGAAGTAGTACAGTCTTGGAAGTTCAACAAACCTAGCTTTAAATTCCTGACTGCCCAGAACTGACTAGCTATGAAACTTGGAAGGCCAATAATTTCTTTGGACACGAGCAGAGTTGATATATCAGTCCCAAGAGGGTTGATATGAGGATTTCTGATATGAGACAGGCATATGATATTTTCTCCAACCCCCCCCCAAGATGAAATATAGGAACTGGAATATTTTAGCAGATGTAGTTGAGGGCGGTAGCATCCCATGCCACACGTGAAAGTGTTGCGGTCTTTCTCCTTCCCAGGAAAAATTATGCCAATTTAGGAATTCTCAGATGTTCATTTTTAGGCATATAAAAGTAAAACTGAATGCATTCAGATCCTTGTCATTGATTAATGAAGTGACAGAAGATATGTGAAATAAAACAATAGCTGTTATTAATTAATAAAATTATACTCTCACTACATTTTAAAAACTCCAATAATTCCACTTGCATAATATTTCATAATTTACAAATCAACTGCATATATTGCGTTACATACCGCTTTTGATATATTTCGTATTATCCCTGCTTGCCTTTTTCTGTTCTCCAGACCTTATCTTCATCCCGAGAGATACGGCTTAACTGCACGTGGATGAGAGATTCAGTATCCTTCTCCCACGTCCACAGTCACTGTGCTAGTTTCTTAGAGCTGCTGTAACAAATTACCACAAAATCAGTGGCTTAAAACAACAGAATTTTTCTCTCGCACTACTGGATGCCAGAAATCCAAAAATCAAGGCGCGTCGGGGCTGTGCTCCCTCTTCAGTCTCTAGAGGAGACGCCCTCCTTGCCTCTTCCCGCTGCTGGTGCTTCAAACATTCCTTGGCTCCTGGTTGCATCACTCCAACCTCTGCCTCTGTCTCCATAGGATCTTATCTTCTCTTGTATCTCTTAATAAGGATACCTGCCACTGGATTTAGAGTCCATCTGGATAAACCAGGATGATTTCACTTTGAAATCCTTAATTACACCTGCAAAGACCCTTTTCCAAATAATGTCACATTCACAGGTTCCTGGGGTCAGGATATGGATTTATTTTTGGAGGGGCCTCCATTCTATGCACAACGGTCACCCTTTCAGTTTTCTCATTCAGCTGCAGCCCTTCCTTATTTGCAGTTTTTCAGTAGTTTATTCTAGTCTTCCTCATAGGAATACCAGTCAACTTTTCTCTATATTCCTACAAAACTGTAAGACCCTCCCTTGATACATTTTCATTCCTGGAAATATAAAACCCTATGACTCATCACATAAACTGTTTTTTTTTTAAATAAATGTCCCTGCCATCAGGATGCTGCACATACTTAGTAAACCCCTTACCTTGAAACAGTTCAACCACTACTCCTCTGATCTGCACAAGGGATTCTCAGAGCCGCTGAATTCGTGCACGTGTTCACACACACACACACACACACACACACACAGAACTGCATTCTTATAAATTCATGATATGAAATGAAGCTGGGCTACAAGTACTCATTTTCAATCTATATTTTTCTAGTTAGATTTCTTAATCTATACAGATTATTTTTAATCTGCTTCCTTTTTTTTCAAGTATCTTATTCCAAGTTTTCCTCATTCCCTTTCATCAGGTAGCTATCCAAAACAAACACTCTCAGCTTTCTTCAATAAAATCTGTTATCTTGACCCTATCTCTGTTCACCACTTACAATGGAAAAGGCATTCTTCACCTCTTAACCACAAACTCTGCTTTCCATCCCATGGGGTACCTGGGCTCCCGAAGACCACCCCAAGTTTCAGTGATCCACTAGAGGGGCTCACAAGACTCAGCATATAGTTGGACTCAGATCACGATTTATTACAGAGGGAAGAATGCAAAGCAAAATCAGCCAAAGGAACAGGTGAATGAGGCAGAGTCCAGAGGAAACCAGGCACAAGCTTCCGGGAGCCCCTCTTTCAGCGGAGTTACACAATGCACCCAAATTCCTCTAGCGAAAAATGACAACGTGTAAAATGTTATCCAACAGGGAAGCTTGTTAGGGTCTCAGTACCAAGGGGTTTTGGGGGGCTGGCCACTCAGGCAGGCACATTCTGCCTAGCACATAAAAAAATCCCGGATTGCCAGAAGAAAGCAGATGCTCAGCACAAAACATATTTTTTGCACAGAGAATTTAGGCACTGCAAGCCCCTCTTATCAGTACTGGGGACGGTGGAAAATCTGAAATCCACATTCTCGGATGCCAACCACGTCAACCTTGAAAGCAGACCTTTGTAAGGATTACAGTCTCACACCTTCTCTTTTCCGTACTTCTCCGTTCCTATCCTCAGGAGCCTTATCCTTTATATATTAGTCCCTTTCTTTTCTGTATTTTCCTATGTGTACACCTTGTTCCTCTCTTTTTGCACATTCTTAACACAATTTAAATAAGCTCACGTCTTAAAGAATAAAAATTCTCCTAACTCGTGTTTTCCTCCAGTTGCCTCACGATCACTATCTTCACCTACTTAAGTAACAATCTGGAAAGAATTCTCAAACTTACATCTTTCATTCCCTCAGTTAATTATCATTCATCTAACCACTTTCTATCTTGAAGCACTTCACAGTCACTACTTTAGCATAAATTACACGTTGATATTCTGGTTGCTAGATAAACCCAACATTCTTACAATTTTAA
This sequence comes from Kogia breviceps, assembly GCF_026419965.1. Taxonomy (NCBI): domain Eukaryota; kingdom Metazoa; phylum Chordata; class Mammalia; order Artiodactyla; family Physeteridae; genus Kogia; species Kogia breviceps. The sequence continues at coordinate 9,818,223 of NC_081310.1, read as the reverse complement.
TCTGTCAGCAGCAGGGAAAATGTTGAGTCTGCATTCCATGGAGAATGTTTTTGTTTCGTGATCTCTCGGGTCACTTCTCGGGCTTCTTTTCCTCTGTCCACCCTCTAAATGTTGGTCTGGCACGGGGATTTGCCCCAGCCTGCTTTTTGCCTCCTGTAACTGCCTGGCCGTTCTTCGCTGGCCGTGCACAACTTGTCGCTCCGCCATTCACATGAGGATGAACGTGAATCTAACGTTTCTCAAGTGATAAAAATATTTATTAAAAACCTATTGAAAACATTTGGTAAAGGGGTATAACCCTTCTGAAAAAAAAAAAAAATGTCTTAAGATCATACATTCTCCAGCCAGATCCATTAAGTAACTGCCATAGGAATTGGCTCCCGTCCATTTCTGGGATCTCATCCAGCCATTCGATTAAGCAGGCTCTATGTGCCAGGCTTTGTATTAGCCACTGGTGCAAACACATTTAATTGCTCACACAGTATTCCTTTCCCTTTACTGCTTACTAACAGTAGGGATTTCGGGGTTATTATGTCATTTCTGTACCACACAATTCCAAGGGGAATCATGTGCAAAAAGGGGACATTGGAACAAGACCCTTACTCTGTTTAAGGCAGCAATAAACCTAACTCAAGGCTTAAATAAGTGAACCCAGGAATCAGCATTGTTAAAGCTCTCCTGATGATTCTAATGTCTTGCCAAAGTTGAGAACCACTGTCAAAGCTAGTCACAGCAATACCTTTCCTTAGTTTTCTAGACTTCTGTTTAGTGACATGTAACCAATTTAGACCAAGTCCAGATATAAGATGTCTGGGTGATGTTCTAGGAAAACGTTTGCTTTCCTGATAAAAACAGAATGCAAACTGTTATATGATCCTTCCCATTCATTCCTCTGACTTCTCTGAAAGCAAATAAGATGTTTGAAACTACAGCAGTTATCTTGAAGCCATCAGGCAACAAGTATAATGACTGAAGCCACCACATTAAGGGTGGCAGAGCAGAAAGATAGTTGAAGACGGCGTCCATGGTTGCACTGTTAAACAACTGAACTAACTCCTACCTGTAACCTTGTCGTTGTGTAAAAAATAGCAACTCCTTTCTTTAAGCCAACATTAATTATTAGTTGCATTATTTATAGCCCTGAAGTACCATTATTTGGTTCTTATTCCAGGTTTCCTTGTCAGATAGATTGGGCTAAAGTGGAGAAATCCCGTAGTGGTTGAGACTCATTCCTTAACAATGCTGCAGTCAGGAATTAACCATCAGTTGTGATCAGGTTACACAAGCAGCGACACGTTGAAAACATGCACGGCACTTGATTATTCTCAGCAGGAAATGAAGCAGTCTCCTAACTGCTAATCTACACTGTATCCAGGGACTCTTAGAAATAGTAGAATTAATAATAATAGCCAATATTTAGAGAGCAATTACATGTACCGGTTATGTCCTAAACGCTCCACAGGCATTATTTCAATCTAATCCTGACAATCACCCATTTATTCCACTATAGACATGAAGAAAAAAGGCTTAGAAAGAATAAAATTAATTTGCCCATTGCTTGACAGCTGTTAAACGCTCTAGTCAGAATTTGAACTGTCTTGATTCATAGGCTCTTAAGAAATTCAGTATCCTTATCCAGTCCAAAGTTTTTCTGTAAATTCCAGAATACACAGCCATGCACTAGACACTTCCAATGAAAATCGCACAGATGACAAAAGATATATACACAACCCTAAATCTGAGCCTCCTCTTCTTTTAAAAAAAGGGTTCTATCATCTATACAGGTATTTCAACAAGACATTTTTCTCTTACCCCCTTGTATTTCTGCTTATCAACCCATCATATCCAGTGAATCATGCAATCACAGAGACTAATGATTTTTTAAAAAATATGACCCTATAGTGGATCATAAAATTAGTTGAGTGGATAATAATCAGTATTTTTTAGGTAAACTAGAACACCATCATAACAGCAGGCTGAAAAAAATCATACGATCAATAAATGTAATAAAAGCATGACAGAATTCAACACATATTCATGATAAAAACTCTCAGTAGACTAGGAATAGAGGGAAATTTCTTCAACTTGATAAAGGATATCTATGAAAACCTACAGCTAACATCATACTTAATGGTAAGAAACTTGAACCTTTCCCACTAAGAACAGGTATAAGGCAAGGATGTCCTCTCTCACCATTCTTTTTCAACATTGTACTGGGAGTTTTAATGCAATAAGGCAAGAAAAGGATATATCGATAAAAAGGGATATATAAGAATCTCAGATGACACGATTGTCTATGCAGAAAATCTAAACGAATCTAGCAAAAAACACACACACACACACAAAAAAAAAAACTCCTTTAACTGATGAGAAGTTATAACAAGGTTGCAGAACCTAAAACTACTCTAAAAACCTAAAATCTTAATTTAAAAAAATCTTGTGCTGACCAAAAAAATATCAGTTAATAAATACAAGATACTGATACAGATATACACACATATGATGTACGTATACACATACAAATTTGCATTTATATATTTGATACATGTGATTATTATTTGATATAACACACACATAGGCCTATAGGCAGTTGACAAGCAGGATGAGGAAACGAACCAATCAATCATTTTGACACCTCTGCTCAGTGACCTGCTTTGTGCTACACGATCCATCTGAAGGATGAGTATAAAGGAACAAATGTCTAGAATTCGTTTTTAACAAAGAAAAGAGGTGGAATACAACTTTGTGGGAACACCTAAAGGTTCTGGCCTTAAAGTACTTAGAGCTCTACTAGTAAGACAGAAGGTGTAGCCACTGAGCCAAGGGTGCGCATATGGACAGACAGGATGGCACAAGCTGTGTGTGAACGGGGCCAGCTCTCCCCTCTGTGGAGTAGTCAGTGAAAGAGCTGAGGAGAGTTCCCCTGCTTTTATATCATCTCCCCAGCCACGTTTCATGGCACCCTCTTCCCTGTTTTCTCATTTGAAATTCCCTCTTAGTGCTACTACTTCAGTTTATATTAACAAAAATAAAAAAGAGTATTCCTAAAGCCCTCTAATCCACTGTTTTCAGCCTTTTAAAGCCGATTTTCTCTTGGCCAACACAAGCAATGCCCTATTCTAATGTTGTCTACCATTTTAAAATAAATTAACCTTGTGACTAAACAAATGATTTTTAATAAATAGAAAAAATAGAACAGAAAATATCAGAATCTATAGGGCATAGTATTGCCTGAAACTAACACTTTTCAGATGTGTGTGTGTGTGTGTGTGTGTAAGTGTCCCCTGTCTAAAAGTGCTGAAAATGTCCAGGTGGCTTTGTGCCCCGTGCCTGGGATGACTGGTGCAATCTCCAAACAGTTCCTTTGAGAGCTGTTTTTGTAAGCCTTGTACTTTGTCTTTTCCTCAAGGTTCAGGGAGGAACAGGTAGCAAAAAAAAAAAAAAAAAAAGAGGGCTTGGGGCTTCCCTGGTGGCGCAGCGGTTGAGAGTCCACCTGCCGATGCAGGAGACACGGGTTCGTGCCCCGGTCCGGGAAGATCCCACGTGCCGCGGAGCGGCTGGGCCCGTGAGCCATGACCGCTGCGCCTGCGCGTCCGGAGCCTGTGCTCCGCAACGGGAGAGGCCACAACAGTGAGAGGCCCGCGTACCGCAAAAAAAAAAAAAAAAAAAAAAAAAAAAAGAGGGCTTGGGCTGTGGGAAAAGGGAGGGGCACACTTCTATCATGTCTAATTCTTTTACAAAAGATAATATAATTAACATATTTCCTGGGGGCTCTACAAAATCATATTTTCATGCTAAACGTGTTATAAAATCTGCTCATTTAATACAACTACCCCATGAGGAGGGTTACCGGTGAGAAGACCGTCATGAAAGGGTTAAGTAACTTGGCCAGCACTTCACATCTAGAAAGTTTCAGAAGCAGGTTTTGCGAGATTCTATGTTCCGAGTCACTATGATTAACTGCTCCTGAGTAAATAATTCTTGAATAAATGAACAATGAACATTTTTTCCTTAGAAGGTAGAAACAAACTTTCCTAAAAACCCACAATGCTCATCAGGTATTTTACTGCCAACCCAGTTTTAAAAAGCTGATGTGAGCGCCGCTGTACTGCATCTACTTGGTATTCATGATTTGAGGACTGACTCCAGTTCTCCCTAGGATTCCTCTCTAAAAGACTATCTGAGGAACACGAATATAAATGAGAATTATTTTATACCTTACAACTTAAATGGAAAGCATAATACTATATAAATAAAATACTATAGATAGTACATATTAAACATAAAAGCAATTGTACTTTTTTATTATATCATTAATAGACATTTAAATTCTCTGCTTGAAGAGAAAATGTTAAATGAAGTAGTGACATTTGAGTTTAATTGTAATGCAAAATATGCCTCCACATCAGTAAAATGTAAGTTAGTTCTTTCTTTACTATTCTTGGGGGGGTCTATCTTGAGATGTTTGGGGTTCAAATTAGGCTGATAAGGAGATTGAGAAGAAATCACATTCAGTATTCGGGGTCTGGTGGCACAATGCATCCTCTAAACTTTTCACACAATACAGTAGAAAATGAGGAAGAAGAATAATCTGGAAATCGAAAGTTCTAGTTATTTACTTCTGCTATTTGCTTAATGTCACTTATTTAAGACAATTTACTTAGCTCTTCTGATAATGAGGAAAATAACAATCGCTTAGCTGTTATCTCGGGATGTTAAAAAATCTTCTATAAGATGTAAAAGAGTCTTATGTCTAATAAGCTATACAATTACACACACACATAAAATTATACACATACATATAAAATTACAAAATTGCACCCATCTGTACTGCAGGTGTATGATTTCAAGAATGTCTCCGAACCCCTCAGTATCTAGTTTTCTCATTTACAAAATAAATGTATCATCTAGTTACCACTAAGTTTATTTTGAGCTCGAAATTTCTAGGTGTACAAATAAGAGGATCGTGTAACTCTGAGTAGCAATATTAGGACAAGAAAGTGGGTCAGCTCACCGGGCATCTACAAACTTCCACCTGTGGGTCCCACTGGTCCGCATCAAGCTCCACGGTAACTTATATATCAATATTTTCTCGTTTCAGTAATTCTCCTTATCAGCGTCAGAGTCATTCAAAAAGGCAAATCTGACAATGTCAGTTTTCTTAAGTTTATTTACGACTAAACTTTCAACCACAGAGAAAAGCTCAAATTTTTAGTAAGGCATCAAGGGTCCTTCATATGATGCTTACATTTCCAATATCTTTTCCTACAATCTTGGAATCTTAGTGTTTGAAGTGAAACTTTGTAGGGCTTTATAGGCTGTAGTGAAAAGATTTGGTTTAATTATAAGATAGATGGGAAGCAATTAAAGGATTTTACGTATAGGAGTAAAATCATTCTCAGTTTAATTTTAAAAATCCCTTTGTGACAACAGGGTTAAAAAAAAGGAACAAAAAAGAAAAGTAGAAACAATTTAATAATTGAGCCTGGAATTTTTTGATTTGCCCTAAGATAGTGATAGAAGAAATGGAAAATGTGGACAGATTTGGGATCTATTTTAGTAGAATACTTGAACTTAGATTGCATGTAGGATAACTAGAGAATTGTCTGGCGTATCTGGAAAACCAGTAGTGCCATTTGCAGAGAGAGGGAAGATTAAGCTACTTTCATATTGGCCATGTGGAGTTTGATGGACATGTTAGACATAAAACAGAACTTTTAAGCAGGCAGTTTGAGTTCAGTCTCAAGATCAAGTGAGAAGTTGAAGATGGAGAGTCATCAGCATATAGCATGTATTTAAAGACATTGAAACACTGTGCAGTCACCTAAGGAAAGCTCACAGATGGTGAATACATGAAGCCTCAAGACCAAGTCCCAACATTTATTTCAGGAGCAGGAGAAGGCAGAACTGGCAAAAGATTGATCAATGTGGTAAGAAATAAAATAAGAATATTGGGTGTCATAATAGTAACTGCATTAGTTTTCTATCGGTGCTGTAACAAACTGCTATAAACTTAGTAGCTTAAAGTCATATAGATTAATTCTTTTACATTTCTGGAGGTCAGAAGTCTAAAATGGGTAGCCAGGGCTGCATTCTAGGAAAGAATCTGTTTCCTTTTCTACCTTCTAGAGGTTTCCGCATCCATTGTCTCATGTCCCCACATCACTCTCACGTCTGCTTCTACTGTCACATCTTCTGTGACTCTCCTGCAAATCTCTTGGAAGGACTTTTGATTACATCAGTTCTACTCAACTAATCCAAGATAATTTCCCCATCTCGAGATCCTTATCCTAATCTCATTAGCAAAGTCATATTTACCATGTGATTTAACACATTCACAAATTCTGGGATTAGGATGTGCATATCTTTGGGTGGGGCCATTATTCAGCCTATCACAGTAGCAAAAGATTCAAGTATATCATAAAGAGAGACTGTGATCAACAATGCTCAATACTGTAGAGATGCTGAGTGAAATGGAGACAGAGAAGTGACTGACTCTTGGATTTGACAATTTACAGGTCACTGCTAACTTTGACCATTACCCTTTCAGCACTAGGTTGGAATGGGTTAAAGAGTAACTGGGAAATGAGAAAGTGAAGACAAGGAGTGTAGAAAATTATTTTGAGATGTTTTGTTAGGAAAGGGAATAGAGGAATAGTGAGAAGAAAAGGTAAAGGAAAGTCTGGTTTAAAGATGAAAGTTACTAGTAGCACATTTTATGCAAACATACATGATCTAATAAAGGTGAAAAAATTTGTGATATGGAAGAATAATAATAAATGCAAAAATGATATCCAAGAGGAAAGAGAAGAGGGTATACTTGGATAATTGGAGAAGTTAAATTTTTTAATAGATCAGAGCACTTCACTTCTTCCATCTATAAAAACAGGAGGGAAGACAGAAAATGTTTACCGATGCAGAGAACAGAATTTGATGGTTGGAAGATGAGTGCATCCCATTTACATGCATCCTCTTAATCTATTTGAAGATGACTGTCTTCCGCTAGGGTTTTCAGGGGGGTTTAATTCTAGGGAAGAAGTATATATAATAGAACAGCATTTTCAGAGATTAAATGAGAAATTAAGTATCATTACTGACCTGCACTGAGTGCTCATTTGAGAATATGATCATTTCTTTAAAATAAAAAGAATCATCAGAGCCTTATGATTTTTCTCCTCTAATACGCGGTTGCCTTTATACAGGCACAGACACATTTGTTCACAGAATTCAACCAAAGTTGGCGTGAACTGGAGAGATTTATGGAGGAAAAATGGGGAGAATAAATTGATCAATTCTTGTGAAACTATTCCCCCACTGCCATAATTAGTGTCAAAGAATGACCTGCTTTCTTCTCAGTGCTCTAATCTTATTTATTTCAGTTTTCTTTTTCAAAATTGATTAATTGAAGAATAAAATGTCTCACAGCTTGATTCCGACTCTATTAAATTCTAAAAGAAAGCAATCAGGAATTTTCACCTCTGTTAAATTGTGGTATGGGGGTGGTATATGGGGGTATGTGTATGCTCTACTCACAGAAATAAAGAAGAAAGACAAAGATCTAAAACAAACAATGAAAAAACTATTCAAGTTCCTACAGTATCATGGATACCAAAGATTTGGCTATTGTATTTCATAGAATTAAATTAAATTAGGCTCAACAATATACAATCACCTTTTCATTTTGTTTATTTTTCTTTTTTTTCCTTTTTTTTTGAAAATTACCCAAAGTTTCTTACTTCTTTATTCCAAGTTTGGAATTTCTAGCCTTTTATTTGCCCCTTTCGTAAACACCTATTTGTCTCTTTTAGATAGATAGATAGATAGATAGATAGATAGATAGATAGATAGATGATAGATAATCCCATATCCCATACAGATATACATCACAGAAAGAGAAAATACAGATATACATCTAAATAATATAAGAAATTATAATGTAACTATATATAATTACAGTGGACTATAATGGAATGAATTAATAAGAAAACTTGTGAAAGGTGTTAAATACATCATTTAAAGTAAAGAACACAACCACCAGAAGAATTAAAACAAACTATATACATTCAAAGTAACAGAAGAAGGAAAATAAGAATATAGCATGACAATTAAAGGAAAAAAATGAAATAAGGTGACAAAGTCAAACATACATTTGAAAAATCTCACTTGTAAAAAAGCAAAAACAGCAACAACAACCTGGCTTCAAGTTACATAGCAGAAATGTGTAAGTCAAGGTTAAATAGTAAGCTTGAAAGCAAAAACACGGGCACAGAACACACCAAATAAACTCATTCAAAACAAAAACAAAATTAGGATATTAATATTAGGCAAAATTAAATAAAAGCTAGTAAGCATTAAAATGATGAAGTTAACAAATGATAAAGATATTTAAAGATGATAAAAGGAAAAAATTCTCAGTAAATAAGATGCCTTCACATTAAAATACACAAATTAATTTTATTGGGTTGGCCAAAAAGTGCCTTCGGTTTTTAAGTAAAAATAAAAGACACATTTTTTATTTTCACCAAGAACTTTATTGAACAACGTACTCACCCTTTTGTTCCACTACCTTCTCCCATTTTTCAGGCAACTTCATAATTCCATCTTCCCAAAACTTTTTGCCTTTTTGAGCAAAGAACTGTTCCAGGTGACTTTTATAGTCTTCCAGGGAAGTGAAATTTTTTTCCATTAAGAGAATTTTGTAAAGACTGAAATAAATGGAAACCCGAAGGTGCAATGTTTGGTGAATATGGCCAGTGAATCAGAACTTCTCAGCCAAGCTGTAAGTTTTTGCCTGATCATCAAAGAAACATGCGGTCTTGAGTTATTCTGACGGAAGGTTATGTGTTTTTTATTGACTAATTCTGGACGTTTTTTGTTGAGTGCTGCTTTAACTTGGTCTAATTAGGAGCAGTACTAGTTGGAATTAATTGTTTGGTTAGAAGGAGCTCATAATTGAGGACTCACTTCCAAACCCACCATATACACAACATCACCTGCTTTGGATGAAGACCGGCCTTTGGTGTGGTTGGTGGTGGTTCATTTTGCTTGCCCCACGATCTCTTCCACTCCACATTATTGTACAGTATCCACTTTTCATCGCCCGTCACAATTTGTTTTAAAAACGAAATGTTTCATTATGTTTAAGTAGAGAATTGCATGCAGAAATACAGTCAAGAAGGTTTTTTTCTCTTAACTTATGTGGAACACAAACATCAAAGCGATTCATATAACCAAGTTGGTGCAAATGATTTTCAATGCTTGATTTGGATATTTTGAGTATGTCAGGTATCTCCCTTGTGGTATAATGTTGATTGTTCTCAATTAATGTCTCGATTTGATTGCTATCAACTTCAACTGGTCTACCCAACTGTGGAGCATTGTCCAGCAAGAAATCTCCAGCATGAAACTATGCAAACCATTTTGACATGTTTGATCAGTCACAGCACCTTCTCCATACACTGCACAAATCTTTTTGTGCATTTCAGTTGCGTTTTTACCGTTCTTGAAATAATAAAGCATAATATGCCAAAAATGTTGTTTTTCCTCCATCTTCAATATTAAAATGGCTACACAAGAACTGACCAATTTTGATAAATCGTTTTTTAAATGCATGCCAATATGACAGCTGTCACATACAATCTAACAAAATTACTTCAAATGAAGTTAAAGACAACTAAGTGCTACTAGAACCATCTTAGGGAAAAAACTGAACAAACCTTTTGGCCAATCCAATACATCAACATCTGTAAACTTCAGATATATTTAAGATGGATTTCCTAAAAATAATAGATGAAAATGTATACAACATTTCATTGCTTAGAATATAAAGTCCTTTTTTTCATAATAGCTGCTCCATTTTATATTCCGATCAACACTGTACAAAGGTTCCAGATTTTCCCACACCTTTGCCAACACCTATTATCTTTTATTAATAAAACATATCCTCAGTAATTAACACAACATTGTAATTAAACTATACTTAATAAAAAATGAATTAAAAAATAGCATATCCTAACAGGTATGAAGTAATATATATTATGATTTTGATTTGCACTTCCCCCATGATTAGTAAGTTTGAGAACATTTTCATTTTATCTCTTCACCATTTTGTAAAGTACTTTTTAAGCATGACTTTTAAGACCAGAAGACCACAAGATATGTTTAACTTAATCATGAAAGAATATTATAAATGGTTGCAACTTTTTCGAGGACAATTTGCAATATGATTTTGCAATTTCACTTCTTGAAATTCACCCTGCAGCTATACTCACCTATGGTGAACTGAATAATGATCCCCCAAATCTCAAATTCCTAATCCCTGGAACCTGGGAAGTTAATTTACATGGAAAACAGGGCTTTGCAGATGTGATGAAATAAAAGGATCTTGAGATGGGAGATTTTCCTGGATTATCTGGATGGGCCCTACATTTAATCACAAGTATTATAAACAGGGAGGAAGAGGGAGATTTGGCTGAAGAAGAGAAGGCAATGTGACTATAAAGGCAGAGACTGGAGAGATGTGACCACACCTCAGAGAAGGACAGCAGCCGTCAAAAGCTGGAAAAGGCAAAGAACAAATTCTCCCTCAGAGCCTCTGGAAGGAGCAAGGCTCTGCTGACATACTTGCAGCCCCATTGAGACTCAGTTCAAACTTCTTGCCTCGAGAACTGTAAGAGAATAAATTCTTGCTGTTTTAAACTACTAAATGTGCATAATTTGTTATGGCAGCAATAGAAACTAATATATCATCCCAACCCTTAAAGATATGCAAGGAAAAATCTTTTTCTTACTGAAGCCTTTTTATAAATATTTTTTTAATCCCAAGAAAAAGTATCAGGAGAAAATCAAAGTAAAAGATCAATGACACTGGAAACAAACAAACAAAAAATACAGAAAATCAATGAAATAAAAAGCTGACTTTTCTAAAAGATGAACAAAATTCATAAAATTCTAGCCAGAGTCGTCAGGAAAAAAAAGTTACCAGACACAACTACCAGTATTAGAAATGAAACAGGAAATATTCCTAAAAAATACTGATATTAAATGAATAATAAGAGAATATTATGAACAAATCTGTCACAGTAAATTCAATGATTTAGATGAAATGGGCCAATTCCTTGGAAAATAAACGTCATTAAAACTTGCTCAAAAAGAAATCGATTCCTTGAATAGCACTGCATCTATTAAAGTAATTGAAACTCTAGCAAACAACAAACCTAAACCTTCCCAAAAAGAAAACTCCAAGGGCTTCCCTGGTGGTGCAGTGGTTAAGAATCCGCTTGCCGGAGTTGAGAAAGACGGTACAACAGTAAGATGCAGAGAACACCTTCCTCCCCACAGATACATCAGAAATACATCTACAGGTGGAACAACTCCTACAGAACACCTACTGAATGCTGGCAAAAGACCTCAGAGCTCCCAAAAGGCAATAAACCACCCAAGTACCTGGGGAGGGCAAAAGAAAAAAGAATAAACAGAGACAAAAGAATAGGGACGGGACCTGCACCAGTGGGAGGGAGCTGTGAAGGAGGAAAGGATTCCACACACTAGAAGCTTCTTCATGGGCGGGGACTACGGGTGGTGGAGGGCTGCGGAGGGCAAAGCAGAGAGATTCCCGAACAGAGGATCAGTGCCGACCGGCACTCACCAGCCTGAGAGGTTTGTCTGCTCACCTGCCAGGGCGGGCGGGGGCTAGGAGCTGAGGCTCGGGCTTCAGTCGGATCCCAGGGAGAGGACTGGGGTTGGCAGCGTGAACACAGCCTGAAGGGGCTAGTGCGCCACGGCTGGCCGGGAGGGAGTTCGGGGAAAATTCTGAACCTGCCGAAGAGGCAAGGGACTTTTTCTTGCCTCTTTCTTTCCTGGTGCGCAAAGAGAGGGGATTAAGAGCACCGCTTAAAGGAGCTCCAGAGATGGGCGCGAGCCACGGCTGTCGGCGCGGACCCCAGAGACGGGCATGAGACGCTAAGGCTGCTGCTGCTGCCACCAAGAAGCCTGTATGTGAGCACAGGTCACCATCCACACCTCCCCTCCCGGGAGCCTGTGCAGCCCGCCACCGCCAGAGCCCCGTGATCCAGGGACAACTTCCCCGGGAGAACGCACGGTGCGCCTTGGGCTGGTGCAGCGTCACGCCGGCCTCTGCCGCCGCAGACTCACCCCGCTTCTGTGCCCCTCCCTCCCCCCGGCCTGAGTGAGCCAGAGCCCCCAAATCAGCTGCTCCTTTAACCTCATCCTGTCTGAGCCAAGAAAATATGCCCTCAGGTGACCTACATGCAGAGGCAGGGCCAAATCAAAAGGTGAACCCCAGGAGCTGTGCAAACAAAGAACAGAAAGGGAAATCTCTCCCAGCAGCCTCAGGAGCAGTGGATTAAAGCTCCACAATCAACTTGATGTGCCTGCATCTGTGGAAAACCTGAATAGACAACAAATCATCCCAAATTGAGGAGGTGGACTTCGAGAGCAAGATATATTATTTTCTCCCCTTTTCCTCTTTTTGTGAGTATGTGTATACTTCTGTGTGAGATTTTGTCTGTATAGCTTTGCTTTCACCATTAGTCCTAGGGTTCTGTCCATCCATGCTTTTTTTTCATTAAAAATTTTTTTTTCTTAATATTTATTTTTTTAATTTTAATAACTTTATTTTATTTTATCGTACTTTATTTTATTTAATCCTCTTTCCTCCTTCCTTACTTTCTCTCTTTCTTTCTCTTCCTTTCTTCCTTTCTTTTTTTCTCCTATTTATTCTGAGCCATGTGGATGAGAAGCTGTTGGTGCTCCAGCCAGGCATCAGGGCTGTGCCTCTGAGATGGGAGAGCCAACTTCAGGACACTGGTCCACAAGAGACCTGCCAGCTCCACGTAATATCAAACAGCAAAAATCTCCCAGATATCTCTATCTCAACACCAAGACCCAGCTTCACTCAATGACCAGCAAGGTACAGTGCTGAACACCCTATGCCAAACAACTAGCAAGACAGGAACTCAGACCCATCCATTAGCAGAGAGGCTGCCTAAAATCATAATAAGGTCAGGGACACCCCAAAACACACCGCCAGATATCGACCTGCCCACCAGAAAGACAAGATCCAGCCTTATCCACCAGAACACAGGCACTAGTCCCCTCCACCAGGAAGCCTACACAACCCACACAACCAACCTTAGCCACTGGGAACAGACACCAAAAACAACGGGAACTACGAAACAGCAGCCTGCAAAAAGGAGACCCCAAACACAGTAAGATAAGCAAAATGAGAAGACAGAAAAACACATAGCAGATGAAGGAGCAAGTTAAAAACCCACCAGACCTAACAAATGAAGAGGAAATAGGCAGTCTACCTGAAAAAGAATTCAGAATAATGATAGTAAAGATGATCCAAAATCTTAGAAATAGAATAAGGAAAATGCAAGAAACATTTAACAAGGACCTAGAAGAACTAAGGAGGAAACAAGCAACAATGAACAACACAATAAATGAAATTGAAAATACTCTACAATGGATCAATAGCAGAATAACTGAGGCAGAAGAACGGATAAGTGACCTGGAAGACAAAATAGTGGAAATAACTACCACAGAGCAGAATAAAGAAAAAAGAATGAAAAGAGCTGAGGACAGACTAAGAGACCTCTGGGACAACATTAAAAGCACCAACATTCAAATTATAGGGGTCCCAGAAGAAGAAGAGAAAAAGAAAGGGACTGAGAAAATATTTGAAGAGATTATAGTTGAAAACTTCCCTAATATAGGAAAGGAAATGGTTAATCAAGTCCAGGAATCACAGAGAGTCCCATACAGGATAAATCCAAGGAGAAACACACAAAGACACATATTAATCAGACTATCAAAAATTGAAAACATATTAAGAGCAGCAAGGGAAAAACAACAAATAACTCACAAGGGAATCCCCATAAGGTTAACACCTGATCTTTCAGCAGAAACTCTGCAAGCCAGAAGGGAGTGGCAGGACATATTTAAAGTGATGAAGGAGAAGAACCTACAAGCAAGATTACTCTACCCAGCAAGGATTTCTTTCAGATTTGATGGAGAAATCAAAAACTTTACAGACAACCAAAAGCTGAGAGAGTTTAGCACCACCAAACCAGCTTTACAACAAATGCAAAAGGATCTTCTCTAGGCAAGAAACACAAGAGAAGGAAAAGACCTACAAGAACAAACCGAAAACAATTAAGAAAATGAGAATAGGAACATACATAGCGATAATTACCTTACATGTAGATGGATTAAATGCTCCCAGCAAAAGACACAGACTGGCTGAATGGATACAAAAACAAGACCTGTATATATGCTGTCTACAAGAGACCAAATTCAGACCTAGGGACGAGGTGACGGAAAAAGATATTCCATGCAAATGGAAATCAAAAGAAAGCTGGAGTAGCAATTCTCATATCAGACAAAATAGACTTTAAAATAAAGACTATTTCAAGAGACAAAGAAGGACACTACGTAATGATCAAGGGATCGATCCAAGAAGATATAACAATTGTAATTATTTATGCACCCAACATAGGAGCACCTCAATACATAAGGCAAATACTATCAACCATAAAAGGGAAAATCGACAGTATCACAATAATAGTAGGGGATTTAACATCCCACGTTCACCAATGGACAGATCATCCAAAATGAAAATAAATAAGGAAACACAAGCTTTAAATGATACATTACACAAGGTGGACTTACTTGATATTTATAGGACATTCCATCCAAAAACAACAGAATACACATTTCTCTCAAGTGCTCATGGAATATTCTCCAGGATAGATCATATCTTGGGTCACAGATCTAGCCTTGGCAAATTTAAGAAAACTGAAATCGTATCAAGTATCTGTTCTGACCACAACCTATGAGACTAGATATGAATTACAGGAAAAGATCTGTAAAAAATACAAACACATGGAGGCTGAACAATACTCTAATTAATAACAAAGTGATCACTGAAGAAATCAACGAGGAAATCAAAAAATACTTAGAAACAAATGACAATGGAGACACAACGACCCAAAACCTATGGGATACAGCAAAAGCAGTTCTAAGAGGGAAGTTTATAGCAATACAATCATACCTCAAGAAACAGGAAACATCTCGAATAAACAACCTAACTTTGCACATAAAGCAATTAGAGAAAGAAGAACAAAAAAAACCCCAAAATTTAGCAGAAGGAAAGAAATCATAAAGATCAGATCAGAAATAAATGAAAAAGAAATGAAGGAAACAATAGCAAAGCTCAATAAAACTAAAAGCTGGTTATTTGAGAAGATAAATAAAATTGATAAACCATTAGCCAGACTCATCAAGAATAAAAGGGAGAAGACTCAAATCAATAGAATTAGAAATGAAAAAGGAGAAGTAACAACAGACACTGCAAAAATAAAAAAGATTATTAGAGATTACTACAAGCAATTCTATGCCAATACAACGGACAACCTGGAAGAAATGGACAAATTCTTAGAAATGCACACAACCTTCCGGACCGAACCAGGAAGAAATAGGAAATATGAATAGACCAATCACAAGCACTGAAATTGACACTGTGATTAAAAATCTCCAGAAACAAAAGCCCAGGACCAGATGGCTTCACAGGCGAATTCTATCAAACATTTAGAGAAGAGCTAACACCTATCCATCTCAAACTCTTCCAAAAGATAGCAGAGGGAGGAACACTCCCAAACTCATTCTATGAGGCCACCATGACCCTGATACCAAAACCAGACAAAGACGTCACAAAGAAAGAAAACTACAGGCCAATATCACTGATGAACATAGATGCAAAAATCCTCAACAAAATACTAGCAAACAGAATCCAACAGCACATTAAAAGGATCATACACCATGATCAACTGGGATTTATTCCAGGAATGCAAGGATTCTTCAATATACGCAAATCAATTAACGTGATACATCATATCAACAAATTGAAGGAGAAAAACCATATGATCATCTCAATAGATGCAGAGAAAGCTTTTGACAAAATTCAACACCCATTATGATAAAAACCCTGCAGAAAATAGGCATAGAGGGAACTTTCCTCAACATAATAAAGGCCATATATGACAAACCCACAGCCAACATCATCCTCAATGGTGAAAAATTGAAACCATTTCCACTAAGATCAGGAACAAGACAAGGTTGCCCACTCTCACCATTATTATTCAACATAGTTTTAGAGGTTTTAGCCTCCGCAATCAGAGAAGAAAAAGAAATACAAGGAATTCAAATTGGAAAAGAAGTAAAGCTGTCATTGTCTGCAGGTGACATGATAGTCTACATAGAGAATCCTAAAGATGCTACCGGAAAAGTACAGAGCTAATCAATGAATTTGGTAAAGTAGCAGGATACAAAATTAATGCACAGAAATCTCTTGCATTCCTATACACTTATAATGAAAAATCTGAAAGTGAAATTAAGAAAACACTCCCATTTACCACCACAACAAAAAGAATAAAATATCTAGGAATAAACCTACCTAAGGAGACAAAAGATCTGTACGCATAAAATTATAAGACACTGATGAAAGAAATTAAAGATGATACAAATAGATGGAGAGATATACCATATTCTTGGATTGGAAGAATCAACATTGTGAAAATGACTCTACTACCCAAAGCAATCTACAGATTCAATGCAATCCCTATCAAACTACCAGTAGCATTTTTCACAGAACTAGAACAAAAAATTTCACAATTTGTATGGAAACACAAAAGACCCCGAATAGCCAAAGCAATCTTGAGAAAGAAAAACGGAGCTGGAGGAATCAGGCTCCCTGACTTCAGCCTATACTACAAGGCCACAGTAATCAAGACAGTATGATACTGGCACAAAAACAGAAATATAGATCAATGGAACAGGATAGAAAGCCCAGAGATAAACCCACGCACATATGGTCATCTTATCTTTGATAAAGGAGGCAAGAATATACAGTGGAGAAAAAAATAGCATCTTCAATAAGTGGTGCTGGGAAAACTGCACAGGTACATATAAAAGTATGAGATTAGAACCCTCCCTAACATCATACACAAAAATAAACTCAAAATGGATTGAAGACCTAAATATAAGCCCGGAAACTATCAAACTCTTAGAGGAAAACATAGGCAGAATACTGTATGACATAAATCACAGCAAGGTCCTTTTCAACCCACTTCCTAGAGAAATGGAAATAAAAACAAAAGTAAACAAGTGGGACCTAATGAAACTTAAAAGCTTTTGCACAGCAAAGGAAACCATAAACAAGATGAAAAGACAACCCTCAGAATGGGAGAAAATATTTGCAAATAAAGCAACTGATGAAGGATTAATCTTCAAAATTTATAAGCAGCTCATGCAGCTCAATAACAAAAAAACAACCCAATCCAAAAATGGGCAGAAGGCCTAAATAGACACTTCTCCAAAGAAGATATATAGATTGCCAAGAAACACATGATAGAAGGCTCAACATCATTAATCATTAGAGATATGCAACTCAAAACTACAATGAGATATCATCTCACACCCGTCAGAATGGCCATCATCAAAAAATCTTGAAACAATAAGTGCTGGAGAGGGTGTGGAGAAAAGGGAACACTCTTGCATTGTTGGTGGGAATGTAAATTGATACAGCCTCTATGGAGAACAGCATGGAGGGTCCTTTAAAAACTACAGATAGAACTACCATATGGCCCAGCAATCCCACTACTGGGCATATACCCTGAGCAAACCGTAACTCAAAAAGAGTCATGTACCACAATGTTCATTGCAGCTCTATGACAGCCAGGACATGGAAGCAACCTACATGTCCATCAACAGATGAATGGATGAAGAAGATGTGGCATATATATACAATGGAATATTACTCAGCCATAAAAAGAAATGAAACTGAGTTATTTGTAGTGAGGTGGATGGACCTAGAGTCTGTCATACAGAGTGAAGTAAGTCAGAAGGAGGAAAACAAATACCGTATGCTAACACATATATATGGAATCTAAGAAAAAAATGTCATGAAGAACCTAGGAGTAAGACGGGAACAAAGACACAGACCTACTAGAGAATGGACTTGAGGATATGGGGAAGGGGAAGGGTAAGCTGGGACAAAGTGAGAGAGTGGCATGGACATATATACACTACCAAACGTAAAATAGATAGCTAGTGGGAAGCAGCCGCATAGCACAGGGAGATCAGCTCGGTGCTTTGTGACCACCTAGAGGAGTGGGATAGGGAGGGTGGGAGGGATGGAGACGCAAGAGGGAGGAGATATGGGAACATATGTGTATGTATAGCTGATTCACTTTGTTGTGGAGCGGAAACTAACACACCATTGTAAAGAAATTATACTCCAATAAAGATGTTAAAAAAAAGAAAGAATCTGCTTGCCAATGCAGGAGATACTGGTTCGAGCCCTGGTCCGGGAAGATTCCACATGTTGCGGAGCAACTGGCTCCATGTGCCACAGCTACTGAGCATGCGTGGCACAACTGCTGAAGCCCATATGCCTAGAGCTCATGCTCCACAACAAGAGAAGCCACCGCAATGAGAAGGCTGCGCACCGCAGGGAAGAGTGGCCCCCGCTCGCCACAGCCTGTGCACAGCAAATAAGACCCAATGCAGCCAAAAATAAAAATAAATTAATTTTTTTAAAAATTAATTAAAAAAACAAAAGAAAACTGCAGGCACAGATCACAGATGGTTCCACTGGAGAATTTTTCCAAACACTTAAAGAAAGTATAATACCAATTCTACACAAACTCTTGTAAAAAATAAAAACACCTTTTTGAGTATTGTACCTGATGCCCCAGGTATTAAGACATCTCTTCCCTCTGGCTGATGAAAATGTAATCTCTTCCAAGCCATATGTGAGCTTTGGAAATTGTCTGCCCTGCTGGTTTTTGATGGTTCTTTCCCGAGCTTGTGGAGTTTCCCACCACAGATGTGCTGATGAGTATTCAGCCAGAAACTTGAAGGATTCCTCTGCCAATCTCCAAAGATCTCTCACTTTGCAGCTCCCTCTTCCCCGCACGAGCCATCTGGCCTCTCTGAACTTCAACCTCTGTCTCCGGTTCTCCTCAGGACTTCTGTTTGAATTCTTCCTCCCTGCACTGTGCCCTGAAAATTACCTCCAGTCAGTTTGTGAGGGCAATCACAGAGCTAAGCTAGCTTGCTTCTCTTTGCTCACAGGTCACTGCCATATTGAGTCCATTACTCAATGTCGGAAGAAGTGTTGTTTAATGTATTTTCTCTACGATCTAGTTGTTTACAACAGGAGTTCAATTCCCATAGCAGTTAATACTTCATGGTTCAAAGCAGAAATCTTGTTAAGTTTTAAGAAATTTTGAAAACCATGATAAAAGGTACATGACCTTTTAACTTAGGTGGGTGTGGCTTTAAGACCATCATTTTGTGAGAGGACCTAGTCTCAACATAACAGAGAATGAGTCCCATTGATAAGATGGAAAGACCACAGTAAAGCTACACTTGATGTGTAAGGCTCTGTTGACAATTATTCAAGTGTCCTTGCTAGATTACAGACTATCTGAATTTATTATTAAAATTTACAATTAGGAATTCATTATAAAGCAGGATAAATGAATCTTGTATCAAGAGAATACCTATTTGTATTATATTAATGTTTCCTCTTCAAAAATACTTTTAATTTTAAAATTATATATTGAACAAATGTTTGATTAAAAGGACAAACATAACAGGTATTTTCAGATGTTATCTTATGGCTGGAGGCTCTACACAGTTGATTTTAACTTGGATTACAAGTGCTCTAAAATGTAAAGAAGAAATAAAAGCTTTTGAAGAGTAGTGTTCTCACAGTATAATTTTTTAAAGCATTTTGTAGCTGTTACAGTGACTAAATGAGTTGCACTGTTTCAGTATTCAAAGCTATGTTATATTCTATTTATCTTCCTAAGAAACTTCTGTGCTAAATGTCCTTTACATATGTCCCTAAATTAGAAACAGTAGTTATAAATACTAACAGTCTCAAAGAACACAAAGAGCCTTCATTTCTACAAGAAAGTCATTTTAAGACCACTTGCTATTAGAAAACACAATTTTTATATGACATTTGGATATACTTAGCAACATGACTCATTCTTTTTTATGTATCTATTGATACTTATGCATCTAAGTATGTATGTACATATGTATGTATTTAGGTAATTGATTTTATCTATATACAACATTTTTCTGGAGTATTTAAAAGCATATCTTACAGATATCATCCCATTTTACTTTTTAGTGTGCATTTCTAACAGATATTTTTTAGAATATAAATCACAGTACCATTTTCATACCTAGCAAAATTTAACAATAATTCCTTCATATCATCTGATAATATATATTTCCCTAATTTTTAATTAAATGCCTTTTTCAGTTTTTTTTTTAAATAAGGTCCACTTATGGTATTTGTTAATATTTCTTCAAAACTCTTAGTCTCTAACAGCTTCCCCTTTTATAGATGTGTATTTTTTGAAAAAACTGCTCTCCTCTACAGAATTCCCTCCTTCTGGATTCGGCTGATTGCATCCTCACGGTGTTTATTGAACAGGTTCTTCTATCTACATTTCCCCCAAACTGTTATGACTCACATCTAAAGGTTTGATGAGATTCAGATCAATAATATTTTAACAATGTAACAAGCTTTTAAAAATCCCTTTCAAATCATGACTCTAAAAGACACTCATTATTTGTCACATGATGAATTTCTGAGCACTGAGAAAATGAAATAACGCTTAGTTAACTGGCTCACTGGGTAATTCCATATGGTAGATGTTGATAATAATAACCACCATCACAATAAGCAAAACTTCATTTGTCACAAAGTCCTCAGTGTGTAATACGGCATTAACTGTTCCAACATATTTAAGTGAAAAAAATGTACATAAAGTATGTGTGCTTCAGCTAGTACTCAGCATTAAATAAAATACTCAATATCTCATTAGCATCTCTCAACCCATGTAACACCTTTTTTTGTCTATTAGCATGGTAAGTATAGTTAATGAAGATATAAGTTTATAATGCATGTTATAAAAAGAATTCTCAAGTGTTAGTTGGATGACCAGGGTAGAGTGAGAGGCTATTCTTGGGAGTATAGGAATATTACTAGTACATTATCAAGGGAATAAAGGAGAAAAGTAAAAAAGAAGAGGAGGAATAAAACACACAGAAATTAACCTTAATGTTGTAATTATGACAAATCTGACGGGAGCATCACTTGCAAATTTTCTCTCCACACATGTGTATGTTGGAGAGTAGCCACTCACGCATTTTGAAGAAAACAGCTTAAAATGTTAATCTTAGTTTTTCTAGTATTCACTTATAATGAAGAGAGTTAGCCTTGCTAGAGTAGAAATTCAATGAGAAAGAAATGGAAGTATTCTCATTTGAATTTCCAAAATAGGTTCTTGAATCCTACATCAGAAAGAAAAATTGTGAAAGTTCTTTTTGTTTTGTTTTGGGAAAGCAAGATATGGTTGAGGGAATAACTTCCCTACCATAAAGAAGGGTAGTGCATAAATGTTTAACAAAATACTGCAGAGAATCCTGGAAAAACCAAGCTGACCCACCCTCTTCAGACACCAAACAAATTTCATGTGAGGAGGAGAAGAGAATGGGTAAGATGTGAACATGGAAAAACCAGTAGGAGCCTAAGATGAGGAAATGTAACAGGGACATCCTAGTGGATAAGATTGGAGAAAACTACCCGGGAAAATCATGGACAGCAGAACTCATATACCTATAAGCAGTGTCCATACATCCAAATCAGCATCAAGGCATGGCCTGGAACCATATGGCACCAAGACCAGGAACATAATGCAACCTAAATGTCCATCAACAGGTGAATAGATAAAGAAGATGTGCTACATATACTCAACAGAATACTACTCAACCATAAAAAAGAATGAAATAATGCCATTTGCAGCAACATGGATGGACCTAGAGATTATCACACTAAGTGAAGTAAGTCAGAAAGAGAAGTCAAATACCATATGATATCACTTATATGTAGAATCTAAAATATGACACAAATGAACTTATTTACAAAACAGAAACAGACTCACAGACATAGAAAACAAACTTATGGTTACCAAGGGGCAAGGGGGCCAGGAAGGGATAAATTAGGAGTTTGGGATCAGCAGATACAAACCACTATATATAAAATAAACAACAAGCTCCTCCTACTATAGCACAGGGAACTATTTTCAATATCCTGTAATAAAACCATGATGGAGAAGAATATGAAAAAAAAAATATATATATATATACATAAAACTGAATCACATTGTTGTACATAAGAAATTAACATAACATTGTAGATCAACTATACTTCAATTTAAAACAAAAACAAAAACAAAAAAAGGACCGAAATGGGGACAAGCCAGCGCTGGCAGAGTCACTATCACCATTCAAGTGACCACCACCATCACAGAGCACCTGTGTTGACATTAACCATTCCCATTACTACTTGATGGGATTCTCCTATACTGTTCCCTGAGTATCACCAGTGGCTTGTCCTGCAGAGGTGAAATCTCAAGGTTAGAGACTTAGCCAAAATTAAGTGAACTGCTCCAAGTGGAAATTCCCTTTCAATGGCCCTATGGTCTCAAAAAACCTGTTCCATGAATCTCAAAAAGCTTGTGGTTTTATGGAGAGGAAAGGTTCCCAGCAGTCCCTGCACTGGGGTCATACTGGGCAGTGGTAAAACTCACTCCAGTTACAAATGCAAATCAGTTACAAATCAGACCAGCCTGTCCCTCTCCACTGGCCTCTATGGATCCCCGTTCACCTCTTCTATTCCACTGGCTACAAATCAACCCATCTATTCTCTTCAGCTTCAGGTACAGAAAGCTACTGCTTCTGAGAAAATGGCAATCTGAGAGACACTAATATCACCTCTGATGCTGAGAATCCCACCCAGCCCCACTTGACTATCCCATGCCTTTACAATTTGACCATCACAGGGACAATAAGAGTAAAAGAAATTCATGATAGATCTGAGAATATTAACTGGTAATTGATAGAAATAATGATATACAATCATAGGTCCAAAATCAAACAGAAGTTAGACTTAACATTCTGTCACTGTTAGTATCTCTAATTGTTATTGCATATGAGTAGGCTGATTGATAATATTGTTTCAGACTATAAATTAAGGTGCATGCTTTTTATATAATTCAATTTCCCACTTTCTGTGAGGGCACACCTGGTGAACCAGAGCAATAAAGCATAACCATTGAGATGATTTTCATCCCAGGAGATTGTTGTGCAGCATAGAACATTAATTATAGCTACTAAGGAGGGGAAGACAAGTGTCCATCAAACTCTCAGGCTGGGAATAATTACCAGGATTGGCAGGTAAGATCTCAAGGGGAAGGGTTCCTAGAATCTATCTTTTTTTTTTTTTTTTCCCTCTGAACATAAAAAGGAGCCAGAGGAAACCTAATATCTCGTCCTGCTATTATACCTGAAATTTCTATAACACAAAGTTCAAGCATTACATGTGCACTTATGTTAATATAATCTTGCTCTTCCCAAATAGAGAATCTGGAGTTTGGTAAACCAAAGTTTGAAGTGGCTCTGCCAGTTTCTAACTTTAAGCAATGGAACGGGCCTTTTGTCTGCCTATTGAACACACATCTCTTCCTCCTTGGTAAGGGAACCTGACTTCTACTGACATAATTTAGTCCTATGTTAGTCCCAGTCCCCTAGAGGCAGAGAGAAAGCCTCTGCCTTTATCTCAGAGCCTGAGATCAAGATGAAACTGTGGTTATTGGAGAGGTGCTAATTAGGGAAGTAAGTATGAAGACAAGAGAGGAAGCGAGACACGTGAAAGCTCAGAAGATATACAGCTATTTAATACTGTGCCAGTGGTGATGGCTGCTTCACAGGAAGCTCTGAAGGACCGTAATGGGGTGTTCGGCAAGTGCCTGGATTCCATTTCAGGTCCTTGGCAAAGGGGAATCTTCTCCAAGCAGTTCAGTGAAGGGAGGAGGAGGAGGATATGTCCGTCTGATCTCTCCTAACTCGCTTCCCTCACTTCTCACTGATTTATCTAATGGAGGGTTACATCCTCCATGCTTTATGCATTTTGTCCTGGGGCTCCTCAGCAGCTGCTCTGGAAGCCAGACCCCATGTTTCCTCATAACCTGGAAGTGGAGGAATGACAAGAAGGGAACAGAGCACTGACCAAGAGAAAGAGGGAATCGGAGAAAATGCACAGGATTTTATCCAATACCCTGACACTGTGACAAGCCCCAGTAAATGATTCCGGGATAAAGTAGGGCTGGTATAAGTCATTCTTAATAATTCCCTTTATGTGTGCTAGTGATTGATTTAGGAGTGGGCAAGTGTTCTGCACTGGACTCTTTAAAAATGCCCTGGGAGGGCTTCCCTGGTGGCGCAGTGGTTGAGAATCCGCCTGCCGATGCAGGGGACGCGGGTTCGTGCCCCGGTCCGGGAGGATCCCACGTGCCGCAGAGTGGCTGGGCCCGTGAGCCGTGGCCGCTGAGCCTGCGCGTCCGGAGCCTGAGCTCCTCAATGGGAGAGGCCACAACAGTGAGAGGCCCGCGTACCGCAAAAAAAAAAAAAAAAATTAAAAAAATTAAAATGCCCTGGGAAACATTTTGCTTTCCAATTTACTTTCCAATTTAAAAAGAGATAAGAGCCAGAGCATCCACATTTTTCTGTCTCTGTCTTGAATGCCCGTACCTGACCAAATCTAGACTATATGAAAAGGCGGAGTGTCATCGCTGTTAAGGACGTGAGAGCTGGCCAGGCGGCTCGGATCCTGGCTTCGTCAGTTACTACGACCTGGGGAAGGTGCTAGACCTATATCTGCACCATTTTCCTCATCTGTAAAATAACAGTGACAACAACAGCCATCTTATAATATTACCATGAGGACTCAAGAGTTAAGATATGAAAATATCTTAGATTGCAGTGAGCAACAAGAATTATCTATTGTATTATACAGAGATGCTCTCAGTACTTCTAAGGTTTATGGGTGTCCCTTAATTTATCTCCCTGAAGACTGTGCCAGTTATGTCAGTTACTCACTTCGGGCAATCTCAGCACTGCTCAGTGTACGAGGTACTAATAAGTGACATGATCCCAAATACTTGGAAAGTACTAATTTACCTCTAAACGTAAGTACTTTCGGGGTTCCCTGGTGGCGCAGTGGTTGAGAGTCCGCCTGCCGATGCAGGGGACGCGGGTTCGTGCCCCGGTCTGGGAAGATCCCACGTGCGGCTGGGCCCGTGAGCCGTGGCCGCTGCGCCTGCGCGTCCGGAGCCTGTGCTCCGCAACGGGAGAGGCCACAACAGTGAGAGGCCTGCGTATCGCAAAAAACAATAAAAATAAAAATAAATAAAATAAAATAAAAGTACTTTAAAGCCTAAAGAGAGGAGCAGCATATATTGATCTAAAGCATTTTGAATCCCTCAGAATAAAGAGCCCTTATAAATCCAAGATTTTATTTCTTCCCCTACTTCTTTTATTAAGTTACTGGTTGAGTTGAAGCTTTTGAAATGTAATCTGCCCCTCTCTGAACTTAAACATCCTCAGTAAAATTCATATCCTAATGAAAAATATTGCTAAATGTTTCCTCTCTCAATCACCCTGTCAGCCCTAATGTTAGTGTCCTATTTATCCACATTAGACATTTCAGTATTTCAGTTGATTTACATCTTGGCTGCGGCTCTCAGGAAATAAGTTCTTTTATTCATCTATTTTTTTCTCCCTCTAGCTTTCTGCCTTTTGTTCTCTGTTGCCTCAATGTTATAGAAAATATAGCTTATTCATTTTTCAGCATTTTCATTTAAACATATTCAACTTCATTTCATATTATAAAAGTAGAATTTAATAGTTTCTACTACATACTTTGTTCTTTAATAAAAAATTTCACACATCCTCTTTTAAGGGCATAGATGAATATCAGTCTACCCACTACTGTCTCCTTTCATTTTCTTTTAATCCTAGGTGAAATGTACTCGGATAGTAACTATCATTGTCACCATTTTTTTAAAAAAAGAATTCTCTATTCATCCTGAGAAGATTCTTTCTTAAAAGAATGCCTTGGATATTGCTTATTACCAAGACAGTTTGAGAAGCCATATACTTCTTAACGGATTTTCTACTCTGGTAATATTTTTTCAAGAGGCTATTTCAATCTTTTTCTTTTTTTAAAAAAAATTAATTTATTTTTGCTGTGTTGGGTCTTCGTTTCTGTGCGAGGGCTTTCTCTAGTTGTGGCAAGTGGGGGCCACTCTTCATCGCGGTACGCGGGCCTCTCACTATTGTGGCCTCTCTTGTTGCAGAGCACAGGCTCCAGACGCGTAGGCTCAGTAGTTGTGGCGCACGGGCCTAGCTGCTCCACTGCATGTGAGATCCTCCCAGACCAGGGCTCGAACCCGTGTCCCCTGTATTGGCAGGCAAATTCTCAGCACCACCAGGGAAGCCCTCAATCTTTTTCTTTTTTTTTTTTTTTTTTTTTTTTTGGCAGTGCGCGGGCCTCTCACTGCTGTGGCCTCTCCTGTTGTGGAGCACAGGCTCCGGACGCGCAGGCTCAGTGGCCATGGCTCACGAGCCCAGCCACTCCGCGGCTGTGGGATCTTCCCGGACCGGGGCACGAACCCGTGTCCCCTGCATAGGCAGGCGGACTCTCAACCACTGCACCACCAGGGAAGCCCACCCCCTCAATCTTTTAATAAAGGAAAAACTTCATCTAAAGAGTCAGATGTTTAAGCTAGTGATAACACTACCATAAAAATCTTTTGTGATGCTCAAGGTGATTCATTATATGATTGTACCTTTTAAGAAGAAAACTGTCTTGAAGGTACATTTGACATTTTGTTTCACCTTAATGAAGAACTATGATTGTTTAGATTTCAAGGGGAGATGTATAAGATTTACTTGATTGTCTTGTTCATAAAATGACCAAGCATTTACTTCTGTGCATTGTGTTTCTGAGCTCTTGTGCCTAATTATGTAACGTGAACAACCAACGAGAAGGCTGAACATACTTCAGGGAAATTACGAGTAGGCATCGCAAAGTGCATTACTACATTAAAGTGATAAGTACAGGGAGTGAGGAGGGTTTAAGAGGAAGATTTGGATTACATTACTGAACTCTTTTTCCTGTTACATTAACTTGTATTTCTACAGATTTTGTAGTCTACCTTGAGGCTTTTCAGAACATTTTTTTCTGGTCTTGTCAACTTACTTATTCTATTAACTTTTGACAATTTTTTTTCCAGAGCAATTAATTATTCTCCTTGATAATTAATCTTTCCAGTTGCTGTAGGTTTCCCAGAAAAGCTGTATTTTGCCCCATAGACTTTTGAAAAACCTTTATGCTAGCAGGCATTACACTGTTCTTTGTTTTAAACATCTGCCTTTCCTACTGCTCCAAAGCAAGAACTCTTTATATTCTTCTTTACAGCACTAGTTCTTATATGTGATATTTAAAAACATTTTTGAAAAAGGCAGAACACCAGAGCAAAATTATTTAAACAAAATAAGAAATGTATTTATTTTCAAAAGTGAAAATTCCAGGGGTATGTCTGATTTAAATTGGATCACGGGGTCAAAGATTTTATTAACGTTATCATCTTATGCCCCACCCCACCTTGTTCGTTCCCAAGCAGCTATGACCCTCAGGCTGACAATAATCCAGGCTGAGTCCTGATCTGTGCAGGTTAACCCAGAGGCAACGAAAATCTTGTGTCTCAGTTATTCAAACAAAATTCTGAGAATTGCAATTCATCGTCTCTAATGAGGTGAAATCTTACTGTGGCCGCTGTGGCCAAGGGCAAGTATACACCCATCAGTTTTAGCACAGGTCCAACGCCCTCTCTTGGAACATCTAGTTAAGTTGTTTGAGATCTGACAGGGTTCTTACCTGTAGATAAAATACCACACTCACATTGGGTTAAACAGGAAAACTTTTTAAATGTATTAGTAAGAAGCTTAAAGAACTTGACCGACCCTAGGCTTATCTTCCAGAAATGACTTTAAGAACCACAAGTCAAAGTTATCCTAGCAGGACCACTGATACTACTGGCAATACTGAAAACTAAGCTCGCTCTGCCTCAGTCAAGAGCCGCCACCACTGCCCTACCCAGACCTGCACATCTGCTGCTACCTACACCAGTACAACGGTTTCCACGCGCACTGCCATCTCCTCAAATATCAGGGTCCATCTCAAGCAGGTACATTTGACTGATGGCAACAAAGCCACATGTCTGCCCATTAGCATACAGGAGTCATGATAAAAATAGGTGTTTGCTTCTAAATGAGGAAAGAAGAACGAACACTGTGAAGAAGAAATATCAAGAGGTTCAGAATGTGGTAAGAGATACAGGCCAACTGAAAGCTGTGCCTGTACATCTCCATGCAAACATATGGATGAATACTGCAGAATACTTATACCCTATAGAAAATCATATTCTTTTTTCTTCCTTTTTTTTTGTAACCAGTGCATGAATGGTAAGAAAAATTGTAAGCAATAATAATAGTAATATCCTTCATTATCTAAATACTTGACAAGAACTAAGTATACAACACAGTATCTATTAGTTGAATGAGTAAATGAATGAATCTTTCTTAAAATAAAACTGCACTTAGTATATATGTAAAACACCACCAGATGTTGTCACATCTGGTTTTAGAGCACAAAATAAGAAACAAAGCAATGACATTATCAACATAAATTGTGACAATATTTATATAGCATGGAAATAAGACAGTTTTAAGCTATTATCAGCATATTTAAACATGAAGGATATTTTACAGCAGATTAAATTCAATAGACACTTGCCATAATAATTCCCAAATGACAAATTTTAATATGAAATTCTTCACAGGGCCATTTAATGGAGATAATGGCCTCCTTTATGGATTTAGAGGAGTCAGTAAACATATTTAATACAGACAACTGAAATTACAGACAAGATCCCTAATGTTGTATAATCATCTATTAATGATCTGCTTTAAAGTACAGAGCTGCAGTTTTGGCCACATTCTGACTTCTTGTCCTCTAAAATTACAGCAGATTTCAAGCCTTAGCCTTTCAATGTGCCCCCAAGAAGCAGAAGAACTAATAAGGCTAGGGACAAAATTACAATCTCACAAACACAAACGGTTTGGCAAAAACTGGCACTTAGTTCTCATGTCATGAGAACTTTTTTTTTTTTTTTGCATTAGGTCTGAATAGTAACATCATGGGGTCCATGGGAAAGAAGGCATTGATGAAGGAAGAAGACACAGATAAATGTAAAGGCATCCCACGTTTACAGACTGTAAGAATTCATATTGTTTAAATGTCTATACTATCTAAAATGATCTACAGATTCAATGCAATCCCCATTAAAATCCTAATGCCATTCTTTAAAGAAATAGAAAAATAAAAAGCACTAAAACTCATAGGGAACTACACAAGACTCCAAATGCCAAAGCAATCTTGAGCAAGAAGAACAAAGCTGGAGATTTCACATTTTCTATTTCAAAACTTACTACTAAAGTACAGTAATCAAAACATCATGACACTGGCATCAAAACTGATATATGGACCAATGGAACAGTACAGAGAGATTGAAATAAATCTATGCACCTACAGTTAACTGATCTTCGACAAGGGTGCCAAGAAAACAAACTGGGGAAAGGACAGTCTCTTCAATAAATGGTGTTGCAAAAACTGGACAACCACGTGCAGAAGAACGATTTAACCTTTATCTCACGCCACACAGAAAATCGATTCAAAATGGATTGAAGAATGAAACGTAAGCTCTGAAACCCTAAAACCCCTATAAGAAAACAGGAAGAGCTTCCTGATACTGGTCTGGACAATGATTTTTTAGATATGACACCAAAAACACAGGCAGCAAAAGCAGAACTGGACAAATCCAATTGCATCAAGCTAAAAAGCTTCTGTATAGCAAAAGAAACAATCAGCAAAGTGAAAAGGCAACCCACGGAACAGGCAAGAATTATTGAAAACTATGTATCTGATACTGGATACCTTATCAGATAGCCAATATCCAAAATACGTATATCCAACTCAACAGAAAAAACAACAACCCTGATTTTAAAATAGAAAAAGTACCTGAACAGACAGTTCCTAAAAGAACATACACAAATAGCCAATAGGCATATGAAAAAGTGTCCAGTTTCACTAAACAGGGAAATGCAAATTAAAACCACAATGAGGTATCACCTCACACCTGTTAGAATGACAATCATCAATAAGACAAGAGAAAACAAGTTTGGTGAGGGTGTGGAAAAAAAGGAACCCTGTACACTGCTGGTGGGAGTGTAAATTGGTAGAGCCATTATGGAAAGCAACATGAGTGCTCCTAAAAAAAATTGAAAATAGAAGTACTACATTATCTAGCAGTCCTAATTCTGAGTATATACCCATAAGAAACAAAAGCAGTATCACAAAGAGATATCTGCACTCCAATATTCATTTCAGCATTATTCACAATAGCCAACATATGGAAACACTCTAAATGTCCATTAATGAATGAGTGGATAAATAAGATGCATGATACACATATAATGGAATATTACTCAGCCTTATAAAAAGGGAATCCTGCCATTTGAGACCTCATGGATTAACCTGGAGTCCATTATGCTAAGTGAAATAACCCAGATGCAGAAAGACAAATTCTATATCATCTCAGTTATATATGGACTCTAAAAATAAACTCACAGAAACAGAGTAGAAAGGTGGTTATCAGGGGCTGGGGGAGGTGGAAACAGGGAGATGTTGGTCAAGCAGTAAAAAGTTTAAGTTACGCAAGATGAGTAAGTTCTGGAAAGCTGGTGAACAGAAATGTGACTGTAGTTGACGATATTGTATTGTGTACTTGAAATTGGCTAAGAGGGTAGATCTTGGGTGTTCCCCCTGGGGAAAAAATAAGAGAGAGAGACAGAAGGGGGAAAGGTGAGGAAAGACGAAGAGAAAGGGGGAAGAGAAAGAAAAATGGTTAAGGTGTGAAGTAGTGGATATGTTGACTGACTTGGTTGTGGTGAATATTTCACAATATGTACAGATATCAGGTCATCAGTTTGCAAACCTTAAATATATACAATTTTTGACTGTCAATTATCCCTCAATTAAAGCTCGGGGAAAAAAAGAAAAGGGGCTAATAGAAGATTTTTACTTATTTGGATCTTGGTGCGTAATACTTTCTTCTCATGAGAGCACGTAGTAGAACTGTATGAAAGAATATCCTTGCTGGGAGATGCTCCTAACCTTCAGAGGCCAAGCAACATGAGGCGGAGACCAGGTAGGGTCAGTGGTCTGGTGGTGAATGGGGGTGAGAATAGTTCATTCATGATTTGTGTTTTGTCTTTTTTTTGCTTTAGGTAACAGGAGAAAAATTAAGAGGCTTTTTGCTGTCTACTGAAAAACCCATAAAACACACATAGTTAATGGTGAAATATTTAAAACATTCTTTCTTAAACTAGAATAAGACAAAAATCCTGCTGTCATCACTTTTATTTGACATTGTAATGGGGGTTCTAGCATAAAATGAGAGAACACAAATGAAAGAAAACTGTGAAATAAGAGGTATGGGGGACGTCATCAACTATTCTGGTAATAGCTTCCTCTTAATCTGCAAAATGCATGTTTTAGTAGTATCCTTTCAGTGGTTCAAATATGAGGTATGCGTATATATTTCTCAATGAATGAAATATTTCATATATGTTTAATAAAAGAAAAGCAAAGAAATGTTAGAGCACTTTAAGAATGAAATACAAAACTAACATTGAAATCAGAATAAAGTAGCTTTATACTTATTTTAAAAAACATTAACAGAGGCTTTTTTCTTTCTGCTTTTTTTGTTTTAAGCTTTATCATCTTTGTATCAAACAAGATGCTTGTTTTGAAACTCCAATGAACAAAACTGAACTAAGCATGTATTTTTGAGAAAAAAGAAAGGATACGGCAGGTATCTGGATAAATATTTGGGTACTAACCCTGGATGGAAGATTTAGATAAAAGCCACCCAAAATATCTCTAAAAATTCACTTTTTAAAAATTTGGTATTTTCCTCTAAGCAAGAAATGCAGTAGGTGATGAGCTTGAATCAGAAAAAGTGATACTTATTCATCTCGTAACTGATTTAAGAATCCCTTTTATTTTACTTTCACTTAATAAGTTGTCAATATTTCTCAACGAGAGTTCCACATTAAGATCATAAAACTGTCAGCAAATAGAGTACTCTATGGTCAATTAGAATTGGGAAAAAAACACATAATCCTCCTGCACAGATACAACATAATCCACACATTAAATTCTGTGTGAATTTCTGACAATAAAAATATTACACTTAGACAAATTATGAGGTTTTATTTCTTTCACATAAAAGCCTGTGTAAAATCTCTTTCTGTTCATCTAGCTTCACAAAATTCATTTACTTAACATAATTTACTATGACTCTATAATGTGAAAGCTCAGTGACACAGTTAATAATAAAAAACTTAATGATTCTGTGTATCTATTGTGCACATTTAGAAGAAATGCCACCTATGGCTAAAATACATTAAAATCCTATTTGCTCCTTCATAACTAATCATTGCTTCTATATCTTGCTATATAAATTTATTTGGATAAAGGAAATACTTTTTAAGTTATGTGCTTCTCAATGAAAGCCACTAGTAGTAGGAAATTATTCCATAGTTTAAACTCAAATTCTCATAACTCTTAGCTTTGTTTTCAGGAGAGTAGGCTTTGATGTAATCACATAGAGTCACATTTTTCTGAAAAAGAAAAAATCTTTTAAAGTATTTCTACTCAACAAAATAAATTTTACTAGGAAGAAACCAATTAACCAAAGCACTTTTTTTATTCTTTAAAAGTTGTTAGTAAGTTTTTCCCCAATAAGAATAATTCTTTTTAAATTAATTTTTGATTGAGTGAGTCAAATCAAAATATTAAACAGTCTGGTGGGTACAGAAGCAGTGATAGTGTATACTAGCATTTTTTTAATTTAAATATAGAATAATAATAAGATTTAAATTAAAATTTCCAATGATGCATTTAACTTTAATAAGATTTTGGCAATGTTAAATAAATGCCAATGACTTCCCCAAATCATATTTTAGTATACAATGATAGCTATGATTATGTATTAATTACATGCATTTGACGTTCTTAATGACTATTAAAAAATTAGAATTTGAGAGTTGTAGTCAATATGTTGTAATACAACGAACAAAGGAATGAGACTAAAGGTGACTGACTTCTGGCTGATTTGAGTAGATCACATGCCATCGTATTCTGGAGCAAGAATATCAAATCATTAAAATAAATTCCAAATTTCTTAATTAAAAAAAAATAACAATACTGACACATTTAAAGACAAATACTGAAAATAGCTACTGATTTCTGCTGACCAAAGAACTTTAGAATTCATTTTAATTCCTCTCAGCTTTTAAAAGGTTCACTAATTGTTGAACACAAAGAGTCTCTGGATTACTCACATTTTATAAGGTAAGAAAAAGTCACCTATTAAAGAGTAATAAGTACCACTATACTCACTCACAGTAATGAGAATTTGTGTGTGCCATTTCCTAAGAGGGCCACCAAAAGGTCAACTGTTTTACAAAAAGTGATTCAATTAAAAAAAAAATAGGCTAGAAGGACTGCAAATCTACTTAAAACAAATGAAAATATATAGATTGTGTGTGTGCACACGTATGTATATATGTGTGATATATATATACATATTCTTTGGAAATATTATTTTAAATTATACCAAAGTACAGCTAATGTTGAAAAACTGATTCTGAGTGGTTGAAGAGTTGATACAGACACTTTTAGCTCTTTTTGGAGTATATGGACCATTGCTGTATATATAATTTCATAGTAAAGTTTGCTCCATTTGATCAAAGTATAGAAATCTACTGATTCTTGCTGCTGTCTCCCCCTCTCCATATTGCTAATCAGCTTAATTCTAATTTTAACCACTAAAGATGTGGAATAACCAAAGCAATATTGAGAAAAAGAACACAGCTGGAGGTATCATGCTCCCTGACTTCACACTACACTACAAAGCTAATCAAAACAGTATGTTACTGACACTAAAACAGACATGCAGGTCAATGGAATAGATAGAGCCCAGAAATAAACCCACTTACAGGTGGTCAATTAATCCATGACAAAAGAGGCAAAAATACACAATGGGGAAAAACAGTCTCTTCAATAAGTGGTGTTGAGAAAACTGGAAAGCTATGTGTAAAAAATCAAATTAGAACACTTCTTCATACCATATATAGAAATAAACTCAAAATGGATTAAAGACCTAAATATAAGACCAGAAACCATAAAACTCCTAGAAGAAAACATAGGCAGTTCACTCTTTGACATAAGTCTTTGTATTTTTGTGGTTTTTTTTGGGATCTGCCTCCTCAGGCAAGGGAAACAAAAGCAAAAATAAACAAATGGACCTAATTAAACTTAAAACAAAGGAAACTGTCAACAAAACAAAAAACAACAAAACAACAACCTAATGAATGGGAGAAGATATTTGCAAATGTTATATCTGATAAGCGGTTAATACCCCAAAATATATAAAAGAGCTCATCCAACTCAATATCAAAAAAATAAACACCCAGTTAATAAATGGGCAGAAGACCTGAATAGACATTTTCCTAAAGATGACATACAGATGGAAAACAGGCACATGAAAAGATGCTCAACATCACTAATCATAAGGGGAATGCAAATCAAAACCACAATGCCATATCACCTCACACCTGTCAGAATGGCTATCATCAAAAAGACAAGAAATAATAAATGTTGGTGAGGATGTTGAAAAAAAGCGAACCCTAGTACACTGTTGGTAGGAATGTAAATTGATACAGCCAAAATGGAAAACTGTATAGAGATTCCTCAAAAAACTACAAATAGAACTACCATATGACCCAACAATTCCACTTTTGGATATTTATCTGAAGAAAACAAAAACACTAATTGTAAAAGATATATGAACCCCAATGTTCATAGCAGCATTGTTTATAATATACATACATACAATGGAACATTACTCAGCCATAAAAAAAGAATAAAATTTTGTCATTTGCAACAACATGGATGGACCTGGAGGGTATTATGCTTAGTGAAGTAAGTCAGACAGAGAAAGACAAATACTGTGCGTTATCACTTATCTGTGGAAACTGAAAAACAAAACAATGAATGTATATAGCAAAGCAGGAACAGTCTCATAAATACAGGGAACAAATGAGTGGGGAGAAGGGTGGGAGGAGGGGCAAGATAGGGGAAGGGGCCTAAGAGGTACAAACCACCAGGAATAAAATAAATAAAACACAAAGATGTAATGTACAGCACAGGGAATATAACCAAT
The DNA here is from genome assembly GCF_026419965.1 of Kogia breviceps. Taxonomy (NCBI): domain Eukaryota; kingdom Metazoa; phylum Chordata; class Mammalia; order Artiodactyla; family Physeteridae; genus Kogia; species Kogia breviceps. Next base: position 9,782,860 of record NC_081310.1, on the reverse strand, counting down.
ATTTTACAATAACTTTAAATGGAGTACAATCTATAAAAATATCAAATGACTACATTGTGTTTCTGAAACAAATAACATTGTATGGGTTGCCCGAAAAGTTCTTCGGGTTTTTCCATAAGATGTTACATAAACAATACTTTAATTAAAAAAATAAATAAAATCATATAATTTACTAATTTTCGATTCTGTCCATTGTTTTTTTTTTCTTTTTAGTTTGCATATTTTTTTCTTCATACTGTAGAATTTTTTTGTTTTTTTAAAGAAGGGCTAAAAGTCCCTATGAATAGTTTTAAAAGAGATCTTGGAACTTGAAGGAAACAATTGAGTGTTAGCTCCCACAAAGTCACCTGAGATGCAGTAAAAATATTTTACATACATTAACATTGAAAAGATAGATTTTAGAAATTACCTCTCGTAATATTTTAGATCCTTTGACTTTTTTTTTGACATTTTAAGTGATGGCAAATATCTAGCCATGGAAATAATACTATTAAAAAAAATCACATGAAGTTAAGATGACGATGAGTAACACTGTACTTTTAAAATCTCTTCCTCAATTTTGTCTCAATCACACATATACTCACACAGAAACACACACACACTCACACACCCCTGCAACAGTAAAAATATGATTATAAAGAATTAAATCTGATTTTGAACAGATATCAAACTCTAAATTAAAATCAATATCAAAAGAAATATTATCAAAAAATGTAAGCAAATGTAGCTCCATATGACTAGATAATGTAATTACTCTTCACGGAGATCATACATACACACACACACAGACACACACACACATTTATATACATACGATTTTTTAATCTATAAAATAAAATAAAATCAACCAATTTACTTTAGCATACCTCATATGTTTACTCATTCCTAATATTCATTTGATTTCTCTGGACATTTAAAAAGATAAGGGTCCACGCTGGTTAAGCACTATAAACTCATTTTAATTATTGTCTTAGGTGAACTGACCTGCTTTCCATTTTCATTCCTCAATCTCAGTCATGGCTAGCTGAGCTCAACTGGCTATGGAACATTTAGCCTAACACCAGACATTTATGGGTGAGACATTTAAAAAAATATTTTTAAGACACTTCTGTGGCACAGCTGACTGTGGCCCTTTGTATTAACCTGCATCTGATTTCAAGTCTGTTATTTTAAGATATACATAGTAAACAAGAGATGATTTCAATTTAATGCAATCATGCCTTAAGGAGGGTTGCTTGGCTTTTATTGTTTAAGAAAAGAGATAGATGAGGAGAATAACTGAAGAAAACTTGAAACATCTGTAACACTTTCAGATTATAGATGTCCCCAATTAAAGTTATACAAAATCCAAATTAAAACACTTGCTGGTAGAGCAGTGGAAGGTAGCAAGTTTCCTAAAATTTCTTGAAGGATTTGAAATCTGGATATAGACTCTCATTCCTTAGTTTTTCTACAGTAATATCACAAGCAACAGGTAAAATATTCCTAATCACTCAAAAGACATTTCTATTGTGACATCAACTTGGAGTTTTATGGAAGGTAAAACTGAATTAAATTTTACAGTATTAAGATCGCTCTAAAACTATAAAGAAAAGTAATAAGCCACGCCCAAAGGCCTTCTGAAATAAAAGTGGACGTAAAGACTATTAAAAGACAAGTTCTTTCAACATTACACCAGAAAGTAGGGTCTTCTATTTCTCTAGGTCCTCAAGGCTAAAATTTAAACGTGACCGCCACTGTTAGAAGGCCCTGGCAATCAGGTCCAAGAAACACAGAGAAACCAGACAGTGACCAAAAAACCACCCTGCTTTCCTTCTGGGGCAACCAGCAGATTATATTTAAAATTATTTTTAAGAGATCATTGTCTAATACTTCTATTCAATAACAATCACGTTAATTTAGTATCTAATATATGCCAGGGATTGTGCCAAACACTGGAGAGTCAGAGATGAACACGACATGCAAAGAATTTAAAAAGAATCAGAAAGAGAGACAAATTATAAATGCAATGCCAGAAAACATTTTGTAAAAGGTGCGTGTATGTGCGTGTGTGTCTGTGTGTGTGTGTGTGTGTGTGTATGTGTGTGTGTGTGTGGAACCTAAACTGGTTTGCAAGTGAGGGGTGAAGGAACAGTGAATGAATGCAAAATCCTTCTGAGGGAAAAAAAAATGTTTTTTTTTTCAGGAACTACAATATGGTGAATATGATTGAAATTTGTAGAAAATGGAAAAGTACTAAAAAAAAAGTTTCAGAATTGCGTAGCAGTCACATCATATAGTGTTTGCTCAAGTTTGGTGGGGGATTTTGTCTGTTTTTTACTCTAAAGGCAATGACAAGTCACTGAAGAGCATTTTAGCAGAGCATGATGACCAGATTTATCTGGAATCTCTGGTTCACTGTGGTTTGGGATTGGGATAAAAGTGAATGATCAAAGACCAGCTAGCATGCACTTAGTTTACAGTAATACAGGGAATTGATAATGATATCTTGGAAGAATTGGGTACCAGGAGAGTGTCAAAAACACAGGTGTAGAATTGGTAGGATTAATGATTTAGATTGATTGGCTATAGAGAATGTGTGAGAGGGAGGTTTTCAAGATGACTCACGGGTTTCTGACAAGAGTAACTAGAGGTGATCAGTAATTGTAAAGCAGGGGAAGATCTTGAAATGATAAAATCTAGTTTTCTGCTTCCTTTTATTCACAACAAAGGTATCACAGTCTTCCAAACCCATAAGCATGAGAGATTAGCCCGACCATAAACATATTATCCAAGAGATGACAAAACAGTCTTTGCTTATTATCGCTAGTTACAATTGTAAAATATTCTTATAATTTTAAAATAGAAATCTTTAGGGTAAATTGGGTATTAGGAAAGTGAGAGAAAGTATAATAAAATTTCAAGATTTTCATCTTGGACCCTGTGGTTAATCCTTAACATACAATGAGAATATATTAATGCTATCAAAGAAGAGTTCTGTTTCATAAAGTTCAAATTTTACATGTCCTAGTAACAGCCAAATGAAAATGTCGGGTATGAAGTCTGATAGGTCCTGGAGCCTGCAGGACAGTTTTAGTTGTATCTGCTTATAAGTGGTTTTTAAAGCATGGATGTGGATGAGAAAACTCATAAAAAGGTAGTGTGAGAACAAAGGAGAAACAGGGAACTATCCCCCTCCCCCAAGAAAAAACACAACTGAAAAAGTGAGCAAGTTAAGAGGAGAACGTGAAGGAGAAAAGAGTCCTAGAGTTTCAAAAAGGACATGGGGTAATGATGCCTTCAAATCCAAGGTAAGAGAGCTCCAAAAAGCACAGACAACTGTGTCACTGTGGTAGATGATTATTAAAAAACGTCTGCGATTATATACCCCTTTTGTCACCAGCAAAGCCTGTTAACAATTCCCGGGAAATAAAAATAGAATCTGGGTAATAAAAGGAAGTCTAACCCTCTTCTGTTCCTCCGTGCTTCGTCTACTTTCAATTGCTCGCAGGGTGGGCATGCGCAGAGGCCTGGCGCCCGGCGCTTCAAGCACCAGAGCTCCTGGTGCGCAATGGCTGCTCCGGGACCTCAGCTCAGGGCCGTGCGCAGAGGCCGCTCACGACCCTCCGTCCAAGATGGCGATGGCAGGCCGTGCGCAGAGGCGCTGCACCCCGCACCCTCATCTGAGCTGTGAGCAGCGCAGCTGCACCCGCCCCGCGAGAAACCCGCCCGCAGCCTGTCCAGCGAGCACGTGCTCTAGAGCTGACCTCACACCGATCCACTCTCTGATCCAAGAATAAAGCTCTCCTTTGCTTCCGAACCCAGCTCGTTCTCGTTCCGTCGGCAGGAGGCACAGAAGGGTGCGTAACACCTTATTTACAGCCTTTTTCAATATAATTTTCACAGCTCTTGCCACGTAGGGTGGATTTTCCCCCCACTCCTGGAACCTGGGCTAGGTCTATGACTTGGCTTTGACTAACAAAATGAAGGGAAAACATCACCTTGCAAGTCTGTGTCCGGCCCTCAAGAGGCCTTGCTGCCTTCATTCCTTCTCTCTGCCTTCACAATGGGAACAAGTCAAACCAACAAAACCCCTTAAATCCGAGAGAGCCTGGACTGGAACAAATGCACGTAAATGTTAAGTTCGTGTTGACCGTACACAAGAATGGCCACCAAGGTGACACAGAAACGTATGACAAATAAATGTTGCTCTGCCATTTTTTAAATGATACAAGCATGTATTTCATTGAACTTGAGTAAGATGAGAAAGAAAATTAACCATTTAAATTGTCATTTTTATCATTTTTGAGTTAATACTTGTTTTATTATGGCGGTATTAACAGAAGTCAGATAGTAACACTCTGGAGAGAAAAAATGGAGGTTGGGGAAAAGGATGAAGGTCAGAACCAGAGCTCCTGGAACATTCTTTAGAGAACAAACTTCAGTCATTGGAGATTTGCGAAGGGTTTCCCCAAAACACTGAGTGCTCTCCAAGCTATTTACTGTGACTCTAGAATTGTCCCTATTGATGAGATGGAAATGACGAGCATGGTTTTATTTGACTGGACAATAAAAATGTAACCTGCAAAGGCAAGATGAAAAGAGGACTTAGACAGTGAAGGACAAATACTGTATGATTTCACTTATATGTGAAATCTAAGGAAACAAAACAAATGAACAAACATAACAAAACAGAAACAGAGTCATAAATACAGAGAACTGAATCATTTTGCTGTACACCTGAAACTAACACAACATTGTAAATCAACTCTACTCCAATATAAACTAAAAAACTAATAATAATACAGAGAACAAATAGGTGGTTGACAGAGAGGAAAGGAAGAGGAAAGAAACGGGTGTGGGAAACTAAAGGGCACAAACTTGCAAAATAAATGAGTCACGGGTATGAAATGGACGGCGTGGGAAATATAGTCAATAACTATGTATTATCTTTGTATGGCGATGTATCTTAACATCCTGGTGATCAGTTTAAAATCTATACAAATATCGAATCATTATGTTGTGTAACAGGAATTAACATAGTGCTGTAGGTTAATTATACTTCAAAAGCAGACAGACAAACTCACTCAGAGATCAGATCTCTTTTCAATGGGGTGGGGGGTCAGGGGAGGGCAAACTGAATGAAGGCAGTCAAAATGTACAAAATTCCAGTTATAAGTAAGCACCAGGGATGTAATGCACAACATGATAAATATAATTAATACCGCTGTATGTTATATATGAACGTTGAGAGTAAATCCTAAGAGTTCCCATCACAAGAAAACACTTTTTCCTATTTCTTTAACTTTATAAACCTATATGATATGTTGGATGTTCACTAAACTTGATAATCACTTCATGATACATGAAAACCGAATAATTATACTGTACACTTTAACACAGTGCTGTACATCAGTAAAACTGGGGGGAAAATGCCAAGGCAAGATGAAAAGAGAACTTATTAATAAAGAACAGAGTCAAAGGGGAGAACTTAGCTTACAGGAAGGAAGGGAATTAGATGACTGGGAATAGTAATATAGTTAAAACAATAACTGAAAAACAAAATAATGGTCCAGAACAAAAGAAAGGGCTCCCAGCATAAATCAGTTCACAAATACTTGTGAAAATATTCGGAATCAGGTAGTCACACAATTCCCTTAACCAGATGAGGAAATTGGGGGTCACCAACATCATTTATCTTCGCAAAGTTTACACAACTAAGAAAAAACTAGGATTACGTCCCATAAAGTTGTTTTACTCAAAATTCACTGGCAAGTTTGGAACTCTTATCTCCGTTTGCATCCAAGAGCCATGCCAATATCAATGGATGCTTTTCCTTACAAGATGTTTACTACAACTGAGGAGCTACAAAATTTAGTTCACCAATCAGTGTTCCTTCTCTGAACATTTTTTTCTATTATAAGAAACGCTTTTAAGTACATTCCCATACTTTGAACAAGGAGTACGAATGAATACCATTAACGAAAAGTATACTGAAGTTTATTGTGTCTTTAATAGTGATGATATTCATGTTCAGTGGTAATATGGTTATTAACATTAAATTCCAATGCAACTGAAACTGAATTTCTTTGGTTGACTAGAGGTTCAACTCACAAAAACCTTAGTATATTAAGTTTTCAAAGCTATATCTATTAAAAATGCTTCTGTTTCCCCTTCTTTATTAGAAATTGAAGCCCTCATTATCTTATGTAGAGAGAAGTAAAGCACTGCAGGAGACTGTCGCCTGCATTAGACGTGAGGTGACACTTCTGATTAGGGAAGAGGGGATACTCATGTTCTCTATTTGCATTTGACTCAGAGAACCTCAGGAGAGATGAAAGACAACTCTGATTCAGGAAAGCGTTCAGACTCATTGAATTGTTAGAATTACTTTGTTCAAAACAGCCTCCAGAGATATAAGTTATGTCATGAACCTAATTCATAGAGTGACAAAGGGTACCCATTGTGCACCTGTACCTTTCAAGCTCAATCGTTGTTAAGCTTAATAATGAGCCTCTGATTTGCTAAAAGGCCCAAACAAGGCTGTGTGTTTAGGAAACCTGATGTATCATTCACTCCTTAAATGCAACTGTGTAGGGTAAAAGGGGTGTAGAAATTGCAGATCTTGTTCTAATGTGGAACTAGAATGAAATTGATTTTCAGTGGAAATATTCTGAGCCAACGGTAAAGCAAGAAGATCCCATAGCAAATACAAATAGTAAATGATTAAACAAAAAGATATTCAAAGAGAAATTACAGTATATATATTATGAAGTCTTCACTCCAATTCTAATCATTAGATTCTTCTGCATATAAAAATATGCATATTTCTAAAAACATTTTAGAAATTTCAGGAAGAACTCTCTTCTGTATGAACACTCCTGCAGTGGGTGATGCTTCTCAAGATCATTAGTATTTCCTAAATTTTTTATTATATATTTATTGCCTGATACTTTCATACAATTCTCTTGCTGCCATTTCACAAAATTCTGTCTCAGAGATTCAATTCCGTCAATCTCACTGGTGTATATAATTGATAATAGATTACAGGCAGATTTTTTTTTTTAATTTTAGGTATTTTTAGAAACTATTAGTAGATGTTCTATGATAAATACACATGATGTGTGTGTCTATTCCGCCTCCATCCATGAGATATAATGCATAATAGCTCTGAGAATGATTTTATTAAATAATTAATTATTAATTAAATAACTAAATAAAATAAATTAATTATTTAAATAATAATTTAAATAAAATAATTATTTAATTTGCTTAACCAATGTTTTTTCAAATTATTTAATAATGAAATATTACACCTCTGTCTCCTCCTCCCTGCCACAGTTACCAATTAACGTCTTGATGAAGGATATTTGTCAATATATTATTGTGGGAAATCCTAAAGTGTTATCACTCTTGGAAATAATAGCTTTAAATGGGCAGAATCCTTCCAAATTCAGTAAACAGAAAAGGAATTTATAATTATTGAGCCCTTGCTATGTTCCAGATGTTATATGATGAGCACATTTTATGCTACAGGAGAATGGTGCTTTAAACATTTTAATTCTGGCTTGGAGATATAGCAAGCAGGAAAGGGTGCTGTTCCCACATTTATAACAAGAAAAAACCTGGAAAAACTAAAAACAACAAGTTCTCATTGGAGAACTGAGGTTGCAGGGTAAACAACTGATCCAAAATATGTAGGGAGGCATTCACCTCCAAGTAGAAACAGGACGGAGGGCATTTACTTACCTGTAAAAGAAAGACATCACAGAACGCTGTAAAACCTGGTGAGAATGGCCAAAGGTCCATTATGGGCTAGTGTAAGAGAATACAGCCTCGGGGGCCATAGGAGGGACGGTATTGAAAACCACAGAGCTTTCTGAAAATGCTTTCCCATGTTGCTGGCTGGAGGAGAGGGCCAGCAAGCCACTGCCCAAATCCTTCCAGTCCTATTTCTACAATTCCCTCTACAGAACAAAAGCCCTACTCTGAAGGCGGAAGGACAATAAACACTGTGCCTTAAGAGCTCTCATAGAAACTCACTGCATCTGGTAGAGAAAATAACTTCAGTCAGTCATCAATCAAGGGAGCAAGCACTGTCCTTCGAGAGGAGCGGAACCCCTTCCTCTGAGGGAAGGGTCAGCATTCCACCTGGAGGAGAAGCAGAGTGCTGTGAAGGCCACGCCCGTGACCCCAGGCTCACAGCGCTGGCCGAAGACTAGGGTTTTATCAGAGCAGCTCCCACCTGCCTCCACCACCGCACTAGGAAGCAGCAGGCAAGACGAGACTGGAGCACCACTGGAAGGGCTGCCAAAGACACAGTCTGCTGGGAAGCAGTGCCAACAGAAGACCAAAAGCCAAGTGGAAAGACTCCAAGCCAACAGGGATCAGACTCTGAGACAAACTCCTGACAAATTAGCCCATCCTGTAAACCCAAGGTGTAGCTAAGGGGATTGGAGTCTTCTCAGGCACTGACCATAGCCAGAGCTATGACTTCAAACCCAGAAAAACGTGCGACTAGATTAACACAGATCCTCACGTAAAAGGCCTTGCAGGAGGGAAAGCATCAGTGAACTTGCGTAGGCTCATAGAAATGTGATGAGACTGAAATGCAAGTAGGAAAAGTAAAACACGCATACACACACATGAAAACACCATTATTGACATAGTAGCCTTACCAACTTGATTTTAATACTGAAGAAACTATCAGGCAAATCTGAAAACTGAAGTATTCTAAAGGAAAATTTAGACTCTTCCAAAACGTCAAAGTCACGAAAGAGAAACAAACAAAAATGGGCAGGGAACCATTCTAGATGAACATGTTTAACAACCAAAGGCAGTAAATTACCTTGATGATTAGATCCTGGTAGAAAGACGAGAGAGGGACTGACAGAGAAAGAAAGAAAGAGGAAAAGAAAAAGTTAGAACAAGAGCAGGAAGAGGCAGAAGGAAGAAGAAAAAGAAGAGATGCCACCACCAACGTCACGGTGAAATTAACCAAGTGTGAAACACTTCATGGATGTTCATTACATTTCTCTTTCAAATTTTCAGTAGGGTTAAAAAAAATTTTAAGATAAAGAGAAAAAAGGAATATGATAGTTGTTTCCTTTGCCTGGCCTTCTTTCTATATAACTGTCAGTATCATGACAGTTTCCTAATCAAATAAATAATTGCTGAATGAAAAAAATGAATGTGTGAATAAATAATATAAAATGCAGTTTTCTTCTGGGGCCCAAACTGAAGGAGAAAAATGTTATACTGAATCAGACTTTCTCTACGCTGTTAAAAAATAAAAACAATTTTTGAGAACACTTTTTCAGTTCACCTGCAGCTCTCTCAAAGCTTCAAAAACCGAACCACCTCAAAGGACACAGACATATTTTATGAATATTAAGTCCAGTCACCATTATTAATTTCTACTTTGCATTTCAAGTTTTCATTAAGAGTAGACAGTTATTAGCTAATAATAATAATCAGGATATTTTCATACACACAAACTATATGGAACGTGAACCACTTGGAACTGAACAACTGAACAATAGTTCAAAAAATCCAGATTAGAACTAAGGTAAAATGATTTCCAGTAAAATGTGGACATCAAAAAAAGCATTTAGAGATAGTTACATAAATTCATCCTCTGGAAATGTAAACTAGTACTTTAGAAGAACCTGGATAGTTTTAGGTACCGGTTGGAAGCAAGAACAAACCAGAAGTCAAGAGGAAGGGAGGACAAATTTGACAAAGTTGAGTAGGAGGTGGAGGAGAGTGGGAAGGACCTGAAAGTGAGGAGAACGAGATAGTACTGTCAAAAGGGGAAAACAGATTTGCATCCCTGGAATATTCTTGTTCAAAGAAAACCTCTTCTAACACCTCTTCTAACATAATTGCACTGCAAAGATGGTTACTACTTTCTAGAAAGTTACAAGAATTTTCAAAATGGTTAAGTAACTTCACTGTTGAAACAATTTCAAGAAACTTGGTTAGATTCTATTCATTACATATAAATTTTGCAAAGTTCAGCTTCTCACATATGGTTTCATACGTAACAGAAATGTTCCAGTATTTGTTTTCCACTTTTAAGTGTGACTTTGTATTCCTTCCTTTCTTTTTTGTAGAGCCTTCTCCAAATAACACTTTTTTTTGTTTTGTTTATTTTTTATTTTTGGGTTTATTTGTGTGTTGGTTGTTTTGTTTGATGTTGCAATTCATTAGCTCTAGTATCAATCAATGATTTATTCAATACTGTGTCATTCCATATACTACGTGTATACCTAAGTGTTAGGGTGTTGGGGCAATTAAACTTTTTCAAAATAGTGAAATGAAATGACCTATAATTTGTGTATATACATATTCATTCTGAAGAATTACCATAATTATCATTCATTTTGAAATTATATATATATATATATGTGTGTGTGTGTGTGTGTGGTATACGGGCCTCTCACTGCTGTGGCCTCTCCCGTTGCGGGGCACAGGCTCCGGACGCGCAGGCGCAGCGGCCACGGCTCACGGGCTTAGTTGCTCCGCGGCATGTGGGATCTTCCCGGACCGGGGCACGAACCCATGTCCCCTGCCTCGGCAGGCGGACTCTCAACCACTGCGCCACCAGGGAAGCCCCTGAAATGATATTTTTAATAGTACCAGCATCAACACAGTAAGCATGTTTATTTTACTGGGTTTTTTTTTTTTTGCATTTGGAAGCAACTGATTTTGAGTTATCATTTGTGCCAACATTCTCATAACACTTTACAAATACATGTGTTCTACCTGCAGCTTTTAATGAGGAATGATTCTGTTCACAGCAGCTACCTCAGAACATCAGTCCAAGCGATTGTGTTTGGCCCACCAAGCTGTTAAATTTTCCTATCATTTATGTGTATTTTTAAGCACTGCCTGCGGCTCTGCTGTTCATTATTAAAAGGAAAGCACTCTCAGAATTTCAACTGGTTTCTTCTGCCTGAGCACCAATTAAAACCTGTTTCATACAACAGTGGAAATGCACTCGAATTCATCACTTTGTAACAGAATTTCTTGGCTCTAATAAGTCTCTTTTTATACATTAAAATATGTATTAGAGTATTTCTCAATTCTGAGGAATTACATCTGATTAGGAGGAAAAAGAAATAACCAAGCTATAGGAATTAGTTGTCTAACCAGGAAAAAGGAAGCTGGCATTAAGTCCAGCCTTTGTCTTAATTAGAATTGTGTGAGGTAACAGTGAGTCATGAACTTGAGTCTAAAGATACTGGGAAAAGGCATTAGTGTGTGATTCTGTGTTGAATAAGAGGGAGAACAGGAGAGGCCTTGATGACAGAATTCCAGGATAACACATAAATATGTGGCAACTAAAAGACAAAATAAAAGAGCAATTCAACAATTTCAGAAAAATGCTGTTTGCCTTTAAAAGGCAGATCAACATGCTTTCAGTATAACTAAAAGAAAAAAACGATGCCTGGCTTGTAACAGGATAACTCAAAAGATTATTGGAAACCTTACTAGCTAGTTAATGCAATAGGAAAAGTGAGAAATTTATCAATGTGTCAATTTATCAATGAGGGTGATATGCCTGATATTCATGAATGAGATTTAAAAAGTTTTTTTAAAAAAGAATTTTAAAAGCATCTAAAACAATAATGCATAGCACTTCTATTTAAACGTTTCTGGACTCATAAAAACCCTGAAAAATCAGTCTATATCAAGGTTAAATTAACTAAAACATGACTCTGCAATTCACATGGACATGAACATAACTTCCTAAGCAGCAAATTCTATCAATTTGTAAACAAAAACATTTATTCTGCAAATATAACTATTGGATCTTTACATAAAAACACACACTGCATATATATATATGTGTGTATAATACTTTTTAACTGGGACAAATCTTTTAAGCACTGGTATATCTGTATTTTGACTTTAGCAATAAATAGTATTGCTTGCTGAGAACAGAGCAGGTTGGGGAGAAACAGGCTGAGGAACAGTCTGAGGGGAATGAATATTCTGTGTCCGCCATGTTACATTGACATCTCCATCCGTGAACACAGAAAATGCTCCGTAGGCCAATGGAGTAAAGATAGCGCTCCGGGGAGTGGTCAGCACTGAAGATGCTGTGTGAGACTTATCAACAGGTACCTGGAACTGAAAGCTTTGAGACTAGACAAGGTTTCCTCAGAAGGAGAGTAAGAGAATGGACATAAATGAGAAGATGGAGGCCAAGGAATCAGCCCAGAGGAAGAGTCAGCAAAGGAAACAGAATTAAGAGTAGCATCACAAACAAAACAAAACAAAACAAAACATAATATGGTTTTAAGAAAGGAGAAAGGTCCATCAACAGATGAATGGATAAAGATGTGGTACACATATACAGAGGAATATCACTCAGCCATAAAAGAATGAAATAATGCCATTTGCAGCAACATGGATGGACCTAGAGATGATCATACTAAGTGAAGTGAGAAAGAGAAAGATGAATATCATATAACATAACTTATATGTTCAATAAAATATGACACAAATGAACTTATCTACAAAACAGAAACAGACTCAGAGACAGAAAACAGACTTGTGGTTGCCACGGGGGGGGTGGGGGTGGCGGGATGGATTGGGAGTTTGAGATTAGCAGATGCCAACTATTATACAGAGAAAAGATAAACAACAAGGTCTTATTGTATAGCACAGGGAACTATATTCAATATTCTGGGATAAACCATAATGGAAAAGAATACAAAAAAAGAATGTATGTACATGTATAACTGAATCACTTTGCTGTACAGGAGAAATTAACAAAACATTGTAAATCAACTATACTTCAATAAAATAAATATTAAAAAAGGAAGAAGAAAGGGTTAAATTTGTTAAATGCTGTTAAGACATTACGGTAAGGACAAATAATAGAACACTGGATTTGGCAATATGTATGTAGAGGTGATGACTTGACAGGAAGAGACTGCAGAGTTATGGGTACTGAAGCTAAACTGTAATATTATATAAAGACAGAATGTGATGAGTGAGAAAATGCAGACTGTGGGCATACAAAACTCATTTGAATAATTTGCTTAGAAGAACAGCAGAGAAAAAAGGACAATAGCTGGAGAGTAACATAAGGCAAAGTGAGGATTATTTAAGAGTTAAGATACTAGAGTAGATTTCTGTGCTAACAAGAATGTTCCAAGTCCAAAGGGCACAAGTTATGACAGGAGAGAGAATGGGAGAATTCATAAACACGGAAACAAAAGCTGCTCATTAGAAAATATTCAGAGCCACATAAAGGTAAGTGATATTTTGTAAAGATAACTCTTAACAATTAGATATTCCATTAATATAATCCTTGTAAGTAGCTAACTCTGATTTGTTTTTTTTTAAGCAACTTTAATTGAAAGAGCATGGACTTAGACTATTAGGGCTCAGAAGCAAATTCTGCCAGTTCAATAGCAGTGAATGCCCTGTAACTAGCATGTGAAAAGAAAATGATTATCTTACATGGTCAAGATAGACGGCAGTCTAGCTAGCCGTGGCTAACAGTTTCATCAAAACCTTCGGGAGAATTTGTAACAAACTATGCACTCTGCACCGTAGTTTGCATTATTTATATGCTACTCGTAAAGTGTATGTAATTAATCCCGAGTATATGTTCAGGGTGGGGGTCAGTATACATCCTTCCACTGCCTTTGTAAATGAACCACAATAAAACAATTTTTAAGGAGAGAAATCAACTGGTAGCCATAATCGTTGTTTGTTTTTTTTTTTTTTTTTTTTTTGTCATTTGTTCGTTGTTCCTATTTTTCCTGGTTTCTGGAGTCCAGAATACATTTGTCACCTTGTTAGAAGTTTCTCTTTGAGTGTGCACAGTGTCTCAGTTAAAATAGGATCACAGTCCAGTGCTGCTCTTTAAGAACGTTTGGAACATACTCCTATTACAACTGGAAATGTGACAGAAAATGTGCCTGGACATTTCAACATTGGTACAGGAATCACTTCATACACTCGCCCTTTCACTCACCAGTCCCTTTTGGTTTACAACTAAACTACTCATTGCTGCATCCTCTACCACGTAGTAACATGAATCCAGACATCTTTCTCATGGCTAACAGGTACTTCCTTAGGACATTAAAAGGGGTTAATCTTGATGTGAACAATGTGAGAAAAGAAAAAAGCAGCACAATAAATGAATAAATTTTATTTCATTTTTCTTCATTGGATCTTGCTTTTTTACCTTTTTTTTGACATTTTGGGATGATACCATGACTTTTCAAGTAACCTTCAAATATTAATAAGCATTCTTATTTTTCAAGTGTTAAATATTCATGTCCAGCTTAATAAAAACTCAAGCCTTATTGATAACACCAAATGCTGGCAAAGATGTCATGCAACAGGAACTCTCCTTCACTGCTGGTGAGAATGCAAAATGGTACAGCCACTTTGTAAGACACTTTGACAGTTTCTTATAAAACAAAACATGCTCTCACCAGATAATACAGCAATCATCTTTCTTGGTATTTGCCCAAATGAACTGACATCATATGTCCACACAAAACCCCAAATCCACATGTTTATAGCAGCCTTGTTTATAACTGCCAAGGCTTGGAAGCAGCCAGGATGCTCTTTGATAAATGAATGGGTGAATAAGCTCTGGTCCATCCAGACAATGAAATATTACTCAGCAGTAAGAAGAAATGAGCTATAAAGTCATTAAAAGCCATGGAAGAGAACGTTATATAGTTGAAACCATACAGTACGTAGAACTTTCAGACTGGTTTCTTTCACTTAGTAATGTATATCTAACATTCTGAGAAAGGCAAAACTATGAAGACAGTAAAAGGATCAGACCAGGGCTTAATGGGGAGGGTGGGATGAATTGATAGAACACAAAGGATTATTAGGGCAGTGAAATGTCTACTACAATGGTGGATACACGTCATTATATCAATTCCTTTGTCCATACCCATAGAGTATGTAACACCAAGAGTGAACCCTAATGTAAACTATGGACTTTGTGCAATTACGATGTGCCAGCGTAGGTTCAACTCTAATAAACATGCTGGGAGATGTTGATAAAAGGGGAAGTCATGCACGTGTGGGAACAGGGGTATACAGGAACTCTCTGTATTTTCCACTCAATTTTGCTGTGAACCAAAAACTGCTCTAAAAATCATCTATTTAAATATGTACATACATACAACAGAAAATTTAAAGGTATACTATCCTGGTTATATGAAAAACATTTTTGATTAAACTGTTGAGATAATTGTAAATTCACTTGCCTAAGAAATAATTCAGAAAGATCCCATGTATCCTCTACCCAGTTTCCCCCAAGGTAACATATAGCAAAACAAAGACACGGATATTGCTATAATGTAATAAATGCACAGAACATTTCTATCACCACAAGAATCCCTCAGATTGTTAAACATTAGGAATTCTGCTCTTAGATTTGATGGAAGTTCTTCCCATACTCTTTTTAAGTATGCCAGCTGACCTTTTAGAGTTACTCCCACTCCCTCTTTAGCCCATGGCAAGGACTAATCTGTTCTTTATTTCTACATATTTTTTTAATTCCAAGAATGTTATATAAATGGAATCATAAGTATGTAGCCTTTTGAGATGAATTTTTTTCTCTCTTGTCCTTGAGATCTATCCACATAGTTGTGTGTATGAATCATCTATTTCTTCTTATTGATGAGCAGTATTCCATGGTATGGATGTACCATTGTTTGTTTAGTTGCTCACCTGCAGAAGGGCATCTAGGTTGTTTCCAGCTTGGGGCTACGAAGAATAAGGCTGCTATAAATATTTTTTAAAAATCAAGACTTTGGACATCACTGGTGGAGCAGTGGTTGAGAATCCGCCTGCCAATGCAGGGGACACAGGTTTGAGCCCTGGTCCAGGAAGATCCCATATGCCACAGAGCAACTAAGCCCATGCACCACAAGTGCCGAGCCTGCACTCTAGAGCCCACGAGCCGCAACTACTGAGCCTGCGTGCCACAACTACTGAAGCTCACACGCCTAGAGCTGTGCTCCACAACAAGAGAAGCCGCTGCAATGCGAAGCCCCTGCTCACCGCAACTAGAGAAAGCCCGCGCACAGCAACAAAGACCCAATGCAGCCAAAAATAAATAAATAAATTTATGAAAAAAAATCAAGACTTTATCCAACCTACATATTTGTGTCTTACAACTCAGGCCGGACACAGGGCAGGAAACCTACGGTGGGTGGGGTACCATGTCAATTTCTACTCACTTTTCAGCTTTACTTCCTCTCCCATTTAGTAGCATGGCTCCTGGGTGGGAGCAATTGGAGATGGTTGATAGAGGGTTTAGGACATATTCTTCCTCCAGGTCACATATTCCTATAATCTGGTTTTGTATATTCTGTGTGGCAGATGCTGGCAGTGGGGGAACTCTTGTAGACTCTTCAGAAAGTTCCCCAACAGGGAATCCTGGACTTGAATTTTCTCAGTTGCAGAGATTCACTCCCCGGGAGCTTGTCTTCAGATAGCACACTCCAACACAGATCACCTCTGTGAGATCCATGTTCCTAGGGCATGCTGCCTCATAAATAGTACCCTTTCAAGCTGATTCAAGCCCAGGTAAATTATCTGATACTTGCTATGGAATAGAGGAAAAAGTAGTTTCTCCTTTGGGAAATTGGATATAAAGTTATCCACATGTTAAAGCTCTCTCTTTCCCCTGTTAACATTAACATGCCTGATTTTCCTTCTTCATCATATAAAATATAGACAGATGCAATTTTCCAGAATTAGTACCTTGTTCAGGAGAGAGATTAGGCATTTGCTATCTTATGTACTGAATTATATACAGCTTATTCAATGTTTTAAAAAATGTTTCTCACTGATTTCCCTCTTATATAACTAATAAAATCATATCTAAAGTAATTGTAAAAATGAGTAAAGTAATTGTATATATTTCATCATGCTTTGTAACAAAAGAAGAAAAACTTATAAATGAATTTGTTATATGACTCAGTTTCCACGTACAAAAAGATGAAATGGACACAGCTAAGATTTACAAATTTATTTATATATTTAGATGGTCAAAGAATATAGGTGTGTATGCACAAAGAACTGCATTCAATATTTTTAATTTTTGAATTATTTTGTGATGATAGCTCATTTAAAAAATATAAAGTACTAAGCTACTGCCTGTACTTACTACCTTAAAACTTTAGCTATTTTGAACCTTTTTTTAGACGCGAGAGAGACAAGATATGCGGATATATGTATACATATAGCTGATTCACTTTGTTATAAAGCAGAAACTAACCCACCATTGTAAAGCAATTATACTCCAATAAAGATGTTAAAAAAAAAATTTTTTTTAGCTATTTTGGTTAAACTAGTGGGATTCACAATAACCTGAAATAGTATTATATGAGACATAAAAATTTACAAAAAGGTACTGAAATCTCAAGAGATGAGACAGCAAGTATCTTCCTAAGGATAGAGATTTTCTGAATAGAATGAGATAGCAAATACAGTGCAATACCTTCCTTTCTGAGTTAGGGCTATACCTCAAATAATTTTTTTGTGTGTGTGTGAGAAAGTAAGTAGAATGTGACCATTGCCTCCAACCACACATACTTACACTAAGCTGTTTAAAAATTATGAGAAATAAATGTTTCAGCCTATTAAAAGTTATTTCAGAAAATAATGTCTTTATTTTTGTGAATGTAGATACATTTTTTTCAAATCACGAATAACCTCAAACTTAAGACAGAGTGATAGTCTCCTGCAGTGTCATGCTGTAATGTGATGCTTGTCAAATCACCTATGTTTGAAGTCATACAGAGAAAGAGGTAGTTGGGCTATAATTTTATTGTTATGTTTACTAGATTTGTTCATCTGTCGAAAAATCAACTCTTTCTCTCTATTGTGTTTATTCTTTTCTTGTAAAAATCTTATCTTATACTGACAGAGATGTTCCTTACATTTTTCACTTGATTTGAAAACTTCTTCATCCTGTCTCTTTCGTTTAATGGCTCAGTGCTTGAAAACAGCATAAAACAAAAATCTTGAACTAAGTGCAGATGTTGCACAAATACTGTACAAGACTGTTTCACCATAATAGGCAAAAATATTGACTGAACGTAACACTGGCAACTACAGTCCTGAAAGAATATGACTTTTCTATTTAGCAATTCAATAAATCTATTTACCACTTCAATCGTTTGTATTTCCAGAAATATTTCAGGAAAACACAGTAGAGTCTTTTTGTATTCATAACTGCATCTCACAAAATTTTTACAACAGCAATATAAATCAATATATAGCTTTTAAAAGTCCTAACTAGGAATACTCAGATACACACACACACACACACTCACTCCACTCCAAATTTGTGACATTTTCAGTGACAAGTAGAAATTTCTGTACTGGTTTAAATAATAAATCTAACAGTGGATGAGTTCTCTAAAACCACACATATGCTATCATAAACAAATACCATGCAGTCACATAGTCTGCCTAAATTGTAAATTAATAATGAAAGCAAAATTAATTTACCTAGGTAATAGAATCCCCAAGCAAAGAATGAAGACTCAAGATTAGAACAAAGAAAGAACTTAAAGGAAAAGAGGGTCATTACACAAGGATAAAAAGTCAAATTATCATTCAGATGGTGTTGAGGTCCAGGGTAGACCACCCCCAAAATGTGTCTCCATGGCATATTGATTATTTTGAATTAAAGTTACTAAGAAATGGCCAGTGCAAGAGGGACAGTCTGACTCTGTCTCCCTGAGAGCAGGAAATAAATCTCTCATGTGAAAGGTGCACTCCCTACATCTGAAGGGAGATGGACACCGTTATCTTATCACTAGAGACAGAATTCAGGGCTGAGAAGCCTATATAAAGAAGTTACAAGGTTTGCTTAATTCACAACCCCACTCCAAACTCTCTTTAGATTCTTCACTGAGTA
The DNA here is from genome assembly GCF_026419965.1 of Kogia breviceps. Classification (NCBI taxonomy): domain Eukaryota; kingdom Metazoa; phylum Chordata; class Mammalia; order Artiodactyla; family Physeteridae; genus Kogia; species Kogia breviceps. The sequence continues at coordinate 9,763,950 of NC_081310.1, read as the reverse complement.
CCTGTGAAACCTGAGTTTCTTTATCCTGTCAATTCCTCACAAATGTATTCTTTGCCTAAAAAGTGTAAAAGCTGCCTTCTTTGGCCACTTCTTCGGTCCCATTTCTATGAGACTGAACTGAGCAGGACCCTGTGGGGAAACACAGAAACCTTTCTGTCCCCCTGTTTCTTGTAGGCAAGACTCCAGCCTCCAGGACCTTCTCTGAGTTCCAAAAGGCAGATCTGAACAGTTGCTAATCCAGAGAGGAGCAGCCACAAAACCACCTGAGGCGAGATTAAAGGGAGCAGAGAAGCTCATCAAGATTCGGAGACCCGACCACCTGAGACCCGGCACGCACCCTCATCTTGCCAGCAACCCTGACCTTGAACTACTGTTATAAAACTCATCAAATCCTCCCGGGTTGGGACACACAGTCTTCAGGGCATTAGTCCACTGTGGCCCCCTTTGCCTGGCAAAGCAATAAAGCTATTCTTTTCTACTTCACCGGAAACTCGGTCTCCAAGATTCGATGCAGCACCGGTATACAGAGAGGCTGAGCTTTTGGCGTCAAGATCTCCAAGCACATGAATTAAAATTTGTTTCTTTTTCTCCAGTTAATCTGTCTTGTGTCAATTTTCTTATTAGTCCAGACACAAAAACTCAAGAGGGGTAGAGGGGGAAATTTCCCCCTCCCCAACAATAGAAACACTAGAAATGTGTGTGCACTTACTAATACAACCTTAAAACATGGGTAACACAACGAATGACAGAAAATTAGGTGAAAAAGATAAAGCCACAATCGTGGCAAGAAATTTTAACACGTCTTTCAATAAATAATAGATTTAAAAATAAGTAAATATATAGATTTAAGCAATACAATTAGTAAGCTTTGTGTGAGGGTCATGCTTAGAAGACTGCATCAAAAGTATCAAGGTGGGCTTCCCTGGTGGCGCAGTGGTTGAGAGTCCGCCTGCCGATGCAGGGGACACGGGTTCGTGCCCTGGTCCGGGAAGATCCCACGTGCCGCGGAGCGGCTGGGCCCGTGAGCCATGGCCACTGAGCCTGTGCGTCCGGAGCCTGTGCTCCGCAACGGGAGAGGCCACAGCAGTGAGAGGCCCGCATACCGAAAAAAAAAAAAAAAAAAAAAAAAAAAAAAAAAAAAAAAAAAAAAGTATCAAGGTACAGGACGTCCCTGGCAGTCCAGTGGTTAAGACTCTGCACTTCCCCTGCAGGAGGCCCAGGTTCCATCCCTGGTCGGGGAACTAAGATCCTGCATGCTGCACCGAGTGGCGCCCCAGGAAAGTATCTAGGTACAAATACTTTTCAAGCACATATAGAAAGTTTATCTTAACATGAACTCTACAATTAGACATATCATTTAATAAAATATATTCACTACCTATAAAAATAACAAACAAGACTCTTAATGGTAAGTATTCTGTATAAGAAAAAGAATAAAATTACTGCAGCTCTTAGCTAGCATAATAGGACAAGCTATAAAAAATAAGTATTGAGAAAAATATATAGTTATTCATGCTTGATAACTTTCTATGGACTACATAAAATCTGTAAATAAATAATTAAAATATATGGGCTTTGCAAAGCTGCTAATTGTAAAATCAATGTGTAGAAATAAACTATTTCTATATAGCAACCACAGAGATTTCAAAATTAGAATTTTAAAAAGATAACATTTATAGTTCATCAAAAAAATATAAAGCACCTTGACTAAATCCAACAAAAATGCTAAAATCTTGAAAAGAGAAAAACAGTAGTTTTTAAGGATATTAATGAAGAAAACATAAAAGAAGAAATGTGCAGTGTGCATGGTTCAAAAGACTAAAAATTGTAAGAATGTAAACTCCCTAAACTGATCAAAAATCTATACGACTCCACTTAAATTTCCACCAGCTATTTACTCTCCTTTCTTACTTGTTTGTTTTTGTGTTTGGAAACTTGACACAGTTATTATAAACTGTATATAAAAGTACAGAAGTTCAAGAATAGACCTGACATGCTTGAAGACCAAGAAGGGTGGACTGCCATCTCGTATAAAAAGACATAGTCAAAATTAGAGAATTTAACGTTGTGTGAAATCGCCAACAAGATAACTGGAACAAGGGAACTGAATGGAGAGCCCCCAAGTAGCCATGAATATATAAACATTAAGATAAAAGAGAACTCTTGCAGGCCACTCTTGAAAGAGTAGAGGATAGTAAGACAGCTGGTTTTGTGTTTTTAAAATATTTACCCTTTTGGTTATTTTTCCGTTTATAGCCTCAGAACAGCTATCTCCCCTTCTCTTACCCTCTTTGTTTCCTGGGGAAGCTGACTTTATCGACTGTGTGGCATGGGCTTCCTTTCCCTCTGGCTTCTGGCTGAGTTTAACCCTTAGCAGGCAAAAAGTAATCGGAGAGAAAGACAGACGTAGTTCTTTCCTCTGCAGCCTTACTGCCTCAGCTGCGGCTGTGTCTCCATGACCACAGCCCCTTCTGGGTGGCCCCTTCCCATTTACTCCCGTGACCACCAGACTCCTTCAAACTTGGGGTGGCAAGGACTGCACCGAAGGCTGAAACGTTCATGCCTAAGCGTTCCTTATTTGTTTCCTTAATTCCGTTAGCACCTCTGTAACAAGGCTCTTAAATAATCTCTTTGCCAGATCCAAGTTGACTCCACCTTTGGTCCCTGGCTGCTTCCCTGATTAATACAGAACTATGATGTGCAGTCTCACTGCATTTTTGATATTTGGCCGCTGCCAGCTTTCAAGCCTCACTTTTCCCTCTTCTCCCTGAGTGCCACATCCGGGAAAGCTGGTAAGAAGGATGCTCCCTCCTTTTGCGCTGGCAGGAACTCAACCCACGTGAGCCCAGCCCCATCCCCTACCCACAATAAAATCCCCAAGCCAGTCTCCTTTCCCTCCTTTCTCTAGGCATTTCAGACTTGCCTGAGAGATACACCATGCTCTCCAGACAAACCTCAGTATTGTAAGTCATAAACACTTCATACCCTCTTAGCATGTATGCGGCATCATCTATTGCAACATCTAAGCCAATTGTTTAGTAAGATTCATCCTGACTCTGCAGGCTGGTCCCAACAGTCGGTGGATAAGCAGGATGCCTGGGCAAGGTCACTACCCCCCACCTGGGGTCTTTACTTTCTTGCTTTGACTTGCTAACTGGCTCTGATGCCTGCACTTGGGAGTTACAGCCCGCGGACTAGCTTGACCTTCCAGCTGTGCTCCTTGCGTTGCACTGGTGAGTCCTCCTCAGCCTCTGCTATAGGGTTAGCGGACCTAAGTCAGAAATTTCTATGTTTGGCATTTAGGGACAGGAATATGAGAGCAAAGCCCTCCTTAAAGCGGCCCTGGGTCGCGTGTCTTAGCCCAGACCAATCTGTGTCTTAAAATGCATCTGTGACTGACAGCAGGCTCGGGAAAAAAAAAACTATATCCTGTGATCCCATGGGTGTGTGTCTCCAACAAGCATTGACTCGGATCTATGTCACACTGAGAGGAAAGACTCCCTGTGGGAGACACAGATCCACTGAGTGGTCACTTATGAAAGAGAAGTCAGAAGAGAGGGAGGAGGGGGAGGGAGAGAAGAGGATGACAGAGCAATCAGTGTGTAACGTGCTGAGATCCGCACTCCTGAGAGCGCATTGCTCACCAGGATCCGTAAATATCGCTGCTGCTGCTGCTGCTGCTGCTGCAATGCCTCTGTTGCAACAAAGATCCTGATTTTCTCTGTCACAGAAAAACCATCCAGAGCACCCCTGCGTGACAAGGAAGGGGATGATCTAAACTAGAGCTTGCAGTCATTAAATTCCATAAAGTAACCATTTCCACTGTTAAAAAATACAAAACTGAAGTAAATTTGAAGATCTAATTGACTTTATTCAAAGGCCTATAAATCAGGCAGCATCCCATCAGGCACCTGGAAGGATACAGAGTGGTACAGAGTGGGAAGTTCTTATAGGCAGGAGGGTGGAGCAAGAAGGTATTAGCAAAAAAGAAAAAAAAAAAAAAAAAGAGAAAGAAAGAAAGGATTGTTTCAGGCCCAGCCTTTTCTTTGAGGATAAGGGATCTGCAGGGGTCTCCATCATGCAGATCCCTCACTAGTGTTGACTGGAAATTTCAGATTGACTGTATTAAAGGTCACATTTCTAGGAGGGGTTGAAACCAATTAAGTCTTGGTTAGCTGTGGTGGGGGGCAAATGACTCCACTTGGACCCTGCTGCTTCTTTAACACCATGAAGGAAATTTATACATAAAAGCATGATAGAGTTTCCTCCGCCCTGAAATATATCCATGACTAAATAAACAAAAATAAAAAAGAAGGAAGGAAGGAAAGGGAAGTAGGAAAGAAAGGAAGATAGAATGGAAGGAAGGAAGGAAGGGAGGAAGGGAGGAAGGGAGGGGGTGGGGGAGGAGGAGAAATACAGAATGAATCTTGGATACAGGAAGAAAAAACAAAAGAAAAAAGCAAGCAATGAAACAGAGGTCCACAATATGATCCAATTGGAAATCTAGATAATTACAAGAATGTATACAAACAAAACAATAAATGGTTTTGTGCCTCTACAACATAGGTTGATTTAACATCAACGGTCTGCTGAAGTTCATCATCTGGCAAACCTCATGGACTTAATCAGTACTGGAGATGGAGTCAGTTATACATGGGGACCCCACTAAACGTTAACAAGGTATTGCCTATAATCTTAGGGGACTTAACAATACATAACATAGAAGACAAGTATGCCTCATCTGAACTTGCCTCAATTCCCCGTGGTAATACCACCCATTGCCCTTAAATATCCCACAGTGAGTAAGAACACTTTGATCCAGTAAGTAATAAAGTAAAATTAAGTTTTTGGCACTTCCAAACTGGCATGACAAAAATGGAACGCAAGGACCGTTCCTTAAATGTAAATAGTGAATGTGGCCTAACGGGGCTTTCAAGATTGAAACAGAGATTTCAAGGTTCAAATCTTAACAGACCAGGCCTAGATTGAAAAGGAGTGATTCCCGCTCCACTACTTCTCCACTTAACAATACAATTTGGCCTCTTTCTACACTTGGAAATAATCAGTGGTGTGCCTCCCTCGTGGTGGATTACTGAAATCTTAATATTGTCCTTCTATCTATTAAGGTCTCATATGCAATATTATTGAAATTACTGAATTACCCAATCAGCAACTAGTAAATAGTCTTCTATTATAACTTTGGCTTACACGTTTTATTGCATGTCTATTTTGACAGCCTCTCAGCCTCAGATTCTTTGACCTGCAAAGGGGCACAACATCCCTTTACCCATGGGGTACCTCAGTAGCCTTTGCACTGCATACAACGTTTGCAAGCAGGATCTTAAGTGCGTTCAGTTTTCTCCAGAAGCACAGGCATTGCATTACATTAACGACACCCTCCTCCAAGGACATTCATTTGGCACACTGATTCAGGACAAACACATACAAAGGAGCTCTACAAAGGGGATGGGCGATTGTCCCACGTATAATGCAATGCTCTCCACCTCGGCTAAATTTCTGAAACTTCTTTGGTAAAGTGAGAGCTGCTCCACGCTGACAGTGTCAATAAATAGCTACTGATCAACTCAGCACCCATGATATTAAAACAAGCCCCCAAAGTTTAGGTCTTTCTGGCTTCTGGAGGCAATATGGTTTGCACTTGCACTGTTATTTGCAAATTGGCCCACCCTGAATGAGGCCCCCTCCAACAAATGGTTCTAGAATTTATCCAAATTGCAATATGACAAACCATACCACTAGTACCATTCAGAGACTCCTTCACTCCAGAGGCATAACAACTTGATGTCATGTCTCTTGGAGACTCTGGCCATCCACATCACAGTCACAAGCTGCCCATGAATTTCTTATACAAGAAACTTCCCAGTAGAATGGCACCCCAGTAGAATGGCAATTGCTGGCCACATAATGAGCTCTCATAGAATAAGAGGAGCTCACAGGCTCAGAGACCACAACCCCTCCATACCCAGTTATCCATTGTGCTTTGGATCATTGAAGCAATACCCTACAAGTTTAACATGGCTACTGAACCCTCTTTGCTATAGATGCCGCCAATTCTGAGCCCTGTGGTATATCCCAAAGGCAGGCGGAGGTGGCCTCCCCCATCTTCAGTCCCCTGTCGGGTTCTGGAGATCATCCCTCTCCTAGACCATTTTGCTTCTCGGGAACTGCTGGGGATCAACTGAGTGTTCAACTTTGGGAGTCCCTATATTTCATGGATGCAATCACCACACGTGATGGAGCTTTGCTGGATAACTGCTGATTTTCATCCCTGAAAACAAAGAGGCCCCCAGTAAGAACCAGCATCCAAGTCTCAGCACAACTGGCCAAACTTCAGGCAGAAATCTTCATATGAGACGCCCTTGACAACAAGCTGCACATTTTTACATTCTTGGACCATTGCCTAAGAGTTTCTGTCTTTGGAGTGGAGAGGGCTGGGAATCCCTCGCCTCACACATACTCAAGAGATAAATCAAGGTAACGCATCTCTACATATACTGAGAACATAAACCAAGGTCTCACCAGAGAGACCTGTATGGTTCTCAACATTACTGACAGTGATCAAGTCACTCATTTTACGTCTCAGAGTGTGCAATGCTGGGCTCTTGAATTAGGCATACAATGTAATGTCCAACTTCCTTACTAGCCTCAGGCTAAAGTCTCACAGAGCAACATAATTGCTTATTTAAATATGTTTGAGTTCAATTAAATAAAACATGGCATATTTCAGCCATCAGTCTAACATCAGGCGAAAATTTTCATGAGGAATTTGACTCCATTTCTTGGTATCTGACCACTGACATCTTTTAATCTCACTCCTCTTCCTCTTACCCTTTGTTTCTCAGATTTCCTTGAAAGAGTGAATGTGTAATTGAGTTGCAGCCGATGGAACTAGAGTGAATTAATATGTACCACTTCCACTGCTGGCCCTTAAAAACATGCCCTATTTGATTCTCCATGATCTTTCCTTTGCCTTGCTTTGATGCAAACGAATATGTTGACATTGAAAGAAAATTTTTGAAGACAGTAGAGCCAGAAAATGGAAGGAAACTGGAATTCATGTATAATTGCTTAGAGGACAGTCAGCATCAACCAGAACAGCTGGAATTTGTAAGAAATTAATGTCTATAGTTTTGATCCATTAAATATTTTAGAGTTTGCTTGTTAGAGCAGCTACCATCATCTTAAAAATGCACTGCAAAATTCCGTTCATATGAAGTTCAAAAACAAGTAAATCTAAGTAATATACTGCTCTTTCAATAAAGATGCAGGAGATAAACTATGAAGAAGTCAAAGGCACGATTAACACAAATATCAGGAACGTTGTTACCTATGTTAGGGAGGAAGCAGGATATGATTAAGTAGATACACTCAGGCTGTTCATTTCATTTGAAGTTAAACTTCACGTACTTTATAGCTACAGTTGACCCTTGAACAACACGGGTTTTAACTGTGTGAGTTTACTTGTATGTGGGTTCTTTCAATCGTATATACTACAGTACAACTTGATCTGTGGTTGGTTGAAATCAGAGAGGAACCGTGTATGTACAGAGGACTGACTATAAGTTAAATGTGGATTTTCAACTGTGCTGAGGGTTTATGCCCCTAACCCCAGCCTTGTTCAAGGGTCAGCTGTACCCTTTTATAGCTATGGTATAGTTCACAGTATGCATTTTTAATGAATTGGTATTAGCTCTGATATATAATATATAAGCAGAGAATGAAGGAAAATATTTGGAAAATTAAAGCATACGGTATCAGAACTTTGATATTCAGAAAATAATGTTAAGTGTAAAAGCACTGTAGTATAGTGGAAAGAATAGGTTCTGAAGCCATACTATCTCACACCTGGAGATACTGCTACAGTTCACATACTGCTTGACACAAAAGGCTGACAGTGCTAAGTGGGACCTAAAGTGGTGCAGGATATTCCTCAGCACGTACAGGCTTTGGTACTTGGGCCATAAGACATAAGATATCCTATCATATCAGGTAACTGTGATAAAAGAAGATGCTATGCACAGTTATGGCAATGCCAACTGGGAGAATCACACTATGGATGCTTAGGATCCTTGACCATGCTATTTTCAGTGGAGAATTATACGCTTTTTAAAAGAACAGCTCCAAGTGTGCTATTGGAGCCTGACAGAGATGAAACACCTGAAGATAAAACCTCTATAAACCATGTGGTCAAAATTGTTCATCATGAGACGGGTTCTGCAAAAATCACCAAGTCATACAACTATGCAAGTCCAAAAAAAAAAATCGTAAGATGGAAGGAAATGACACATCTAGGACTGGGCATGAGTTACAATCAGAGGGCAAAAATAAACTGCACGATTAGGTGGGCCAGATACCCATGTCATCCATCAGAGAAGACGCACCTAAACATCCAAGTAAAGAAATGGCGTGGCTATCACGTTACTGGCACAATGTGCAGCTTACACATAGACCCTCATTCTTCAACAATAACTAGCTACTTCCACTGAGAAATGTCAAACTTGCCAACAACAAAGACCAACACTGAGTCCTCAACATGGAACCATCCTTAAGGAAACCACCCAGCCACTTGATGACAAGTTGATTTCATTGGACTCCTTGTACCACTGAAGGGGCAGAAATTCATCTTACCTTCACTGGCACATATTTTTGGTTTGGGTTTGCTTTTTGTGCCCATGGATCTGAAGTGAGCATCACTATCCCAGGGCTAAAGTGCAGGATGCATTGGCATGGAATTATGCAGGATACTGCACTGGCTTCAAGAAATCACTTTATAGCAAAGGAGGTAAAAGTAGTAGATGCATGACCATGGACTTCACCAGTCTTATCTCACACAGTATCACTTAAAAGCTGCTGGCCTCACAGAAGAGATAGCCTATAGAAGGAACAGCTGAAGTGCCATCTTGGACAGGGTACTTTGAATGAATGGATCACCATCATCCAGGATACAATATACGCTCTAAAGCAATCACCATGATATGGTCTGCAAACATTAGACTATATGGAGCTTAGAATTTAACAACAGACGTAAGAGCGGCCTAACTTCTTACAAGTCCCAGTGATCAACTTGCAGGATTTGTACTTCCCATACCTGCAAATTTGAGCTCTGTAAATGTAGAGGTCTTGGCTTGCAGAGGGTAAAAGACTTGAATCTTACTATCAACAGGATACAGAGATGCTGCCATAAAATGAGGGCAGGGGAGACCTGAGAAAGGTATGGTGACCAGGGTGTAGCTGTGTGGGTCCAATCCAGAGACAGAAGCTAGACAGTAGGTTAAACAGGTTATTTAATATGTATCGTGATTAACTACGATGAAAAAGTAACTACGAAACTTAAGGACACTTTAGATGGTATCCTTGGACTGAGAGAGAGAGTACTTGAGAAAGAACAGATTTGAAAGGATTTCTGACCTCTTTGGAGAAGGTATGGTTCAATCTATCAGAGAGCAGAATTATATCTGGCTTAGCTAGTTTAGAGCTGGTCTGAAGTTGTTGTATAAGCAATAGACTACTCGCCACAGGTGCAGGTAGAGGAGCAGTAGATTAACAAGTGATGGGACAGATATTCAACGGCACTCCAGGCACTGGTGGGACAGGAGGCCTTCAAAGCATGCAGCATGCAGGCCCCATGGGGGCTTGCGGAGGGTGTCTAGGTGTTGGCCTAGGCAGGAGGTCTTCAGAGCTTGTAAATTATGCAGGGACTTTGCTTTCTGAGTCAAGAGGGCTGCAGAGAGTTTATCACCAGGCCAAGGTTTCAAAGGGACAATATTCCAGGCTCATAACCAGACACATAATCATACCACTCACCCCCAGCGAGTCTGGGGCACAGCAGTGGAGCCTCTTCCTCCTGCAATCCCCTCCAATGCACTCTCCTAAGAAAGCTTAACATCACACTCCCTTTAAAGCAGAAATGCCTAAAAGAATTCCTTTGTGACCCACCAGGCATACAGTGTATTGAAGCTGAGAGGCAACATACTGATAATTGACACACCAGATTTCGGACTCTTTAGAGATGAGGGTCTGAGTTATCCCACCAGTATGCCACCAGATTAAGCAGACACACCATACTGTCCAACAGTGAGGGGAGTCTAGAATACACAGTGGTCCCTCTTAATCCATGGGGGACACGTTCCAAGACTCCCAGAGGATGCCTGAAACCATGGATAGTACCAAACCCTATATATACTGTGTTTTTCCTATACATATATACGTGTGATAAAGTGTAATTCGTAAATCAGGCACAGTAAGAGACTAACAATAACTAATACTAAAATAGAGCAATTACAAAAATACACTGTAATAAAAGTTACATGAATATAGTCTCTCTCTCCTCTCTCTCGAAATACCTTACTATACAAATTTAATGCCTTTTCCATCTTAATTAGTCACTTATTAAGCACTGTAGATGCAACTTTTGCAGTTGGAGGTGCAAGAGCAAAGCTAGCATCTTCTTCTTTCTTCACAATTTCACAGATAGAAGACTCATTTTACCACAGATCTTAGCAATGTCAACATATGATTTTTTTTTCCTTTTAGTCAAGAACTCTCATCTTTTCACTTAATGGAAGCACTTTACAGCTTCTATTCGGCATATCCAAATTGCCAGCATCACTACTCTTGTGCTTTGGGGCCATTACTAAGTAATAATAAGGGTTATTTGAACATAAGCGCTGTGATACCCCGACAGTCAATCTGAAAACAAGACAGCTACTAAGTGACTAACGGGAAGGCTACTTTGGACAAAGGAGTGACTCATATCCCAGGTGGGACAGAGTGGAACAACACAAGAATCATCATTGTTTAATTCTGGAATTTTCCATTTAATATTTTTGGACCTCAGTTGACCTTGGGTAACTGAAACCATGGAAAGAGAAACAGTGGGTAAGCAGGAACTACTGTACATATTGTGAAGGATAAAAATGGTGAATATCAGTTGGGGTCATGAGAACAGCTGCAATGTTAGGAGGTGACTATATGTTGTCCCATTAACCATAAGACCCTCCCCCCAGAATCCTGAAAGAGCTGTTCTCAAAAACGTTATGAGTCAAATGGGACCAAATAACCCAAAGGGTAGATTGTAGTAGATGCTATGGTGCTTAGCAAAATCCATCCCTTCTCCCTCACTCTCTGGCTCCTGAGAATGGGGCTGGCATCTCATAGCTGAGATTGCCCTCCAGTGAAGAGAATCACCCCACACAGTGTCATTCATGTCCCATTCTCAGGAGCACCTCCCATCCAGTGACTGCTGATGAGTAGTTTCAAGTCCAGCCCACTTTGTCAAATCTGGGCCAACACTCTTGGTCTATCGGGCTCCAAATTTTCCCACTGGATTGGTTGAGGCCTTTGTCGTGACTGCGCTGCAACCTAACATCTCCCTTGGCCTAATCTTGATTCTTTCTACACAAGTATGTGTCCACAACACCAATCCTGCACACTAACGCCTACCTCAGAGTCTGCTTTACAGGAAATCAACCTAGGGTAGCTGTCAAGCCTCTGGAAATTATACTTGGCCACAGAATTCTAAAACCAACTAATATCAATATCCCAAATAGCCCCTGATCAACTAAAAATTGTTAAGCACTGATGCTTTCTCCCAGATGTTATTAAAAAAAGAAAACACTGTAGAAACTCCTTAAAAGGTTTTATATTACTTATGACTAATATCAAGTACTATAAACTTGAGGGTAAAAAGTCGATTTCAATGAGATACTTCAAATGGACAGGCAGCTCAGCATTTGGAAAAACACAAGCTTCAACTTCCAGATTCCCTGCTACCTGAAAAAAATCTCCTAGTACTGAGTTACTATTACCTCTCTGTTACCTCCTGAGTACTAGTAAAGGCCCTATTAACCATTTGTGCCTAGATGGTTGCTTTTTATCTGCTACACGCTCCCTACATGTAGGCTGCTTATGAAAGACTTTTGAAAACAGTTTCATTTAACTGAAATACATTTTAGGCAGCAAGGTGGCCATGACTTTTTCATACATGATCCACCACAGAGAGCGTGCTTTAGAAAGCATTTTGCTTTTTTTGTTAAGTTCTCAGAACAGCCCACAAGACATCATTTTAAAATCTAAAATTTTCATATGTCTTCAGTTCACACTACTTCTATAGAACTAAACTATCGCAAAGTACATCTGAGAAATTCACTTCCTTAAAAGTCACCAGAAAGTACCGCCACCAAAAAGTAAGTAAACATTGCATGATGAAATAAGACAATATGCTGAGAAGTATTATTGTAAAGTAAAACTGCACGGCTTAATCTCCCTACCAGCACCAAACAAGGGAGTAGCTTAGCTTTCTTCTCAGCTCTCCCAGATGAGAGGCAGGAGGAAAAGGAGTAGCTGGGCTTAAAAATTACCAGAGGTCAAACATCAAGAAAGGAGTCATGCACTTACTATTCCTCTCTACCAGATAAAAACCTTTATCACTCTTGCTTGAGTCTTTTGCCCCTCTCTACCACATTTACCAGCATAAAGTACATTTTTTGTTTTTTTACATTTTCAAATTACAATAAAACCAACCATTCCAACAATATCATACTTTCCTTAAACCTTGACTTTTCCTCAAATCAATTTCATTCTATTATAATGGAAAAACATCCTGTACTATGCTTTTCTTAGTAGCAGCTTTACTAGTTCAAAAATATGCACTTAACATTCAACTTCTGAGAAAAATTCTGGAGGGCAATGCATGCATAGATTTTCCTAGGAAAATAACATTCTGATCAAAAAAATTAAGGTTAAAAAAATGAAATTTGAAGCAGTACCTTAGAATCTAATAGTTCAAAATAAATTACCTAAAGATTTATCTGACTTCAACACATTCATGCAAGAGAATGTTAGGGAATATCAGATTCAAAGAAGGTATATTTTTGGTGTCGACAGAGGACGATGAGTTTCTCTTCAAGACTTTAATTCTTTTCTGTGAATCTACACAGATAGGCCCAACCCAATTTACAGTTCGATGCACAGAGCATGCAATTATTTTCTGAGCATCAAACTCCAAATAACTTGTGAATTTCATACCTGTCAGCACCTTACTTGGTACTTTATGAGATACACTAGGATTTTACAACAGAAAAGTGATTCACCTAACTGATTTTGAAGATGTTTTTATTCTGTAGGAACAAAATACAGAAAAACTTCCTATTTAGATTTCTTTAAAGTAATTCTTGGCTTAGGATGGAGGTTAATTAATGTTTAATTGCTGCTTTGAAATGATTCTTCCAATTAAATTCACACTATATGAATAACAATAGTATCAGCAATAAAATTTAACTATTCATGAGTGTATATGTATGAATTAAGGATAGTATTCCTTTTATAAATGATGACCCAATGTCTGTGTTTCTTAATGAAGTGAAATAATCCATTTCAGAGCTAAGTGATTGATCCTAGTAAGGTTTATTTGAAAGAAGTCAAAGAAATGGACTGTAAACAAGCATGTTACCTGCTCCGCAAGCATATAAACTTCATAAGGAAATTTCTCTTTTTTTCTTGTTTTCCTTCTATTTCCTCAACACCTAGATAGAGCACTACCTTGAACACAGTTGGTGTACAGAAAATATTTCTTGAATGATTAATGAGGAATGGGTGTTTCAAAAATGAAATGATAATCTCCATTACTGGCATCTGCAGAGGAATCAAGTGGTATCAATTATCAAGAAAAAAGAAGAGATGATGGCATGTGATATCACTTCCTATTCAGAAATGAGCATTTGATTATGACTTGGTTAAGAAGATGTATGTAAGTAGGTATTTGCGGAAAGGAGCTTGAACACAGTGAGGAGTAAAATTATCCCATTGAATATTTAAGAATGACAGAGTTCATTTGTAGATGAAACCATTTAGGACTGTGTAAAAATCATGGGGTGGTAGAATGATCACCATCAGTGACTTGACTGACGGTCCAGTGTTTCTGGTTCTACACTATCCTATCATCTAACCTTTACTTACTAAACATCTCCAAAATCTGTGACGTGTACCGGAAGCTTCCATAAAGAAACACAAAGAAGGAAAGTACTGATAGGTAGTCTCACAATCACTTGCTTAAGAACACAGTGTAAGACATAAAATACAAACACAATTATAACACAAGGCAGAAGAAAAACCCCACCTGCAGACCAAAATCAGTGTCCAAAAGAAAGATCTGTATTGAAAGAGAATTCATCTCAACAATATTTCAAATCTTGTAAAACTGCTGTTTTAAGTTTTAGTATGGGGTGTGTTCCCTAAATACCTTGGAATTCATATTTATACAAAAGAATGTTCTCCTCTAAAAGAACCCTGTTAAAAGTATTTAAGTTCTCAATTTAACTTACAAATTAGTCGAAATATTTTTTCAATAATAATGGAAAAATGTGTTTTAATACAATTTGAACAAAATAAATAACCAAAGGATGCACGTTTCATCATTTATAACGAATGCTAAAATTTTAACTACAAATATTAGATATTTACTTATCTAAAAATTAATAAATTAATAATAATGGTAACATCCATTTCTGTCCTTGATGTTGTCTACAGGAAAATAAACTAATTCCTTTATGAGAATGTTTAAGGCCCTGCCATCATCTCATCCCTAATGTTCAATTTTAACCTCATTTCCCATACCCTTTACCTATGCAATAAAAATACCATCATTGGGATTAATTGTTGATCTCCAGCATGTGCTATGTTTGTCTACTTTCGTGTCCTTTTTCGCATGTGTTAGGTTCTACATAATCTGTAAAATCTTCATTATCCTTTACAAAGCCTAGCTTAGATGCCCTGTATTCAAAATATCAAGATCTAAACCTTCATTATGAAGTTCTTCACTACTTCTCTGTGGGTTGTGTTTAGTTAATTCTGCCAGCCTAGGCCTAGGTTTCCTATGTGATAGATGGTTTATTATGTTTCTCCTTAAGAGCACAGATAGATTCTTATCCATATTTGTATTCCTAGACCTTTGCATTGAGCTCAATATGTAACTGATTTATTTGATTAATTTAAGTCATATGCAATTTTTAAAATGTAGACACCCCTGTATCTTATGTAAAGTACTGTGTCAGGAGCTCAGCTGAGCTGGAGAGAGAGCTGACTTTTTAACTGTTATAGTAGCTGATTAAGGCAACAAGGTAAAAATGAAAGAGTTAACACCTTTAATCACTTACTGAGATAGTATAATAAGCAAAAGCTTAAACAAACTGGGAAAGCACCTATTCCCTCTGTTTCATTTTCCCCTGTGGAACGTCTGACCAGTCACAGGTCAGATGAATCCAGAAGATGTGGGGCTCCTCTCGCTGTTGAGGGATCCCCAGACAAGTCTCTGGCAGATTTATGAACCATGAGGTTAGGGGGAGTTGATGGGGAAGGGCTGGTGGTGGAAAAGTACTGGGTACTGAGTCATGAGTAGGGAAATGTGTCTTCAGATTTCCCTTTCTTTCTCAACCCTCCCAATAAGGAGGCATCTTATGAAGAACTTTAAGGGCCCAGGTTAGAAGACCTCGAAACAAGGCATCTGGGCTAGGAATGCAAGTATGCAAAGAGCGTGCGTGGCCTGGGGGATGGTGGGATGGCACTGAGACCCTGGACTGCAGCTTCCTTCAGAGACTCCAGGGCTCTGGGTTTGCACCCACTCTGGTGTGGGGAGGGCAGCTTTCTCCCATGAGGCTTGCCGGGTAAAAGCTCTGTAATGGCCTATGGTCTGGCCTGAAATATCACGCAAAGGATTTTAACCGGGAGCCGAATTCCTCATACTGCTGTTAACAGTTAATTCTCTCTTAATATTATCCATGCTGACACTTGAAATTGTCAGTTTTCCTACTTATGTGATATATATCAATAAAAACTTCTTTTTTTTTAAGTGACAACACTAAGTGTTGACGAGGATACACAGCAACAGGAGCTCTGACATCCTGCTGGTGGGGATATAAACGTTCACCATTTTGGAAAACTTTGTGATACCATCTACCATAGCTGAACAAATGCGTACCTTATACCATAGCCATTCTGCTCCTTGGTGCGTGTGTCACAGAACTGCATGGACTTGTACATCAGTAGATAAACACCTGAGGTTTATGGCAGCATTATTAAAAACAGCTCAAAACTGGAAACAACCCAGATATTTATCAATAGTGGGATGCATAAATAAATTATAGTACATTCATGCAATGGAATAGTTTACAGGAATAGAAATGAATGACCTACTATAACATACAAGTTACTTTTGTAGATTAGTCTCAAATAAAATGAGTCAAAGAAGACAGTAAATAACACATTTTAAACATTTCTGTTCATTTAAAGTTTTTAAAGGTAAAACATTGTGATATGAGGAGTTTAGCTTGGGAAAAGGGAGGATAGTAATTGAGGGAGAGTATCAGTGTCTTCTGGCGCATTTACCCCAGTGGTGCTCATACAGATGTGTTCACTATTTGAGTATCATTTGAGAGCTGTACGTTTATATTCTGGGCACCTCTTCTACATACGTTATGTGTTTTTGAAGCTTTAAAAAACTTTTCAAGTATATAATACGTTTCATCATGATTCTGATTGTCTATTATCTCCACTATTACAGACAAAAGACCAGGCTATCCAGGCAAAAGGTAAACTAGACAGAGGTCATGAAACAGAATACTCTGGAGAAAGTGATATGCTGTGAAATGAAACTTCATAAGAAATAGACAATAAATAAAGAAGAAGAGAAGCACAAGTGGCTCCAGAGACAAAAATTCAGGGTGAGCTCAGAAATGGTAAACTCAGGTAACAATTAGCTATCTTGGGAATGGGGACATATCGATTTAGAGTGGAAAGAAAAGAAGGAAGAATTTTACAATTGACCATTTCCACCAGTCCAAAACGAGCATGTGGAGATTTTATGACTGTAGAAGTATCTTATTTTAAAAATTATTTTCTTTTCCATAATCGTTTTAGAAACACAAAAATCATCCAATAAAAAGAGCATTTTAAATTACAGTAACAGGGCTTCCCTGGTGGCGCAGTGGTTGGGAGTCCGCCTGCCGATGCAGGGGACATGGGTTCGTGCCCCGGTCCGGGAGGATCCCACGTGCCGCGGAGCGGCTGGGCCCGTGAGCCGTGGCCGCTGCGCCTGCGCGTCCGGAGCCTGTGCTCCGCAAAGGGAGAGGCCACAGCAGTGAGAGACCCCACGTACCGTAAATTACAGTAACATTTGTTTAAAAAAAAAGACCAGAGCTGGTATAATTTAGGCATGTTGGTGTGAGAAGAATAAAAAGTTTTAAAGAATCTAGATGAGTATCTGCTAAACAATATTTAAAAAGTATAACATTTTTTGTTGAGACAGATGCATTTTAATACAATATTGTACATAGTAATGTTGATGAAATATTATCTTATGCTTACCCTACTATTGGTCAAATTGATGTAGGTATAAGGAAGTGAAAAAGACAAGGCCAGAAACTGACATTCTTATACTCTTTGCCATAATTTCTAACAGATACTTCTCACAAATCCCAACAGTCGGAGGGACAGCTTTTATTGAGAAAACTAAAAGCATTTTCCGTCTTTTACTATGGAACCGTGCGCTTCACGACGGCACAGAGCGCCTGTCAATTTGAGAAAGTAAGGCACAGAGAACTGCTCAATGAATGAATAACTTAATGGCAGGTGCACTGACAGGCAAAAGCTTTTGGAGATAAAGATGCTTTGACTCCAAAGGCCTTGTCCTGGACCCACAGTGGACTCACCTAGTCACTGCAAGTATGTAAACTGCACTCTCTTCAACAACTACTACATATTTCAACAGAGAGAATAACCTCACAGATCGTTCAAGTAAGAGGTCAGAAAAGAGAGATGATGCAAGGATCAAAAGTCTTCAGTTGTTTCTGAAATGACTCATCCCGCATCCCCTCAATAGCAATAAAGCCAGTAAGGAAAGGCTATTAAAGGGTCCAATCTGGCTCTTCATTCTCTCATGGATGAACTAGTAGAGAAACCACATGGAAGCTGGGCGGTTCATAACGTGCTGGGGGAGAGAGACGGGAAGAGTGATTTGTCATGGAAGAGGTATTCCTAAGAATCGTTTAGTTTATAATTGCAAGCACATGCAGCTAAACTTCTTCAGAGCAACCGCTGATCACTGGGAAGAAGTCAGCACTTCCGGAGGGACATTAACTCTTGGGCATCACCGCCATCTAATGCACGAACATCAACAGTTCACTAAAACAGGACCCTGGTGTTCTAATAGGACCAGCGGGGAATACACTGCAAGGAAAGAGTTGGCTATAAATAACTTGCTTCATTTTTTAAAAATATATTTGTCAATCTGTGAAATGTTTCTCTGAAGAAGATTAATTTAATTAGAAATGGCGTATTAATTGTCAGTTTTGTGAACATATTTTTCCTGGTTCTTACAATTCATTTGAAGCACAGTTGTTAATATTTTTTTCTTTCTCTTTTCTATTTTTATTTAAATAAAAATTACATTAAATTTGAACACCAATGGAAATCTAATACCACTTACTATATGCACACTGCACTGATTAATGAACAGGTTGTCTGGAATATGTGATAACCAAATACTCCATAGGCTTATACAATCTCACGATTTCCTTGAAGCCTCAGAGTGTGGGAGAGCTCTGGTTAAGCAGATAGAGCAAGCTTTCCAGTAGCCGTGCTCACTTTTCTTGGCTTTTCCCTAAAGAATCCTGTCCTGAGGATCTTATTGTAGTAAATTCCAACCCACAGAAGACAATGAGCATGAGGGCCTGTGGGTTATTAACTTCTGATTTTTGTCTCTATCTCAGTTTACCCACTTTTCCATTTTGAACTGCTGTCTGTGGTTAATTATCTCCACCTCTCATCTTTCCAGTAACAATCTGAGCTGATAACATCTTAATTATTCTACAGTATGATTTTCTTCTTAAAGCGTACATTTTAACCTGCCTTATTTCTTTCCTTCTTTTTTTCTTTTTTTTTTTTTTGCGGTACGCGGGCCTCTCACTGTTGTGGCCTCTCCCGTTGCGGAGCATAGGCTCCGGACGCGCAGGCTCAGCGGCCATGGCTCACGGGCCCAGCCGCTCCGCGGCATGTGGGATCTTCCCGGACCAGGGCATGAACCCATGTCCCCCTCATCAGCAGGCAGATTCTCAACCACTGCGCCACCAGGGAAGCCCCCTGCCTTATTTCTTAAAAGTATCTTTAATTTTGTGTTTTTGTCTTGTCATTATTAAACCTTTAAAAATTTGGATTTTTTTCCATAATGATCTTCATTTTTGTATTTGTTGACTTTTGGTATTGGTTGAGATTAAATAGGAACAGAATATCTGGTGACTTATTTAACTTTTTTTTTTAACATCTTCTACATGCACTTTTGAACAAAATTCACTTTTTTCTTCCTTAGAGTGTATTTAGCATTCTTTTCACATTTTAAGGCCTTGGTTTGTATTATTTTAACACTATTCTACTGTAACTATATTAATTTATTCAACTTTTTCTTCTGAACCAATTTCCTTTCTTTATGTTGTGTTTTAGGTATACATTTATTCACTGCTAAAATTATTTTTTTTTATTTTAGCTTCTGATTATTCTAAAATACAGGCATTTGAGAATAGGTCCAATAGCAGTTCATTTCCTAGGCTAGAAAGAAAGCTTTTTTTCCTCCACTTGTTTGATTCTGCATGGGACTTTTAGTGCTTTAATCCCATGGCACTAAATTCTTTATTTGAGATAATATAATAAATTAATAGGACAGTATTTCTTTACAGGTATTCTCCAGGGATTTTCAGCTAGAAACTCTGGGATTTTTTTCTATGATAAATTAATTTTTTTGGACTCCAAAATCCATCATTACTTCCTTATGCAATTATACAATTATAATATCATGCAAATGATATTTTATGAAATAAGAGTAGGAAGTGGTAGGAGGATATCTATCACAGGGAAGACCTCATTTCAATTCCCTATGGTTTATCTTAGTGAAAAAGTAAGACAGAAGGAATTTGTGATCAGCAGATCTGTCCTTAAAGAAATGTTTAAAACAAAGTTCAGAATTATTATGAATCAAAAAGGCAACTGTTTGTAATAACAATGTATTGGATGATTATAGCATATGGGTAGGTAAAATGAATGACTGCAATGCCAAAGGGGAGGGAGCGAGCTACTGGGAAAACTGTTATAAGACACCCACTACACTTGAGGAAAAATAACTTATTTGAAGATGAGTTATTATTAGTTAAATGTATATATTGCAAACTCTAGGGCAACTTCTAACAAACTTCTAAAGTAGGCATAAATGATATGCTTAAGGAAGGACATAAAATGGTTATTTTATGAAGTACTCAATTAAACCAGAGGAGACAGTAAAAGATAGAGGGGGAAAGAACAAATACTGCGTTAACCAAAAAGTTCATTTGGAGTTTTCCATACCATCTTATGCCAACCCCTGAACGAACTTTTGGGCCACCCCAATACAAATGAAGTGAAAATAGTTTAAAACACAGTATAAACCCTTCAACAAATGATGCCAGGAATACTAGATATCCACATGTAAAAGAATGAGGTTGGACCCTTATCTTATACTAGATAAAAAAACTAACTCAAAATGGAACAAAGACCTAAATATAAGATATAAAACTATAAAAGAAGACGTAAGGAAAAAGCTTCGTGACTTCAGGTTTCACAATAATTTCTTGGATATGACACCAAAGGCACAGGTAACAAAAGAAAAAATAAACTAATTGAACTTCAAAATTAAAAACTTTCATGCATCAAAGGGCACTATAAATAAAATAAAATGGGAGCCCACAGAATGGGAGAAAATATTTTTAAATCACATATTTGACAAACAATCAACATCCAGAATATATAGAGAAATGCAACGACAAAAAACACAAACCAATTCAGAAATGGGCAAAGGACTTGAATAGACATTTCTCCAAAGAACATATACAAATGGCCACCAAACATATTAACAGATGATCATCATCACTGATCATTACAGAAATAACTATGATCAAAATTATGAAATACCACCTCATACCCACTAGTATGGCTGCTATCAAAAAATGAGAAAACTAACAAGTATTAGTGAGGATGTGGAGAAACTGGAACCCCTGTGTACTCTTGGTGGGAATGTAAAATGGTGAAGCTACTATGTGAAATAGTACTTCAGTTCCTCAAAAAATTAAACAAAGAATTACCGCATGATCCACAAATTCCACTTCTGGGTATATATCCAAAAGAACCCCAAACAGGGTCTCAAAGAGGTATTTGTGCACCTGTATTCATAAAAGTATTACTCACAACAGTCAAGAGGTACAAGGAACCCAAGTGTACTTCCATGGATAAATGAATAAATGAAAAAAGGTGGTATATACATACAATGGAATATTATTTAGCCTTCAATAGGAAGAAAATTCTGACAAATGCTGCAACATGGATGAACCTTGAGAAAGTTATACTAGGTGAAATAAGTCAGTCACAAAAAGATAAGTACTGTATGACTTCACTTATATGAGATATCTAGAGTAGTCAGTTTCATAGAAATAGAAAATGGAATGGTGGTTGCCAGGGAGTGGGGAAATGGTTAGTTATTGTTGAGTGGAAAGGGAGTTCCAGTTTTGCAAGATTAAAAAGTTCTGAACACTGTTTGCACAATAAAGTGAATATATATAACACTATTAAACTATACACTTAAAATGGTTAAGATGTTAAATTTTACCTAATGTGCATTATACAATTAAATTTTTTAAAATCACACTAGATATTAATCCAACTTTATCAAAAATAATTTTAAATTAGAATAGTCTAAATAATACCAGTTAAATGACACATTATCAGAGTAGATTAAAAAACAAATACACAAACAAGACCCTGCTATATATTGACTACAGTAAATCCACTTTAAGTATGAAGACTCAGGTTAAAAGTAAAGAAATGGACAAAGATATACCACGTTGACACTAACCAAAAGAAACTGGAGTAGCTATATTAATTTCAGACAAAGCACACTTCAGATCAAAGATACATGAGGCAAAAAATGATAAAACTGCAAGGAGAAAGAGATGAATCTATTGCTACAGTTGAAAATTTATTATTCCCCTTACAGTCGTTGACAGATCAAGCAGTCGGAAAATCAGTAAAGATACAAGTGACCCAAATACCACTATTAATCAACCAGTATAATTAACATTTATAGAATACTTTATCCAACAACAGCACATTCCAACACATTCTTCTCAAGGTCAGATGGAACGTTTACCAATATAGACCACACTGGGCCATCAAACACACCCAAACAAAATTAAAAGTTAGAAATTTATATAAAGTATCTTCTCAAACCACAACAGAATTAAACTAATAATAAATAACAGAAAGATAGCTGGAAAATCCTCAAACACTTGGAGATTAAATAACGTACTCCTAAATAACATATGGACTAAAAAGAATTCTCAAAATATATTGAATTAGTAAAAATGAAAATTCAACTTATGAAAATGTATGGGGTGCAGTGAACACAGTGCTTAGAGGCAATTTATATCACTGAATGCATATCATAGGAAAGAAGATCTAAAATTATAAATCTAAGCTAAAACTTCAGGAAACTAGAAAAAGAGCAACAAGTCCAAAGCAAATGAAGAAAAAAATCAAAGCAAAAATCAATAAACTGAAAACAGTAAAATAACAGAAAAAAAGTAATGAAAACCAAAAGTTAGTTCCATAAAAAGGATTAATAAAACTGATAGAACTCTAGCCAGACAAACTAAGAAAAGAAAGAGAGGGGATAAAAATTACTGATGTCAGAAACAAGTCAGCATCATGCCTGGCCCCACAAACATTAAAAGGATAACAAACTCTATGCCCACAAATTTGATAACAGATGAAATGGTCCAATTCCTGAAAAGACACAAACTATTAAAACCCACTTAAGGAAAAATAGATAACCTGAGTAGGGTTTTTGTATTAAAGAAATTGAATCAACAATTAACAACCTTCCAGAAAAGAAAGCACCAGGCCCATATGGTTACACTGCTGAATTCTACCAAACATTTAAAGAATAAATGATAACTATTTATGACAATCTTTCAGAAAATAAAAGCAGAATGGATACTTCTTCACTCCTTCTACAAGGCCAGCATTATCTACATAACAAAACTAGATAAAGAGTTATAAGAAAGGAAACTAGAAACTAATATTTTCATGAACCTAGATGTAAAAATTTTCAAAAATATATTTGCAAATCAAATCCAACGATGTATAAACAGTTATACACCACAACCAAACGGGATTAATTCCAAGAATACAAAGCTGATTCAATTATCAAAAAGAAATTTTTTAAAATTAATTTTTCTTACACATATTTACCACCTCTAGAGTTCTACATTATTTTCTGTATTTCTAAATTTCCAAATGGTGTCATTTTCCTTTTGTCCAAAGAACTCCCTTTAGAAGAGAGGCGAGAAGATGGCGGAAGAGTAAGACGTGGTGATCACCTTCCTCCTCACAGATACACCAGAAATACATCTACACGTGGAACTTCTCCTATAGAACACCCACCGAACGCTGGCATTAGACCTCAGACCTCCCAAAAGGCAAGAAACTCCCCACGCACCTGGGTAGGGCAAAAGAAAAAAGAATAAACACAGGCAAAAGAATAGCGATGGGACCTACACCAGTGGGAGGGAGCCGTGAAGGAGGAAAGGTTCCCACACACTAGAAGCCCCTGCGCGGGCGGAGACTGCGGGTGGCGGAGGGGGGAGCTTCGGGGCCGCGGAGGAGAGCACAGCCAACAGGGTGCGGAGGGCAAAGCGGAGAGATTCCGCAGAGGATCAGTGCCGACCAGCACTCACCAGCCCGAAAGGCTTGTCTGCTCACTGGCCGGGGCGGGCGGGGGCTGGGAGCTGAGGCTCAGGCTTCGGTCGGATCCCAGGGAGAGGACTGGGGTTGGTGGCGTGACCACAGCCTGAAGGGGTTAGCGCACCACAGTGGGCTGGGAGGGAGTCCAGGAACAAGTCTGGAGCTGCTTAAGAGACATGAGACTTTTTCTTCCCTCTTTGTTTCCTGGTGCGCAAGGAGAGGGGTTTAAGCACGCCACTTAAAGGAGCTCCAGAAACGCATGCGGAGCTGCTGAAGAGACAAGAGACTTTTTCTTGCGTCTTTGCTTCCTGGTGCGAGAGGAGAGGGGATTAAGGGCACCACATAAAGGAGCTCCAGAAACGGGCGTGAGCCGCAGCTGTCGGCACAGACAGCCGAGACGGGTGTGGGACGCTAGGGTTGCTACTGCCGCCACCAAGAGGCCTCTGTGCGAGCACAGGTCACTCTCCACGCCACACCTCCCGGGAGCCCGTGCAGCCCGCCACTGCCGGGGCCCCGGGATCCAGGGACAGCTTCCCCGGGAGAACACACGGTGCGCCTCGGGCCCATGCAGCATCACGACGGCCTCTGACATCGCAGGCTCGCCCCGCATCCGTGCCCCTCCCTCCCCCCAGCCTGTGCCAGAGCCCTCGAATCAGCTGCTCCTTTAACCCCGTCCTGTCTGAGCGAAGGGCAGACGCCCTCAGACGACCTACATGCAGAGGCGGGGCCAAGTCCAAAGCTGAACCCCAGGAGCTGTGCAAACAAAGAGGAGAGGGGGAGGTCTCTCCCAGCAGCCTCAGAAGCAACCAATTAAAGCTCCACAGTCAACTTGAAGTGCCCTGAATCTGTGGAAAACCTGAATACACAGCGAAATATCCCAAGTTGAGGAGGTGGACTTTAGGAGCAAGATATACTATTATTTTCCCCTTTTTTCTTTTTGTGAGGGTGTATGTGTGTGCTGCTGTGTGAGATTTTGTCTGTATAGCTTTGTTTTCACCATTTGTCCTAGGGTTAGACCGACCCGTTTTTTTGTTCTTCTTTTTTTAATATAATTTTTTCTTCTTAATAATTATTTTTTATTTTAATAACTATATTTTATCTTACTTTATTTTGTCTTCTCCCTTTCTTTCTTCCTTTCTTCCCTTTCTTCCCTACTTCTCGCATTCCTTCCTCCCTTCCTTCGTTTCTTCCTCCCTTCCTCTCCTCCTTCCTTCCTTCCTTTCTTCCTTTCTTCCTTCCTTCCTTCCCTCCCTCCCTCCTTCCTTCCTTCCTTTCTTTCCTTTCTATTTGTTCTGCCTTTTATTTTGAGCCATGTGGATTAAAGGCTCCTGGGACTCCAGCCACGTGTCAAGGCTGTGTCTCTGAGGTGGGAGAACCAACCTCAGGACACTGGTCCACAAGAGACCTCCCAGCTACATGCAATATCAAACGGCAAAAATCTCCCAGAGACCTCCATCTGAACACCAAGACCCAGCTTCACTCAAAGACCAGCAACGAACAGTGCTGGACACCCTATGCCCAACAAAGAGCAAGACAGGACTACAGCCCCATCCATTAGCAGAGAGGCTGCCTAAAATCATAATAAGGCTACCAACATCCCCAAACACACCACCAGACGTGGACCTGCCCACCAGAAAGACAAGATCCAGCCTCATCCACGAGAACACAGGCACTAGTCCCCCCAACCAGGAAACCTACTCAACCCACTGAACCAACCTCAGCCACTGCGAACAGCCACCAAAAATAGTGGAAACTACAAACTGCAGCCTGCAAAAAGGAGACCCCAAACACAGTAAGATAAACAAAATGAGAAGACAGAAAAACACACAGCAGATGAAGGAGCAAGATAAAAACACACCAGACCTAACAAATGAAGAGGTAACAGGCAGTCTACCTGAAAAAGAATTCAGAATAATGATAGTAAAGAAGATTCAAAATCTTGGAAACAGAATAGACAAATTGCAAGAAACAGTTAACAAGGACGTAGAAGAAATACAGAAGAAGCAAGCAACGATGAGCAACACAATAAATGAAATGAAAAATACTCTACAACGGATCAATAGCAGAATAACTGAGGCAGAAGAACGGATAAGTGACCTGGAAGACAAAATAGTGGAAATAACTACCACAGAGCAGAATAAAGAAAAAAGAATGAAAAGAGCTGAGGACAGACTAAGAGACCTCTGGGACAACATTAAACGCACCAACATTCGAATTATAGGGATCCCAGAAGAAGAAGAGAAAAAGAAAAGGACTGAGAAAATATTTGAAGAGATTATAGTTGAAAACTTCCCTAATACAGCAAAGAAAATAGTCAATCAAGTCCAGGAAGCACACAGAGTCCCATACAGGATAAACCCAAGAATAAACACGGCAAGACACATAATAATCAAACTGTCAAAAATTAAATACAAAGAAAACATATTAAAAGCAGCAAGGGAAAAACAACAAAAAACACACAAGGGAATCCCCATAAGGTTAACATCTGATATTTCAGCAGACACTCTACAAGCCAGAAGGGAGTGGCAGGACATATTTAAAGTGATGAAGGAAAAAAACCTACAACCAAGATTACTCTACCCAGCAAGGATCTCATTCAGATTTGATGGAGAAATTAAAACCTTTACAGACAAGCAAAAGCTGAGAGAGTTCAGCACCACCAAACCAGCTCTACAACAAATGCTAAAGGAACTTCTCTAGGCAAGAAACACAAGAGAAGGAAAAGACCTACAAGAACAACCTGAAACAATTAAGTAAATGATAATAGGAACATACATATCGATAATTACCTTAAATGTAAATGGATTAAATGCTCCCACCAAAAGACACAGACTGGCTGAATGGATACAAAAACAAGACCCAGACCCATGTATATGCTGTCTGCAAGAGACTCATTACAGACATAGGGACACTTACAGACTGAAAGTGAGGGGATGGAAAAAGATATTCCATGCAAATGGAAATCAGAAGAAAGCTGGAGTAGCAATTCTCATATCAGACAAAATAGACTTTAAAATAAAAACTATTACAAGAGACAAAGAAGCACACTACGTAATGATCAAGGGATCGATCCATGAAGAAGATATAACAATTGTAAATATTTATGCACCCAACATAGGAGCACCTCAATACATAACGCAAATACTATCAGCCATAAAAGGGGAAATCGACAGTAACACAATCATAGTAGGGGACTTTAACACCCAACTTTCACCAATGGACAGATTATCCAAAATGAAAATAAATAAGGAAACACAAGCTTTAAATGATATATTACACGAGATGGACTTACTTGATATTTATAGGTCATTCCATCCAAAAACAACAGAATACACATTTCTCTCAAGTGCTCATGGAACATTCTCCAGGATAGATCATATACTGGGTCACAAATCTAGCCTTGGCAAATTTAAGAAAATTGAAATCGTATCAAGTATCTTTTCTGACCACAATGCTATGAGACTAGATATCAATTACAGGAAAAGATCTGTAAAAAATACAAACACATGGAGGCTAAACAATACACTACTTAATAACGAAGTGATTACTGAAGAAATCAAAGAGGAAATCAAAAAATACTTAGAAACAAATGACAATGGAGACACAACGACCCAAAACCTATGGGATACAGCAAAAGCAGTTCTAAGAGGCAAGTTTATAGCAATACAAGAATACCTTAAGAAACAGGAAACATCTCGAATAAACAACCTAACTTTGCACTTAAAGCAATTAGAGAAAGAAGAACAAAAAACCCCCAAATTTAGCAGAAGGAAAGAAATCATAAAGATCAGATTAGAAATAAATGAAAAAGAAATGAAGGAAACAATAGCAAAGCTCAATAAAACTAAAAGCTGGTTCTTTGAGAAGATAAATAAAATTGATAAACCATTAGCCAGACTCATCAAGAATAAAAGGGAGAAGACTCAAATCAATAGAATTAGAAATGAAAAAGGAGATATAACAACTGACACTGCAGAAATACAAAAGATTATTAGAGATTTCTACAAGCAACTGTATGCCAATAAAATGGACAACCTGGAAGAAATGGACAAATCGTTAGAAATGCACTAGCTGCCATGACTGAACCAGGAAGAAATAGAAAATATGAAGAGACCAACCACAAGCACTGAAATTGAAATGTGATTTAAAATCTTCCAACAAACAAAAGCCCAGGACCAGATGGCTTCACAGGCAAATCCTGTCAAACATCTAGAGAAGAGCTAACACCTATCCTTCTCAAACTCTTCCAAAAGATAGCAGAGGGAGGAACAGTCCCAAACTCATTCTATGAGGCCACCATCACCCTGATACCAAAACGAGACAAAGACGTCACAAAGAAAGAAAACTACAGGGCAATATCACTGATGAACATAGATGCAAAAATCCTCAACAAAATACTAGCAAACAGAATCCAACAGCACATTAAAAGGATCATACACCATGATCAAGTGGGGTTTATCCCAGGAATGCAAGGATTCTTCAATATATGAAAATCAATCAACGTGATACACCATATCAACAAACTGAAGGAGAAAAACCATATGATCATCTCAATGGATGCAGAGAAAGCTTTTGACAAAATTCAACACCCATTTATGATAAAAACCCTGCAGAAAGTAGGCATACAGGGAAATTTCCTCAACATAATAGAGGCCATATATGACAAACCCACAGCCAGCATCATTCTCAATGGTGAAAAACTGAAACCATTTCCACTAAGATCAGGAACAAGACAAGGTTGCCCACTCTCACCACTCTTATTCAACCTAGTTTTGGAAGTTCTAGCCACAGCAATCAGAGAAAAAAAGAAATAAAAGGAATCCAAGTAGGAAAAGAAGAAGTAAAGCTGTCACTGTTTGCAGATGACATGATACTATACATAGAGAATACTAAGGATGCTACCGGAAAACTACTAGAGCTAATCAATGAATTTGGTAAAGTAGCAGGATACAAAATTAATGCACAGAAATCTCAGGTATTCTTATGCACTAGTGATGAAAAATCTGAGAGTGAAATTAAGAAAACACTCCCATTTACCATTGCAACAAAAAGAATAAAATACTTAGGAATAAACCTACCTAAGGAGACAAAAGACCTGTATGCAGCAAATTATGACACTGATGAAAGAAATTAAAGAAGATACAAAGAGATGGAGGATATACCATGTTCTTGGATTGGAAGAATCAACATGGTGAAAATGCCTCTACTACCCAAAGCAATCTACAGATTCAATGCAATCCCTATCAAATTACCACTTGCATTTTTTACAGAACTAGAACAAAAAAATTTCACAATTTGTATGGAGACACAAAGGGTCCTGAATAGCCAAAGCAATCTTGAGAACGAAAAATTGAGCTGGAGGAATCAGGCTCCCTGACTTCAGGCAAGACTACAAAGCTACAGTAATCAAGACAGTATGGTACTGGCACAAAAGCAGAAATATAGATCAATGGAACAGGTTAGAAAGACCAGATATAAACCCACGCACATATGGTCACCTTATCTTTGATAAAGGAGGCAAGAATATACAGTGGAGAAAAGACAGCCTCTTCAATAAGTGGTGCTGGGAAAACTGTACAAGTACATGTAAAAGTATGAAATTAGAACACTCCCTAACACATACACAAAAACAAACTCAAAATGGATTAAAGCCCTAAATGTAAGGCCAGATATTCTCAAATTCTTGGAGGAAAATATAGGCAGAACACTCACTCTATGACATAAATCATATCAAGATCCTTTTTGACCCACCTCCTAGAGAAATGGAAATAAAAACAAATATAAATGAATGGGACCTAATGAAACTTAAAAGCTTTTGCACAGCAAAGGATACCATAAACAAGACCAAAAGACAACCCTCAGAATGGGAGAAAATAGTTGCAAATGAAGCAACAGACAAAGGATTAATCTCCAAAATTTACAAGCAGCTCATGCAGCTCAATAACAAAAAAACACACAATCCAATCCAAAATTGGGCAGAAGACCTAAATAGACATTTCTCCAAAGAAGATAAACAGATTGCCAACAAACACATGAAAGGATGCTCAACATCATTAATCATTAGAGAAATGCAAATCAAAACTACAATGAGATATCATCTCACACTCGTCAGAATGGCCATCATCAAAAAATCTTGAAACAATAAATGCTGGAGAGGGTGTGGAGAAAGGAGAACACTCTTGCATTGTTGGTGGGAATGTAAATTGATACAGCCACTATGGAGAACAGTATGGAGGTTCCTTTAAAAACTAAAAATAGAACTACCATATGACGCAGCAATCCCACTACTGGGCATATACCCTGAGAAAACCATAACTCAAATATAGTCATGTACCACAACGTTCATTGCAGCTCTATTTACAATAGCCAGGACATGGAAGCAACCTAAGTGTCCATCAACAGATGAATGGATAAAGAAGATGTGGCACATATATACAATGGAATATTATTCATCCCTAAAAAGAAACGAAATTGAGTTATTTGTAGTGAGGTGGATGGACCTAGAGTCTGTCATACAGAGTGAAGTAAGTCAGAAAGAGAAAAACAAATATTGTATGCTAAGACATATATATGGAATCTAAGGGAAAAAAAAAAGGAAAAGGTCATGAAGAACCTAGGGGCAAGATGGGAATAAAGACACAGACCTACTAGAGAATGGACTTGAGGATATGGGGAATGGGAAGGGGAAGGGGAAGCTGGGACAAAGTGAGAGAGTGGCATGGACATATATACGCTACCAAACGTAAAATAGAGAGCTAGTGGGAAGCAGCCACATAGCACAGGGAGATCATCTCGGTGGTTTGTGACCACCTAGAGGGGTGGAATAGGGAGGGTGGGACGGAGGGAGATGCAAGAGGGAAGAGATATGGGAACATATGTATATGTATAACTGATTCACTTTGTTATAAAGCAGAAACTTACACACCATTGTAAAGCAATTATACTCCAATAAAGATGTTAAAAAAATTAAATAAACATAAAAATCAGTATAGCAGTAACGGTTGGGGGTGAGGGTGAGGGTAGGGGGATGCTGTGCAAAGAGATAAGGAAGAGGGAAAAATGAGAATTACCTAAGTGATTCTTGAGTTGAGTAGTTCTTGACTCGAGTGATGGGATTCCAAATGTTTATTTTATTGTTATGCATCTCGACATTTTTTTTTTTCGTGGGCCTCTCACTGTTGTGGCCTCTCCCATTGCAGAGCACAGGCTCCGGACGCACAGGCTCAGTGGCCATGGCTCACGGGCCTAGCTGCTCCGCAGCATGTGAGATCTTTCCGGACCAGGGCACGAACCCGTGTCCCCGGAATCGGCAGGTGGACTCTCAACCACTGTGCCACCAGGGAAGCGCCTCGACATATTTTAAACATAGTGTTTTGTAAGTATGATATATTATATTAAATATGATAAATATTTTTTAAATAAAGATCATAACATACACCAAACATAACATATACAAAGGCTATATGCAAATCGCAACCAGTAGCTACAAAATCTTCTTGTCAGCCTAGGCAGAGTTTTGTTAATTTTGAAATTGTTTTTAACTTTGGTTTGCCTTTCCAGTTATCATGTAATGCACTAAATATATACCTATTTTACTTTCTATAAAAAAAAAAAAAACTATCCATTTCTAAACAATAAGGTAAAAAATCATATTTCAATTCACATTTTACACACACACACACACACACAAAACACAACTGCAAGAAATATATCCAAAATCAAGAGATTACTTTCTATTTCAAGATATGTTTATCAACATGTAGAAAAAATGATTGCTATTATTTGCAATGGGCTAGCAAAAAGTTGCAAGAAAAATATTCTCAAATCTTCTCCACATACTAGCTAACACTTAAAATTGCTGATCCATCTTAAGTTTAGTCACTCTACTCAGTGTTAGTAGTATCTTATTGAGAATTAAATTTGAATTTCCCTATTGAATAAAATTATAAACATTGTTTCACATGTCTATTAGATTTCTATATAGCTCATTTAGTGAAGTATGTGTTCAAACATTTTATTGAGTTATTGCTGTGACGGCCTATTACTCAGTTGTAAACATTTATTACATACTCTGAACACAAGTCCTTTGTCAGATATGTTTCAGATATGTGTGTTTTCCCTTATTCTTTTCTTATTGGTGAGTCTTGAAGAGAAATTTTAATTTTGATGAATTCTAAATTACATGTTTTTTTAGGATTCATGCTTTTGTGTCTTTGCCTAACCAAATGTCATAAATAATTTCTCCATTCTATAATCTGTTTTGAATAAATTTTGTATAGACTTTTATATTTTCTTCTTTACTAATGTAGTAATTTGATGCTACATATATCGTTCAAAACACGTATTTAGCTACACCATCATATGTTGATGTACTGAGTATTCAGTTTTATTCATTTCAAAATATTTTCTTATTTTTCTTATCTTCTTTTAAATTTTCTAATATTTGTAGATATTTTCCTGTTATTTGCTTTCAGTTTAATTCTGTTATGATGAGAGAAAATATTTTTAGATTTTTAATTGAAGTATAGTTGATTTACAATGTTTCAGGTGTACAGAAAAGTGATTCAGTTATACATACATAGATATGTATACATTCTTTTTCAGAATCTTTTCTATCATAGGTTATTACAAGATATTGAATGTAGTTCCCTGT
Source organism: Kogia breviceps (assembly GCF_026419965.1). Taxonomy (NCBI): domain Eukaryota; kingdom Metazoa; phylum Chordata; class Mammalia; order Artiodactyla; family Physeteridae; genus Kogia; species Kogia breviceps. The sequence goes on along the minus strand of NC_081310.1, from coordinate 9,731,465 downwards.
GCTATAGAGTAGGACCCTTGGTGTTTATCTATTTTATATATAGTAGTTTGTATCTGCTAATCCCAAACTCCTAATTTATCCCTCCCCCACCCCCTTTCCCCTTTGGTAACCATAGGTTTGTCTTCTATGTCTGTGAGTCTGTTTCTGTTTTGTAAATAAGTTCATTTGTGTCACATTTTACATTCCACATATAAGTGATATTATATGATATCTGTCTTTCTCTATCTGACTTACTTCACTTGGTATGATATCTCTAGGTCTATCCATGTTGTTGCAAATAGCATTATTTCATTCTTTTTATGGCTGAGTAGTATTCCTCTGTGTGTGTGTGTGTGTGTGTGTGTGTGTGTGTGTGTGTATGCATACATACATATATACACACACACCACATCTTCTTTATCCATTTATCTGTTTATGGACATTTAGGTTGCTTCCATGTCTTGGCTATTGTAATTAGTGCTGCAATGAACATTGGGGAGGATGCACCTTTTTGAATTAGAGATTTCTCCAGATATATACCCAGGAGGGGAATTGCTGGGTCGTATGGTAGTTTTATTTTTAGTTTTTAAAGGAACCTCCATACTGTTCTCCATAGAGAAAAAAAATATTTTACATTTAACTATTTTTCAATTTATTAAGAATTTATGTAATCTATATGATATGCCATATGGTCTATCTTGATGAGTATTTCATGAGTACTTGAAAAGAATGAATAATCTTGTTTTATTGAGAAAGAAGACTGTCCTATAACTGACTATCAGGTGATGCTTTTCATAGTGTTGTTCAAATCTTCTACCTTTTTTAGAGAGAGCATTTACATTTACAACTGCAATTTTAGATTGATCCCTGTGTCTTTTCAATTATACCACAGTTTACCTCATGTAAAGCCATTTAACTTTATCAGATCTCATATTTCTTAAATATGATTTTATCAAGTTCTTTATTTCTTGGTCTCTTCTTAAATAGGTAATTTAAACCATTGCACATTTTAAAAGGATTTGTCCTTCATTTTCAAATTCCTTTATCACTTTTTTCACTCTATTTGTCATTCTTGGATAATTTCCTTAGTTCTTGTATTTCATAATTCAGGGTTTTGCTGCATTCAGTCTGATGTTTAACATACGAAAATTTTAACTTCCATGATTATATATTTTTTCTCTTCCAATAAATAATTGTTCATTTTCAAAGCTGCTCATTATTTTTAACTGTTGTGTTCTTTTTAGAAATTTAATCTGTATTTGAACATTTTATCAATTTAAACATACTTATTTTTTATCCAGTATCTAAATACATAGAGGCCTATTTCTTATGTTTTTGGTATTTGCTATGTTTCACTCAAATTTTATTTTTCTAGTGTATTTTGCTATATTTTATTTTTCATTTTGACATCACCTCAAGGAGAGTTTTTGTGTGTTGGTGAACCCTGTGCCTTCTCACTCTCAGTATTAACTCAAGGATTTGTTTTACATTGATTTGCCCAAGGCAATTCAGAGCACCTGAGACCAATTTTATGACAATTTATTGACAAGACAGTTTCTATTTTATACACTATAACAAGAGTGTGAACATTTCTTATTTTGCATTTTTTTTCTATCCAGAATTATAGAAGCTTCATTCTCTCTCCTTGACCAATGACTGCATTAATCAGTCCATCTTACCGTGGAATTACATTTTTAAAGTGTTCTGTATTTATAAAGATTTGTTACTGTTCACCTCCCACCTCGTTTTGGCCTGAGGTCTCTGTTCTGCTCTGGGATGAAACCCAAGCAGCTGGCCGTTATGCCAGTACAGTCAGGTGCCACCAGGAGGGAAGATTCTATGGTTATGTCTCCCAACTCCTTTTTTGCTTAAGGAAATTGGTTAATCCCTTTTCTTCTCTTACTGGTTATAAAGCTTTCAAAATAATTTTGCTCCAGTTTGTGGAACATTTCTCTTTGTTTGTAGTGGGAATATTTCATATTAAGAAAAACAAATAGTCAGGAAGCTTTGCCTTTAAAATTTCCTTCCTAAACATAGATATGACACTGGAGTGGGTTCTGAAATACTGAATACAATTTTAAGAAGTAGAGATAAGTGCATTTCAAGTTTACAGAATGAATTTTAAATATGCATACAGTGAAGTGCAGTGTGTTCTCAGTACACAGTCACATTTGCTGGAGAATTGGTTACTTAGAAAGATTTTGATGGTGAAATATGAAACTAGAAATTTAGATAAGCCAAATTTCATCAAAAAATATCTTTCAAACAATAAGAAGAAATTAACATTTTGTCCATGCTATCATTGCATTATTGTTTGTGGTGGTGATTTCTCCAGTACGGGAATACCATTACTGTACTCATCTTGTAATTAAACCAAAACTAAAAACAAGTCAACAGATCACTTTGTAGCCATGTGCATGTTGAATGGATGCTTGGGTGTGGGGGGAAGTGGGATCTAGTGAGGTCAATTACTGGGTACTTTCAATGTTCTCAATATATTTGAGGGAAATAATCACACCATCTATACAACCTTAGAATAATCTAATTTGGCCTTATTTTTTAATTTCAAGATATGAAATTGTACTGAAAATGTTTACAACTTATGTCTTTATTTCAGACTTGAATCCCCCAAAAAGTATTCCATTACGGTAGTCAAAAATTGTATCTTAAAATTGAGAAAACAGTTTACTATTGTAAATATTTTCCTATGGCATATTATAAATTCAAACTTAGTTGATTCAAACTAATTAGGGGATTAAATCAGTTAAAATTAATTTAAAGTAATAAATCATCACATACTAAGAGCAATCAGGAGTCAGAATCTGTCTGCAAAGCTGGGGTGAGACACAATTTGATTCCAATTACTAGACAGTAGAAATAAAATACTTGAATCAATCTTCAATCCAGTAACAGATCAGAAACAGATTTTCAAACAAAAACCAAAATCAGGAACACATAAGAAATGCTCAACTATTATTCTGAGGTCAGACCTAGGTACCTGTGGAGTGAGTAAGCATAGTGGTTCAGATTTACCAAACTGATTGAGGCACAAAGTTCACAAACAAAAACAAGAGTCACAGAAAAAAATGCCTGAAAGTCCTATGTAGGTATTTGACTGTAACTTTACCTCTCTGTTAATCAAATTTCTGTGTGTCAATCTCCTTCATAGATTCATCAAGCAAAACTTTTCTGTTGCTCTGAAGTTTGTTATAAGGACTCAGAGCTGAGGATGACTATCAGCAGTCATTTCTCACCCTGGCCTTCAGAGTTCTTGAAACTGTAATGACATAGCTATGACATAATAGCATAACTGCTTCTCATCTCCCAAATGTCTAGACTCCTTATGAGTTTGACTTTTAAAAAATGAGTTTTAAATAACTGGAAGTTCCTTTAGCTCAGTTCAACATTCAGAAGAATCATGAACATGAAGTTAAGTTAAACTTTAGCAAATGAAGATTTAAACAAAAAAAATAAATTATGCCATGAAAGACAGTGTAACTAATATATGGACACATTTGGGATAAACCCTTAGTATGCAATTTTATTTACTTGAAAGATTAAGTTTGGGTAAGGAAATTGTGACAAAGGTGTCATTACTGTTGCTCGTGAAAAATGAGGATATACCTGAATGTACAATTTACTTAGCTACTTCATCTCAGTTATGTATTTTTCTACTATCTTGCAGGTAAAAAGTACCATATGATATCGCTTATATGAGGAATCTAAAAAAAGTCAAATCTGTTAAAAAACAAAACTAGTAAAATGGCTTTTACCAGGGCATTGGTGGAAGGTGGGGATACGACTGATGGTATTTAAGGTACAGACCTGTAATAAGTAGTAAATAAGTCATAGAGATCTAATGCACTGCATAATGAATAGAGACAATAATATTGTGCTATACAATAAGTATAGCAGCTTATCAGTTTTATAGCACCCCTTATCTGCAGCTTCACTTTCCCCAGTTTCAGTTACCCACAGTCAACTGCAGTCCGAAAACACTAAATGGAAAATTCCAGAAATAAACAACTCATAAGCTTTAAACTGCACACCATTCTGAGTAGGGTGATGGAATCTCATGCCATCCCACTCCATATGCCCAGGATCCCCAACCATCAACATCAGCCTGACCTCCAGCCATCAACATCATCATCGCTCAGTGATCCAGGATCACCCAAAGCAGACGATCATCCTTCGTACATACCATCAGAAGGTCTACAGCAGCCTAACGCAACGCCACAAAGCCTCCGTCTTTCACCTCACTTCCTCTCATCACACAGGCATTTTATTTTGTGATTTTTAGCCATCGAATCATCACAAAAAGGGTGAGTATAGTACAATAAGATATTTTGAGAGAGAGACTACATTTACATAACTTTTAATATAGTATATTGTTATAACTGTTCTATTTTATTATTCATTATTGTTAATATTTTACTGTGCCTAATTTATAAATTCAACCTTATCATAGGTATGTATGTATAGGAAAAAAACATAGACTAGATAGGGTTCAGTATTCTCCACAGTTTCAGGCAACCACTGGGTTCTTCTAACATATGGATAAAGTAAATGGTTGGGACTACTGTAATTATGTAATGTGAAAAAGATTGCTATATAAATATATCAAAGTAACATGCTATATACCTTAAACTTTCACAATGTTACATGTTAAATGTATTCAATAAAAAAAGAAATAGCATAATAACCATAGTAACAGTGCATAACATAATGGTTGCTATGCATCAAACACGGTTCTAGACACTTTAAATGCTTTAGCTCACTAAATTCATAAACTCTATGAAAGATTATTTTTCCCATTTTGTTAATAAAGATCATGAGCCACAGAGAAGTTAAGAAACTCATTCAAAATTACCTGACTAGTAAGTGTCACGCCTAAGATTTGAACCCAGATGCTTGGCCCCCAAATCGGTCACTTTCCCACTACGCTATACTACCTATTCAGCTTATAGCAGCATGGAAACTGACCTCAGATAAAAGCCTTATCTGATCAGAAACTATAATAAAAACTTTACCAACAACTACAGGCAATCAATGTTTATATGCTCATTAATTCCTCTGTTATCAGTACAAATATTTTTATATCGTGTATCAGTTTGATCTTTTTTTTATAAATCATTTTAAGCACAGTACTGGTCACAGAGGTGACACTCAATAAACAGCATTTGTTGACTGCGTTGCCCAAAATGTTTGTATGCATTAGTGAGACAATATATGTACTGGTGGTTCTTAAGTCCAGCTCTATCTGTTACTAGCTCTGTGAACTTGGGCAAGTTACTCATCCTTTTGATGCCTCAAATTATTGCCTGGATAATGGGGACAAAAATACTACCTGCCTTAGTAAATTGTTGTTTTAAATGGTAAATGCATAAAAAAATATTGATTTCAATGGTTGGCAGAGACAGAGAGAGGAGAGAGTGAGGGAGAGAGAAAAGAGAGGGAAAATTGGAGCAAAACTAAAAAAGGAAAATTTTGCTATAGACCTAAACCTTATAAATTCATTCTTTTAGTTTATCTTTGGTTTTTGTGGTTTCAGTTTCTGCTAGAGTTTCTCAGAGATGTTCAGTTCATCTTAACATGGTGTTTGCATTCTCCCACTGGCTCCTGACCTCTATTGGGTATTCGTTTTTATTCTTTACCTGTATCTACTAATGCTATTCTTCATCACAGTGGCTAACAGTCTGTGAGCTACTGACTCACAAAATGGGGAAGAAAATGATCCTATTTTGTACGATCATTTCCTAGAAAATTATAAGTAAACTCTTTAGTCTTCAGATAACCGTGTTTACCAACTCTCTAGAAAACTGTTTTATACTAAGTGCTAATTCTAGTATTCGATACCCAATATTGAAAATAAAAGAGGATCTGATTTTATATTATTAATGAAAATATTTTACTCTGACTATATTATCTAAATTTATGTATGAAATATTTTTTATGGTGAATTCCCTGATGGCAATGGTACTAATTAAAATATTTTTGTTAGCATTTCTATTTTTAATGTACTTTGAAATAATACATCTTTAGGGCAAAAAGCTCACACGTGTACAGACATGTTGGACTGGCAGTTTAATACCTGTAGTATTGCCCTAATGTGGAAGTGTGACAGTTTTTTTTTTCTGTTTACAAGCAAGGCCTTCAAAAACCTATTTAAATCAAGTTGAAGTGTAGATACAGAATAGAGAAGAAAAACCTATTTTCTCTGAATATAGATAATCTATACCTCTTTATAAATCTCGATTTCTAAGACATTTATATTTGGACAACTAAGCAAAATAAAAAGCTCTCTAATAGCAATGAATATATGATATATTTAATTTAAACACAAGCAAAAAACTGTAATAAAGCAAAACAAAAAACCATGCTCAGCTACTGCTGTACTTTAACAATAAAAGCAAAAGAAAACAAAATGAGAACAAATGGAAACTAGATATATATTTTTATCTGCATAATGTATGCATTGTATATATGTCAAAAGAAGAAGAATACATCCATTATTTCTGGAAACAGACCACTGCTACATCTCCAGAATGGAAAACATAAAATAAACCAATAGATTGTGAAAAAGTAACTGATTGAGATTGCTGACCTGTTGGCTCTAAGATATATAGCTTAGAAGTAGCATATAACAAATAGAATTACCATACGACCCAGCAATCCCACTACTGGGCATATACCCTGAGAAAACCATAATTCAAAAAGAGTCATGTACCAAAATGTTCATTGCACCTCTATTTACAATAGCCAGGACATGGAAGCAACCTAAGTGTCCACCAACAGATGAATGGATAAAGAAGATGTGGCACATATATACAATGGAATATTACTCAGCCATAAAAATAAATGAAATTGAGTTATTTGTAATGAGGTGGATGGACCTGGAGTCTGTCATACAGAGTGAAGTAAGTCAGAAGGAGAAAAACAAATACCGTATGCTAACACATATATATGGAATCTAAGAAAAAAAATGTCATGAAGAGACTAGGGGTAGGATGGGAATAAAACACATACCTACTAGAGCATGGACTTGAGGATATGGGAGGGGGAAGGGGAAGCTGTGACGAAGTGACAGAGTGGCAGGGACATATATACACTGCCAAACGTAAAATAGATAGCTAGTGGGAAGCAGCCCCATAGCACAAGGAGATCAGCTTGGTGCTTTGTGACCACCTAGAGGGGTGGGATAGGGAGGGTGGGAGGGAGGGAGACGCAAAAGGGAAGAGATATGGGAACATATGTATATGTATAACTGATCCACTTTGTTGTAAAGCAGAAACTAACACACCATTGTAAAACAGTTATACTCCAATAAAGAAGTTAAAAACAAAGAATCTAAAAAAGAATGAATATATGTATATGCATAACTGAATCACTTTTCTGTACACCTGAAACTAACACAACATTGTAAATCAGCTATACTCCAATAAAATTAAAATATTTTTAACCCCCCCCAAAATGAAGTAGCATATAATAACTCTCAGTTCCTAAGCATCCTATAAGTTCCATGTTTTCACTTAATTTATCCTGAAAAAGGATAACTTGCTGACTAGTATTTCAAGATTAGATAATGTCATTTAAAATTTGTAAGTAAATGTTCCAACTAATATTTTGTCTCAGAAAAATACTGAATATATAGAAACAGGAAAGCAAATAAACATCTAAGACCAAAAGAAATTCTGGATCACCATTAAGTGTGGTAGCCTGAATGAGACCAAGGAACCTGAGCATGTCCCAAATTTCTTGTCCTGATAGGAGGAAAATATTGACATCCCTTTTGGTTGCTGTTACTGTTAAGGTAGAATTATATTAAACAGGAATACAGAGGGAACATCACTTCCTACCCCTCAAGTACAGGCCTCACATAATAACTTCCTCCCAAAGAGGACAGTACAGAAATGGGTAAAAAGTGTAACTCTGCAGTAGAGAAAGCTGACAAACACTACTTCAGCTGGGAGGTCAGGCCAACATCAACAGTTCTAAGCCATGTTGGTGGTGTGTTCCCTCTACGTGTGGTGGTGATGGAGAAGGCACTTTACCCCTGTGGTCTTCCTCCCCAGTGGCCACAGCCCAGCCTAGTTACCAGAAAAGCACCAGAAAAATCCCAGGGGAAGGACACCTCCAAAATGTCTGACAAACTCTCCTCAACACTGTCAAGTTCATCAGATACAAACAAAATCTAAGAAACTGTCCCAGTCAGGAGGAGCCTAAGGAGACAATGTCATATGTCACCCTGGATAGAACCCCAGAATAAAACAAAGGAAAAAAGGTAAAACTGAGAAATCTGAATAATAATATTCAGAGATCAGATAATAATAAATTAATACTGGTTCATTAACACTGTGACACATGTACCCTACACATATAAGATATTAATATTAGGGGAAACTGGATGTGGGAGATAAGGGACATTTGGAATTTTTCTGTACATATAGAACTTTTCTAAAAGCAAAAGTTTATTAAAGGCAAAAAAGAAAAGAAATATAGAAAAAGGAGGAGAGTAAAATATAAAGTAAGTTGTTAAAACAGCGCTAAATATTTCAGTAATCTAACAAACATGAAAAACTGCCTATTTCAATTTAAAAGATTGTCAAATTGATTTAAAATAATCAAGTGATAGTCTGTGTTAAGATACACATATAAAACAAAAATTAAAAGTCTACAAGTAAAATGTCAGAGGAACTCTATGTTACCAAGTCTAAGCAAAAGAAAGCTGGCACAGCTAAATTAATAGCAGATAAATGGACTGCATTCCATCAAATGTCTTTTTGAATGAAGCGGACCATAACAAAGTGTTAACAGATTTACTTCACCAAAAGGAATTAGCAATTGTGAACATGTATGCATCAAGAGTATATGAAGAAAAACTGAGTGGCTTACTGTGAGAAAATGAGAAATCACTATCAGTATGATATTTTAACATAGCTCTTGAGAACACTATCAGACAAAAAATGTAACAAAGGTAGAGAGGAACTGAGTATCAAAAACAAAAAGTTTAACCTAATGAACGGATATATAGGGAATTTTGTATGCATCCAACACTTGGAGAATATCAACTCTTTTCAATCGAACATGAAATACTGCACTGGTCATCATTTTGCAATATGTACACGTACAACACATTGCATACCTTCAACTTCTAAAATGAGATTTAAAATGGAACATTTACAAATATTGTCATATAATGGCTCTAAGCAAATCTGTCCCAATTTTGTGGAATAGGTATCATATAGAGCATACAGAGTTAGAATAAGAAATAAAATAGATTTAGTTTTAAAGAATAGAATTTTAAAGATTAAATATCATAAAATGTGCCAAGTTAGAAGTTAATAAGAAAATCACTAATATATTCATATTACTGTAAATTTTAAAATATGTTTCTAAGTAATATACTGGTCAAAGAAAAATCATAGATGAATTTGTTTAATACTTAGTACTGAAAATTTTTAAAAAACAAATGAAAACTATGTGGACAGTCTTGCACAGTGAAGCTACTCTGATGCTTCCCATAACGTTTTATACCTATATAATTACACCTGAAAATATGAAAGGTTAAAAATGAGTTAGTGAGAGTTAGAAAAAGAACAATAGCAAACAAAGGGAGAAAGAAGTATATAATATAGAGAAGATGCAAATCAATTAAATGGAAAACAGAGTTAGGAGCCAGTGTTTCAAGCAATGATAGATTCTAACAATAAAGGCGCTACTGGGTCAATCCCTGCAGAAAACAGGTATAAAACCTGCATATAATACCAATAAAAAGCAAGCAGATCAGGGAGGCTGGTGGGGAATGTATGCCCAGAGGAGAAGACAACTACTTCCTGTTTTTTTCTTTGTTTGTTTTTATTTTCTTTGCAGCTTTTAGCTTGGGGCTACGTGCAGTTGGCTGGCAAATGCCAGATGGCAGCAGTGGCACCAGGGGAAAGGCCAGTCTTTCTGGCTTGGGGAAACTTGAAATGCCTAAATAATCCTAGAGCTTATTTAAAAAGAAATAAAACAACAAATATATCAAATAATTTTAAATATTTCCACAAAGATATGTTACTAGCTTCAAGCAACAAATCACCTCAATCTTATTAAACTCTTCTGGACAGTAGGAAAAAAATAAATCTTACTTCCCAGAACACCTTCTATGATGTCAGCATTGCTTTGATAAGAGCAATACAACAGAAAATTTTTACAAATACATTTAATTTATTAATAAGTAATTTTAAATCCTCAATGAAATATTAGCAAATAAAATGCAACTTTACAAAAGATAATAAAGGATTAGACTATTTATTGAGAATGAAATAATATAACACCTAATGACAATTTACGACAATAAAATGTTAAAATATAAAATTAATTTGAGGCTCTCAATAGACGTAGAAAAAAATGTATAGAACTCATTATGAATTTAAAATTTTAAAAATAAGTACATTGGGAATAAAAGATAGCTATCTTATCCTGGCAAATTATATCTACTAGCAAACAGTCTAAACACCATCTTAGCTGTGTAAAAAGCATTCCTTAAAATCCAAAACAAGACAGGCATACTGCTGCAAGCATTTGCCATTGTTGAAGCCAGTCTAGTAAAACAAGAATAAAAAATTAAATAATTTCTAACTGAAAAGTAGGAAAAGAACCCTGCAATATTAATCTGCAAACATCAGTTGCAGTTTAATAAAACAACAAAGCATTAGAAAATGTAATTAAGAAGAAAATACAATTGGAAATAGCATAAAAAGGCAAGTACCTAGGAATAAATCTTAAAAGAAACAAGTGTTTCTTATACGTATAAAATTTTAAAGGTTGATTGTAAGATATTGGAAAAAAAACAGACCAAACATAAATATCCAATATTATAGAGATGATAAAATATACTTTGATGTCACATGGCAAGTACAGAACATAAATTTTCTGTATGCCTAAAGCCTGAGATTTTCTTAATTTTTCTAAGTTTCCCTTTCTTTTTTTGTTTGGTGTGAATAAAACCTGCCTTTTGGATTGCTGACATGATGAAATGATGGTAAAAACGAAGCTCATATTTCTTGAAACATAGTAAGATCTTAATTATTCAATCCAACTCTTACATCATTACTAATACTGAAAAGGCAAATTAAAAAGTTTAGGAAATAACATGAAAACCTTTTATGAAAAAATTTAAGAAAATGGACTTTGTGGGACCCTTGAAAGCTGAGATTTTTTTTTAAAGATTCTTGGCCACTACTTTGACTTGAGTTTCTAATTTAAAGCAAAGATGTCTGTGCTAAGGTTGAGGTTGTTTTAGGAAACAGGAGAACCAAGTGACTGTATGCATTTCTTTAATGGAAGCATGTAGATGTTTGTGAATTCCTGGATGAGGATGATAGTACAGTGAAAACCGAGCTTCTCATAGCCAGCAAGTCACTTCCTTGATCAGCGTCACAGCAGCAGTGTGCCAGCGTTTGGAACTCTGGGAGTATGGGGACCCATGACACGCCACCTCTCCTCACTCAGTGTGGCCACCTTGATTCCACTAAGTTTCCAAACTCTTGGCTAAGATATCAGTGACTTGATCTTATCTGAAAGTGGATGTGAATGTGCATGATGTGGCACTACAATAAGACACTTCAAATATTAAATATTAGTGGACTATGAAATGGTGCTTGCAAAATGACTGCGAATTACACACTGAGTGAGAATACTTAAAAATTTTAAATTGATGTGTTATCCTGGTGGTTTTTATCAGTCATGTCATTATGATGTATAATATTTAATTCAAATTTTAATAAAAATAAGAAAAACAAATGTACATTTGTTTGAAAATAAACTGCTCCTGAAAGGAATCCCTTAAGAGTATATCAGGTGAATACTCTCAAAACAACAGAAGTGATAGGTGTAATTTTACTCTTCAGTGCTCTTTCTTGACAAATTAGATAGCAAACTACCCCTGTCAATCAGTTGCTGAATTTAACCCAAGAGCACTATGTCATGACAGCACTGTGGTTCTCTACAACAACTGTTATAAAGAGCGATGACACAAAAGTACCAGTTAAGTGAAGAGGCTTACTTACTAAGTAACTTTTTGGAGCAGAAAATGTACAACAACATGATGACTTTAAGAGAGAAAATTATGTACGTTGTCTTCGAGAATAAGAATTTACCTTCCACTTCCATGTATCTTTTGAAAAAAACACACCAAAGAATTTTAATTATCCAGTCGAGGGCATTTTCACTTTGCCAGTTACATTGGTGCTGAGTGTATAATGGTTGTAGGAAGCAACTCATGACTCATCCTACATCGCAGACCAGCAGTTAGGCCTTTGAGAGAAACACAAAACTGTTCCTAGCAATCTTCATGGATGTAAAATCAAGGGAGATTGTCCCACTGATATTGGTTTTGCTGAAGTCATATAAGGACACTAGGAAGATGAATGAAAAAAACCATTAAAACGCCAAATGTGGTTTGTGCATCAGCATGAAACTTAAAAATGGTTGAGTGGCTGTTGGCTTACATAGTAAAATCATTATCAAGATCAAGGTAAAACTATTTCGATTATATTTGAATTGTGCACCCCTCCACCCTCAGCCATTGCACCCCATTCTGGAAGCAACCCAGTACTTACATAATTGTCTGAACGGCTCAGAAATAAGTGGTGAAATAAGATATTTGGCTTTTGATAGCATCCTTCAATGGATCTACAGCTCTAGCAATAATGTGTAATAAGACACTAAATTTAAATATGTTACTCTCTTTCAGGGCATGGTTTTTATTAGGTTCCCATTATATTAGTCAATACAGAACATCTTCAGATCATAAAGTATTTTTCAAAATAAAACAAAGTCAAATAAACTGAAGACAATATATTTTCATATAAAGTTTATACTGTCCTTTAAAAATATTAGCCTGAGGGTCAGATCACGATGAGGGAATAGAAGGACATGGAGCTCACCTCTTCCCACAAATACATTCAAAAAAATACATCTACATGTGGAACAGTTCTCACAGAATACCTGCTAAATGCTGGCAGAAGATATCATAAAACCAAAACTGCAAGAAAGACTGTCATATAACTGGGTAGGATGAAAAGGAAAAAAAAAAAAAAAAGGAATCAGGACAGGACATGCACCCCTGGGAGTTAGCTGTGAAAGAAGAAAGGTTCCCTCACCTGGGAAGCTCATTCCCTGGCAGGAAGACCAGCCAGCACAGAAAGGGAGCTTCACAGGCTCAGGAGAGTGGAGCAGCCGGGTTGCAGCAGGCAGAACAGAGAGAGAACTGCACAGGAGATCTTGACCATCTCACTATTAGTCCCCAGCCCAAGACATGCATCTGCTGGTGCATGCAGGGCTGGGTACTGAAACTCAGACTTCAGAGGACAGACTCAGGGAGAGGAATGTGGTTGGATGCACAGAGACAGCCGGAAGGGGAGAGAGTGTAGTCCAAGCCACAACCAGGGATGGTGCAGGATGGAGCCCAGGTCCACCACTGAAGCTCCATAGCCGGTGTGCACACTCAAAGGGAGGGGAAGGGCCCACCCTAGCGGTCTCATTCTCCCTGTGCTCACAGTGGGCCTGGCTCTGCCTCTATGAGCTCTGGGACCATCCAAGCTCCAGGAGGTTGTCCACACTCAGAGGTGGGGTTGAAATCCAAGCCATCCCCAGGGGCTGCATGACTTGTGAAGCAGGGCTGAACTGGAGTTTCCCAGCAACTATGTGATCTGCTGACTTAAACACCACAGGCTGCTTTGTAAACTCATTGTCTGAGGGACATCCAAGAGGATTACTGGTGTTCCCATGCCTGGGGAGGGTCCTGCAATGGTGACTGCAGGCTCTATAGGTACATGCTAACGCAGAGATGGGGCTGGGGGCTGGGCTGACTGAGACCCCCCCATGGTGGGTCCAGGTGCACAACTATGGCAGTCCCAGTGCCTGACCTCAGTGGTTCTGCAGCAACAGATCTAAACTAGTGGCTCTGTGAGCACAGTGCTTAAGGAACAGCAAGGCCAATTGCCAGTTTTCCCACAGCGGAGGCAGGGCCGAGGGCAGTGCCAACAACAGTGTACTTTGTGAGCCCACACAAAAAGGTGACACCTCAGAGCACACTCCCCAGTGGACAGCTCCCGTGGAGGAATACTCAGTGGCTTCTCTCCCAGTGGGAGCACTCCAGACCCGCCTACCTCACACCGCAGTTCAGAAGCAAAATGGGGGTATATACTCCAACAGCTGGGGAGCAGACCCTGCCCCTGACACGGCTGTGACAACCAGAGAGCAAAGAGGAGGCCCTGTTCAACATCCAGTGCAGGCTCTGGTCACCACAACAACAGTCATACCACCATCAAGGTGATAATAGCCAGCACACACTGAGGAAAATGGGGCAGGCCTTCATACTACAAATAGACCTCACACCAAAAACAGATTCATGGACACTCCCACATAAAAACAGCCCTTAAACACCACAGTAGATAACTGTTTCTCCTAAACTCACAGAGCCAGAGAAATAAGTAAAACGAAGAAGCAGAGGAACTACTCTCAATTAAAAGATCTAGACAATTCCCCTGAAACAACAAACTAACAGATATCTCCAGTATACCAGATCCTGAGTTCAAGAAGGAAGAAATGAAAATACTGAAAGAATTAAGAAAGGCTATCAACAGAAATGCAGATTACTGTAAAAATAAATTCGAAACTATAAAGAAGAACCAATTAAAGTTAGAAAACTCATTTGCAGAGACAAAAGCTGAGCTAAACACAATAAACAGCAAATTGGATAATGCAGAAGAACAAATAAGTGATCTGGAAGACAGAATAATGGAAATCACCCAATCAGAACAGCAAACAGACAAACAAATTTTAAAAAATAAATAAATGAAAGCAATATATGAGACCTATGGGATAACATAAAGTGTCCCAATATATGCACAATAGGGATCCTAGAAGGAGAAGAAAAAGAAAAGGGGATCCAAAATGTATGAAAGAATTATGGCTGAAAAGTTCCCAAACCTAAATAAGGAAACACAAAGGAATGGGGACAGGAAGCACAGAGGGTCCCAAGCAAGACGGACCCAAACAGACATACACCAAGACATAATGTAATTAAAATGGCAAAAGTTAAAGAGGATTCTAAAGGCAGTTAATGATAAACAAAGAGACAATTACAAGGGAACCCCCTAAGGCTATCAGCTGATTTCTCTACAGAAATACTACCAGCCAGAAGGGAGTGGCAAGATATATTCAAAATACTGAAAGGGAGAAAGCTGCAACCTCGGATACTCTACCCAGTAAGATTATCATTTAGAATAGAAAGAGAGAGAAAGAATTTCTCAGACAAGCAAAAACTAAAAGAATAAAGAAATACTAAACTTATCCTAAAAGAAATATTGAAAGGTCTTCTATAAATAAAAAAGCAAGAATCTACAGGAAAGAGAAAATTCACAATTGGAAAATAAATCACTTGAATAAGCCAGTACACAATTTTTAAAAATTTAAAAATATGTATGAAAGTGATGACAACTACAATGAACAGCAAAAGAAGAAACATGAAGATGTAAAAGAGTACATCAAAATCATAAAGTGGGGGGGAGGAGAGTAAGGAAATGTAGTTTTTTTCTAGAATGTGTTTAAGCCTATATGTCTACCAGTCTAAAGCAAGTAGATATAGTAATGGGTTAACATACTTGAAAAACAGAGTAACCACAAACCAAAAACATACTAGATTCACAAAAACCAAAAAGAAGAGGACACAAGCATAATACAAAAAACAACCATTAAATCACAAAAAGGAAAAACAAAAAGGAAAAGGAACAAAGAAGAAATTTTAAAATCAACTGGAAAACAAGGTTTAAAATGACAATAAATACATATGTATCAATAATTACCTTAAATGTCAATGGACTAAATACCCCAATCAAAAGCCATAGAGTGGCAGATTGGATAAAAAAGAACAATTGGCTACAATATGCTGCCTACAAGAGACCCACTTTAGGGCAAAGAAAACACAGAGATTGAAAGTGAGAGGATAGAAAAGATATTTCATGCAAATGGAAATGACAAGAAAGCAGGGGTAGCAATACTCCGGACAAAATAGACTTTAAAACAAAGGCCATAAAGAAAGATAAAGACACTATATAATGATAAAAGAATCAATAGAAGAAGAGGATATTACACTTGTTAACACATATTCACCCCATATAGGAGCACCTAAATACATAAAACAAATATTAACAGACATAAAGGGAGAAATTCACAGAAATACAATAATAATAGGAGACTCTGACACCCCAGTCATATCAACAGATCTTCCAGACAGAAAATCAATAAGGTAACAGGATCCTATATGATACACTAGAACAGTTAGACTTAATTGATATTTTCAGGACATTACATCCAAACAAAACAAAACAAAACAGAATACACATTCTTTTCAAGTACACATAGAACATTCTCTAGGATTGACCACATACTAGGACACAAAACAAGACTCAACAAATCTAAGAGGAAATTTGTATCAAATTTCAAGCATCTTTTTGATGACAACAGTATGAAACTAGAAATCAACCCCAGAGA
Organism: Kogia breviceps; assembly: GCF_026419965.1. Classification (NCBI taxonomy): domain Eukaryota; kingdom Metazoa; phylum Chordata; class Mammalia; order Artiodactyla; family Physeteridae; genus Kogia; species Kogia breviceps. The sequence continues at coordinate 9,714,947 of NC_081310.1, read as the reverse complement.
CAGAAATGAGAAAAACAACATTACCTGAAGACTAAACAACATGCTACTAAAAAACCGATGGGTCAATGATGAAATCAAAGAGGAAATTTTAAAATACCTTGAGGCAAATGACAATAAAAACACACCCATACAAAATCTATGGGAAGCAGCAAAAGCAGTTCTCAGAGGGAAGTTCATAACAATACAGGCCTTCACCAAAAAACAAGAAAAATCTCAAATAAACAACCTAACCTACCACCTAAAGTAAGTTTAAAAAGAAGAACAAACAAAACCTAAAGATGAAAGAAGGAAATAATAAAGATCAGAGTGGAAATAAATTAAATAGATATTAAAAAATAGAAAAAAAACCCAATAAAACCAAGAGCTGGTTCTTTGAAAGGGTAAACAAAAGCAACACACCTCTGGCCAGTCTCACCAAGAAGAAAGGAAAGAGCACCCAAATAAACAAAATAAGAAATGAAAGAGGAGAAATCACAACTGATATCACAGAAATACAAACAATCATCAGAGAATACTATGCACAATTTAATGCCAACAATTGGACAACCTAGAAGAAATGGACAAGTTTCTAGAAACAAACAGCTCACTAAAACTGAATCAAGAAGGAATGGATAATTTGAACAGAACAATCACTAGAAGTGAAATCAATTCTGTAATTACGAAAAAAAAAAAAACAATTCCCTACAAACAGACCAGATGGTTTCACCAGGGAATTCTACAAAACATACAAAGAAGAACTTACACTGATCCTTCTCAAACTCTTCCAAGGGATTGAAGAGGAGGGAATGTTCCCAAAGTCATTCTATGAAGCTACTATCACCCTGATACCAAATCCAGACAAAGACAATGGCAAAAAAGAAAATTACATGCCAGTATCTTTGATGAATATAGATGCAAAAATCATCAACAAAGTATTAGCAAACTGAATCCAACAACACATGAAAAAGATCATACATCACAATCAAGTTAGATTCATTGCAGGGTCACAAGGATGGTTCAACATACACAAATCAATCAGTGTATACACCACATCAACAAAAGAAAAGAAAAAAAACACGAGCATTTCAATAGATGCAGAAAAAGTATTTGATAAAATTCAACATCCATTCATGATAAAACTCTTACCAAAATGGGTATAGAAGGAACATATCTCAACATAATAAAAGCTATTTATGACAAACCCACAGCCAACATAATAGTCAGCAGAGAAAGTTGAAAGTCTTCCCTCTAAAATCTGGAATAAGACAAGGATGTCCACTCTCACCACTTCTGTTCAACACAGTACTGGAAGTCCTAGCCACTGCAATCAGATAAGAAAAGAAATAAAAGGAAACCATATTTGAAAAGAAGTAAAACTGTCACTGTTTGCAGATGACATGATACTATATATAAAAATCCTAAAGACTCCACACAAAAACTATTAGAACTGATACACAAATTTAGCAAGGTAGCAGGACACAAGATTAACATAAATAAATCTGTTGCATACCTTTACACTAACAATGAATAATCAGAAAGAGAAAGTAAAAAAATATCCCTTTTAAAATTGCATCAAAATCTATAAAATACTTAGGAATAAACCTGACAAAGGAGGTGAAAGACTTATATGCTGAGAACTATAAAACATTAATAAAGGAAATTTCAAGATGATTCAAAGAAATGGAAAGGTATCCCTCCCATGCTCTTGGATTGGAAGAATTAACACCGTTAAACTCAAAGCAATCTACAGGTTTAATGCAATCCCTATCAAATTACCCAGGACATTTTTCACAGAACTGGAACAAATAATCCTAAAATTTATATGGAACTGTAAATGACTCAGAATTGCCAAAGCAATCGAGAAAAAAGAACAAAGTTGGAGGCGTAATCCTTCCAGATATCAGACAATACTGCAAAGCTACAGTAATCAAAACAGTGTGCTAGTGAACCAAAAGCAGACATATGGATCAGTTGCACAGAATAGAGAGCCCAGAAATAAACCCACACACCTAGAGTCAACTAGTCAACTAGTCTTTGACAAAGGAGGTAAGAATAAACAATGGAGAAAAGGCAGTCTCTTCAGCAAGTGGTGCTGGGGAAGCTGACAACCACATGTAAATCAGTGAAGTTAGAAAACACCCTCACACCATACACAAAAATAAACTCAAAATAGCTTAAAGACATAAATATAAGACATGAAACCATAAAACTCCTAGAAGAGAACATAGGCAAAACATTCTCTGATGTAAATCATACCAATGTTTTCTTAGGTCAGTTTTCCAAGGCAAAAGAAATAAAAGCAAAAATCAACAAATGGGACCTAATTAAACTTATAAGCTTTTGCACAGCAAAGGAGATCACAAACAAAATGGAAAGGCAACCCACAGAATGGGAGAAAATATTTGCAAATGATGCACCTGACAAGGGCTTAATTTCCAAAATATTCAAACAGCTCACACAACTCAGTAACAACAACAACAATAAAAAACCCAGTCAAAAAACAGGCAGAAGTCCTAAACAGACATTTATGCAAAGAAGATATACAGATGGCCAATAGGCACATGAAAAAATGCTCAATATCACTAATTATTACAGAAAAGCAAATGACAACTACAATGAGATATCACCTCACACCAGTCAGAATGGCCATCATTAAAAAGTGTAAAAAAAAGAATGCTGGAGAGAGTGTGGAGAAAAGGAAAACCCCCTCCTCTGTTGGTGGGAATGTAAACTGGTGCAGCCACTAAGGGAAACAGTATGGAGGTTCCTCAAAAAACTAAAAATAGAGTTGCCATATGATCCAGCAATCCCACTCCTGGGCATATATCCAAGATAAATATAATTCGAAAAGATACATGCACCCCAATGTTCAAAGCAGCACTATTTACAACAGCCAAGACATGGAAGCAACTTAAATGTCCATCTAGAGATAAATGGATAAAGAAGATGTGGTATATATACATAATGTAATACTACTCAGCCATATAAAAAAATAATGAAATAATGCCATTTGCAGCAACATGGATGGACCTAGAGATTATCATTCTAAGTGAAGTAAGTCAGACAGAGAAAGACAAATACCATATGATATCACTTATATGTGGAATCTAAAAAAATGATACAAAGAAACTTATTTACAAAACAGAAACAGACTCACAGACATAGAAAACAAAATTATGTTTACCAAATGGGAAAGGGAGTGAGGGAGGGATAAATTAGGAGTTTGGGATTAGCATAGCAAATTACTATATATAAAACAGATAAACAAGGTCCTACTGTAAAGCACAGGGAACTAGATTCAGTATCCTGGAATAAAACATAATGAAAAAGAAAATGTATATATACGTATAACTGAATCCTTTGCTACATACCAGAAACTAAAACAACATTGTAAATCAACTATTCTTCAATTTTAAAAAGCCTTGAAAAATATTGTACCAAAAATAGTTTTATATTTTCCTGAACTGACTCACAGTTGTTCCCAAGTGTATTAAACTTTGGATAAAAATTCAGACATGGTATTTAAATTTAGAAATGTTCCATTCATGTATTCATTCATTCATTCATTCAACAAAATGTTTGTTGACAGCCTATTATATATACCCAGGATTGCAACAGAGATTGGTGACCAGAACATGTTCTATTCTTCATTCTCTCATCAAGATAGTCAATATAAATATAAATAAGTGCAAAAACACATACTGAATGTTATCATGTGTGTGTGTGGATATGTATTTTATGAGAGAGACACACATATAAATCTGAGGGTATTATGAAGAGACTTGTCACTAAGTGGAAGAAGAGGGAACAGGCACCTATAGACATGAACACAGGGTACAGAGGAGTCTCCTAGCACGGATCCTTCACTACCTCAACAACACGACAGCCTAACTACTAGACATGGAAGGGAGAGCTGAGAATTAAATTGTGGGCAGGAACCTCATTACAAGAGTTCTGTGTACCATAGGGCGGTTTCAGTATTTATGACTGCTTTCCTACATAAGAGCTTGAGGGTCAAACGTTCTTCAGCTCCATTTTGTCTTGGACTAGAGACTTCCAAAAGAGATAATAGTAACAGACAAGATAAGCTAAAATACAGAAATTCATATGCAAGTATGAATACATAGGAGAATATTGAAGGGAATACATTCATGCCAGGGGAAAAATCAAGAAATATTAGTGACTATGATAATTTTAACATGAACATTAACTTACTTGTATCTTCAACAAGTAGTTCTCCATATGTACATGGACTAGGGTGTGAGCAAAAATGGCACAGCCTCTGCCTTTGGAGGCCTGCTTGGAGAGACAAGTGTGTATTGATCACACATATACAATCCCATTAGCATAACTGGAAAAGTGTCATGTACAAGAAATACAGGCTGCTATTTTAGAATATATTAAACCTTGATTTAGACTGGGGAGAAGGAACGAACTTTCTGAGGGAGTGGTTCTTAAACTGAAGACCAGAACACAGATACACAGTTGCTCGAGAACAAAGTGGTAAAACAATTTGTGGCTTAACCTGACAAAGGGCCTTATCAAATAGGTATCACTGACAGTATTATTTACATTCTACTATTTAAAGGAATTAAATTTAAGTAGAGATTAATAATTTTTATTACTTTTATAAAAACCACACATCTTAGGTCAATTTCATTTGAAACCCATTTGGCAAGTTCAACACACCGTTACACAACTGAATTTGAGAAGTTCTCCCCTCGGCAATCTGAGAGTTCCCCTCCTGTTTTCTTTCATTAAAGACTTAACTAAATTCCTGAAGAGCCAAGAAGGTTGCTAAACGTGGAGGAAATGACTGCTGAATTTTGAGACTTTCCACATCAGCGTGGCAGGCAAACAGAAAAGTGGAAGGCTGCTCACTCTGAAGTACCAATTCCATCAATATGCGGTCGGGAAAATAAGCAGCTGCAAATGAAGCTCTTGGCTTCGCCAGCGAGTTGAGCGCTGAAGGCGCAATTCAGAATGGCTGTTGCAGCCGAGGATACAGAAGTGAAGGGCACGCCCCACTGCCCGCAGTTCCATTAGGCAGAGGTGAGCCATACAGCCGTTCCCCTGATCGCCTGTCCACAGTGAGCAGTGCAACTCCTGGTGAAAATCCTATGCATTCTCTCTCAGACTTACTGGAGATGATTAAAGAGACTGCCTCTGGCAAGCCTCATGGCAGGAAGCTGCCCTCTCCACCCTAGGCTGGGTGCGCCATCCCTGAGGAGGTTGCAGTCAAGGAGCCGGGCCCCTTGGCCATGCCTACTCTGATGGTATCTGCGTTCCCGGTCCAAGCACCCCCATTCAGATCCCTCTTCATCAAGAGGCCTCGGCTTCGGCCCTCCCCAGACACCTCTGCTGAGACCTCCTTACTGGAGGCAGTGGGGAGAGGGGTCTCAAAGACACTCTTCTCCTCTCTCAGTACTCAGTACCTTTCCTCTCCTAGCCTCTCCTTTTCCCCCCTGCAGGACCCCGGGGCAATACAGGAGCCCTTCCGTTCGTGTTCCCTCAACAGTGAGATAAAGCCCTTATTTGTGCTGACACATCTGAACCTCGTTAGGTGCACGCCGTGGGGGAAAAACGTGGATCACTGAGGGACCTGGTGCTTTCTCCTTTCGCTCCTACTGTCACAGGAAGTGACTAAAGGCTCCAGTGTTACTTTTATTTTGGCTTGTTGTCTCAATGGACAACTCCACCCCTGACAGTGCCTCTCTCTCCACATCAGCCCAGCTCTCGACACATAAACATATATTTATCATTAATCACTGCACTCCTTCAAGTGGGTTTTGAAAAAGGTCTCAAAAACCCTTCCCAACAGTTTCTTAGTCTGGCAATAGCAACTGTTTAAGGTGGGCACACAAATTAAAATCTACTCATTCTGGGTACACAGAGTAAAAAGGAGGGTAAGGATAGAGTTCAAGAGCATATTCATATTTAAATATTTCGGAGCAGAAGAAAAGGCAGCGGAAGTGCCATCTTGTTTCATGACTATGAATTTGTTGGCAAAGTAACCACCTGGTCATTAGAAAATCCCAGTTAACGAATGTCAATGCTAATGGCTTTAAATATATGGAGGGCTTACGAAGCACTTTGCAATCAATGTCCTCACAGAGCAGACAGAGTGAGGATAATTCCTCGCGAGAGCTGGGGACTGTCCAATGAGCGGCCTGTTTGAGCGGAGAGATACAAACAGCGTCATTTAGGTGATTCTCTAGTGTTCTGCCCTTCCCCTAATACTTTCACTGTTCGAGCCAAATTCCACTCCAGTGGTCCTTAATAGCAACAATTTCATTATGAAAATATTCGATTTTACCATTTATAAATGATTACAGGCTGGAATTTCGTTAATTCAAAAAGTTAAGCTACAGAGGTGTGCACGTCTAGAACAATGAAATGGATATTTTAAGTAAGAATAAAAACCATAAATGGATAATGCCTAATCCATTGGAATTACAAATGTGAGTAGTTTTTCACCCAAGAGATGAAGAATCTTAACTGAGTTTTAAAGGCAGTTGTATTGATTAAATGCTGTATTTTCTAAAGCTATATATGCATCATATATATATGTGTGTGTGTGTGTATGTATATATGTGCATATATATAAACACATATATATTATACTTCTGGGATGGAGGAAGTTTTCTTTCTATTTTCATTTGTAAAATGACGATAATAGCTTATTAATAGGACTATGTAAAGGAAAATGAGGAACGTAAAGTACTTAAAACAGTGCCAAGCATTCATTATCGACAGATAAAATATATATGTGTGTGTATATATATGTGTATGTATATATATGTGTTTGTGTATAAATTTATATATCTATAGTACATGCTATTTTCTTATGGTTGAAGAATACAACAGACACAAGCGACACAAAATTGTATGTCTGAGTATTAAGAGAAAGAGAGAGATACAGAGACAGATCATATTTAGTTAAAGGATTTGGAATAGTTTCATAAAGAAGGGTATTTTAAGATAAGCCTTGCAGGAAATGAGGTATGTACCTGTCAAAATACTAGGAAGAGTGCTGGTAGATAAGGAAACAGCATGCGCAGAGGCAGAAATGTCTCCAGCATAATGGAATAATAGCAATGTTATACCGTTACTTTGTTTTAAGGGTTTTTAAAAAATTATTATTGACTTAACTGCACTATGAAAACTGCCACATAATTAAAGTCACATAAATACGTAAATAAATACAAGTGGAACAATAAACTAGATATGATATGACTGATGTATTTAATAAATTGAATGAAGTGGTAATATAGAAGGCATATTCAACATGTTATTATAATTTGCTTGTTTTGGTTTCTGAAATTTAAAATTAGAAAACGTGTGTGCAATAAAAGAGGATTTTGAGAAATGAAAAATTTGGAGTTGGATGTCAATATTATTTAAGGAATAAGGGTTTGAACATTCATCATACAAATGATTATCAGATACCCATTTGTTTCCATGCAACACCTGTTCCTTGTGTGCTTGCTTTTTTGTCATGATTTTTACTTTCTATTACCAATGGTGATTTATAATCTCATTTATTTCAGGTCTTTGGTAACTACATATTAAAATGAAATACGAAAGTGTTTTGGGGGACATCCCTGGTGGCTCAGTGGTTAAGAATCCGCCTGCCAATGCAGGGGACACGGGTTCAATCCCTGGTCTGGGAAGAACCCACGTGCCACAGAGCAACCAAGCCTGTGTGCCACAACTACTGAGCCTGCGCTCTAGAGCCCGCGAGCCACAACTACTGAAGCCCGTGCACTGCAACAAGAGAAGCCACCGCAATGAAGAGTAGTCCCCGCTTGACGCAACTAGAGAAAACCCGCGCACAGTAACGCAGACCCAATGCAGCCAAAAATAAAAATAAATTAAAATTTTTTTAAAAAAAGGAAAAGTGTTTTTGCTTTGTTTTGTAAATAAGAAACACATTCCTATTCATCCAGTTTGGGAAAATCATAGTTACATGTAAAATATTAATTTGTTGCTAGATTGTTTATTTTTAAAACATCATTTCACATCTAGAAGTAATAGCTTTCATTAGCATATACTTTATGCTGCAGCACATAATTTCAATATTGCAGGCAAATTATATGTTAACAAAATTGGCTGTGTTTCCTATTTGAAAAAATGAACCATAGTACGTTGCTTTCAAAAATTACCACCTTTTAGATGGGCTTCTGCCTTAAATGCATTGACAATAATCTCAGGGTACAAGGTGTGGCAAAGCACATAGTTAAGCATTAGCTTTCTACTCAGAAAAACAAAACAAAACAAAACATCTGCATTTCCCACATCCATGTCACGTACGGCTTAGGTGGGACCACCAGGTAGAATTAAAATGATGGCAAATAAACTACAGAACCAACACTTCCTTTTTACTCCCAACTTTAAGCAAGGTCATGCCCGGTGAGTTAAGGGACTCGTGAGTGACACTTTTCTCACATCAAAAATCAAGTTAATATCAAGTCCCGGAGCTGTCTTAGCGGAGAAAAGTAAGTCATGATGATGAGACTACAGACAAAGCATAAAATAAATGGGGGATGGGTATCAGGGAGTTGATTATAGGATTGTATGAAGGTAATTCAAGCTAAGATATTTTAAAGTTTTTTTCCGGAGATGCGATGTGTGTGTGTGTGTGTGTGTGTGTGTGTGTGTGTGTGTGTGTGTGTGTGTCTGTGTGTGTGTATGTGTGTAAAACTAAGCTAGGCTCTTTCTCTAAATGACTGCCCCCCTCTTACCCCCCGACTCTCCTCCCAGGCACTACTATTTGTTTCAGTAGCACAGTCCCCTCCAGCTCACTTTCCACTTCATCAGCGTAACTCAGAGAACTCTTACCGCCTCCCGTGAAGGGAGGAAAGAAGACAAGGTGTGACTTGTACTCTCTGCTTATTTTACCTCAGCATCTACTGATGACTTTTCTAAGCAAGCTATTCTAATCACATCGGCACAGGGCAAATGCCCTTACAAGCAGGAGACACACACATCAATGCCTCGGCAAGGTGTCCGAGGTCTGCGGGCCTTACTGGGACACGCAGTGCTCTCAGCATGTCCACCCGGCCACGCTTCGCCTCAGCCGAGGCGCTGACCGTCTCCTTCCCGGCGCCCCCGCCACAACTGAGCTGCTGTTCACTCATCAAACAGGGCAGCACACCGCGCTGGGCGACTGCCCCCCATTTCTGACCACATCTCTTTATCGTGGAATTGGGTCCCTTTCGCAAAGCTCATCGTGTAGAAAAGGGCCTGCAATGCAAAAACAACGTCATTTATCAGCTTAGGCAAGGAGACTGCTAGAAAATGATGCATTTTCCACACCTGGCTGTAGTTTATCACCAGTTTATTTTAACTTCTCCTTGTGCTTGCTGGATACGTTTGTATGACAGGTAAACTTTAAGTACCTCATGCCCCTCCTCCCCTGATGAATGTGCTTAATAATGCAGATGTGCACTTATAAAGTCGTCTTCTACCAGAGAGTGTACAAGAAAGGCAAACTGTAAGAATTACAAAATGTTTTAAAGATAAGTGATCTTAGGAATCACTTAGTTCCTGCCAGAACAAAAGGCAAAGAATAACATCAAAGGAAAATCTGCTTCCCCAAACTATTTTTACATAACTAAACGAACCGAACGCTTAGAAAATGTTAAGTGTTAGTGGCGTCCGGTGAAAACACAGACAATATCTAGGGTTTTTAGTGAACCGGTATTTCACTGCAAACACACCCACTATTATCTTGATGAGAAAGATGCCTTGAGCGTCCTGAGGAAGCTTCCGTGAATCCCGGTGGGGCTGGAGAGTCAGGCTACTCTTATCAGAATCAAGTACGTTTCCGGAGTGCTTCTGCGTGAGACATCGCCGACACTCACACTCGGTACAGTCTCTCATTGTGATGTAGGGCCTTAACTATGCTTACACCCCTACTTCCCTATCGATACTTTTGAGCTTTAAGCTTTCTCCGCTGGCAATAAGATAATGGAATGTCCCCCCCTGGGCAGAAACCGTTCCGAGCAAACCAGTATGGCGGGTGATAAGAATGATTAAGCCAGAGTTTAAAGGTCGCCCTAGCCAACCATAACTCATGTGACTCAACCCCCACTCCGGTAAATGTAAAGTAGGCATCCAACAGCTAACCAATCAAGGAACTAGAGCCAAGACCCCACTCCGGTAAATGTAAAGTAGGCATCCAACAGCTAACCAATCAAGGAACTGGAGCCAAGTCCCCACTCCGGTCCAGGAACAAACAAACCAATGAGAAAAAAAGCCCTTGATGTATCCACACTTTGCATAATGAAAACTATAAAATGTATGTGATTCCGCTTGGGGGGGGTTCCTCTTCGGCCTCCTGTGTGAGGACCAAGGAACCCCGGTGCACCGGCTCCTAATAAACCTCTTGCGTGTTGCAGCGACTCTCGACTCTTGGCGGTTCTTGGGCGAGCTGGGACCCCTCAGAGACCGTTCAGGTCTAACAGTGACACTGCACCTCTGAAAACTGTAATAGATGCCCGTGAAGGTCAGAGCCCTCCAGGAGGGACTCGGTGCACTGCCCTTTCTTTGGGCAGGGGCCACCGCTCAGCGCAGCGTGCGGGATCTTAGCTCCTCGACCAGGGATGGAGCCGGTGCCTCCTGCAGTGGAAGCGCGGAGTCTGGACAACTGGGCAGCCGGGGAAGCCTGTGCACCGTCCTCTTTACCCCATATCGCCAGCTTCTGTATTGCAGCTTTGGAGGAGTTTAATCTGGCTGGTGGAACCTAGGCTACCTGCCTGGGCTGAGAGGCACGAGGCTGGGAGGAAGTTTCTGGATTCCATTTTGAGATACATGGATGTTCATAGGATGAAAAAATTCCTCCACCTAAATGGCTGTGTTTAGAGGCTTGTGGAGCAAGCAGAGTGCATCCACATTACGGTGTTCAGGCAAAAACTGATACGCGTTTGCAACTGCTTACCCGCACACCGGCAGCTCTTAGGTGAAGACGGCTAAGCCACCTTATTTGTCTATTTCAGCTAACCCAGATAATACCAGATTATTCCAAAATAAACTCAACAGAAAAGGACCAGAATCCATTCCTATTTCATGCTGTTAGCCACTATATGCTATGTTAAGAGATCTGTCCTAATACCAACTCTGAGTGAAATAGTCTTAACGCAGAAGCTTGATTTATAATGAACTCGTACAATTCAGTTCATAACTGATTCTGACAATAAGTCAAAGTTCAATGAAAGCTCAAAACAATTACGTATCTCATAACAGAGTTCTCTACAGAACTGCTGCCTCTAACTGCTCGGAGAATTTTACTTGATAACCTTTGCAATCTAGCAAGCGATTAAATGACACATAAAGTATTTTACATAAAGGCCAGTGTGTAAATATGTCCAAGAGGAAAAAAAAAAGTTATTCTCTTTTATAAACAAGACAAGAAGCACTTTTGGTTTATTGCCGAGACTGCTAGGATCCATATACGTTCCCATTTCCATTTGGGTTTTCACTAAAACCAAAACCTAAGGTAGCTGTATTTTTGGTCTTTTTAAGCTGTTTACCTGTCATAACTCGGAAGGCAAACTCAATCCCTCCTGGGAATTTACATCTATGTGAAGAGGCAGGAAACAGAACAAAAAGGCAATTAGCAAACCAAAACGGAAGAGACCAAAGAGTTTAGAAATCTGGATGCCTGGCAGTTGGAAAAACCAGATGCTTCTAGATTCGAAAGAGCAATTGAGGGGCCTGAAAAATATTTTCAGTGACAAAAATCCAGCAAGAGTTTTAGTCAAACAAAAATTCCTGACAAAATTTATATTATAAATACATTGTTTTTCACCTAAAGCTTTTAAATGTCTTAAGAGGAGGAAAAGGTTGGCGGTGCGGGGGGGGGGGGGGGGGAGTAAGAGGGGTGAGAAGGGAAAGGGAAAGAGAAGCATGGCCTGTAAAAGTAAATAAATCAATGAGAAATTTATCAGAAAAAAACTTTGTTAATATAGCACACGAAACTGACCAAAATTCAAAAGGTAAATAGCCTACTAATATTTTGAGAAAACTATGTTTCCAAATAAATCACAAAGCTGGATAATAAATGATGTGCTAATAACTTGGACTTCATCAAAATTAAAACCTTCCTCTCTTTTAAAAACACTTAACAAATGAAAAGGCAAGCCACAGCTGGGAGAAAATATTTGTGATTCATATATCTGATGAAAGAATGATGATAGCCATAATATAAAAATCTCACAACTCGGCAAAAGACAAAGAATTCTATGCCCTAATATACAAGAGACTTGAACAAAAACTTCAAAAAAGATGATAGCCACATAGGTAATAAGTATACTAGATGTGCTCAGCATAATTAGTTTCCAATGTAAGTTTAAACCAGAATAAGATTCATTCTATTAAAATAGCTCAGGGACTCCCATGGTGGTATGGTGGTGCAGCGGTTAAGACGCTGCTCCCAATGCACGGGGCCCGGGTTCGATCCCCGGTCAGGGAACTAGATCCCACATGCCACAACTAAGAGTCCACATGCCACAACTAAGAGTCGGTATGCCGCAACTAAAGATCCCACATGCTGCAACAAAGATCCTGTGCATCCAAATAAATACATATTTTTTTAAGTAATTCTTAAAAATAAAGTAAACTGGCTCAAATTGCAAAGACTGACAAGATAACTACTGCTGAGGATGGGGAGCAACGTGGAGCTTTTTCAGTTCCGGAGGGAACATAAAATGGTACGACCACTTTAGAAAACAATTTTATAGTTTTTTTTTTAATAAAGTGAATTATACACTTAACATATGACAAAGCACTTCAACTCTTAAGTATCCCTCACTATGAAAATATATATTCATACATAGACTACTATGTACACAAATATTCATAGAACTTTTATTCACTGCAGGAAAAAATCGGAAGCAGTCCATATTTCCACAAACCAAATTTGGTCTATCCATACTATTCAGCAATAAAGAAACAGATTACTGATACAAGCAACTACGTGGCAGTAATAACATTATGCCATAAAAATGATGCCAGATGTGAAAGAGCACATCATGTATGATTCCATTTATAGTTAATTCTAGAAATAATATTAATATTAACAAAAAGTCTACCAGGGACTACGTAAAACTGAATGACTTTACTGTACAGCAGGAATTAACACAAAAGAACTAAGCCCTCTATGCAAAAAAAAAAAAAAAAAAAATGTCTACCAGGGACTAACTATCCATGGCGTCAAGGGGGTTTTGGTTGCAAAAGAAGTACAAGGAAATTTGGGGGAGTGAAGAGACTATTCTATATCTTGAGTATGGTGTTGGCCACATAGGTATAACATCTGATAAAATTCATCAAACTACTTTAAAGTTGGTACATTTTATTATATTTTTAAAAATTTATTCATCACATTTTTTTGGATGTTAATGGAACTAAGTTCTGAGCTATTATGGTCAGCAAGCAATAACTATCCTTTTAAATTTATTTATTTATTTTTGGCTGTGTTGGGTCTTCATTTCTGTGCGAGGGCTTTCTCTTAGTTGTGGCAAGCGGGGGCCACTCTTCATCATGGTGCGCGGGCCTCTCACTATCGTGGCCTCTCTTGTTGAGGAGCACAGGCTCCAGACGCGCAGGCTCAGTAGTTGTGGCTCACGGGCCCAGTTGCTCCGTGGCACGTGGGATCCTCCCAGACCAGGGCTTGAACCCGTGTCCCCTGCATTAGCAGGCAGATTCTCAACCACTGCGCCACCAGGGAAGCCCCATCACATTTTTTAAAAAGCATTCCATATTCTCGACATTAAACCATCCTCAGGTCTCCAATCATAGGCTGGAACCATGCTGTAATTATTTACTATCCCTGAAGCCAAGGAAAGCTTCTAAGAAGAGAATCTCCCAGGGAATATAACCAGGGACTAAGAAAAAAAATAAATAAAGCAATTCCTGGAGACCAGAATCAGAGCCTATTCGAAGAATTTCTGCTCCGTCAAAGTAAGGGCCTTCACACTATCTGCCCAGTGAGATTTCAAAATAGTTTTGGATAAACAACTCTTCTGTGTCTTCCATTCTTCCATTTTTACAACGTTACACTCTTATTTACTCTGTGTATGTGTGTGTGTGTCTGTGTATGTCTGTGTGTGTCTGTGTGTGTGTAGAGGGTAGGGGTCTGGTAGAGATAAATTGTTACTAGCTCATAATCACAAGATCTGCCCCTAATTTAGATGAAAACACCAGAGCTCTTGGTCTTTGAACAGAATGGAGGAACTGATTGGGTCTTTGGTTGCCTCCTTTTATGAGGGAAGAAGGTACTGTGTTTGAGAAAGAGAACAGATGAATAGGTGAAAGGAGGTTAGTCAGTGGCACAGAATAATGCTCACGATCCTCTGCCTATGTCCTTTCTCTTTCACTGACCCAGAGCTAACATATATTCCTTAGTCTACTTTTATTAACTGGGGCCATTACACTGGCAATGAAATGCTGGCAGAACTCATATATGCAAATTCCAGGTCTAATTGCAAAAATGACTCATTCAGTTGTCTATGCATTCTCTTGACCCCTATCTGTTAACTTGATGTCAACCCCAAGATGACCTTGGGAGTCGCTGACTGAAGAAGGAAGAGCCACAAAGATGAAAAGTCAATGTCCCTGACTGATTTGCATGCAGTAGAAATTTGCATTGGACCACGATATGGGTGAGAAATAAACTTGTATTTTGTTAGGCCACAGAAATTTTTCTTTGGTACAGCACTCAGCATTACTCATTCGGACAATTTTAGTGTTATCACACAGAATTATACCAAAAAGTTTATGAAAATTATAAAATATTGCAATATTTGAAACTTACCATTCAAAATCCTTGATAAGCTATGAGGGCAAAAAAAATATTTGATTTTTTATCTTTCAAGTAAATTGCATTACATGAGAGAGAATTTCCTGGAACTATTTGAAAAGCACTTCAAGTACAATTAACCTTTGGTTGTAAAACTGAGAAAGGTAAGTATCATTGAAAATCTGAATTACTGCAATGGCATTCACTAAATTCATGCCCTAAAATGTTGGCCTCGGAACCTTTTACTCTGGCTCTATTAGCCACACCTAGGTCCTCACACCGAAAAATGGATTTAGTTTTACTGTTCCAGATTTTGAAGCAAAAAAACATTTTAGACTAAGATTTCATAACAACATACTGATTGCCTCTTCTGATTTTTGTTTCTCATGCTTCGAGGTTAACATATCCAGGGTTTGTTTGTTTTACTGCCTGAATATATTTCAAACCAGAAGACCTTTCCTCACATCACATTTTCAGAGGCAAAAGATGGATAAAATAGGTCTTTCAAGTATGAACAATCCAAGAGAGGAGGAACTCTCCCCTTGCCACTCTTGAGGTAGATTAAAAACAAAAAAATCCTCCACAGAAAATTTGTTTCAAAGTGCCATATTCTTCAGGCAGCATAATTTTCCACTTAATCATGAAGACAGAGTGCCTCATCTATCCCCTAAGAGTTAAAATAAAGCAGCATTACCCATTTATAATAAGAATATCCATCCTAAGAATGCTAACGGGCAGACAGAATCAAATAATAGAATTAATGTATAATATAGCTGTCTGTTGAGCTGTCTGCTAGAGAATCCAGCCCTGATAGAGAATTCCACTCTGGGTCTTGGGTAAACAGGGGTGAGTCATTTTGACCAAGTTATTTAACCTCTCTTTCATCAACAGTCTATCTGAGGGTAAGGAACGATAGTAGTACTCATCTCATACGAGTATTGTGAAATTAAGTAAGTTGATGTGGGTAAAATGCTGAATAAAGTGACTTCTATCAGATCATATGCTCAACAAAATATAATTTGTTTACACATTCACTTATTCTTTCATTTACTTGATGAGTACTCATTGAGCACCTACTTTTTCAGGTACTGGTCTACATGCTGGAAATGTACCAGTGAACCCCACACACATAAATTCACGTTCTCATTCATATTATATTGTACTGAAAGACAAGCAATAAGTAAAATATGCAGTACATTAGGCTATAATGAATGCTACAGAGTAAAATAAAGGAGCAAAGTTAGGAGGTGATATAGAAATTAAGATTTTAAATGGGGTAGGAGAACATATTAATTAGCTCAGCTGCCATAACAAAATACCATAGACTGGGTAGCCTAAACAACAGAAAAGTAAATGCAAATTCCTCCTACAGGTATTTGTAGTCTAATAGCTAAACTTAATAGTTTATAAAAGGAGGGGGGATATTAAAAGATGAAAAGAAGGAATACAGAGAAGATATAAAATAAATGGAAACTTAGATTTTAAAGATATTTTTAATAAAGGCATAGAATTAAAATTTTAAGCTGAAATGAAGTAAAACTTGAAAAAAAATTTAAAAACCAAATATATATGACTTAATACTTAAAAACAATTTATTAAAGATATAAAAGTAATTACACTGAAAACAAAATGATAAAATAATATAATATAAGCCAATGAGAAAAGAGGTTAGAAACAAGAAAGTAAAACGATGATTTCTAACTAAATATATGAGTATGGTACTAAAATTCATGAAAGTTTCCACTATAAAAATAAACAGAAGTGTAGCTTGAGCATAAGAATTAATGGTGAAAAAAATGTGTAAACCTTTTCTAAAATAGATTAAAGATGACTAAAGCAGAAAGCATGGAGATTAGAAGAAGAGATATGTAACAAATACACTAATAAGGAACTAAAATAAAAAATATCAAAGTAAAAATATTTAAACCTTTCAAATGTATTAAAATATTTCTTAGCTTATTAACATGCGGTCTGTTGTGAATCACAATCTTCTGGATTACACCAAACATAAGGATTCCTGGCCTCTGCTACGCAACTCTGAACTCGTAACTTCTCAACTTGCTGTTCAGGCAGCTGCACTGTAGCAGGCATGTCAAGTTATATGCATGTTACATACATTAATACACACTAACATATATACATTAATTAATACACATTAGTAATAGAATCGTGGCTTTAAAGTTAAGCAGATTTTTTAACTTTATTCAACAAAATTATGTTTATGCTTAGGTAGTTCTGGATTCCTGGGGCATATAGATTCTCATTGCTAACCTCTCCTTTTTAGTCATTAACTTTGTGCTAATTTCTGCTTACTTGTTAGGCAGCAATAGGAAACTATGATGCAGAGTATAGGAGGGAAGAATAATTATGTTCCTGATGGCAAAAAGTCTTATTCATATGTCCAGACAGAGGCTCTAAATCATCACAGCCCTCAGTCTTTCTAATCCTACACAGAGCCTCAGAATACTTCTTAACACAGTTCTTTGGAAAGCAGTTTCGAATTTATCACACTTGGCATATGACTTGAAATGAGGTCTTTTCTTTTGCAGTAGCACAGATAAGTGCAATACCTGGTATGCTGAACACTGAGGACCCAAAATTATCTTAGTGGGAACTACTCTCTTTCCTTAAAAAAATGTCCACCTTTCATTAAGTAAGTCTGGAAAAAATACCTTTTTTCACTCAATGAAGCAAAGATGTTAGCATATTTATTGAGTGCTCAAAATCTTATACCTCTTAGTACATATTATTTTTTTTCCCAAGAAGGAAAAAAAAGATATGCTCATATTTAAAAATAGTTCTTTCATATGAAATGCCAAAACATATCTCATGATTGAGATAAGTGTTTCATGGGATTATATTTCAGTTATAACCTATTATTTTAATTAGTAATTAGTAATTTTATGTAAAAAATATAATAAAATTATAAAATATGTAAAATCTTAAAATGTTGTAAGAATATGCAACACCGCCTTTCAACAACCAAAGCTAGAAGAGCCTCACACATAAGAGCCATGGGTTCTTAAAACGGTTTCCAGTCCATGAGCTTGAAATCTTTATTTCCTTTTTTTCATGAATCTGAGGGAGTTTTTAGCAGGTAAAGTTAGCCTGGTTTGTCATTTGATTACGGTGTTGTGGTCACTAAACTTGGTCTACTATTCAGTAACAAATTATCAAAATCATAGCAGCTTAAAACACCATACCTTAGCTACCTCCCAATCTCCACGGGTCAGGATCCCAGGCAGGAATAACTGGTCCTGTGTTCAGAATCTCACAAGGGTAAAATCAATGTGTTGGTCGCACTGCATCCCTTTCTAGAGCTTATGGTAATGTTCCAGTTCAAGTAGTTGTTGGCAGAATTCAGTTTTTTGCAGCTGTAGGTCTGAGGACCTCAGCTCCTAGTAGCTGCCCCCTCTTCCCTGCTACGTGGGCATCTCCACAACAGGGCAGTTTGTGTCTTTAAAGTCTACAGATGATCACCTGTTGCCTATTGCCACCTAACTCCAGACTCCCTTTTAAAGGTCAGGGACACCCAGGGTGACTTCTTTTTCTTTTTTTTTTTTTAAGTCAATGGACTGAAGACCTTAACCACATCTAAAGACTCCCTGCCCTTTGCCATATGATGTAACCTGACCGTGGAAATGAAATCCATGACATTCATATAAGTGCTACCTACACTACAGGAAAAGGACTTATATAGGGCCTGTTTACCATAGAGCAGAAATCTTAGGGGCTATTTAAGATTCTGCCTACCATACTAAATCCTTCCCCTCACAAAAAAATTTAGTGGATATCGAAAATGTCCTTTTGTGCTTTCACGTACGACTTCAACTCTGAGATGAAATCCAGAATAAGTGTGATTACAGTGTTCTTGATTAAACTAAGGATATATGAGTAAGAGAATTGGTATGGGCTCTCACATAAACCTTTTAAAACTTAAACTGGGTATGAAATAATGTTCTCTGCTTTCCTTTCCCTACACACACACACACACACACACACACACACACACACACACACACACACACACACACAGATGGGTCTTCAAAGTAAACATAGGAAGAGCTCCCAAGCAATGAAGATCACTGAGAAGGAATGTCAGGAAAACTTCTAAATTAATTTAGCTCTGTATCAGTATAAATTTAGACTGTTTACAAATGTAGTAATATGTAATATCATTATGCAATCAGTCATAGCATATAATATGTAACAGAATATCAACATATAAATTGCAACAGAAAATAAATTATCAAATCACAACTTTTTGATGTTTGATAGATGTCATATAATTATAAAATTACATAAACAAATCATGTTGCAAATACATACTCTTATTTATCATGTTTATATAAGAAATTATTACTCTTTTTGGTATTGGCATTCTGCTAGATGTTTTTATTCTAATATTGGTTCATGTACTGACTTAACAGAAGAACAAATTTCTTGAACTACTATATCACAGGATTTTCAAGGTTGTAAGACCAAGGGTCAAGGCCTATATCACAGTTCCTTTCCCTTAGTATAGCAAGTATACATAGTTTTGTAAGCATAGGCAACAAGTTCCAATGATGAAAATTAAACTAGGTAACTGCCTTGCACAAGCTAGCATTAATTTACAATCTAGTTTAATATTGCTCTTAAGAATTGCAGTGTAAGACAATTTTAATAACACACACAGGAGAAAACGTTATGAGGCCCTGTGAAACTCATATTACATTTTCAAACCAGCTAAAATCACAGCATATTGAAAATATCGTAGAATTTGCAGTGGTTTGGTAGTCTTTGAACTTGTGTATAAATTAAATTTTCTTTTATTATTTTATTTAGATTTTACCAAATATACATTTTTAAATACAAAGTGTATAATGATAAAGTGTTAAAAATTGCAAAATACTTTATATTGAATTTGTTTTGAAGAGTAACTCATTTTTTTAATGTTTTGTATCTAGATTTTAATCACCTTATAAATAATTTGACAGAAACTTAGTCCTTGGTATGAAAGATAAGATTTATGAAATTTCAATATAAGAAAATATTAACACTTTAAAACATCCAGACTAGAATAGTGTTTCTAAGAGCAACGAGAAATAAATTGAAAGAGGACATAGCCTCATTGTAGAATACTTCACCTAATATTTGTTTAGCACTTAAAGAGTAACTGGCACTATGGTGTTTTACACTTGATTTATCATTTTTTCCTCAAAACTATCATATGAGGTAGGTATTCTTTAGATTTAGAAATAACCATAGGAGGTCAAATACTTAAGTCATAGAGGTAGCAAGTGATGATTATGAGATTTCAATCTATTTCTCTTTGATTCTAAAGGCTGAACTATAAACCACTGTGTAACATTATTGTAATTTTTTATATGTTTGGTATTATATAATATTACAATCCCCCAAATTCTAAAATCGCAAATTAATCTGTTGTAGAGACAGTTTATATGTGAATTTAATCATTCAAACTTATTTTTATGTTTAATCACATTTGAGGGGGGAATTTTTAATGCTATATATTGTTCTAATTATAAATTTTCTTTAAATCTTACAGGGTTCTTCCTAGTTACCCTCTAAGATAAATCTTGGCTGCAACCGGAACTTCTAGACAGTAAGATATGAGGAAGAGCTGGCTTGGGATCACTAGAGCTGAGTCACCTGACCTGATGTCTGTGCAAGTTTCCCCTTCTTCCCTACTCCATGCAAGTACCTCCCCAACTCATGTGCTTATTTGAGAAGTATTACCTTCCAGTTAAGAGAAGAATATCCTTCAGCCAAGGACTTGATTGCATTATCCATGCCTTGTTTCTATCTGTATTCTCCCCAGTCTCAAAGAAGTAAAGAGGTAGGTCTTTGAAGCAGTAAACTGGCAGGTCTTTAAATAACAAGGGGGAATCTATGCTGATGTGAAATATAATGCTCAGTCATCACTCCTCATTAAACCTGATTTATGAGCTGCATTTACATAGCTGATCCCTCTCTTCTCAGGATTATTTTCTCTCCTTGTCTGAGGACACTACTTCTGTTCAGAGTTCTCTCATATCTCTTTGTCCCCTCCTTCAACATCTCTTTTGCTAGTTCCCCTCCAAAATATTTTAAAGTGCTCCAAGACTCAGCCCTGGTACATCTTCTTTTTCCTATTTATATTCAGTTTCTAAATCAATCCATTTAGTCTCATTACATTAAATGCCTTGGATATGCTGAGGAATCAAATTTGTGTATCTAATCTGGACTCCTCTGAAACCCGACTCATATATTCCAGCACCTACTTCAATGTATAGTTGGCATCTCAAATTTAATATTGTCACCAGGGGGTTGGGGGGGATAAACACCAATGATAGCCTGATCCTCTCACAATTACCCTATCTCCATTCATGGAAATCCTACCAGTCACTTTGAAGAAAAACCCTGGGGTCATCATTGCCTTTCCTCTTTCACACCTCACATCCAGTCTTTCCAGTAATCCTGTTGGTCCTATCTTCAAAATACACCCCAAATCAAAGTAGTTCTCATTTCTTCCACTGCTACCATTCTGCTCCTAGGCACCATCGTATCACATGGGTTGTTAAAACAGCCTCCTCTTGGGCTTCCTACTTTTGCTCAGTTGCTAAAATTGTGGAGATGTAAGTTAGATTGTGTCACTCCTCTAACTCCAAACTTTTCACTGCCTTCTCATTTCATGAATAGCAAAAGAAAATTCTAATAATAGCTTAATCGTTTTAACAATTCTTTACTCTATGTCTGTTTTCCCCAGTGGAGCATCTCTGACCTTATCTCCTTCTGAATAAACACCTCTCTCTCTGGTTGTAGCCATTCAGGTTTCCATGCTCTTCCTCCTGCCCCAGGGTTTTATCCCTTGTTTTTCTCTTTACCTGAAATACGCTTCTGGCATCTTACTCCCCCCACTTCTTTCAAGTCTGTGCTCAAATATCCCTTCTTTATAAAGTCTTCCTGGGCCACTTTTTAAAAAGCTGCTCTCAGACAGGAATAAAGACGCAGACATAGAGAATGGACTTGAGGACACGGGGAGGGGGAAGGGGAAGCTGGGACGAAGTGAGAGAGTGGCACTGACATACATACACTACCAAACGTAAAACAGATAGCTAGTGGGAAGCAGCCGCATAGCACAGGGAGGTCAACTCAATGCTTTGTGACCACCTGGAGGGGTGGGATAGGGAGGGTGGGAGGGAGGGAGACGCAAGAGGGAAGAGATATGGGGATATACGTATACATATAGCTGATTCACTTTGTTATACAGCAGAAACTAACACAACATTGTAAAGCAATTATACTCCAACAAAGGTGTTAAAAAATTATTAAAAAAATAAAATAAAAAGCTGCTATCCACACTAATACTAGTTAACTTTTCTCTCCCTTTGACTTTTCTCCATAACACAAAACACCAAATGAAATATAATTATTTAATTATAATAATAAACAAGATAAATATTATTTATCTTGTTTATTCTATCTCTACCTATTGGAAAGTAATCTCCATTGGCACAGGTATGCTTGTCTTTTTTTTTTCTTGTTCAGACACAGAAACTAAAACATTAGAGTGTAAGATTAATCAATGTGCTTAATGAAGAAAACCAAAAGATAACAATGGAAAAAGAAGAATCTCTTTCCTATCCTTTAGGATTTTCATATATATATTCATTTAACAAGTTTTTACTGAACACCTACACTGTAATAAATATAGTTCATAGTGCAGAAGATAAAGTAGTGTGGGAGCTGACAATGTGTATGCTGTCTGTAGGCTTCTTCTCTATCAGGGAAAAGGGCAAAAAACCTAACAAGCAAGTGATTTTTAAAATACGTTCAAATGATAGTAATTACTGTTAAAAAACAAAACATTAACTAGAATGCTGTGTTAGAGTGCGACTGGGCTATAGGAAGCTGTGTTGGCAAGCATGGTAAGGGACAGCCTCTTTGCTATTTGAAGAAATGATATTTAAACTGAGACTTGAAGGCTGTAAATGAGACCGCCAAGCGAAGATATGTGAGGATGTCATTTTGTACTGAAGGTCAAGCAAGAACAAAATAGAACTGCAGGCCAGGGCAGCACAGAAGGTCCAGGAACCAAAGGACCTCAGCGTGCAAGGACCATGATGAGTGAGGGGAAAGCAATAAATGGGTTAAGGCAGGAAAAGGACAAAACTGATTAATATTTTTAAAAGTTCACTCAGCATGTGCCTGGAAGAATGCATTATAGTGGAACAAAAGTGGGAGCCAGAAGGTGACTAGGAGACAACTGTCTTATTCAAGGCTATTCACACTAGTTTTGAGGATTAAGGCGGTGGTCGTAGAAACGAGGGAAAATGGAAAATAGAGTCCACAGAATCTGCTGATGGATTATATGGGAATAAAGAAAAGAGGGAAATAAACAATCAACATTCAATTTTCAGGTTGGAGCAACTGTGAATTTTAGTATTTCCTTTCGGGAAAATCAAGAATTATGTTTAGTATGCATTCTGTTTGAAATATCTATTAAACATTCTGGAAGAGATGCAACTGAGCGATCACAGGCATTTGGAAGTAAGATGAACGTGGAACTGTACCTGCTGGTGATCTTATTTGTCACTTTGTCCCCACTGACAACAACAGTGCCTCACATGTTGCTGAAGATCAAAAAATAAATGTTGAATCAAAGACTGTTCCTCGATCTTCCAAATGTGCATGTGAAAAATCTTACCTTTGTTTATAAACCTAATATTCAAAAATATTTAGAGATTTTTAGTTTTTCTAATGGTTTTCTTTACTGTTGGTAATAAAGTGATTAAAATCTAAATCATTAGTTCTCATCAACTTTTTTGTGTGAAGTAACTAAAATCTGTTTTTTCTAAACACATGACAAAATTATGCTAATGAATGCCAAGACTACACCTTTTTGAAAGCAGACCATTTGCAATCTCTAAAACTATGTTAATTAATGCATATTCTAAATCTTTAAAAATCAAATACCTCCCTTGAGACTTTTCTTTCTGGACAAATATTTATGATTTTTTTCTCTTAGAGTTTTCTTTTTTTTGCTAGAGATTTTACTCTTTTAAATATGATAAAAGCTTAGTATAAATGACAACAACACAACACAAAACTATTCTGCTTCAGGGTCTAAAATCCAATTATATTTTATCTGTGAGAGTTGGAATAAAGTAAAAGAAAAGAAGTAGGAAACACCAATACATCTTATAAGTAAAGTGAAGCAATTTCCCTGGAGACAAGAAAAACACATACCTTCCAACCCATCCATCTTAGTAGTCAGAGTACTGTGTACTAAAAAGATTTTAAATAAAGCCAATATGCTCATCTTTCTTTTTCTTCATCTATTATTAAACCTTAATGGACTTCATTAAATATTCTTAAATATACAAAATGACTGCCTGTCCCCTCTTTGGATTAGACAGTTATTCAAAACGTTGAATAAGCAAATAATTTCACATTCAAGGTACTAGCGTTTGTGTGCACATGTTTTGAGAAGGGCTTGTCTAACTGCTACAAGCATTATCACATAGTCCCATGGTTAGAACCTCAAAGAAGTGGGACAAAAATCAAAGGAAATTGGACTGATATGATTAATTATATGCACACACGTGTCAGGAGTGTGTTTTTCTTTGTTGTACTGTTATTGGAAATAATATACTGTTGTTTTGAAATATTTTAAGACTGTTCTAGATGCTAACTTTTTTAGAAATTTTAATAGGCTAGTGACAGAGGCAGCTTCGTTATATTACATTACCCACTTTTACCTGATTTTTATGAAGTAGGCCAATCTGATATGGTTTATTACATCATACATGCAAACTCCCATTCTAATTTACAATGAGAAACAAGGAAGAGAATATGTTCCTGGAATGTTAAAAAAGCAAAACTATATAATTAGAAAACAAATCATGTGTTTGGATATATTAGAAAGCTAAAGCAAATTAAAATCAGATTACACAAGAAATTATTCATTCATTATGGTTCTATTTTGTTATATCCAAACACAATTATCAGTTTGTGTTTGCAGTAAATATTGCAGTAAGTTTCAAAATCATCTGAAGTGTTTATTGCTTCTCTCTCTAACCTTCCCCTTCACTCACTTCCTAGTGCACAGGGGTCCTTCCTTCCCCTCTTTCCTCCCTATTTCAATCCCTTCTATGCTAAGGGCAAGCAGAAGTCCACTTGGCTCTGTAATGCCTTTCTATTTCTTATTGACTTTCTTTAATTCCACAGCACATTGTTTTCTTTATATACTATTTTCCAAAAGCATCTGGAATAAGAAGAGGCTTAAAGATTACTGAACTCACACCTAACCTGCTACACACATTCACTGTCCTCTATGACATCACTAATAAACACATCCATGGATAATCATCACGTGAACTATGATTCATATGATTCATGAGGCATCTCATTCATTCAACAGTTTAAAAGGTTCCCCCCATCCTTTGTATTCAGTCAAACTTTACTTCCTAGCCGCTAAATGCGAATCTATCTCTTCACTGTTCAGTAGTCTATAAATTCATAGATGGGAGGAAGACTGTATAATTTGAATAGTGCCTGTGCAAAATGGAATCAATAGGTATTTGTCTGCCTGTCTTTCAAAGCAAAACTTCCAATCTTCTACCCAAAGCTAAACTTCTGATCTTCTACTCAATGCTTCAGGTGATGTCTGATCAGCACCAATGGAACATGTGCATTGCTTGCTTTATGATGAACACCATACATTTACTCATGTGGCCAAGCATCCTGGCAGACCGATCCCATGTCATTAAATTGTACTGAACTTTTATTCAGCTAAAATCTCAAAATCTTCCTAATATTTTGTGATGTTTAGCCCTCATCGCTCAGTTTGAGTTGTTTTAAGCACAGAATTAATATTTCCCATTTACACAATGCCTGAGATATAGTAGAAATATCATATCTTTACAGAATGAAAGACCTTAGAATGAAGCAATTTATCAACGCATGATTTTTTTAATCTTAGGAGTAGAAGAAGGTTCTTTAGAGATGTAAGCTTTAAAAAGAAATACATCCAGCCTGTTTTAACTTTGGACTTTCTCATAACTTCCTTTATTCATCTACCATGCCCTAAACTTCATTCATAAATGAAAGCTAAAATGTAGAAAAATAATTTTTAAAAAAAGAAATCTTGTGTGTGCTCAGTAAAAGGAATATATAAAATATTTCCAATAAAAATCTTCAATATAAACACAAAATCCCAGCCACAGAGAAATATCAGCAGAGCCTTAAGAGCTTAAAAAAACAGAAAATAAAACAAATAAAAAGTCAGATTTCATTCAAGAAAATTTTATAAAAGTAGGCCACTGGTGAAGGTTTAGGTTAATAACCCTTGAACGGGAATCTCATAGAAAGTGGAGGAAAATAAAATTTCTACAAATTGTGTGGTCACACTAATCAGATAGTCATCAAAATCACATCTTTCTCCATCCTCAAAAACCTCCTTCTTGTGCTCTACTTAAAAAACTGCACATAACCTTTAAAGTTCTTAATTCCCTAACTTGTGTTTCCCACTCGATATAAAGCCTAAGTGCTGTTCTTTCACGTATCAATTTTATCTTTAATACAGATCAAGCACTACTGAGTACTGGATACTGGAGCACTGTGTGGCACAGTTTGGGAGAGACAAAGTCCAACAAGATGGGGGAAACCACTCATGGGTTCTGAATTTGGAGTTACAGTGATTAGTGACAAGTAGTTATTAGGAAGGTCTAGAAATTATTAACCAGGATTCACAACAGGCAACATAGCAGAGACAAGAAATAGGAAACACTGGTGTAACCAAATACAAAGAAATACACCCACATTAGGCATTAGAGAAATGTACATCCTGAAAAGTCACGTACTGAGCATAGGAAAGTCTGAAAAATGCATTTACTCTCTCAGGTCATTTACTAAGTGGTAAGTAATATACACATCAGTCCTAAATAATTAAGCCACATTGCTAAAAGCATCTGCTTCACACTAGATAGTTGTGCTCTAAGGAAGGACCATCGGGAATATCAAAAGCAACAAAGTCTTCACACCTATGGGATCTTGTGTCCTAAAGTGATAATCCAAAAAGGTACTCAGGCATCAGAAAGTAAGACTGGAAGAGAAATGTGGAATAAATACTGGTCCTTGGAATAAAGTTTTAAAATCCTATATCTAGTAAATAGGACTGGAGGGCAGAGCAAATTAACAGCGGAACTGCCATGGGTAGCAGACCAGGAAAACTCCTTTTAAAAATGGTCCCTGGTAAGGCAAGACTGTTCTCAAATCCAGTCCTCAGACTAAGCTTGGTCGGAGGATGTGGATGATTCACGTGAGCAAGGCCTTAAGATGAGGCCTAGAGAGGCAGGAAACCAGATGGATTATTATTGTAAAGTGGATATTACCATGTATTATCCTAGCATACACTTTTGGCCCATTAAGAATCAACTTTCCTCTGCACATTGTTAGAGCTTGGAGTTGAGGCCACTGGCTGATGAACTCACAAGTGTAGGTAGTGTGCTACATGAGGGGCAAGTTTTTCGCTAACATCACAAGGGTCTCTGGCCCAATGAGTGGAGTTTGATAGTAATACTTGCTACAAATGTAAAAAAAGAAAAATCAACTTTCCTTATGGATAATAAAGACATACAAAGCCAACATCCCTCAGTACCTTCAAGTTTTTGACATTAAGTGGCAGAGGAAGGGAGGCTAGTCTCTACTCAAACAGTGACTGAGAAACTCACAGAGGATGGGAGTCCGTCCACCCCTTGTTTTGGTATTTCTGTACTTCAGTGTGCAAACTGGATTGAGGATGGAGGAATAAAGGAAAAAAGGGATAAAGAGATATTGAAAACGCCCATTTTCTGTACAAATTTAAGTTGGAGCTACAAGAATATTTAATCACATTGTCTGCTAGCTGCAAAAGCACATCAACTAAGTTTACCACAGTGATTACTAATTGTGTATCTACTGTTATAAGGGCATTCTGAAGTAACGAGGAAAAGGCAAAGACAGAGAATTCCCCTAACATCATTTTGCATACATCCAGAGGAGAATTTTCACATAGTTATTAAATTTTACCATATGAACCAAAGTTATAAATGTTAAAAGGGACATATATATATGATGAAATAGATACAGAGAGGGGAGGAATGACCAAACTTTATACTTGTGTTGGTCTTCTACTTATCATGAAGAAGGGATAATATTTCAATTATTATAGAGAGAAGCAAACTATGTAAAGAAAACAATAATGCACAATTACAAGAAGGCAGTTTAAATAAACCATGATTACTCTGGTTATCTGTGTTGCAGATATCAACAAACAATAGAGCATATAACTTTGGAATTATTTAGAGACCTTACAGTTTTGAATGCCCTGTAAGAGTAAGAGAACTGGACAGAGGCAATATTTGAAAAGACAAACGCTGAAAAACATCTTGAGAACTGCTGCATTTATAGATCCATGAAGCTCAAAAAGATCCCTTCTGTTGCTGGAAAAACAACAGCAGCAGAAAAAAACTATGATTAAAAACTTCTAGATAAGTCATAGTAAAACTGTCCTACATCAAAAGCAAAGAGGAAATCTTAAAATCACCTGAAGGAAAAACAAAGGATTATCTTTAAATTAGATTACCTTCAAAGGACTATCTTCAAAGGAGGGTCAATTAGTGTAACAACAGATTCTCTATTTCAACAATGAAAACCAGAAGAAAGTAGAAGAATATCTTCAATATGCTGAAAGAAAATAACAGTGAACCTAGAATTCTATTACAAGTGAAAATCTTTTAAGATACCTATACGAAAGGAAAAAAAAACCCAAAGTGAGCAATTTCATCACTAGATTTACTTTACACTAAAAGAAAAAGCATACACTTTAAGTTGAAAGGAATTGATCTTGTGCTGTAAACTAAGATAAGAAATTTAAAAATTTAGAAGGTGGTAAATATGGGACAAATATACATTAACACTGACTATACAGAGTAATAATGTCTGTTGGTGTTAAAATGAGATAATTAAAATACATGACAACAATAATATAATTTGGAATATATATAGTGTATGAGGTTAAATTTTCAAAGTCCATTGCATAATCTTGAGAGGGTATTAAGTATTGATTAACTTTGGACAAGGATTAAAAAAAAATTATCCACCTGTAATAGTTTAAGGTCACTTCAAAAGGAAGAAAAACAGAACAGGTAACTTATCAGTTGGTGTCATTTCCCCCCAAAAATCAACATTTCTGTTCACACTAGTAGTTTCTTACTTCAAAAAGCCAGAGACTTTTTCTGGCTAAGGAATCTGGCTCACTTATCAATGGCAAATGAAATAGTCAACAAATAAACCAGTGTTCTTGCTTTCTGGGAGCTAAAACTCAAGGACACTGTCTACAGCTTTTCCAAGAGGTGCCCACCAGGACTGAGCCCCATCTGACCTCAGTAGTATCAGGCTCAGTAGTAACTCACCTATGTGAACTTTCTTTCTCTTTCTGTGTCACTTCTCTACTATCTACTGGTTTTCCTGTATTACCTCTAACCTAAAATGCGAACACATCCTACTCTCAGGGAATGCTTCTGAGAGAACCCAACCTATGGCATTAATCAAATAGAGGGAATAATGGAATAAGAAATACTCAAATACCAAAAGGCGGTAAGGTAAGAGAGAACAAGATACTTGGACTTGCTAGGACAAAAATTTGATAATAACATGGTAGATTTTACTGAGATATATTGATTAAATATATTAGATGAAAACTGACTAAAAACTCCAAACTAAAGGAAAAGGTTACCAGACAAGTAGACAAAACAATCAACAGATACAAAGAAAACCTAAAGAACACTATCAACCAATATGTACTAATTAACATTTATAAAACACTATACCCCAGATCTGATGATAGGCCAAATAATAGGCCATAAAATACATTGACATAATACATTTCAAAAGACTTAAATATTCCAAAGTACATTCTGTGAATTAGAAATTAATAACAATGACATTCTAAGAAAATCTCAAGTATTTGAACTAAACAACACATACTTAAATAACCTATAGGTCAAAGAAGAGACAACAAAAGGAGTTTAAAAATATTTTGAACAGAATAATGATAAAAATATATCAATTCCTTTAGATGCTTACATGATAAATGAAGAAATATTTTAAAGAAAGATCAAAGTTTCTAATTTAAGAAGTAAAAAAAAGAGGAAATTAAACCCAAAATTGAAGCAAGGGAATAATAAAGAGAGCAAATCAATGAAATAAAAATAAATCCATGGAAAAATGTAACAGCAAAAAGTTGATTAAAATTAACAAACACGAGCTTCCCTGGTGGTGCAGTGGTTGAGAGTCCACCTGCCGATGCAGGGGACACGGGTTTGTGCCCCGGTCCAGGAGGATCCCACATGCCGCGCAGTGGCTGGGCCTGTGAGCCATGGCTGCTGAGCCTGCGCGTCCGGAGCCTGCACTCCGCAACGGGAGAGGCCACAACAGTGAGAGGCCCGTATACCAGAAAAAAAAATAATAATAAATTTTTTTTAAAAAAGAATGTATTTCCCACACCCACAATGACATATTGCCAGAATTCATTTATGATATTACTCCAGTTATTTTACAACCTTTAAGGAAATGTAAAAAGTACCTTCTCTGAAAAAAAAAAATGTTGTTAAATAAGAGTGTGTGTGTGTGTGTGTGTGTGTGTGTGTGTGTGTGTGTGTGTGTGTGTGTGTGTGTTCTGGCTGGGATTCAAAGAGCTACCCAATTTTCTTTCCATATTCTTAAGAGGTATGTCACAGTATTCATTGCAGTGTCTGGAAATACTAGGCATTCAACAATAAACAGAAATAATCAATAGCATTTTTCACAGAACTAGGAACAACAAAAACAATTAAAATGTGTATGGCAACACAGAAGACCCCAAATAGCTACAGAAATCTTGAGAAAGAAAAACAGAGCTGGAGGAATCAGGCTCCCTGACCTCAGACTATACTACAAAGCTACAGTAATCAAGACAGTATGGTACTGGCACAAAAAACAGACATAGAGATCAATGCAACAAGATTAAAAGCCCAGAAATAAACCCATGTACCTATGGTCAATTAATCTATGATAAAGGAGGCAAGAATATACAATGGAGAAAAGACAGTCTTTTCAATAAGTGGTGCTGGGAAGACCAGACAGCTACGTGTAAAAGAATGAAATCAGAACATTCTCTAATACCATACACAAAAGTAAACTCAAAATGGATTTAAGATCTAAATGTAAGACCAAATACTATAAAACTCCTCGAGGAAAACACAGGCAGAACACTCTAACATAAATCACAACAGGACCTTTTTGGATCCGTCTCCTAATCAAAATAAAAATAGACAAATGGGACCTAATTAAACTTAAAACATTTTGCACAGCAAAGGAAACCATTAAAATGAAAAAACAACCTACTGAAAGGGAGAAAACATTTGCAAAGGATATGACTGACAAGGGCTTAATTTCCAAAATATACAAACAGCTCATACAGCTCAATATCAAAGAATCAAATAACCTGGTCAAAAAATGGGTAGAAGATCTAAATAGACATTTCTCCCAAAAAGACAGACAGATGACCAACAGGCACATGAAAAAAAAATGCTCAACATCGCTAATGATTAGAGAAATGCAAATCAAAACTATGAGGTGTCACCTTGAACCAGTAAGAATGACCATCATCAGAAAGTCTACAAATAATAAATGCTGGAGAGGGTGTTGAGAAAAAGAAACCCTTCTCCAGTGTTGTTGGGAATGTAAATTGGTGCAGCCACTACGGAAAACAGTACAGAGGTTCCTCAAATCACTACAGATAGAGTTGCCATAGATCCAGCAATCCCACTCCTGGGCATATATCCAGGGAAAACTATAATTCGAAAAGATACATGCACCCCAATATTCATAGCAGCATTATTTACAATAGACAAGACATGGAAGCAACTTAAATGTCCATCAATAAATAAATGGATAAAGAAGATATGGTATATATACACAATGGAATACTACTCAGCCATAAAAAAGAATTAAATAATGTCATTTGCTGCAAGTTCAGATTCCCATAGGGAAAAAATGTAACCACCATTTATACTCAAGAATGTGGATTCTGAGAGGCAGCATGTAGACCGTACAAACTCATGGAAAAGACTTTACTTTTCCTGGAAATGGTTATAAAACTTTGGCTCCAGATGATGCTGGGATTAAAAAGCATAATACACATGTTCAGAAAAATAAAACTACTTACATATCAGTAACACAAACTAAAAATTCAGTATTAATCTTACAAAATATTAGAGAAATCTCAGGCCATTTCTACAACCTGGGATTCAGCCACTTGCTCTGTTTTTCTCAACCCCATCTCATCCATTCAGAAGGGAGCACATACGGGAGCATGCACAGACATGATGCCCTCACAGGACCCTCTACTTCTCCCTCCTCCCCCCTCCTCTCTCTTTCTTTCTCTCTCCCTCTCACTGTTGAATTGAATTACTCAGTCCCTCATTCTGAGGCTAAATGATAGGACTCTGAGGAAACTTTAAAATAACGTTTCTGTGCTGCAGTTCTTTTAAAAGATTACCTTTATCCCTGGAGGGAAAGAGGGACAGCAGTTTTGAATTTCCAGTTACATTCATTTACAGCTTGTCTCTGCCCTACCACCAACTCCCTCCCCAGGCTCAAATTCTGTTCTAACAATAAGCCCCCTGAAGGCAAGAACAATGTTTTATTTATCTAGAGCTAGATCTAGGTAATGAACTAGTTCATTTAATGGCTTAATAACAACACCAAGAATAATTTTTCAGATGAATATACAGCAACTGTGAGAAATTAATTTTTTTTAATATCATACTGTCAACATGTTGTTAAGCTGGTATTTGAACTAAGGCGATGTGATTCCAGAGCTTGTTCATGTGTTCTTTGTGCATTTTGCCTCCAGTTAATGATTCTCCATCTCAATAAATATTGATACCTTCTCCTTTCCTCTCAACCCATCCAAATCTTCTCTCTTGAAGTCTTCATTTTAGAGCATTCTCTTCCAGCTCATGGTTTCCTCCCTCGCTGATCTCCCATATTTGCTGCCTTTATACACAATTCTGTCATTTTATTGCCATCTATATATATTTGGCCTCTATTGATTTCTAAAGATAATGGTAAAACATGTTTATACAGTACTTAGGAAATTTTCTAATATCTGTACACATAATTACACTGACATCTCAACTAAATTATAATATTAAAAATACATATATTGTTTTATATATCCTGTAGCATGTAGCAGGATTGAGATACATAGAAATGACTAAATATTTCTAAAGTAAAATGTGAAAAACTGTCAAAAATTACTCCAAAGAATGATTTATTTGAACCAATTATGTAGAGTACAAAACATGTAAATCTTTTACTTCCAACTTTACATAAACAACCAATATTTAAAACTGGGCATATTGCCAACATTTACTACTTTAGAATTTACAGTTATAATAAATCTAAGAGGAAAACACTTTTTGGTTACAAGAGCAAGGCGATCAACTCATGATATTTTTCTTCATTCCATCTATGTGCTTTGCTACATAAGCAAAAAATGGCCTATTTAGATGTCAGAGAGAGAACATGAATAGAAAGCCATTAGCTATAGCTCTTCCAAATGTATAATAGGCTGGGATTATGAAACCAACAAAACATCTGTTTTTCCTGTAAGGTTCTGACAACTTAAACTCTACTTGTGGTAGTCTGCTATTAGCTACCATTAAAGCCTGTACTGACTGCACACGCCATCTGTTCTCATGAAGCTGCGTTAACTCATCATTTAATTCCATGCCCTTTCAAACCATGCCCTTTAATGTTAACTTCACAACATTGTTCTAACACTTTTTAAAATACTGTGTATCCTCTACATTTATCATGTAACAATGAGATGTATTCATTTGAGGTGGGGGGTAAGTATTTTCTATATGTGGAATAAATGTAGCTTCTCTACTGACTCTCCCTTTCCCTCTTGTCTTCTCCCACCTTCACCAAAAGATAGAAAAATATGGACTTTCTCTAAGAATCTAATCACAAAATAATTATTTACATGCTCATTCCTAAGAGAAGTGCGTTTACCTCCCAATCTCTGCAGTGTCTGTTTGATTATACCATGTGTGCATTAATTTCCTCCTTTCCTTCTTAAATTTCCTCCTTTCCTTCTTATCATGACACTTCCTATTGATTTATGCAGTTATAACACAATTCCTTTTAGTATAGATGTTTGTGAATTTCAAGTTTTGTTTCTACATGGAAACATATGCCACTTGAAGTCAGTGGCCATCTTTCCATGAGTCAAACATACCGCCTTGCTCTAAGTATATGATTAACATAGTGAAAGAGTGATTTACAGAAAAAAGCAATTAATCCTAGGTAACTATAATAGGCTAGTTATAGAAATATATCTTATGGCAATTGATAAAGGAATGTAAAGACTAACAGCACAGCAATTTACAAGAACACAGATTTTCTGAATAGCATTTCACAGTGGAATGCTCCCTCTGAATTACTTTTGTAAGTAAACTCTGCTCTAACAGTATTGTGAGACTCTAGATCAATTTCTGTGATACTTGAAAAGGCAAGAATGTCAATGAACGACAGAATGGATGTCAGCTGATATTTTGCATCTTAAATGTACTGAAAACTTCACTGCTTTAGTGATGTACAGAATTAACAGCTATATTTAAGTCACTGTAGCTGGCTATGTTGTATACTAAAAATAGTGGGAGGTAAATTTATGTTGTTTTCATAGCATGCCAGATACAAATGTTTACAGCATTTTATTCATGAAATTATGTGACTGACACATAAAGATATTTGTTGAAGAAAATGTGTGAAATAGTTGGCAGTCCTGATAGCTAGTGATTTTACATGATTTAGCATATGTCACCTCTTGAGCTAAATAATGGCATTCTACCTCCTCTAAGTAGAACTCTCTCTCCTGAAATGGATAGTTTATATTTTTATAAACATATCACCCTCATCTTTATTGTTGAAAAAACTATCAGGCTAATACAGTAAGTCCCCTACATACGAATGAGTTCCATTCTGAGAGTGCGTTCTTAAGTCCAATTTGCTCGTAAGTCCAACAAAGTTAGCCTAGGTACCCAACTAACACAATCGGCTATATATATAGTACTGTACCATAATAGGTTTATAATACTTTTCACACAAATAATACATAAAAACAAACAAACAAAAAAAAGAAAACATTTTTAATCTTACACACAATACAGTACCTTGAAAAGTACAGTAGTCCAGCACAACAGCTGGCACCCAGGGGCTGGCATCGAGTGAACAGGCAAGAAGAGTTACTGGCTGGAGGAGGAGAGGAGGTGGGAGATGGTAGAGCTGAAGGCTCCTCAGCAACAGGAGACGGAGGACAAGCTGCAATTTCAATCACTCCTGACTCTGACGGCACAGGTTCTGGTTCCTTGCTGGATTCAGTTCTAGCTACCGTCTTGAAAAAACGATCCAGCGATGTCTGGGTAGTAGCTCTTTTTTTCTCATCATAGATGACACGGTAGCACTGGATTGCATTCTGAACGGCTGCTGCAACCTCTGTGTACTGTTCTATGTTCAGGTCCTGTGCCTCAAAAACTAACAGTGCCTCTTCAAATAAAGAAAATCCCCTGCCATTTCCTGTATCGTGAATCTCTTCAGTTTTTCAGTTACTTCTTCTTCCTCGTTTCTCTTCTTTTCTCTGGGCCTCTAATTCCACTGTCATCACTTGGAGCTTCTTAGCAGTACCAGTTACATCACCACTGCTTTTACGCTTGCTTTTGGACATCCTGGGCTTGAAATAAAGATACTGTACTACTGTACTCTATACAGTACTGTAAAGTACATAAAAGCACAACCACTTGAGGATGCACACAGGTGACAATGTACACCAGACACGTGAACTAACTTATGTGATTGGACATGTGAACACACGTTCGCATCTTTGAAAGTTCACAACTTGAAGGTTCATATGTAGGGGACTTACTATATTTTAAGTAATTATACATTTCAACTGTTAACTGTTTTTTATTAAAAGTTTTCTGCTTTCGACCTGCTAGAGAATGGACTTGAGGACACAGGGAGGGGGAAGGGTAAGCTGGGACAAAGTGAGAGAGTGGCATGGACATATATACACTACCAAATGTAAAATAGATAGCTAGTGGGAAGCAGTCTCATAGCACAGGGAGATCAGCTCGGTACTTTGGGACCACCTAGAGGGGTGGGATAGGGAGGGTGGGAGGGAGACGCAAGAGGGAGGGGATATGGGGATATATGTATATGTATAGCTGATTCACTTTGTTATAAAGCAGAAACGAACACACCATTGTAAAGCAATTATACTCCAATAAAGATGTTACAAAAAAAGTTTTCTGCTTTCTGTTTTTTCCATTAAGTAACTATTGTTTTATCTGGCTAATCAAATCAATGAGGTATTGGACATCAATCCAAAATGTCAAAAATAATGCTTTGACAGAAATTAGATATTAAAATTAGCACATATATTCTCTTCCTATCAATAATATCCCTTGCTATTAAAATTAGTATATTATTAAGTTGTTTGAAAACATCTACATAAAGAAAGAGTTACAATGACCTTCAATCTATTATCACAATTGGTGAGCCTTAAACTAAAGAATTGATCTGATGTTTTTCCCAGAGATTTAAAAGATTAATGGCATGTACTTAAAATGAACAATAATGTAATTTACAGTTACTGGCAATTTTCATGGTTTCTAAATTTAAATATTAATTAAAACAATGCTCAATTTACTTAGTTCTAAAACCCCGAGAAGTCTCTCTGGTTTTCAAAATTAAAATTGCATTAATATAAGACAACAGATAAAGAGAACAGAGTCAAGTGATGTGGATAGCATCTCCAACTTACATTAGTAATTACTTATAAAAATGACTTCTGAGAACTTAGATATGAGTTCTTCTTTCATATTTTACCAACTTCTTTACAACTTATCTTTCCTGTATGTGAGCTTGATTTATTCCTCACTTACTTCATCTTTATTAGTTAATAAATATTTAATTTCACTCTTATTTCCAGGCTAAGACATTTCTGTGTCTCCCTGACTTTCAGCTCTAAATAAAAATAAAGGCAAACAAACAAGCCCCTCCCCTCACCCCATATACACAAAGCCATATACGGCCCAACACCATGTATATACAAAACAAAATGTGAAGATGACATTGTATGACAACTTTCAGAATACTGTCTACTGCTATTTCAAATGTAAGACATACAAAAGTCGAGAAAGATATTCTTTAAAAACTCCTGCACTTTTACATAGAGGAACTTAATTCCACAGTAAAGAAATTACTTATCACATTATTCTTATCACGTTATTACTCATTACCTTGCCTCATCGTCATATAACATGGGTAGATTTGGTTCCTTGATTTATGAACATAAAGTTAAATAAGACTGTTTATTAATTGAGTAAAAAATAAAACCCATCTCTTAAAATGGATAAAGTGTTTTTCTAACCTAGCTATGAATATCACTATGTTTTCAAGAGCAATTTCCAAAAATTGGTTTCTTCATTAAACATTGATTCACTTATTTTTCTTTTTTGTTCTTTGAGAACCCACATGTTTCTCATCATGAAAATATATATTTATGTGTATGTACATATACACCCACAATATGTAATTTTATTGACATTTTCCCTTGTATTATTGTATACACATAATTTGAGTTTTTTAAACCCCTTATATAATAAAGAAAAATATTTATTCAAAACTGTAAAATTATTTTTTAAGTTTATTGCCAACTCTAGATGTAATTACATGTAATCTTTCAGCATTTAGGAATTTTGAGTTTATAGTTAATAAATATATAATTATAATAATGTAATATATATAAAATTTCACAAAAGCCTTATAAATATAAATTACTATCATCACAACAGCTTTTTTATATGGCAAAAGAATCTCAAAAATATATACACTAATTACTGCTTGCCTAATATCTTTATTGAACCAAATACATCAGACAGGGAATATTGGAAGAAATGGATAAAGTCTCTTATGCTCATGCAATAGACTAGAAAGGATATATAACTAAAATAATTTGCCACATGCCATTCAAAACAGTTTCAATGTATGTTACACTGATCCTAATAAATATGTTTAGCCTTACAGATTTACAAAATGATTAAATTTCATCTTTCCAATTTATAGAAAAAAATTACTTCAGAATTTATTATGCTATCTTCCTTATTTGCCATAATGAAACAACTCAATACTGACCACTTTTTAAAATGTGTAAATAAAATAGTGTGTCAATGTAGGATACAGATTAGTTACCAGAGATCAGAACTGATGTGGGGGAGTCAGTCACTTCATATCTTCTTTCCTGTAAGTGATTTTAGATTATACCTACTTTCTGATACAGTTCCAAGATAGTATCACTGAGGAAAAGTGAATTTCTAGAATTACAAATTAAGATAAAATAAGTTTATAATCAAATACTTTTATTTGAAGCTCACTGTTATATGACATTAAATTAAAATTGAGTTCAACTTCAGTTCAACACTCAACCTTTAAGGGGAAAATAATGGCTTAAATCTTACCTCATAAAGGAAATTTCATTTATGAACCATCTAATGTCATATGTAAAATAAGGCTCTAATTGTCTGATAATTAATATTAAAAACTCATACCTCTGTAATTACTTTCAGCCTAGCAATTGCAAGGATATTTTCATAATACCAGAAGTACGAGAAGTAGAATTTACCCTACGGGCATCTGGGAAAATGCCAAGTGACTAGACTGCACTGCTACATAATTGTTCCTGAAATTGAAGATGGACAAGCTCTAAATATATGTCTTATTATTATTTCTGTATTTCCCAATAACCTTCCTCATCAGCATGTTAAGAGAAAACTTCACTCAACATGTGGTTCATAAGACAAATAAATTACATTCTTTGGGAACCTCTCTCCAGATTTGCTAAGTTTCTGCGAGTGACAATAAATTTAAAATATTCAAATTTTAAAAAAAACAAAACTTAAGCCAGCCTTGGTCAGAATAAAATGACACCTTTAAAATGCCACTGCACCAAAAGTGCAAGCAACAACAAAAAAATAAACAGGACATCATCACAATTAAAACTATTGTGTGTTAAAAGATACCATGAGGATAGTGAAAAGAGAATGCATAGAATGGGAGAAAACTGTTGTAAATCATGTATCTGATAAGGGACTTGTATCTAGGATATATAAAGAGTCATTACAACTTAATAAAAAAATTAAAATTGTCAAGGGATCTAAATAGGCATTTATGCAAAGAAGATACACAAATGATAATAAGCACATAAAAAGTTCAGTAACTTTGGTAAAGAGCGTGGGAATTTCTCAAATGGTTGAACACAGACTTAGCCATGGGACACAGCAATTCTACTCCTAGGTTTATACCCAAGAGAAATGAAAACATATTCACATGAAAATTTGTATACCAATGTTCACAGCAACATTATTCATAACAAACAAATTGTAGAAACAACCCAAATGCCTATCAACTTATGAATGGTTAAATAACATGTCATATCTATGTAATGAATTACTACACAGCAGTTAAAAAAAGGAATGAAGTACTGATTCATGTTACAATGTAAAAGAACCTTGAAACCATATGCTAAGTAAAAGAAGCCATTAAGTTGTACCCTTTAAATGAGTGAATGGTATGATCTTTCAACTATTTCTCAATAAAACCATTTAAAATATATGTATTCATATATACTTCATATGTGTGTTGCTGTTTTAAATGGCACTTCACTTTGAATTATGAGTATATTTGTGCTCGTTTATAAAATGCATGTGTACTTTGTACATTCATTATATCCAGATTGTATCATGATTTGAATTTTTATTGTAATGATATACTTAGTGAGTGCTTTAATATTGGAATAAGAGGGTTTACAATACATAAATATTTCTTAGCTTGTATCCTCTGTTTCACAATTTTGATGCATCTGAGAAAAATTTTGAGCTCAAATTGCTTAGAGCAAAATTTCCACTTCACTATAGACCACTGTATAGAGGAGGCCCTTGATATTCTTCCTTCCTATGTAATATTTCACCACCTTGCCATTATGTGCCTCAAGATTCCCCAAACACATCTCATAGTTGCCTATCATCCTATAAATGGTGGCCACTCCAAAAAACCACTAACTCTGTGCCCATCCTTCCCCTTCAGGAGTCCACCCCCATGCAGTTCAGACTCCTAATTGTGTCCCTCTATCTCACTACCTTCCAAGTCCAGAAAATCACTCATGGTTATCCATCAGCAATATGTCTACCCCTACTCTACTCTGAACTTTCCATTTATGTTTAGTTTATCTCCAGCTCGAATCTCCCTTGACTCTTTTCTGTTTTTTCCCCATAGTAGTGTATCTGGAGATGAGGAAGCACTGTCCCTTTACATTACAATCATTTACAGACCCACACATCGCCCCTTTCAAGCTGCTTGAAAGTTTGACCTCCAGGGTCACTGTCCCTCTGACATTACTCATATCTTAATTTTTGGTCACTGAAATATTCTCTATATGATCTTTGCAACACTCTGGCCTCTCAATCTTCTGAAACCCATTCCTCCAATGAACTTGTCTTTCTGCCTCAACTACTGAAGCTTCTGTTCATTCCCCGTCTTATCATCGTAAATACAAACCTTCCTTTAACACAACTGCAAGCACCTCACGCAGAGCACCACCTCTCATCCTTCATGCTACCCGCATCTAGTACTCCACCTCCATCAACCCCTCTACCTTGACGCAACTTCCCACCAATTTAACTGAACTGTCCCTCACACTCCTCTGGGTTTTATTTCCCTATCATCAATGGTCCTTTTGTGTATATCTTAACTCCTTGCCCCTTTCTTTATCTTACTTCCTTGACTAGGTTTCTTTAACTTAAAGACAACACACCTAACAGAAACATTTTCTTCATAAAGAAAGAATTTCCTGAGGCTAAGATATCCAGATAGCAAACAACTCAAGAGAAGCTTTAGAGATTTATATAATGTCTCCCCTATTTGACTGCAACACTCTTCAAAGATAAGGGGACAGTAAGTCACTCACTTCCCCAGATCTTGACCTTTGCCTGAGCAGTTCCGTTTTTGGGCCCACTGAATTCCAAGTGAATCTCACAATGTCTAATTTCCATTCATTCAAGTGATACTTACTGATGCCTTTCATTTAACCAAGCCCTCATTTAGGTGCTAGAAATACAACAATATACAAAACCAGTATGTTTCAATGTCTTTTGAAGTTTAAGTCTTACCATAAGGAGAAAATTAAAATTAAATAAATAGTAAGATAGTTTAAGATGGTGATAAATACTATAAAGAAAAAAAATCAAGGCGATGTGAACGACAGAACGCGTTGGTAATTGGAACAGACAGAAGAGTCAGGAAGAAGTTTTCTAGGCAGTTCAGATTTTAGTTGACACACAAAAGGTGTGAGGGAGCTAGGTTTTGCCAGGAGGACTCTTGGGTAGGGAGCAGTAATACTGGGGCTGGGGAAAAACCCACACTGCCAGAAGGAAGGCCAGCCTGACTGCAGCAAGACAAAACCAGAGGAAAATGACAATGGTCATAAGCCTGTATGTTGCCATTACTACTATGTGAGATAAAGTCAGAGAGAAAGATATTTCTCAGGATATACATATACACCTATGATTTTCTTTTCAAATGAGACGTCTTTCTATTCAAACCTGAGCTGTAATTGTTTCCACTGAGAAAACTAATTAAATATCTGATTCCCTTCACTTTAAGCAATTTACCAAGCTCTTTGGCTGGTTTTCAAGTTCCTATATGAACTGTTATTCTCCTGAGATTATACAGGGGTTATTCCCAGATACTGACAATATTCTTTCAACTTATTTTCCTTTGATTAAAGTTTCTCTTTACACTTCTAATTGAGTTCTACCATTTCAAATACTGAATCTTTCTAACAAGCTTAATCTGTTATTACTTTTTCCTAGGAAATACCATATAATCCGTATTTTTTCATGGCACTTTATTTGGAAGTACTGGCTCAAATATGATAGAAACTATCATTTCATCTGTCTTGTAAATCCAGGAATTTGTTTTCTCGATATTTTTCTGTTATTGAAAGTAATCTTCCCTCTTCATTGTACAAGTGAGCTATTATAATGTGAAAAGAAATTCAAGCAAACAGAAATATGACAAAGAAAGTAAACGTCATCCTAAATCACATTACTATATAGTAGGAAGATTTTCACTGGGTATGTGTATTTACAAAATGAGAACATACTTCGCATGAGGTATTTTCATTCAACATATATAACAGGCATCTTTCCAAATCATTAAATATAGAGTGCCACAACCATTTGAACAGCTATAAACTACAGCTGTGATAACTAAACTCCATGTGTATGGTATAGTGGGTACATAATCATTCCACGTTCCTAGAAGTTCTCTGGCTTCATCAACACTAACTACTAATACTTAAGGTGCACATTCACCTGCAATGGCTACTAGAATATATGGATTAATTTGCACCCCAGCGACAGTACCTACAATCTATCTGAACTCTCTTTTCGAAATTTGGCTAATTAAAGTCCTTACGTACTGTACTACTTGCCGATTTATAACATACAAACTGTGTGTTAATTTTGTTAGGCATGCTTTTGATTACTAGCGAAGTTGAGTAACTTTCCATGAATTTATCATAAATATTTTTATTTTTTAATATAAATGCTTAATATCGTTACCTTTTTTCAGTTTTAATACTTTTTATTTTTATACATTCTTTTATGTTGGGAGTATGATGTTTCTCATAGCTGATGCAAGTATTTTGCTAGTTTTTAATGTGGCTTATCAATTTTTAATTAATTTTTTATGTTTTAACTTTTAATATTTGTGTTTAATCAAAACTAGTTTGTTGCATACATTGTTATAGAATTTTGAAATTTACATATAATAAAAATGATAACTTTGTCAACATTTTGTCTAATAAATTGCTTTAGTTTTTGCATCCACTTGGTAGTAAAATGAACCAAGACTTTTTGGGTTTTTTGTTTGTTTGTTTTGCGGTACGCGAGCCTCTCACTGTTGCGGCCTCTCCCGCTGCGGAGCACAGGCTCCGGACGCGCAGACTCAGCGGCCATGGCTCAGGGGTCCAGCCGCTCCGCGGCACGTGGGATCTTCCCGGACCGGAGCGCGAACCTGTGTCCCCTGCTTCAGCAGGCGGACTCTCAACCACTGCACCACCCAGGGAAGCCCACCAAGACTTATTTTGGCAAAAATAAAATAAAAATGTGTGGTACAACTAGAAGTGGGGGAGACTATGGATTAAGTTTCTCGGAAAATAGGAGTCTTCCCCTTACTTTAGCAATTAAAGTTTTGTTCTTTATTTCAAGTTGTTTTAGTTCAACTTGATTGTGAAGAGAACAGAAGGATGCCTGTAAATGTACTTTTACAAAATCATCTGTCTTAATAGTCCTTAGGTACAGGATGATATATCACACTCTTCACAATTTTTAATAAGCCGTAATCAGTCAAAACAAATGCTGGCTGGCCTGGAGGAAGAGTCTTGGAGAACCTCTGCTGGGAAAGGTCTCAATTCTTTCATGTTTGATGGTGGAAAGATCCTAGGAAGCTCACAGGAAAAACTGCATGACTAAGGTGGTCCAAAGTTG
The DNA here is from genome assembly GCF_026419965.1 of Kogia breviceps. Lineage (NCBI taxonomy): Eukaryota > Metazoa > Chordata > Mammalia > Artiodactyla > Physeteridae > Kogia > Kogia breviceps. The sequence continues at coordinate 9,671,483 of NC_081310.1, read as the reverse complement.
CAAAGAGGGAAGCCCTCAGGGGGTCAAGTGTGAGAGTATTTCAATATTTTACAAAGCACTAAAGATATCAGATATACTGAAACATACCTGCTGGATAACATATTTGTTGCTTCTCAGTTTTCAAATTTCACAGAGATATAAAGCTAAAGTACTGCATTTTGTTTAAATTCGGAATTCAGCCCTCCTTTTCATATCAAATACATGATTCATGTGTTCCTATTTTGTTGTTAAATAATGACTACCTGATTTGTCTACTTTATTTTTAAGGATATTAAGTAATCAGTTCAAAGTGTTAACTTACCATTTATGAAAATGAAGAGTTACTAACATCCTTTTATTTTTCCTGCATGTAAATATTAGTAACTTCTTTTACAAAAGAAGTTTTGAAAATCAGACTACAAGCCCTTAAGCAAACCACTGAGCTTGGCAAAATAACAAATGATTTAATTTTTATAAACGCTCAGTAGCTAAATAATATTCAGACATGTAAAGCACAATGATCTAGTTTATTTTGAAGATTATGTGAATTAGTCAATAACAAATATACAACTTTGACTTAACATTTTGTGTGACTGATATGTTTAAATATAGCACAACTTAATTAAATTAACGGTCATTAAATATATCTAATATAGGTGCCTATTTTGTAACCAGGAACACAGTGCTTGTCTCAACAACAGAGCCAAGCACACAGAAATATTTTCTTTCAATCAAATTATTTCTAATTATTGGGAAGAAACAAAAATTCATCTTTTTTAAACAAAAAATTTTGTCCAAGTCACTAAAAATAATTGTTTAAAATATTTGTGCTAATACCTAAAATTAAAAAATGAATTCTCTTTAAAGTAATTCCAGTTCTCTTTATATTTTTCCATCTAATATAAAATTTGATCTTCAAAACAATCCTCTTGGGTAAGCACGACAGTTTTATTATCATCAGTTTTGAAATCAAAAGCATCTCCTAAGGTCAAACCTGGAAAATGACAGATAAAGAGCTGAATATATTCCATCTTCTTTCCCTGTGTTCTGTTAAATTCTCCTTTTATTTTAAGATATGGCTAATCTAAATAGTAAATGTGGAAATCAGCTCAGTTTTTAAGTGAAATTCATTTCTTAATATCTAATTCTGACATTTTTCTTCATATTTTATATAATCTATAATTGAATCCAAATCAGCTACATATAGATTATGGGTTCAAGTAAAGCTCAATAATCTTTTTAAGTTTCATTCTATTGCTTTACAAGATAGTGATTATTATTATTACCTTACATGCCACTAAATGGTTACTTGTGTAAGTTTACCTTATTAATAAACCTATGCAAAGCTTTAAAAATTGGACTTAGTACAAATTTCTTTATGTAACATCAAAAAAATGCTTCCAGTAAGAATAGCTTTCAAAATAACAATTATGTAACTTTAAGAATCTGTTGATCACAGAGTTAAAATATTACATCTGGCAGGTACCTGTAACGTTTGTCAGTTGTAACACCTGCTCAAATTGCTATTACATAGGTACCACTTTAAATTCAGAGTTTGAAACTGCCGGGTCAGTTTTTCAACCTTTAAATCCTAAACTCTGATAGCCACTTTTCTTAAGGAAAAAAAATTACATAAGTTCATTGAACGTAAGGCAGCCTGTAAGTGAGTCAGGGTTACTCCAAACAACTTTTCTTCGATTTGATTTCACCTGTCGACTTTTCCCTCTTATCCTCCTCCTGACATTCCTCTTAATAGTACAGACCGGTGATTTCTACTCTTAAATCTTAGCTGTCAACTTTTGACATAGCAAATAGTTTAATTAGGAAAATAAAAGGAATAAATATATTTAGAGCTTGCAACAAATACGGTTAATATCAAGAGGGTTTGGTCCGCTCCTTCTTTTCAAAAACAGCAATTTCTTTCAATAGCCTTGAATGACGTTTATGTCCTAATGTCCCATCTATGATTAAAGTATGACAGTTAGGAATTTGCATTTAGCCTGGTATTATCTAAAACCAATGAACTTTGCCCGCACTCACGAAATATTTCTATGACCATCTCACTCGGTTGGCAGACAAGCCTCTTGCAGTAAGTGGACTTTGGTCCCCGTGACCACTACGACCGCCTGCGAGCCTCCCAGACCCAGTCTGGGGGTGAGGTAAGATATACTCGACAGGTACCCATGCGACTACTAGAAACTGCAGCAAGGCACCTCCTCCAAAAACAGAGAGTCTTAAACAGAAAACAGGAAGGTGACGGCACAATAAAACAAAGCATCATTTGGCTGCCAGCTACTAGACGCTGAGCAAAACCCATTAAGAAAGTAAGTAAATGGATCATTCCTAATTCAGCTGGCCCCGACTGGTAACAGCTCCAGCTATTTGCCTATGTTCTCTCAGGACTCATTTCTGTTCCTCTGTGATCTGTTTTGTTTTAGGGAGGCTGGTATCCCAAAACCGTATTTCCAAAGCTCCCTTGCCAGTGGACTTTGGGCTGTGAATGGGAGGCACTGGTAGAAGCAAACACCGAGAGAAATGGCTCTCCCGTTGCTTCTGTTGGTTGCTAATCTAACTGGATGCAGACTTCTACAGTGACAGGGTTTTCTGTCCATATAACACATTAAAACTCTTTTCCCTGGTCTCTGGCCTCCTTCATGTCTGCTGAGAAGTCATCCACTGCTCTTATAACTGTTCTATGGTATGTCACATGCCTATTTTTTCTGGCTACTTTTAATGGGTTTTTGTTTGTTTTCAGCTGTTTAAACATGATGTGTTCAGATGTAATTTTCTACATAACCTACTCGCAGATTATGGAGGGCCACTGCAGTGCACTTGCTGAAGGCCCAGAGAGCCGTGAGGGGAGTTCTTTCATTTCTCCGGAACCAACTCCAGCTTCTGGATTAACTATCCCTCTCCACTCAGCAAAGGCCTGTGGGAAAGTGTTGATAACAAGCACTGCAGACTGACTCTGAGGTTGGAGGTCTTTGGTGTTCTAATGCATCATACAAGGCCATGGGCATCTGCAAAAGCTTGTTAAAATTACTGTTTCTGCTTAACTCCATCTAGGGTGTTTGCTCCTATTCTCCCATTCTGCCAGGATGAAAGCAGTTACAGATCTCTTCTCTTCTGAGAAGTCTTGTTAATTACTAGAATTTTGTTATTTTAAGTTTTTAAATCTAACATATTTTTTTAAACTATGATTTTCCCCCCCTCCCTCCCTTCCTTCGTTCCTTCCTTCCTTTTACCCAGCTTCTTCTCTCGTATAGAGTGGGCGTGACCGTCTTTGGCAACTTTCTGCATCTCAACAATAAGCCAAAGTCCACATGTACTGGTTTTAATCAGAGTGTAAATCAGACATACATTTTGTCAGTACTGGTTGAAGTATGAGCAAATGCATAAGGAGGCACTGGACTTAACAGAGAACACTAAGATGTGATCCAAAGTTGCGGCAAGAAGGATGAAGAGAAGTATGTGGATCGAAGATATATCGATAATTCCTCAATTCCTGCTACACAACACATCATGTTCCTTTTTCAACAAAGAATCACAAAGCACGTTAGAAGAAGAAAGAAAAACGTCTCATGAGACAAAGGAAGAATAGGTACCAGATTCACAAATGACATAGATCTTGGAATTACCAGATAGGGAATTTTACATTACTATGGTTAAGATGTTAAAGGATCTAATGAAAAAGAAGACGATACTCAAGAAGAGATAGTTAACGTAAGTGAGAAGACAGAAACTCTAAGAAGGAATCGAAAGGAAATTAGAAATCAAAAACACTGTAACATACATGAAGAATGCCTTTGGGACTTCCCTGGCGGTCCACTGGTTAAGAGACTGTGCTTCCACCGCAGGGGGCAAGGGTTCCATTCCCGGTCACAGAACAAAGATCCCGCATGCCTCAGGGTGTGGCCAGAAGTTAAAAAAAAAAAAAAAAAATAGAATGCCTTTGATTGGGCTTATCAATAGACTGGACATGGCCAAGAGAAGAATCACAGCTTAGACACAGGTGACTAGAAACTTCCAAATTTTAAATGCAAAGGGAAAAAGGAATGAAAAACTGGAGCAGGATATGAAGAACTGTGAGACAATAACAGAAGATGTAGCATACGCATGATGCACATATCAAAAGGAAAAAAAAAGGAGAAGAAATATTTGAAGTAATAATAGCCAAGAATTTAAAATAATAAAAATGGACACCTAGCAGGATAAACACCAAAAAACTACAGGTAGGCGTATTATATTTAAACTGCAGAAGACTAAAGACAGAATTTTTTTTTCCTTTAGATTGTTTTTTATCATCTTTATTGTAGTATAATTGCTTTACAATGGTGTGTTAGCTTCTGCTATATAACAAAGTGAATCAGCTATACATACACTTATATCCCCATATCTCCTCCCTCTTGGGTCTCCCTCCCACCCTCCCTATTCCACCCCTCTAGGTGGTCACAATGCACCAAGCTGATCTCCCTGTGCTATGCAGCTGCTTCCCACTAGCTATCTATTTTACATTTGGTAGTGTAGATACGTCAATGCTATTCTCTCACTTCATCCCAGCTTACCCTTCCCCCTCCCCGTGTCCTCAGGTCCATTCTCTACGTCTGCATCTTTATTCCTGTCCTGCCCCTAGGTTCTTCAGAACCTTTTTTTTTCTTAGATTCCATATATATGTGTTAGCATACAGTATTTATCTCTCCCTTTCTCACTTACTTCATTGTATGACAGTCTCTAGGTCCATCCACCTCACTACAAAAAGCTCAGTTTCGTTTCTTTTTATGGCTGAGTAATATTCCATTGTATATATATGCCACAGCTTCTTTATCCATTCATCTGTCAATGGACACCTAGGTTGCTTCCATGTCCTGGCTATTGTAAATAGTGCTGCAATGAACATCGTGGTACATGACTCTTTTTGAATGATGGTTTTCTCAGGGTATATGCCCAGCAGTGGGATTGCCTGGTCATATGGTAGTTCTATTTTTAGTTTTATAAGGAATCTCCCTACTATTCTTCACAGTGGCTGTATCAATTTACATTTCCACCACCAGTGCAAGAGGGATCCCTTTTCTCCACACCCTCTCCAGCATTTATTGTTTGTAGATTTTTTGATGATGGCTATTCTGACTGGTGTGAGGTGATACCTCACTGTGGTTTTGATTTGCATTTCAGTAATGATTAGTGATGTTGAGCATTCTTTCATGTGTTTGTTGGCAATTTGCATATCTTCTTTGGAGAAATGTCTATTTAGAAGACAAAGAATCTTGAAAGAAGCCAGAGGGAAGCCACTAATGGCTTGAAAGAAGCCATTAGTGAGGGGGGTATGTCAGGGGGGAAAATACTTACAGGGAAACAAAACTAAGAATTACATCAGACTTCTCATCAGAAACCATGCAAGCAGGAATAAAGTAGAGTGAAATATTTAATGTGATGAATGAAAAAAATCTCACCAACCTAGAATTCTGTATCTAGTAAAAATAACCTTCAAAAATGAAGAAATACAGAATTTATCAGACAAAAGCTCTACAGATTTGTCACCAGTAGCCCTGCTTTACAAGGAATATTAAAAGAAGTTCTTCAACAAGAAGGAAAATGATACAGTTCAGAAACTCAGATAATTCATTCATATGAAATTCCAGAAAAGGCAATATTTTAGGGATAGAGAACAAATCAATGGCTTCTAGTAGCTGAATGCCAAGAAGGTAAGAATGGGATTGATTACAAAGGTTCTTAGAGAACTTTTGGGGAAGATTATTCTGTGTGCTGACTGTTGTCATGGTTACATGACTGCAGGCATTTATCAGAATGTGTATAATGTGTAAAAAGGTTGAATATTGCATCTCTGTAAACATTATCTCAATAAACCTTATTTTATTATGGGTTTTTTACTCTGATACTAAACTTGTAAGTGTTCTAATATTTTGAAATAACTAATTATCTAAATATTAGGTAGTATAATAGAATAACTCCAAAATAAAAATAAGGTCTTAAATTATGTCCAAATGTATCCAAATTTATGGTTAAAACTTGTTTGTGGATAACACCTGTACTCCTCAAGAATCAAATACAGGGAGTTAAAATTTCTTTTTCAGAAACCTTGATATTTTAACATTTAAGAATGAGATTGATTTTAAACATGTTTTAAACTTATTTGTGAAATTGTCTTTTAAAACCCACTTTAAAGCTTGTTTGGAAATATTTATAATCAAGTAGAATGTGTCATACCACATTTTCCCCTAAAAGCCATTAAATTGTAATGCTCTACATCTTAATGCTTCACAAACATTATTGATTTTTTTCTGAATCTTTAGGTTTAGCTTGAGTCAGGCCTTAAAAGACCAATATCCTTATTTTTAAGCATATTTATTAAACTGAAATGATTCTTGCAATGGGACAGGGGAAATTTATATTTCTTACTTCAAAATATTAAATATTTGGTTTAATATCTTAAGTCATTAATTCCAAATAGCTCAATAAATTGATGACACTAAACACTAAAAAGAAAAACTATTAGTTATATTTTTTTCCTAAATACTAAGTGTTTATGTTATGGATTATTAAAGATTTTAGTTAATTTAGCTTCTAAACACCTTCCACTTGATAGTAAACATTATAATTTAAAATTGTTTTATAAAGTTTTCTTAGCAGTTATTCAGAAAAACCCCAAGGCAAGTCAGACTTATTACTACATTTTATGGATTAGGAAATTTACCACAAGCAGAAAAATGCCTTAATAGTGATTCAATGGTAGAATAAATTACTAAACTCAAGCCCTCAGGCATTGCTTACTTCATTATGCAACAAAATTTCTATTTGCTTACATTTTGCATGGAATAAATTTAGATAATGTATCCTGCTAGGTATAATTTAGTTTAAGGAAACATTCATTATCAGAATAAACACTAATCACTGTTTAAAAAAATGAATAAATAAATCTCTATACTAAAATAGTTTATCAAGAGATAGATTACTATAGGATTTGAGAAATTTTAGAGTTTCTCCCTTAATTTTAAGAAGGGGGGAAGCTATGCTTGCTCCAAATTAAAAGACATGCACTGGGGCCAAAATCGTCTCTATCTGTAACTTTTGCATGCTCTCCATGTTTTTGAGCAATCTGGCTACTTTTCTTTAGTATCTTCCTTGTTGATTCTCCAGTCTTTTTAAAACTTTATTTCCATCATTCCTCAAGCCAAACCCTATCTCTCACCTCCTCTCACAGATGAGAATATCCACCTGATCTTCTTCATTGCCCAGACCAGAAAATCTAAGTATCAGCCATCAGAGCCTATAGTCATCTCCTGTTCTCCAGTCTAAAATGTCAATGCTACAAATCCTTCTCCACTGAAGGCTTAATTCTTCTACCAGGGCTTTCCACAGACTTCATTGCATCACCACAGGGAGTACGATTCTTCAGTATCCTCTGTTCTATGAGAACATGATTTCCAGTCATAACTAAAAATAAAAAGAAAATGTCCCACCACTCTACTTTCAGTATATTATCATCATCTCTCTTACCCTTAAACTTCTTGTAAGATTTGCTTCAGAAAGTCAAGAGTTTTTGATTGTAAGCAACAGAGATAAATTCTGGCTGTTTTATGCAAAATTAAGAAGTCCTGGAAAGAAATAGGGAGCTTTCAGAATTGAGAAAAGGCAGAAGCCCTGTAAAATAAGTAGCGGAAATAATTTGTCCAGCACATCAGCTGTCCTCCTCGTGGCCACACTGATAGACCCCTCTCTTGGCCATGGGTGAACGCTTCATTCCTCTTGGTAAAATGCATTTTTAAACACTCTTTCTTTGGTGTCATGGGCATCAGTTCCCTGAACGGGAACTTGTTCCTGTTATCTCTGTTTAAGTTAATTTTATTTATTATCTCTGTTTAAGATAATTTTATTTATTATCTCTGTTTAAGACAATGGTTTCCTTCTTTCTGGCTCTACTGTGAACGCACAAATAAATGTCCCCATAACTTCGAGCCCACAGTCCCATAATGACTTTGTCACTAATCCCTTTCATTCCAGTCTAGTTTTTTAAAAACCATATTCCATGTAGCTGCCAGTGCTCTTTTAAAACTGCAGATCAGATGGAGTAAAACTTGTTTAAAACTTATTAGAGGCTCCCTATTTACCTGCTGGGTGAAACAGCTATTTTCTAACTACAAGAATGCTCGTCAATCGGATAGCATCTATTCCATGAAGCATCACTTCGTGCCACTCTTTCTTTTATAGTTAACCCTATGGTAAAATTAAGTTGAGACTAGATTTGTGCAAATACCCTGACACTCTCCTCTTATCTCCTAGACTTCATCAACTCCGTCCCTACTCATCCTTTTAAGAGTTTTACCAGGATGCCTCCCCTGACCATGCCTGTCCCAGTTAAGAGTCCGTCAATCGTCTCAAAGTGTCTGTGTGTGTACTTATCATCATGATTTATACTTTGTATTATAGATAATAACATTTACCTATTTGGGATCTCCCATAATCAACTATCAAATCAGTCTTATTTATTTTTGTACTCTCACATACAAACTGATGACTCTCATACAGCCAATGAACAGTGTGTTTTACAATTAACCTGAATTAACAATACACTGTTTGACGGTGTCCTGATGCTAAATCTACATGTTGCCCTTCATTTACCCTTTCAAGTTCCAAATCCTTATTTTCAGTTGCCTTAAAGGAATATTTATCAGTAATTCTCACCTCAAGGCCTGTGTTCTTACCATCACTAACCTCATAGAATATTTTTCCCCAGGTACCCACGAAACTCCCTCACTTCCTTCCAAACCCTGCTCAACATTTTCTTCAGCACAGCGGCCTTCTTTGAATCTCTACATAAAATACCATTCTTCACCTCTTTCTATCCCTTTTAATTGCCCATGTTTTCCTCATAATAATCACTACCACTAATTATTTTTTGTGTATTTGTTTATTATCTCTCTCTTCTCAGAGTGTAAGCTCCATGTAAATAAGAATTCATTTTGGGGGGGGGATGTCATATATTCAGTTTTACTAACCATATTTGTGAAAACATACTCCTAAATATTAAAAGAAAGGAGGAGAAAGTGACAAGCATTCCCTAATTGTCTTTTATGCCGTACTCTATATATCACTTCCCGTCAGGATTTTGAAATGAGATGTTGCATACTCGCGCCACATCTCACCCCAGTACCGCTGAATGCATCCCGCGGTGTGCCAAAGGGATCTCAAACGTATGCAGGTTTGAAGTTTAACTGCATTTGCTCCTCTCCTCACTTTCAAATGAACCTACGCCCCTCTTGCCAGAGACAAGACCCTTTTGTCTCTCTAGTGTCAACATTACCCTTCATGGCACCCAGATGGAAACCTTGGAGGATGCCCATGCTCATTGTTTCTCATCACCACAGATGGACACTGTCTCTCAACAAAGCAATGCCACCCTCTAGTGATATGTGGCTGAACGACGTTCTTCATGATCCTTCGGCCAAACAGCACTATTCTTTTACAAGTGTGAGAAGAGAAAGTACCTATCCCCCTGCAAATAAATACAGTTTTTAATTCTCTTGTAATCCACTGGCCTTAATAGTTAAACTTCCGGTCAACCAATACACTGATCCCCTTCCAAGGAAGAGGCTGGCAGGTAACCCAAGTAGTCACTGGCTGCCCACCTTATAAGATGACCTTTATAACTGTCATTGTCCCTTTATGTTTTCTTCTGGGAGAGGTAAGGATTGCTATTGTGATTTTGGTTTTCATAAGTCTCTGAAATAGAACAGGATATTAACTTTAAGGCTATGCTGCAACCTAGACCGAAAAAGAAAACATCTGTTCTCTGCCAGATTATCTAATAACACTCATCAAAACGTATACAATGAGTTCAAACTAAAACAGAAAGGATGACCCAGAGTTAAACACAAACACTTTCCCATTATATCCCCCAATGGAATTAATACTTAAAAATCCAAATATTTGCTCCCTTAAGTTCTTATTCAATTAACTCATAGCTAAATGTTTCCCAGTCAGATGCCTGGCAAAGGGGAAATTTTTTTCAGCAAATAAAGCATTTAGAACAGTAGCCAGCACATGGTAGATATTCAATCATTATTAGGTCATATTAAGCACCTTATTAATAGTAGAAATTTCCTTTTTCAAAGTTCTAAAAGTCACTAGGGAACATAACAGAGTGCCATGATTGTATCAGTCAGAATGAGCCAGGTTAGACTGCAGTGATGAACACCCCCGGCATCTCAGTGGCTGATACAAAGTATTATGTCATACTCGTTATGTGTCCAAGCCCTGCAGCTCTTCATGTTGTCGTAATATACTTTCCATGCAAAGAGTGAACTATTGTAAATAACACAATCTCTCATAGCTCTAACCACGAAACTTAGGAAATTCAAAAATTCACATATTTATGTTGAAAAGACAAAAATGGGGGAAAGGAACATCTTGTCATGGACCAGGATCAGTGCTAGGTTTTTTATATTTTCATTTTTAATTTTCACACTGTGGAGTAGCTAATATTTATTTCCATCTTACCGATGAGAAAACTGAAGTCCAGTAAGGCATTATAGACAGTTTTACAACCTTACATAGTGTAAGATACTTAAACTGAATCTGAGTCGGCAAAATGGTACCAACTAACTAAATACAGGTGCCATTCCAAACACGCCTATAAAAATCATAAATATCTGCAGATTCATATTTAGATCTACCAATATCCCAAGGTACAGTAAACACAATATTTAAGAATTTCAATGAGACATTTTACGTGTTTAAAAAATCTGGTTAAATCCTACTTCTTTCTCTTTTTCTCCTGTACCACTGTCTCCTCCTTTGGTTTCTCCTCAAAACACGCTGAACTAAATCGGAAGATTAGCAGAAACGCAGAATTTCTCCTTGTTAGCTGATGCACAGCACAGAGCATTAGGCAGGGGAGTGGTTTTCTAGGGTTTTAGGACACAGAGTTACTCTAAGAACAGGGAGCAAAGATCTCAGGAATGGAAACCACAAAGTTTCAGCCATTCTGACACACAGGTTTCAGCAAAACAGAATACTCATTGGTGTCAGCCATGAGAGAAAGGCCCTCTGCAGTCTCCTAGGAAAGATTCAAGTAGTTATTTTTTCTGTATGTTAGCTTTGAATTTGGACTCAGGCGGGTATTCCATCAAAGGAAGACAACGTCTGCAAAAACCTGCAATAAGAACAGGAGGACTCTGCCCTGAATTCTCTCACATTTGACTTTCTGGTCTTCAAATATTTTCCTTAGACTTGTGAAAATTAAAAAAACTATGTGTTCAAAATACTTATCCTTGAAAAATGTGTATTTCAAACAAAATATTAATTGGTTTTATTAGTTTTTTATGTATTCTATGTACACTGCCAAAGATTGTTAATCCAATTTGTGTAAATAAGGAATCTATCAAAGTCACGGTAATAGTGACGGAAAAATGAAGGTCAAGGTCACTGCTTGGAATTTACGTTTATCTGACGCCCAATTCAGTTCCCTTTCCGATATATCCGTTGAATCTTTTGATTTGGTTAAAAATCAAAACAACCTAAATAGCTGATTACTGGGCTTCCCTGATGGCACAGTGGTTAAGAATCCACCTGCCAATGCAGGGGACAGGGGTTCAAGCCCTGATCCGAGAAGATCCCACATGCCGTAGAGCAACTAAGCCCATGAACCACAACTACTGAGCCTGCGCTCTAGAGCCTGAGAACCACAACTACTGAAGCCCACGCACTCTAGAGCCCATGCTCCGCAACAAGAGAAGCCACCGCAATGAGAAGCCCGCGCACCACAAGGAAGAGTAGCCCCCGCTCGCCGCAACTAGAGAAAGCCCACACGCAGCAACGAAGACACAACGCAGCCAAAAATAAATAAATTAAATAAATTTAAATAAATAGCTGATTATTATCTAAAATTAAAATTAGATATATGCTTACATGTTTTATAAAGCTTCTAAAAGATGAATAGCAATCGACTATTTTAACAAATGTCAATGATTTCAAAGCTATAGATTTAGTCTGACATTTCTGAAAATATGCATACAGTTGTATAGTATAATTTTTCATGATATTGTATATTATATTTGGCCCTCTACAATATCAGTGGGCTGACACAATCATGCTTTTGATAGAATTTCAATATCAGAGGACCAAAATCTGTTTATTGGTTGCTTGGTTTTACACGAGTGTATTTCTTCTTTCCATATTCCATTAAGGATTTGTTTTCATTTTCTTAGAAGAGCAACTTTTCTGCTTTTTTTTACTTGCTCTTTCTGTTGTTGCTTTTATGCCAGAGGTTGTCCTTTTTACCAGATTCCATAAAAGAATTACTTTCATTTTTATAAATAGTTAGTTTTATTCTATAAACATGGCAGGGATGTTTTTGTCGTCGTCAATTCCATGGACTTTGAGTAGCACATCTGCTTTCATGCCATAAATCCTAAGACTAAATCGCAGTTTCCTCTCAAGTGAGATGAAATTGGGTTTGAATGGGACCTTGGAAAAGAAAACTGCTGTGCTATTTGTTACAGCTGGCCAACTTTGCTCTACTGAAGCGACAGGGATGTGTTGAAAACCAGGCTGTTTCCATAAGGCCATTATGAAGCTCACTTGTGGAATTGCCAGTGGGAAATTTCAAAGAATCTGCCCATGGAGTGTGGATGTTGCAGTACAACTGAAGTAGCAATCATCTATCCACAGCTAAGCATAACAAAATTTGTAATCTGAAAGAAATTTTCAGGATTTTGACATAATTTATGTTGGTTATAAATTTTGAATAGTCTTCTTTTAATTCTATCGCTTACTGCCAGAGTAACACAGAGAGAACTTTATTTTTTTTAAACATTACATTATAAGGAGGCAAATGTGTCTGCAAATAGGTTTATTTTTTGACAATCATTGGGAGGGAATAAGGGAAGTGGGAAATATGAGCCACTATAAAAAAGAAACCATGAATTATTCAGAAGTTCTTCTTGGAAAGCTTTCATTACTGTGGCACCAAAAATTTAACATTTTCTCCATACTCATTGATCTTTATTTTGTCCCCAAAACTAAAGTAATCAAAATGTAAGTTCACAATAAAAGTAGTTTGGGAATTTATAGTAAAATAATAGGCTATTAATTTGGATGTGTCAATTCATAACCATTGTGTTTCACTGGAGGGACTTGAAAGTCTCGTTCGTTAACAGTAACATTCATTTAAATGCCTTTATTATTAACTGCTGTAGCTATAGTCACAGTTAAGATACCATGAAGACATTTTTGAGAAATAAAGTCAACAGGTGAATGTTTAAGAAATTACTATCATTAAATGAGCACTCTTTCACAAAGCTATAACTACAAAATTACAAGCAAAGTTTTCTACGTTGCATCTACTTTACTGCTTTTTTATAACTCCCTCCCAGCACATTGTTCTCTGCCTTTTCATTGCCTTTATTTTTATTTTTTTATTTATTTATTTTTTGCAGTACATGGGCCTCTCACTGCTGTGGACTCTCCCGTTGCGGAGCACAGGCTCCGGACGCGCAGGCTCAGCGGCCATGGCTCACGGTCCTTCACTGCCTTTTAGTTCACTGTTTATAGTAACTAAGCAAGTAGAAAAAAAAGGCAGCTAGTGCTGTGAGCAGATGGCTAGCACAGTCCCCTCCATGTGACTCCTGCTAACACTGAAGTCTGCTCACGACTACATGGTAAATAGTGTTTATCAGATGTGGGATCATTAGCCCTTGAGCCCCTTCATTAGCTCTTTGACTCCCACGGTTCAGCATTAATGAAACCATAACTTCCCATTCCTGAGGCCTCGGTACTACTCCAGCGGTTCCCTAGTAATGGTGTGTGTGTTTCCTGCAGCTTCAGTACAGAGCTTTGTACTTGCATGCCCCTAGCATCAACCTCACACAGTCTTTGACACACATTGCTAAAGTTCTGCAATGAGCTGTGCTTATTAGAGCCCACCAGGATGGCGAGCTTCTTAGAATAATTAGCTCCCCTGAGAACAATGGCAGCCTTCACAGCTGGAAAGCTAGAAGAAATTTACTCTGAAGTATGGGAGGCACTGAAAAGGCACCTGTAATTAAATTTCTTTCTTACTTTCTTTCTTTCATTTGTGTCTATATTTTATTTTAGTTTTTTTGTTTGTTTTTGTTCTACTTTTCATCTCCATCCTGATTAGCAAAGCGTAACTAAAAATTTGGTAATTACAAATACTACCTTGCTGAAGGTCCTGTCTTTAAGTGCTATGACTTTAACCTTGCTTTTCTCTTTTAGGGCAAGCTCAGTAGATAAATATTATATACACACATACACAAGACTTGTGAAAAAGCAGAGTTGTTTAGAATCTTCACTATATAGAAAAAATGCTTGAATGGACTCTGATTTTTACATAGGGCAGCTCTCTGCCATTTCCACTGAAGCATGGTCTTGATTTTAGTATGAGGCCATTCTCCTGCTACCTCTCATTTCCCTCTGATATTTTCCTATTCTTCTCCTGTTTTTTTCCCCTCTGTTATCCCATCCAGCCTTCCTGTTGATAGCTGCCCGTCTGTTGACTGTTGTTATGAATATACCAGTTGTCGTTTTAATGGTTTCCAACTTCTCTCAAGTGGTGTGGGAAACTGTGTAAGCAACACATAGCAGGCGGCAGCAACAGCGTATTACTGCAGATGTGGATAACCAGAGTCAGTTGACTTGATGGCCTCAGATTACATTTCACATTCATGTGGGAGAATGAAGTAGGGTCTTACACCATCCACTCTAATGTGCAAATATTTATCTAGTCAATGGCCATCTCTTGAGTCACAACATTGGTTTATATATGGAGCTGCGACTGTAATGAAGATCAAAACAGTCCTTAATTCTTACCTCCAGACTTGGGAAAAGCATGTTTTGAAGATAGCTGGGGAACAGAAATGCTAATAACTATGGTAATTAAAATTATCTTGCAGTTTCCAGAGTTCTTTTATAAACATCTTAATGAGTCAGCTATGAAAACAATACAAGACAGTCTGTTCAAATAGCTGACACTACAGCCTCAGAATCTCTGAATCTGGGATTTTTAAAAAGTCTACAATAAAGTCAAGATTTTTTACTCCTTAATTTTCCTGCTCTGAGGCTATATTTGCACAACACAATCAACCCTGCTGTTTCAATCAAGTCAGTGAAAAAAAAAAAAGTCAGGAGAACCAGATGTTTGGCATTTTGTATATGAAACAGCTGGTTGATTGAATTTTTCATTTTCAAACTAATCTAGCTGTCATGATATAGAAACATCCTGAAAACTGATTTCTTTTCTTGTGAAATGCAAA
Source organism: Kogia breviceps (assembly GCF_026419965.1). Classification (NCBI taxonomy): domain Eukaryota; kingdom Metazoa; phylum Chordata; class Mammalia; order Artiodactyla; family Physeteridae; genus Kogia; species Kogia breviceps. Next base: position 9,656,214 of record NC_081310.1, on the reverse strand, counting down.
TAGCTTCCTTTAGAGGCATGTTATCAGTTTAGCTACCTTAGAATTAATAGGAAATGGTTTAGATTGGGTAAAGTTGCAAGTATAGATAGTGGGGAAGAGAACACAATTGGCGTTCAAGGAAAATTAAATTGTTAAAATTTATAGCAGTGCTATTGAAGCTTATCTTAAATTCTATTCAGCTGCAGTATCATTACTGCAACAGATAAAGAATCAACTACTAATTGTTTTGATTTTCAAAAGGAGATTTTAAAAGATCTTTCCAGTTATGGAATTAACCATTATTTGAATCTGTGATTTTGCTACATTAAAATTTGAGTTTAATTTTATAAGTATCTATCCCTTTACTATTACAATTTTGTATTAACACAGAATTGTATATTTCTCAAGGAAAATATTTTAAAGCATTGTTCATTTAGCCTCTTAAATAAAGAAATCCCACCACAGAGGAAGTCTTACATTGGCAAATTTCAACACTATAAACACAAATATGTGCATGACAAAGACACAATAAGGTTAAGTAAATGTTATCACCCGTTTTTCTAATAGACTTTTTGTCGGTCTATAAACACACAATGCATTCTAATTTTTGAGTCTTTAATTATTAGGTTTATGTTTACCCATCCAGTATGTACCTGTAGCAAGTGATACAGTGAAATGAAACAATTATATGGATATTTCAATGCAGTATTTTGCCTTCATCATCCAATGATTCACCAATAAAATATTTCTTTAAAAATTGTTATACAAAAGATATTGTGCCAAGCACTTTTAGAATGCAGAAGTGTATGTATAATAATACCTGTTCAAGTAATACCACTATAAGGCATTAAATATTTAAAATTAGCCATGCAAATAACAACACGTAATTTTTAGGGAATGATTATTTTACGTAGAGGCAACTAGGAAAATGTATACTGAATAAGCAAGGTATTAACAGTGAGTATAATTCTAAACAGTGGTGATGAGGAGATGACATTCCAGGTAGACTGAATAATAGGAACTGAAGAGAGAGCACTGTCAGAGGTGAGTGTTAGATCTATCTGCACATAGCACCAGCAGCAGCAGTGACACGGTTAGAGAGAGAATATAGGCTATTAATGATTAATTCTTGTACTATAGAGTGCATTTAGTAAGCAGATGGAATTCGGTGCAAAATATATTTGGTACGATACAGGCAAAGTAATACAGTTAATCCTTGAAAAACTGAGGGCTGGGGGTGCCAACGCCCACACAGTAAAGAATCCCACAGGTGGGCCTCCACATCCGTGGGTCTTCCCTCAGATCTTGTAGTACTGTAGTGTGTATTTATTGAGAAAAATTTGCACGTAAGTGTGCCCGTGCAGCTCAAACCATGTTGTTCAGGGGTTAACTGTACACATAAAGTTATAATGTTTTCTCCTCATGTGACAATGGATCACCTTTAAAATGGATCATTTAAAAATCTTATCTCCAAAGAAGACATACAGATGGCCAACACGCACACGAAAAGATGCTCAACATAGTTAATCATCAGAGAAATGCAAGTTAAAACCACAGTGAGGTATCACCTCACACCTGTCAATGGCTATCATCAAAAAGGACACAAATAACAAATGTTGGTGAGGCTGTGGAGAAAAGGGAACCCTCTTGCACTGTTGGTGGGAATGTAAATTGGTGCAGCCACTGTGGAGAGCAGTATGGAGGTTTCTCCAAAAACTAAAAATAGAGCTACCATACGACCCAGCAATTCCACTCCTGGCTATATATCTGAAAAAAATGAAAACACTAATTTGAAAACATATATGCACCCCCATGTTCATAGTGGCATTATTTACAATAGCCAAAGATATGGAAGCGACCTAAGTGTCCATCAACAGATGAATGGATAAAGAAGAAGTGGTGTATACACACACACACACACACACACACACACACACACACACACACTGGAATACTACTCAGCCATAAAAAAGAATGACGTTTGCCATTTGCAGCAACGTGGATGGACTTGGAGGGTATTACGCTAGGTGAAATAAGTCAGAAAGAGAAAGACAAATACTGTAAGATATCACTTACATGTGAAATCTAAAAAAAAAAAAAACAAACTAGTGACTCTAACAAAAAAGTACACTCACAGATATAGAGAACAAACTAATGGCTACCAGTAGGGAGGGGAAAGGGGGACAGGCAAGATAGTGGTAGGGGATTAAGAGGTACAAACTACTATGTATAAAATAAGCTACAAGGATATATTGTACAACATGAGGAAAATAGCCAATATTTTATAATAACTGTAAATGGAGAATAACTTTTAAAAATTGTGAATCACTACATTGTACGCCTGAAACATATAATAATTGTACAACAACTATTTCTCAATAAAAAAAATCATATCTCTAGACCAGGTGCTGACAAAATTTTCAAGCCAAGGGCCAACAGACAATATTTTAAACTTTGCAGTCCACATACTATTTCTGTTATATGTTCTTTTAAAAAAATGTTGGACGAGCCATTAAAAATGTAAAAAACACTGTTAGGTCTTGGGTTGCACGAAAACAGGCTGGGAGCCAAATTAGGACTCTGGTTTATAGTAGTTTGGCAACCCCTGCCCTAGATGGTACCTACCTGGAGCTTGGGGAGATTATTTATTTCTCATACGGAACACCCATAGCACCTAGCACAGCAAATGGGTATATTTTAAGCCTTAAAGAAATTACTGTATAACTAACACTGACTGATTTAAATAAAGAGATACACTTAGAACAGGCAACATTTCATCCACTAAATCAAGGTGTTGACTTTAAACACTGGCAGGCATCTCTCACTTCAGACATACAACTACAATAGGAATACCTAATGAAAGATTATCTAATGTGGCAAATATTGCTTCATCTGTTTCATATTTAATTCTGTTAACCTTATTGGACAAGGAATTACTGTCGTGGTGTGAAGATCTGGTCATGTCTTTGAAATGAGACCTTCATTATTTTTGCAAAAAATAGCTCTTTATTTAAACTTCTGTTCACAGATCATTTTATCAGTTTGCTACTTTAGATGAATGACTATTTATGTTAAAATCCATGAAGTAGTGTGTTGCCAGCAGGATAATCTTAATTTAAATTAATTTTTGCAAGAAGAGTAGCTTTCTTGTCTAAAAACGTGCTCTACTTTTCTACACTAGTTGTGTCCTGCCCACTACCTTCCATTATTCTACCAGCAATTGGATGCCCATTTTACAATTATTTTTTTGAAGAGTAGATTCTAGACAGGGTGAATTATATATAACTTAATTATTGTATGGAAATATGGATACTATGGCACTTTTTTTCTGTGAAGAAACTAAATGTTATTTCTTTATTCCATAGGGAATAGAAGACATGTGCTATGTGAATAAGGAAGCACTGCTTTTGCTTTCAAGGATATCAGAGTCTAATGATGGACAACGAGCTGCTTTTTCCTCTTACTGTGTCTCCAAATCTCCTCACCAGATACTTCTGTTGCTGTTAATTTCTATGTGATTTATATGGGCATGTGTGCTCCATATTCATGTGCTTTATATTCTTATCTGCTGTCACAACATCCTAGGATTTCAGATTAGAAAGGGCAGTAGTTTTCGGCAAAGCAGTATTTTAAATAATTACCCAAAAAATAGGTGTGCATTTATAATAAAAATCCCTCTGAGCTAGAGTTATGAATAGAACTGTTAGATATACAGGTTGGACATCCATTCACTCAGGTGCTACACCTCCCACTTAAAATTTGGTCCAAATCAAGTTTTCTAACTATATGAAATTATTTAGAGGGCATGGTCACATGCGTATATACATCTATTTAATCTTCGTAATAGTTGTTTTAAACTCTTTAACTCTCTTTATGTGTTCCCTATGTGTGATCCTCTAGTACAGCGATTCCCAGACAATGATTCCTGGACCAACAGCATCAGCACCCCCTGAAGACACGCTACATATGCAAATTCTGGGGCACAAGCTCAGATCTGCTGAACCAGAAACCTGGGGATGGAACGAACAACGTTTGCAGTATTAGTAAAGCTTTCTTGTGATTCTGAGACACGCTCAACTTTGAGAACAACTGCTCTAGCAGAGGTCTAAAATACATGACCTCCTTTAATTGCAGCTGCTATTGATTTCCTTTTCTGCTAACGCTAGGATTAAAGTAGAAGCATTGTCTACAATCAGGTGATAAATAACTTCTGTTTTTGAGGATCCCTCTGCACTACACTGGAGATCCTGTAAGAGACTGTTAGCCTTGCTATCGTTTTCAGCAGCTTAAAATTCTAGGATTAAAAAAGGTTCTGGGATGCAAGATACATTTTTAAGCCACTGAATTATATGCCGCATCGCTTGTTTGCTTAATGAGAAACAGGTGGCTCATTTTCAATTGCTACCATTTATTCCTTTGACATAGCTTGTTTTCCTTACTTTTTCATGGCTCTTTAATTTGCTTGTTATAATATTACCCTCTCTGAAGGTAAAACTAGGAATTTCAAGAATGGTTGGTGTGCTTTGCCTTGTTGTACATCTGTAATCAAGTGCTCTCAATGCCACAGAGAGTTTCATAAGGAAAAATGGAAACGAGCAGGTAAAGTGGGACAATGAATTTCTAAGATAGATACCAAGGTAAAACTTGAGCTGAGGACACTAATTCCACATATTTATTTTCATCTGAAAAGTAGAAAAATAATGTAATTCAGATTTAATCTTGGTTCAATTTATCACAAAAAACTTGATATGAATGGCATTATGCTAAAATTTTTATAGGCACATCTAAGAAATTAAAATATAGAATGCTCATATAAAGATAAACTCAACTTTAAAAATATTTACCTAACATAATTAATCACTCACAATTTCAGGGTAGAATTTATTTTAATATACGGAATATGCCCATAAATAAATCAGTCATGAAGCCTTTCAAAAGAATAAGCAAAATAAAGCATGTTAACTATAGGAGTTGTTTTACTGACCATGATAATATGACATGCAAATTCAGACAAGGCCAGGAGTCACGTGACAGGCAAACTGATTGCTTACACTGAAACAAAAGATTTACTTTAAGCACTAACTTTTATGTTATATATTTCCACTCCGCAAATGCCTTTCATTCACCCAGGAAAAATTTTTACCAAAACCTTCCTAGGTGCTGGGTGTACAGACATAAAAACAAACTGGCACCTGCCAACAAAGGCTGCCCATTGTTCATGCAAGAAATTCACAATTTAAAAAAAATACTTGTTGCTAACTATGATGGCCTTAAGTTCTTTGAAAATGCATTATTAACAGATTGTAGACTAAATTTTACCTACTGAGAAGTTGATACTTATTACAGATTTTCCATAATTGCTTCACAAATAGTTTTTAGCAATGAAAAGAACAACAGCTTTGGAGCAAGTTTTACTGTTTTTTAATTCTAGCTCTTTCCTTTAATCTATGTTATTCGGAACTAGCTATACACTTTTGGGTCTCAGTTTTGTCTTCTGAAAATGAGGGCAATAACAACTATCTGAGGGTCGTGGTTAAGGATCTAGATAAAATCCAGGAGAACTGCATCTTGCTAGAAGCTAGGATCTATCAATAGTCTTAAGAAATTAAAAACAGAGTCTTTAAAAAAACCTACCTTTGGCGAAAAAACCCTTAAATTTCCCATAAAGGAAAATACATAAGGTGTTGGGTATATAATCACTATACAGGAACACAATACTGTCTATAACCTTTTAGAGGAAAATGTGTTTCAGAATTTAGTAGTTTGTATTTTAGAAAAAGCTACTTAAGTGCATATAGCTTTCAAAGTAATACTGTAGGTGGGTCTCTCCCAATACCTTGCAATCAGGCACATTCATTTTTCTGCAACGTAACCATGTCCAGGAGGCATGAAGACCCGTCAAGGCAGAGGGCCTGCCAAGTATAAAGACACTGAGTTGGGAACATTTTAGTGTTCAAGGAAAAAACACAGAGGCAAGGTGTCCCTGTGTCAGCGTAACCAGGTAGGAGGGTGAGAGGGGAGGTGGCGATGGGCCTGATGGCCATGTTGGCCACGTAATGAACGTGGCTGTGACTCAGCGTGACAGGGAATCATTGAGAGCTTTGGGCATCGACGTGACATCCTTGATTTACATTCTAAGAGTAAACTTTGGCTTCTGTACTGAGAACAGACTGGCATATGGGTGGCAATAATAATAGAAGTTGGAGGGAATTCCATGGCAGTCCAGTGGTTAGGACTCGGTACTTTCACTGCCAGGCCTGGGTTCGATCCCTGGTGGGAGAATTAAGATCTCACATGCAGCATGGCCAAAAAAATTTTTTTAATAAATAAAAATAGAAGCAGGGAGAACATTTATGGGGCTTTTACTAAAATCCAAGTGAGAAATTATGGTTGTTTGGATTAGGTCAGTGGCCATGGAGTTTTGCGGGGAGAAATTAAGGTCAAACTGGTAGAATTTGCTGATAGATTGGATGTGGGCTGTGAAAAACAAAGTTTCACTAAGGATTTTTAGCCTGAACAACTCAAAGGATAAGATTGGCATTTACTGAGGTGGGAAATACTGTGAGGTCAGTTGATTTTAATATTTAAAAAAAAAAAACTGTCAGGTCTTTGGTTTTGTCTATGTTTAGTTCTTATGTCTACCACGCATGTAAGTGGAGATATACAAGCTTCTGAGTCTAGAGATCAAGACAGTTCTAGGCTGGGGAGATACATTTGGGAGTCTTAAGTGAGACGACTGTATATAAAATCATGAGATTGAATGATGTTATAGAGAGAAGATTATTACTTTATAAAGTCTTTATCTTGTATAAAGAAATGACTTTATAGAGGGAACAGAAGATTGCTAGGTTTGACCTCTCATTCTGGGTCTAAACTTTGGATATTTGAGAGTACCAGGATCCAGCAAAGAGAACTGAAAAACATTAAGATATAAAGCAAGATAGAGGAGTGTCCTGGGACCAAGTGAAGAAAGTATTTCAAAGAAGAGGAAGTGAATATAACTGTGAGAGAAATCAAGTAAGATGATGACTGAGAAGTGACCACTGGCTAAAGAAACATGGAAGTCACTGATGACCATCATGAGTTATTTCACTGGTAAATGGTAGATGTCAAAACCTAATTGAGTGAGTTCAAAAAATATGAGAATGTAAAAATGGGAGAATACAAATATAGACAAAGCTTTAAAGACCATTTGTTGTTAGATGGGCATAGTAACGAGATGGTAGTTGGAGGAAAACATAGGTTCAAAGGAGAATTGGTTTTTTTCCCCATTTTAGAAGTTAAAACAGTCTATCAACAAGTGCAATGGTGATGGAAATGATTCAGCAGACAGGGCAGCTTATGATACAGGACGCAGATGTGAGACTTGAAGGATCAGTTTCCCAGAGGTAGGTGGGAAGGTATAGGATCTAGTGCACAAGTAGAGGGACCAACCTTGCTGGGAATACAGACAGCTCATCCATGGTAACAAAGGGGGAAGCGAAGTATATGATGACAGATGCAGGTAGGTAAAGAGATATTAAGATGGCAATTTATGGAATATGATTGAAACAATTTTTTCAGTGAATTAAGAAGGAAGGTGGTTAGTTCAGAGGATTGGGGAGGGATTTTGAAGACTGGTGGAGAGAGAAGAAGGTAGGAGTCACCTAGCAGAGTGGGAGGGTGCATGACCTTGGAGTATGTAATAGAGCTGAGACCAGCTGTCACTAATTAAACTGAGAATTGTGGGCATCTTAATGTATTTCTCCAGCCAGTTCAAGTGTCCAAGGTTATACATAAAGTAGATTGAGTTTAATTTAGCTTAATTTAGCATTTAATTTTAACAGGGAGAATTAGAAACAGAGAGACAAAGAGTTGATTGTGTATAAAAGGGTGTGACTATATGTTGGACCTTTGAATCAAACATGTATAAAGAACATTTTAAAAGAGGGGGTAAGAGCCATGTAAAAGTGATATCTTAATGGATTGTAAATATTCAAGTGGACAGAAAATTATGGAGTCGTTGTACTTACAGGAATGGTCCTGAAAGACAGGTCCTTTTTTCTTCTTGTTAGGAGAAAAGATGAAATAGACAAAAAAAATATTTTGAGGGGAGGAAGTTGCATCTAACACCTTTCTCCATGTAACAACCATGAAACCAGAGTAATAACGAACAGGCGAAAAAAATACAATTGCTTACATTTTTCTTTCATTGAACTTTCATGTACAGTCACTGACTCTTTGAACACTGGTATGGGTAGTCCCACAGAGAACACACACAATTCCCAAGAATTGCATACCATTAAGAATTTTCTCTTAAAAAGTATACATGTAGGCAAGTCTTAACGTGTTGGGGGCCAACAATGTAGAGCTGGGAGTTCCCTTAATTAGTTCCCACATGCATTAAAATGTTTATTAAAGGTAATGAATAAAATTGTGCTCACTTGCAACTAAATATAGATACATTTTAGAACTCATACAACTACCACTGATTAGCATGTAGCCCATTAAAAGATTTGTGACGTAGTAGTATGCTACCTTTGACACTGTTCAGACATGCTGCTGTTTAGAAATGCTTCCACATGATATTAACAACATGCAGACCACATTTTCTAAGCTTTATTATTTTAAAATCCTCCACAGATAATTCACCCCTTATTACCTGTACCTGAGGTAGAATGCTCTCATTACTCTACTCTTAATATAACCAAAAAAGCCTTATCCTGAATAGTTAAGTCATTCAGAAAGAGAGTACTGTTGAGGAAAAGAACAGTGAACCGGGTTTGAGATCCAGGAAAGAGGGGGAATTACTCACGTGTCCACGGGATGCTTGTGGCAAAGATAAGTGAGTGGCATAAGTACGTGCCAAGAGCTTCTATGCTGTACATCTTAAGGGAGAAGTAGTTACCACGTGTGGACACGGCAATGAAAAGCGAGAGAGACTCCGGCTCCATGCTAAGCCCAGTGGATCAGGACTGATGAGTGATACAGGAGAGAAGGTTACTGCCCTTTGAGAGGGCTGCCGAGAAGGCAGTAGCATCACCACAGAGCCAGCATCTGGCTTTCCAGATGTACAGGATGGCGCTCACCTCGATCTATCTAGGTTGTACAGAAAAGGCATAATACAGCTGAAAATAGGAGGTAAGTCTCTGACCTAACACGGTCATCTATATCTCATCCCATATGCAATTTTAAACACCTCCAACCCAAATGTGGGTGTGTGTCTGTGTGTGTGTGTGTGTGTGTGTGTGTGTGTATGTGTATGTATGTGGGGTGGGGAGAGTTGATTTCTAAGATTTGTATAGGCGCCGTTTATGTAGGAGCCAAATAAGGAAAGTAATGGTTACTGTCCTTTCTCCAACAAGTGATACATATCTATCCCCATGTTATTCAAAAAACAAAATACAGTTCAAATCTTATGTTTTTACTTAAGAATCACACTGCACTAGTGCCCCTCTTAGATGAAAAATACAACATCCAAAATCCTGAGAAAGCATTGCTTTCTCAGCTGGCAGTCTTGCTTTAATCACTTCCCAGGGCAGGCAAAGTTCTAGGCTTCCTTCTTGTCGGATATACCTATAGATATACAAGAACAGGTGACGAATAAGATCCTCCTTTTGGAATATCAGAATTAAATTTTACTGGATAATGTCTTGATATTTTGACAGTTTATTATATTCAGGGTTCTATGCTAAGTGCTTCAAATTGATGATCTGCTGTCTACCTTACAACAATTCATTGAGGAAGGTATAATAATTAAGCTCAATTTGCAGACAAGGAAAATAAACCTTGGAAATGTCAAGTAAACGGCCCAAGTTCACAGAGCCGGACAAGTAACAGGGCTGGTATTCAAACTTGTGTTATTTTATCTTCGTCAGCAAAATGAAAGTAACATTACACACTAGTTTTCATTACTACTAAACATTAGATATTAAATTTTATACCAGCAACATTCTGAGTATCTGCAAATCACTCCATTCTACACAAGAAAGCCTTCAGAGAAAGGGGAGAGCAGAGTTAGTCCAAAACGCTACAAACCAACACAAACAATAACCAAAAGATCAGTAAAAACAGATTCTTATTTAGACCTCACCTTATCAAAATATTAAAGAATTTTCTTCTTAATAAGTATTTTGTATCTCCAAGAGATATCACGTAGAATACTGTGGAGAAAAAATACCATTTGCTCATTCCGTATTTAAAACACTGGTTCTCAGACTGAGGTCTCAGGAAGTACGGGCTCTGATGAAACTGTCCCTACTCTTTTTTGGCCAGAAATGGGTAATAACAAATGAACTGTATTTAGATAAAATTTAACTTTATTTAAAAAAAAACGAAGCCAGTGCTGAATTAAAAATTTTCAAATCATATCACTGCAATAAAGTGATTCAAGAGGCTGAAACTAAGCTTTCCTTTTGTCCAAATTATTAAAAGAACTTACTGTATGTCACCTTACTTTATTAAATTTACTGCAATACACAATTAATTGATTTCTGTGTGTGACGGGTATGTATGCATTTGTCTCCCATAGCATACTATTAATGTTTAGGGTACAGACTATTTGAAGTCCTACATTTTATTCGTATTTAAATAGAGACCTAGTACAGTGCTTCAAGAGTAATCACTGTTTAATATATAGTTGCTTAATGACATTCTAAAACTTCTGTCAAATGCTGATTTGCTATGTTGTAATTCAACTGTGAACTTCATTTTACATGTGGTAGTATATGAGAAAAAAGGATAATATTAATATATGCACACATACACAGAATGTATTTAAAAGGGTGTAATATACTCAGATGAAAACTTGTATATAAATATTCATAGCAACATTATTCATAACAGCCAAAAAGTACAAACAATCCAAACGTCCAAACAATGGATTCATAAAATGTAGTCTATCCATACAATGGAATACCATTTGCCCATAAAAAGTGAAGGAGTACTCAAACATGCTGCAACACAGATGAATCTTGAAAACATCACGTTACGTCAAAGAAACCAGTCACAAAAGACCGCATATTACATGATCCCATTTATATGAAATGGCCAGAACAGGCAAACATATAGAGAAGGAAAGTAGATTAGTGGTTTCCTAAAATCGCGAGTGGGGAGTGAAGAGAATGGGGAAACGCACTTGTAATGGGTACAAAGTTTTTGGTGAAGGTGATTAAAATATTCTAAAACTGTTTGGGGTGATGGTTGCACAATTCTATGAATGCACTAAAGTCACTGAATTGTACAATTTAAATGAGTGAATTGTAAAGTATATGAATTACATATCAAAACGTTAGATGAAATGTTTTTTAAATAAAAAGCGTTTAATATACAATCCCTTATATTCCAAATTCACTTTTTCAATGGCTCATAGCAAGACACTGTTCTAGGATCCAGAGTTTCAGCTGTCATTAAAACAGAATGGACCTCTGTCATTGACTTTACATTCTATGGAGATTAAGTGCCAGGACAAAGCATAACTAAGGAAAAAGGATAGAGGGTGCCAGAAGGTTAGAAAAGGATGAGCTGCCATTTTGACTTGTTGTCATGGGAGATTCCACTGATGTGGGGTAGAGGTCTCCAATCAGAGGCAAATGAAAGTACAGTTTATGTACAGCAATCAGAGCCACCTGTGATGAAGAGACACTCAGTAGGGCCTGAAGTTTTGATTTTTTTTAAAAAAATGAAGTGTCAAAAAATGAGCTACAAAAATGAGTATTTTTTGAAGTGACAATATAAATCACAATAAATTAGAAATTTTTAAATAGCTGATAAATCACACAAATACTAAAAAGTCCAGAAACCTCATAATATATTTTATTAACTGTCTGACATGCTTATGTGTTAATTTTTCTACATTTTTTGGTTCCATTCTGTTGAAAACCTCTCATATGTTAATGACTTCCTAAAAAGAGAATGAAAGGATAATTCACTGTTTTCTCTAGATAGTTGATCAAAATTTGTTTTTCTTTACTGCTGGATTAGAAAATTATCTTTCTTTTTTAAAGCACGTACTATCAATATCATGTGAATATTTAGGATAATGACAAACTTTTGAGAACTTTACAGAAGTTATTTTCATATGTAAACTATAAAATCTCAGGGCATTTTAATTTTTCTTGTAATTGTAAAAATTCTTTGAACTGACAGCAATAATTAATCAGGGGGCTTCCCTGGTGGCGCAGTGGTTAAGAATCCACCTGCCAATGCAGGAGACATGGGTTAGAACCCTGGTCTGGGAAGATCCCACGTGCCGTGGAGCAACTAAGTCCGTGTGCCACAACTGCTGAGCCCGTGTGCCACAGCTACTGAAGCCTGCGTGCCTAGAGCCCGTGCTCCACAACAAGAGAAGCCACCGCAATGAGAAGCCTGCACACTGCAACAAAGAGTAGCCCCCGCTCACCACAACTAGAGAAAGCCCGCGTGCAGCAATGAAGACACAATGCAGTCAAAAATAAATATATTTTTTTAAAAAAATAATTAATCAGTTTGTTTTAGATGTAGACTCACTATAGTGGTGTCTTACCAGTTTTACGTTATCTTTCTTACTATCATTATTTCATGTTAAATCAGCAGGAAATTGAATAGAATGTGGAAAAAAAATTATTCTCTCCTTTTTATTAATTGAATTATCAAACAACTTAAGATTCTATTCATTACTTCTTTTCAAAATGTATTTCTTTCAATGAATTACTGCTTTAGTGGGATATGATTTTTTCCTTTTCATTTCACTTCGTTATCAAAGTATTTCAATTGATTTCATTATTCATTCCTATCACTTTCAGAGACTGTATTTTTATCTGAACTCTTCTCAGTTCTTTTATAATGAATTTTTTAACATGAGAGTACTGTATATATACATCAAAAGTCTAATTTCTCATGTGTTTTAATGAAATGTTTCTAAACATCATTCAATTACATTTAAAAATTATCAAGTTAAAATTCTTTTTTTCAGTTTATTTGTGTTTGCATTTGTAAAATATCATTGTTCCCATACTGCAAAGATTGATTGACATGACTGTCACATTTGTGGAATCTGGCTGTAGGGAGATTTAGAAAAAAAAAAATATCCTTTCTTCACAGTTACGTCCATGTATAGTCAAGTCATTGCTTACTGTTTTGGTGCAAGAATGGATTACCAGGAACCTTCCTATTGGAGACTACATTGACATTGCTGACATCTTTAACGATGGTAAAGAAAAAATGTTTTATATGAATATGTTCTGAGGCCTCACTATTGTCACCTGGCAGAAGCAGATAGGTGAAAGGGTAAGACGGTGTGAAAAAAAGGCAACAACCCTAACCAACTGTCGTTAAAGTATCTTCCTTTTAATCAAATGGGCTTACTGTAAGGACCCTACCTAGAGCCTTACTAAGGGTTTGTGCAAGTGAGGAGCTCGAGACTTAAGTTTCATTAGCTGTGCAGTGAATCCAACACTAGAGGCCAGCGAAACTGGAGCAAAGACATGAAGATGGATCTGGTGGGAGAGCCAGAAGAGCTAAGACCCTGTAGAACCTGATAAAGATTTTGGATTTGATACTAAAGTAGCAATTGGAGGGCTCAAAGAAAAGGAGTAATCTTATCTGATTACTTATTAACAGTTGTTTTGGCTGCTTACTGGAGAATAACCTTTTGGGGGTAAGGGAAGACTTGTGTGGCCCAGTTATGAAGCTGTTTTAGTAGATCAGGTGTGAGATGATGATGGCTTCTACTAAGGTATTACAGAGGTGAAACGTGCTTAGATTGAGGCAATATTTTGAGGTAGTAAACAAAGTACTGTTGAGTAGTGTCAAAGAAAGAAATAAGTCAGAAGGTTACCAACATGGTAACATGTTGAGCACAGTACATCTTTCCATTAGTTTGTGTTGCTTTCAATTTCTTTCATCAGCATCTTATACATTTCAGAGTACAGATCTTTTACCTCCTTAGGTTTATTCCTAGGTATTTTATTCCTTTTGATGCAATTGCAAATGCAATTGTTTTCTTGACTTCTATTTCTGCTAGTTTGTTAGTGTATAGTAATGCAACAGATATCTGTGTATTAATTTTGTATTTTGCAACTTACTGAATTTATTATAATAGTTTTTTGGTGGCTTCTTTAGGATTTTCTATATATATTATTGTGTCATCTGCAAAAATTAAGAGTTTTACTTCTTCCTTTCCAATTCAAATTCCTTTCATTTCCTTTTCTTGACTAATTGCTGTGGCTAGAACTTTCAATACTATGTTGAATAAAAGTGGCAAGAGTATGCATCCTTGTCTTTTTCCTCATTTTAGAAGAAATGCTTTCAACTTTTCACTTTTGAGTATAATGTTAGGTTTGTCATATAGAGCCTTCATTATGTTGATGCATGTTCCCTCTATAGCTCCCTTTGATGACAATTTTTATCATTAAATGGATGTTGAATATTGTCAAAAGCTTTTTCTGCATCTAGTGACATAATGATTTTTATTCCTCAGTTTGTTCATGTGTTCTATCACATTGACTGATTTGCAGATCTTGAACTATCTTTGGGATAAATCCCACTTGATCATGGTGTATGATTCTTTGAACATACTGTTGAATTCAATTTGCTACTACTTTGCTGATTTTTGCATCTATGCTCATCAGGGTTATTGGCACATCATTTCTGTGTGTCTCTGTGTGCTGTCTTTGCCTCGTTTTGGTATCAGAGTGATGCTGGCCTCACAGAATGAGTTCAGAAGATTTCTCCCTTTCAATTTTTTGGAATGATTTGAGAAAGATAGATATTCTTTAAATGTTTGATAAAATTCACCTGTGAAACTATCTGGTCCAGGACTTCTGTTTGTTGAGAACTTTTGATTACTGATTCAATTTCATTACTGGTAATTAGTCTGTTCATATTTTCTATATTTTCCTGGTTCAGTCTTGGGGGATTGTATATTTCTGGGAATTTATCCATTTCTTCTAGATTGTCCTTTCCTAGGTTGTTCATAGTAATCTCTTATGATACTTTGTGTGGTATCAGTTGTAACTTTTTTATTTATGATTCCACTTGAGTCTTTTTTTCTTCATGAGTCTGGCTATAGGTTCATTCATTCAATTTTGTTCATCCTTTCAAAGACTGAACTGTTTCATTGATTTTTTTTCTATTGTTTATTTAGTCTCTATTTCTTTTACTTACGCTCTGATCTTTACTTCTTTCCTTCTACTAATGTTGTGGGGATTTTTCTAGTTCCTTTAGGTGTAAGGTTAGGTTGAGATTTTTCTTTTTCCTGAGGTAGACTTGCACCACTATAAGTTTCCCCTCTTCAAATTGCTTTTGGTGAATCCCATAGATTTTGGATTGTTGTGTTTCTATTTTCATTTGTTTCCAAGTACTTTTTAATTCTCCCTTAATTTCTTCAATGACCTATTGGTTGTTTAACAGCATATTGTTTAGCCTTGATATGTTTTCAGTTTTTGCAGTTCTTTTCTTATAGTTCATTTCTGTCTCATAGCCTTGGGGTTGGAAAAGCTGATTTGCTGCGACTTCAACCTTCTAAAATTTATTAAGACTTGTTTTGAGGTCTAGCATGTCAGCTATCCTGGAGAATGTTTCACGTGTACTTGAAATCAATGTGTATTCTTCTGTTTTTGGATGAAATGTTCTACAGATATTTATTAAGTTCATCTGACCTGATGTGTTGTTTAAGGCCAGTGTTTCCTTATTGATTTTCTGTCTGGATGATCTTTCCATTGGTGTGAGTTCAGTATTAAAGTCTCCTAGTATTATGTTACTATCAATTTCTCCCTTTATGCTTAATATTTGCTTTATGTTTTTAGGTGCTCCTATATTTGGTGCATACATATTTACAATGTCATATCTTCTTTTGGATTGATCTCTTTATCATTATGTAATTTCCTTAATTTGTCTTTTGTACAGTGTTTGTTTTAAAGTCTATTTTGTCTGATAAAAATATTGCTACCCCAGCTTTCTTCATTTGCATTTTCAAGAAATACTTCTTTCCATCTCCTCACTTTGTCTGTATCTCCAGATCTGAAGTGAGTTTCTTGTAGCCAGCGTATATATATGGGTCTTATTTTTGTATGTTTTCACCCACTCTGAGTCTTTTGACTGGAACATTTACTCCATTTACATTTAAAGTAATTATTGATAGGTATGTACTTATATACGATTTTGTTAATTGTTTGGCAGTTGTTTTTGTAGTTTTTTTTTCTTTTGTTCTCTTCCCTTGTGATTTGATAACACCGTAAGTGTTATGTTTGGATTCCTTTTTTGTGTGTGTCTGTGTATTTTGGTTTTGGTTTGTGGTTACCATGAGGTTTAAATATAACAACCTGTATATATTTATGATTATTTTAAGTTGATAATCTCTTAAATTCAAACACATTCTAACAAACCTGAATTTTTACTTGCCCACCCACATTTAATATTTCTTACATATTTCACATCATTTTGTTTTGTGTATCCCTTAACTAAATATTGAAGATACAGATAATTTTACTAGTTTTGTGTTTTAACTTTCCTAGTAGCTTTATACACAGTTGACTTACTACCTTTGCTATATTTCTGCCTCAACCTATGAGCTTTTTTCCTTCATAATTCTAATTTTTCTAGTTGTAGCATTTTTTTTTCTCAGAGAAGTCCCTTTAACATTTCTTGATTTGGAATGTATTCCTTTGTCACCACGTTACTTAATTTTGGAACCTTATTCCTTAATTTGGAACGTATTCCTTTGTCACCGCATTTTATTTATTTGTATGTATGTGATAGGTCAGTTATGTTTCCTGATTTTGGAGAAACAGCTTTATTTAAGAGATGTCCTATGGGGCTCAGAGGCACACTCCCCTATGGTCACCAGAACTATATGATCTATGGTGCCCCCTATGTGGGCTGAGTGGGCCCTTCTGTTGTGCTGGGGTTGGCGAATATGGGTGTCCTGGTAGGCGAACTCATCCCCAGCCCTGTTTGCTGCCAGGCCCTATCTGGTACAGAGCTGCTGGCCATTGGTGGGTACATCTGGGTCCTGGAACAGCTGGCTGCATAGCCCAAGGAGTCCTGAGGCTGGTGCTGGCCCACTGGTAGGGAGAGCTAGGTCCCAGGGCAGCTGGATGTTGAATATGCGGGGGTCCTGTGTATAGTCCTGGGCTCTCTGGTGGGTAGTTCCAGGTCCAGGTCACTCCTCCAGGTGACTTACTGGGTGACCTGATTATGGCTAGGGTCAGGAACCCATGTAACTGGCTGCTCAGCCTGAGGGGTCCCAGACTGGTACCAAGCAGTTTTTGCTGGGGCCTGGTCCCCACACCAGTAGTTTAGAGGGAGGACCTAAAAATGTTACTTTCCAGCCACAGTGTCCTCACAGTAGAACAGTTTCCTAAAAATGGCAGCTGCCAGCATCTATTTCCCCAGGGGGAGTCCCAGTGGGTGGCCTCCTGTCTCTCTGGAAGGCTCTCCAAGATCAGCAAGTGGATCTGACCCAGGACTCTTTCAAGTTACTGCTTCTGTACTGGGTCTCAGAGTGTGAGATTTGTGCATACCCTATAAGACAGTGTTTCTTTCCTACAGCTCTCTGAGCTCTCCTGTACCCAAGCCCTGCTGGCCTTCAGAGCCTGATATTCTGGGGGCTCATTTTCCTGGTGCAGGAACCCCAGGCTGGGGAGCCTAATGTGAGGATTGGATCCCTCGCTCCTCAGGGAGAACCTCTGCAATGTTAATTATCCTCCTTCTTGTGGGTCACCCCCACCCAGAGGTGTACACTATGTCTTTGCCCCTCCTATTCATCTAGTTGTGGTTCCTTCTTTACATCTCTAGTTGTGGAAAATCTTTTTTTCTAGTCTTCAGGTCATTCTCATCAATAGTTGCCCTGTAAATAGTTGTGATTTGGGTGTACCTGTGACAAGAGGTGAGCTCAGTGTCTTCTTACTCCACAATCTTGGCCACTCCCCAGTACTGGATATTTGAAGTCTCCCAATAGAGTAGATCTTAACTGTTCTCACCACACAAGATTATAACTATGTGAAGTGATAGGATACATTAATCAACTTGATTGTGGTAATCATTTCACAGTGTATATGTATATTACATCATCATGTTGCACACCTTAAAAAAACCTAACATTGCACAACCTATACATACAATTTTCATGTGTCAATCGTACCTCAATAAAGTTCGAAAAAAGAAAAAGTGATGACATGAGAAAATGAAAAGATAGGACAACGCATAATTCATTTTGCCTTCAGTCCTTCCTTATGATTAAATCAAAGGTACAGAGCATTGACAGAATGAATATTAAGAAGTGAAATAGAACACTTTATTTATATTTTGCAGTGATTCTGCTGTTCTAGTAATAAAAAAAATACATATGCATGCATAAGCAACAAAATACAAACTGTATAAATTAAATGATCCACATATGAAGTAAATTTCTTATATTTGTTTTTAAAACTGTAAAAATTAATAAAGAGAAACCTCAACTAATACAGAATCAGGAGGCCCAAAGGAAAAGCTCTCATGTTCTATGATGATAGCAGAGCCCAAAAGGAAGAAGACAGACTTCCACTTCCTCCTAGTGAGAACTCAGCCAATGAAAGACTATCACAAGTCAGCAAATGAAAAGCCACTATACCTCAAACTCAGTTCCTCCAATGGATGTTTGTTTACTATAGGTCTCAGAACTTCTTTTTCCCTTCTATAAAAAGAGCTCTCCTCTCCATTTTTGTGGGAGAATTGCACTTGGGCTGCCACAGATGCAGACCTCAAATATCAATTCTTTGATGTTGATCCCAAGTTAACTCATTTTTACTGGAGAAATAATTGGCAGTCTGTTTATTTAAGGTCAACAAAACTGTCTTTGGACAACATGAAGTGGTAAAATTCACCCAAGAATTTAAATTTAAATTTGTTCACTTGAAAAAGGGATTAAATAGAAAACAAATACTATGACAAGAAACTACCTGGAAAGATAAAATTTCATATTTTAGTACCTTTAAAAGCACTTTATACCTGCTTTTTACCCAACAAGCCCCACATTTTCACAGGCATCTACAAACTTATATAGCCAACCCTAAAACTATGTCAAATGTTGTCGAAAGGTCCTTGTGAGATGAGAAGGGAGAATTGAAAGATGTGTCTCTATCTCTATGTATAACAAAGAAAACTGTAGATACTTTGATATGGAGGTATCTGTTCACCTCTGTATTTCGAGTGCCTGTAACAGTTCCAGCAAGAGAAGGTACACGATAAATTCTGGAGAGAGTAAACCAGTGAATGAATAAGTAAATAAAGTTCTGTTTAAACAAAACATAGGCTGTGAATATCATAAGAATAGTAAGAAGCTCTATTAACAACTGTACAACTCTCTGCATTAGGTAGATATTCAAGTATTGCCTTAGTTTTTAATTCTGGGAAAAGTTTCTTTTAAAATTTAAACTAGTCATAATTAATATTTATTTTGACTAACAAAATGTCTAAATGGATAAAAATTCATGGGAATTTTTTAATCTGCTATCAGTTATAATAGAGCAGGATGGGCTAAGAAATAGCAAACATCTTTTACTATTTTTGTATTTTCAAGTTTATTATGTGCAGACTTCCTCTTTTAGCTTGAACAAGTAATGAGCTTAAATGTCATCCCTCCCTTCCTTACTAGAAGCTGCTGAGCATACTGAAAATTAATGACTTCTCAGACCCATCAAAGAACTCAGTTCCAGGACAAACTGCCACCCTGATATTTGGAGACAGGTGAATCCAGAGTCACAGCCGACATAAGCTTACTTGGAGCACAGCTGTGGGAGCCATAAACTAGTTGGAACTTATTCTGTGCAGGTCTCAGCCTATTGATAGTAATGCTGTTGTGTTAGAAATGCCTGGGGGCTCTCACCTGGGCCCAGGTGTGCTTCCCTGGACAGCAACTCTTTCGAAACCAATGTTAAGACCAATCCTTGTGGCTCTTATTATGATTGCAAGATGCTCTTCAGCAATAACCATTAGGAAGATTTGAAGAAAAGGAGTTTATTAGTTACAAGCCCTGGAGTGTACAAGGTACACCAGGGGGCACACAGCACGGTCCTGGGTAGAGAGAGAAAGCCCGAGTACGGGCCTGGGGTCCTGCTTTTATTGGGGTCAAGGGTGGAGGGTGAGAGTTTCATGGGCTCGATACTGGCAAGTAAGAGGGAATTTTAAGCATGAGAAGAGAGAAAAAAAGAAAAAGAAAATAAGCAGCCCAAATGGTCAGTAATCGAAATCAATCAGGATCTCTAAAACAAAGGAGCCTCGTGGCCTGTAGTGAGAGAAGGATGTCCTGGCTCTTTACCTACTCCTGTGGCTGGCAATGTGTTTATTAGAGATAGGCTTCCCTGAAGTAGATGCCTCGCAATTGAAGCTTAAGTCAGAACTTGCATTGCAAAAAAGACAAGCCAACTGTCAGGGCTCAAAATACACAATACTTAAATGGTAGTTTTGACAAAATGCTGAAGGCTGAGTGTGGAGTAACGTGAGAGCACAAAACTCATGGGGTCCGTAGTCATAGAAAGGCTACCTTTCTATTGGTTTTACTGCCAGGAATCGCACACATTTCTCCCTGTGAGGATCAAATAAAGATCCTCTCATGTTTCTAGCAGGGGAAGGGGAATAAATCATTGTTAAATATACCAGCATGCACTATAACAAAGCCTACTCTCCTGGGACAAAGAATTTACTAGTGTATTATCTTAGTGAGGGAGAGAGCATTTCTCTAGTATTCCTGTCTAATCTAAGATTTAAAAGCCCTATCTTATGGAAAAATACTTACGAAGCGTCGTAGGTCCACTAAAAGACAGAGATCTAACCTAGGATTACTGAGTATTCCGTCCATCAGCCACGCCTTAATACCACACCAACAGGACTCCAATATAGTAAGAGTGGTTTACAGCAGAAACAACTACTACAGGCAGATTGTCTCTGAGGATGAATATTTACAATCAAACAATAACTGGTATTGAGGTTACAAGGAACAAAGAGCTTTACCGGGGTCCTAAGAATTGCAATTTGGGTAAAACCAAAAAAGTGTTTCAGGAAAGAAAAAGTTGTGGGCTTATAAAGGCAAAAAAACACAGGATTACTAAAAGTCGCACAGTGAGAATTGGGATCGACTCTGACAGAAGTCAGGAAATATTTGTCCTCTAGGAATCATGAGTTATTTTAGGGTAAAGGATTCAGTAAGTATCTTGAGTTTCTGGCAGATCTTCTGGATGCCTTCAGTAGGACAGTAAGTGGTCAAAAGGTCAGATTCCATCCAGGCTGAGATGTACACAAGTCACACTTCCTCAGTGGTCTCCCAGCTCTGTTTTAGAGAGCTCTCTTAGCAATACTAACTCCATTTTGATTTTCCTCCCACAATAACCAGGTAATAGTAAAGTACAAAGTCAAGAAAGGAGACAAAACAAGAAAACCAGAGGAATTTGAAGCTTCCAACACCTAGAGCTATAGCAAACATTCAACACAGCCCAAGTCCTACTGAAATTAACATTAAAACTTAACACTGATGGTGTATTTACCTCAGCCTCTATCACTGGATACAACATGCCTGGCTTTCATTTAAAAAATTACAGTGCAAGAAAAAAAATGTGTTCCAAATAGACAAAGCAAGTATCAGAACCAGATTCATAAGTAACAGATTTTGAAACTATCAGACACATAATTTAAAAAAACTATGATTAATATTTTAAGGGCTCTAATAGAAAAAGGTAGACAACATGCAAGAACAGAAGGGTAATGTAAGCAGAGAGATGGAAACTCTAAGAAGGAATTAACAGGAAATGCTGGAAATCAGAAACAGGGTATCAGAAATGAATGTTGTTAGCTAATGCAGACTAGCACAGCTAAGACCACTGAGCTTTAAGATAGATTTATTGAAACTTCCTAAATTTCCTAACCTGAAATGCAAAAAGAAAGACAAAGATTAAAAAAAAGAGAGAACATCCAAGAACTATGTGACAATTTCAAAAGATGTAAGTTTAATTGCTACACCAGAAGAATAAAGTGAATTAAGCAGAAGTACTTGAAGTTATTTGAAATGGCTGAGTCTTTTCAAAATTGATGACATAACAAATCACAGATCCAGGAATCTCAGTGAACACCAAGAAGGATAAATACCACCCTTCTTCCCCCCAAAATCTACACTTAAACTTATCATATTCAAAGTACAGAAAGGCAAAGAGAAAGTGCTGGACAAAGCCAGGGAGTAGTAGAGAAATACCTGACCCATAGATGAACAAGGATGAGGATGACACTGAACTTTTTTGTTAAAAACTAGGCAAACAAAAGTGCAGTAAAATATTTAGAGTGTTGGAAAAAAAAAAAAACATACCTAGAATTCTGTATCCAATGATATTATCAAAAGAGAAGAAAATACACATTCTCAGGCCAAAAAAGAAAAAAAAACACAAAAACAGACAATATAGAATTCATCTTTAGGAGACCTATCCTCCAAGATAGGTCAAAAATTTTCTTCAGAGAGAATGAAATTACATAAATCAGAAACTTGCTCTACATAAAGAAGAACATCAGAGATGGAATAAAGGTGAATGACATCAATAACATAAAAGAAGGGAGGAACTGGGATTGCAGGCATCCCTTAGAGATACTGTGGGTTTGGTTCCAGATCACCACGATGAAGTAAGTATCACAATAAAGCAAGTCACACAACGCTTTGGTTTCCAGTACATATGAAAGTCCTGGTCACACTATACTGTAGTCTATTAAATGTGCAAAAGCATTATGTCTAAAACAAAAAGTGTACATACCTTAATTTTAAAACACTTTATTGCTAAAAGATGCCAACCATATGAATCAGCGAGTCACAGTCTTTTCCAAGAGTAACATTGTAAGCAGCTCTTTAAAGGAAACCACCCTCAGCAGGAAGCCTCTTTTCCTGTCACTTTAGCAAAACTATTGTAACTAAATTTTTTTAAAATTGTAACTAATTTTTAAACCAGGCAACCCCATGCTCTACTCAACTCCAGCCCAAGCACACCTTTCAAACCTTCTGATCACACAATACCTTGCCTAACTTGTAGGTTCTTTCTGTAGATCAAATAAGTTGAAATGAAGAATAAGTAATTAACAAATGACCAGCTCTCCTCCCCTTCAATAATCTCCTGAACAAACTGTGTGAATAAGATAACACCCAGAGGAAGAAAACGAGGAGTTGAAAAGCCTGCACACTGTGGGGAATGGCAAAAACTGTGACCCCCTATCTCAATGATTAACTGAGATTACTTCTGTTTCTCTTTTTAAAGTTTCATAGCTGAAAAGAATCTTGGGAAGTGGTTTTTGGGGGACGCTGACTCGACCATCTCCACCATCTGATTAAAGGCACCTTTTCCCTCTACCATTTATGAGTATGTAGTTGATTTTCTAAGCGGCAAGGAGCAGGACCCGATTTAGTCAGTAACAACAAAGATCACTGATCACAGATCACCATAATATAATAAAAATTTTTCAAATATTGTGAGAGTTACCAAAATGTGGCACAGAGACACAAAGTGAGCAGATGCTGTTGGAAAAATGATGTCCATAGACTTGCTCAACGCCGGGTAGCCACAGACCTTCCATTTGTAAAAAAACAAAAAAAAACCAAAAAAAACCACTGAAGCTCACTAAAGTGAAGCACAATAAAACAAGGCACGCCTGTACTGTTATAAGATACCTACGCTACACATGAAGCCATATAGTATTAATTCAAATTGGACTTTAAAAATGCACATTGGAAACTCTAGGGCAATTACTAAAAGACTTTTAAAAATGAAATACAAGTTATAAGCTAAGAAAAGAGATAAAATGGAATTTTATAATGTTCAGTTTTAAAACAGAAGGCAGGAAAAAAGGCGAAATAAAAACATATAATAGAACATAGTTACAAATACCGTAGATATTAATCCAGTTACAAATACTGTAGATATTAATCCAATTATGCCAATAATCACATTAAACATGAATTACTTTAAGTTATGAATTAAAGATAGATTGTCAGAGTGAAGTACAAAAAGGACCCAACTGTATATGATCAACAAGAAACCCACTTTAAAGATTCTGATATGACAGGGTAAAAATAAAGGGATGGAAAGATATGCCATCCTAACCCTAGTGGAAAAAGAACGTTGGAGTAACTATATTAATTTCATACAACACAGACTTCAGAACAGGGGATTATCAGGAATAAAGAGGGGCACTACATAATAACAGGAGTAAATTCTCCATGAAGACATAGCATTAAAAATATTTTAAATTAAATTAAAAATGAAACAATATCTTTAGGATGCAAGCAAACAGTGTTTAGAGGGAAACTTATGGCATTAAATGTCTATGTTAGAACAAAAGAAAGACCTAGAATCAGTCTAAGCTTGCACTTTAGGCAATTACAGAAGGAATGCAGTTTAAGACTAAAGCAAGTAGAAAAAATTAATAGAAAATCAAAATGAAAATAGAGAAAATTAATGGCATCAAAAGCTGGTTCTTCAAAAATTTCAATAAAATTATAAACCTCTACCAGGCAAACCAATAAAAGAGATAAGATACATATTACCACTATCAGAAATTAAAGAGGGAGCATCACTACTGAATCCATGGATACAGGAAGTATAAGGGTATACTATGAAAACTCTATGCTCACAAATTTGCTAATTTAGATGAAATGAAACAATTCCTTGAAAGCCACAAACTACCAAATTTCACACAAGGAGATGGCAATAACCTGCACAGTCCCATAATTATTAAAGAAATTAAATCAATAATTAATAATGTTTCAAAAAAGAAAGCACCAGGCCCAAATATTTTACTGGTGAATTCTAACAAACGTTTAAGAAAGAAAAATACTAATTTTTCACAATCTTTCCAGAAATTAAAACAGAGGGCAAACTTCCCTGATGCCAGTCATTACTCTAAGAACAAAATCAGATAAAGACATCAGAAAGGGAAAACCATAAACCAATATTTCTCATGAACATAGATACAAAATTTCTCAACAAAATATTAGCAAAGCATATCCAACAATGTATAAGAAGTTACACAAAAAAACTAAATGATATGTATTCTAGATAGGCCAGGCTGGTCCACATTTTTAAATCAATCCACATAGTCCACTAAATCAAGGAGCTAAAGAAGAAAAGTCATAGTCATACCAATAGATGCAGAAAAGTATTGAACAAAATCCAACAGCATTTTACAGTA
Organism: Kogia breviceps; assembly: GCF_026419965.1. NCBI lineage: Eukaryota > Metazoa > Chordata > Mammalia > Artiodactyla > Physeteridae > Kogia > Kogia breviceps. The sequence continues at coordinate 9,631,086 of NC_081310.1, read as the reverse complement.
AAAAAAAGAAGAAAATCTCTGACCAAACTAGAAATAGCAGGCAAACACCGCAATATGACCAAAAAAATATGTGAAAAATCTACAGCTAGTATCAGATTTAATGATGAGAAACAATGCTTTTACATGTAATGTGGTAACATTCAGGATCCTAGAACAGAAAAAAGAACATTACATAACAATTAAGGAAATCTGAATAAAGTACACATTTGGTTAATATAGTAGTATTAATTATATTATTAATTTCGACAAGCATATTGTAATAATGTAAAATAACAGGGAAAACCAGGTGTGGGGCATATGTGAACCCTACTATCTTTGCAATTTTTCTGTAAACTTAAAACTGTTCAAAAATAAAAAGCTCATTTTAAAAATACAATATCTTCTTAACCAACTTACTATTTAAGACAAATCTTTTTTTTTTCTAATTAAAAAATACTTTCTGAAGTTCTTGAGACTATTTTTAAACACAAAAATCTGTTCAGTGTTATTGCTTGGTATTTATTAAGCTACTCAATGAAAGAGATTCACGTATTTAGGAAAACAACTAAATTTATTTAATGAGCAAAGTAAACAAATTAGTACCTAGAAAGAGATGTTTAGAAACAGTCTGTTGTATAAGATCACTTGTAAGTTGAAACACAATTTTTTTTCACATAAACACTGTTAATGTTCAAATAAAAAATGAGTCGACAGAAATGTTTAAATCCATCATATGGTTGAAATATTATATATGTGTAACAAAAACATTTTTTTTTTTTTTTTTTTTTTTGGAGGGACTGGTTCTTTATTTCAAAAAGACATTTATCAATGTTCAGTATCAAAACAGTTACACTATTGTTTTTTCTTTCTCCCAATCGGCCCCCAAAGAGACCACACCAAAGGGGAGTACATTTTAAGCCAATTAAGCTGTAGGATGCACACCTAACTGACCTCACTGAAACCTCACCAAAAAGGGGGGATTGGGTAGGGAAAGAAACTTTAAAAGATCAGCACACTGCCAGCCCAGACTGTAGAGAGCTCTCACAGCCAGATGGGGCGATCAGTGTGCCCCAACCCCAAAGAAGCAAAGTTTCAAAATAATATAAAATTTAAAAACAATTTTGTACATAAGCTATTCAAGATTTCTCCAGCACTAACTGATACAATGCACAATGAGATGGCACTTTTATTAGAGACAGCAGCTTCAGACCCAGAAAAGGGTGATGAGATGAGTTTCATATGGCTAAATCAGTGGTAAAACATAATTTTCTTTCCTTTCTTTCAAGGAGGCAGGAGAGCAAATAAGTGGTCGCCTCAAAATAAGGGGCACATGATCCATTCTGTGAGCGGCTGGGAACAGGGTAGAGCTGGGACAAAGATTTGGTCTCAGAGGTCTCACCATCTTGATTTCATCTGGTCACTTCTGGTGGAAAAAAAGTTGCCCAAAGATACCGTAAAGCTGAAAACCTGAACAGCACTTTTTTTTTGGCTAACTCCTTCTGGAATCACCTTTCTGGTTTGGCGAGTGCTTTTTACAGAGCAATAAGGTTTCCCAGAATGGAGTCCTTCTCTGGGCCATTTGGCTCTCAGTAAGGCAGGCCCATACCTTTTCCCCTTCTCTACGGAGAGGGCAATATGCATTAAGCTGAAAAGTTACCTTCCAAAAGTGAAAAAGGGATTAGACTGCTGCTTCAAAACTATGGAATTATCTGGAATGTTTTACAAATGGCTGCTAAATCAACAACAGAAAAGGTAATTACAAAATGTGTACATCACAACATGCTTTTAAAGACACTTAGCATTGTGCTCACATTCCCTTAAATGTTGTTCCCAAAGGTGCTCAGCCTCTAGCCCAAATGGAATCTCTGGGGAGAGGCAAAGACAGTTTGGCGAAAAGGGCACAGGGGTGGGGGTGGGAGAGGTGGCGAAAGGAGAAAGCAGCCTTCCAGTTAAAGGTCAGCCCTCAGTTTAAAGGTCAGCTTCGGGCAGGCTGGCCTCAGCGGAGTCAGAGGGAGGAGCAGCGGCAGGATGGGACTGGGGTGCTCTACATCTCATTCAGGTCAAGCAGAGTCTGGTCCAGCATCCTTTGTGTACAGAGGTGCTCCTCTTTGGTGCATTTCAGTTTATCTTCCAAATCATCAATTGTCTTTTCCAGCTTGGCTACCGATCTCTCAGCAAACTCAGCACGGGTCTCTGCCTCCTTGAGTTTATCAGTAAGAATCTTTATCTCTTCCTCATATTTGTCTTCTTTTTGAGAGTACTTTTCTTCAGCAGCACTCAGACACTTCAGGTTCTGGTCCATCAGTCTGATCTGCTCATCCATCTCTCGGCAACGGGACTCTGCCAGCTCAGCTCGCTCCTCTGTGCGTTCCAAGTCTCCCTCAATAATCACCAACTTACGAGCCACCTCTTCATACTTCCTATCTGCCTCTTCTGCAATGTGCTTAGCTTCTTTGAGTTGGATTTCCTGGAGTTCCATTTTTTCTTCATCTTTTAAGGCTCGGTTTTCAATAACCTTCATACCTCTCTCACTCTCATCAGCAGCTTTCTCAGCTTCCTCCAGCTTTTGCAGGGCAGTGGCCAGGCGCTCTTGAGCACGGTCCAGCTCCTCTTCAACCAGCTGGATCCTACGGTTCAAGGAGGCCACCTCAGCCTCAGCCTGTTCCCGGGCCCGCCTTTCTCCCTCCACTTCCCGCTGGAGGCGCTCGGCCCTCTCCTCTGCATCATCGGCCTGCTGCTGCAAAACCTGGATCTTGCGCTTCACCGCCTCGATGGTGGTGATCCCGGCCATGGTCCCCACCCAGCCCCTGCTTGCTTTCGGGTTCCTGCCTCCTCCGCTCGGCGTTGCAGCCGCTTCTCCAACAAAAACATTTATAACAAATACTGTTCAGTATTCATTCCAAGACTGTTGGAGTTTTTAAGCAGTATTATTATGAATGCAGCTACGCTAGAATTTTTCTAAAAGCTCTGAGAGAAGAAAACAGTAGATAAAAGTCCTTGTGGAAATTCTGAAGGAGTTTCTTGTGAGTTTAAGGTTTCTAGCAAGTGAAATTCCTACAGAACTGTCATTTCATCCTACCTAAATGGAACTTCAACACATATGTATTTTAAAAGTATGTTAGCCTGAGTAGAAATATTCTTATACAACAGAAGTCATTTATTTCACACAGGAGATGAAAAGAGTTTTCCAAACTGTGTGTGTGTGTGTGTGTGTGTGTGTGTGTGTGTGTGTGTGTGTGTGTGTGTATTAACACATACACATATATAAACGTATTGTAAGCACTGCACATGGGAGATCAGCCTGGGAATCCTGAGAGCAACAGAGGTAGTTTGCGAACAAAAGACATTTAAACTAATACATTGTACTGGGCTTCCCTGGTGGCGCAGTGGTTGAGAATCCGCCTGCCGATGCAGGGGACACGGGTTCGTGCCCCGGTCCGGGAGGATCCCACGTGCCGCGGAGCGGCTGGGCTCGTGAGCCGTGGCCGCTGAGCCTGCGCGTCCGGAGCCTGTGCTCCGCAACGGGAGAGGCCACGACAGTGAGAGGCCCGCAAAAAAAAAAATAAATAAAAAAAAATAATAATAAAAAAAAATAATAATAATACATTGTACTAACTACCACAAAAATTTTCTTAGGATATCTTGTTAAGGCAATTGTTAGTGTATGTGTCAGACAAACACAGATTGAAGTTTGGGGGAAAATTGAGTAATAGCTGCAAAATCTGTGCAGCTTTGATATGTCAGTAAGGATTCTTAGCTGCAAACAACAGAATCCATGCTGAACTGTATAGGCAGAAATTTTATTTGAGAACAAAAGGCAACTCTCAAAATCTTCTGGGAAATGAGGAAACTAGCTAGAAGCTAAGTACCTAGAAACAATACTCAACTGCATTTTGAGATTGAGATACCAAGAGAAAACATCACCAGCCGGAGACTAAACTCCGGGGCCTTCACTACTGCTGCTCTTTAAGAACCTCCAACACATATGTTCCCAAAGATAGATTTCAGGCTCATCACCTTTCCCACATAGCCCGTTCTAAACAAAGTCTCATGATGCTTTATCTGCTTAGAGAAGCAAAGGATACAGTCCATCCCTAATGGCAAGAGAGGATGAACTAATGAAGTCTGACTTCTGCCTTGGGCAGCAAATCTCATAAAGTGAAGATTTATTCAAAATCTGGAAGAATGTTCAAAAGATGATAGGCAATCATAAATGCAGCCAATGCCTACTACGCTTTTTTAGTTGCCTTTTATTTATATTGATTTCACTTGATAATGCTGTTTTATAAAATAACATCAGCTTAACATCTTAGCTAGAATACACTGAATACTCAAAATGTGGACATTATCATTGGTCTGTAAAACTTTTATATTTGTAGAAGCTTTAAACATTTATTGTATAAAGTACTGTAGGCCAATTCCTGCTACCTCAGTCAATAAAATGATCATTGCTAGATACTCAGCCTGATGCTAATAAAAATTCAAATTATATAACTGGTATATCTTATTCCAATTATAATTGAACATCCCATGAGGCTTAGTAGTAAGAATAAATATCACAGGTCAAAGGATACAACCATCTTGTTCAAGTAATAGGATGCCAGTAATAAATTTTACTGTTAGGAAGGTAAGTTTTTACAACAATTTCTGTGGGACTGGATTTGGGAATCCTGCCTGGAGAAATTGAGCCCATTCATCAACATACTAACAACCCAGCTTCCATTCAAGAAAAAGCTCACTGCTAGATCTCAACTTGTGGTCAGCTGATAAACTCTCACTTTGATACCTACTGGGAAGGTGGTTCTCCTTAGGCAGATTCTTTTGACGTAACTCATGGCATTTCTCATTAACTCACGGCATCTCATTTTCTCAGACTTCTACATGTAATTTACAATGGAACTTTTAAAATTTGAAAATGGAAAGTAATGGAAAACAGTTTTATCCCCTAATTATTATTCAAATGTATTGTTTCTTTTTCATCTCTAATGTACATTTCATAGGCTTAAAAGAAAATCTTTGGAACTGTCAGTGACTATTTAAAGTAAGTAGCTTCCTAAATAAATGCCTTGTCAGTTTGTATTAGAAATGCTTGCCTGATTAAAAAAGGAGACAGTAATTAAGTGTTTGCCTGTTAATCTGTTATTCAGAAGTTATTAATGAAAATAGTTAATGGGTTCAAGAGGCATTCTATATTTAAATTAATTCTGTTGCTAAAAGCTAGACTAAATGTACACAATATTCAACACTCTGGGAAGTAAACTATTAAATTAGCCGAGCCATTGAATGAAGAGGGTACCTTTCAAAGTCAGTTTATATTTGTTTGCTGTCTTTTAATGTAATGCGACTAAACATTGTTGGTAGTTTATTTTTGTTTTGTTTTTTAAGAAATAAGGTGAGAGATTATATTACTGTGAAAAGTAAAGGAGAAATAAAATGTCCCCAAGTTTGCCTTTGTATTCTCTAACTGCAATAAATTGCCCTTATGCTTTGGCTAAAGAGAATTTTAAAATACTGCAATGGAAGTAGTAGTTGAATGCACCAACAGTTGAAACAAGAGTTTGGATACAAAGTGTCAAAATTGCCCCTCTTAATCTTTAATAATTAGAAGGTATTTGGAAAACATAAGAATATTCCATGAAATTAAAATCTAAGCCACATGAGATGAAGGTAAGGATTCAAGCAGGAGTCATAACCTCAAATGCAACTTAGAATAGTTTCTCCGGACCTTAATCAATATTTATCCTACTCACATTATCTACTAACTAGCTTCACTTTCCTTGTATATTATATGCAACTCATCATTATGTGTTTTTATGTTTAAAAATGTATTTAATGTTCATCTTCCCATCCAGGCTAAACACTACATGAGGCTCTGGAATACATCATGTTTTTCCATAGTTTTAATTTTGTCTTTAGTACAGTATTTAGCTCTAGTCAATAAATTTTTTGGTTGACTGTATAGATGTGATGTTTCAATTGAAGGAAAATCATAGTAAAAATTAGAGGGGAAAAGGATCATGATCAATATTAAATTTACTGGAATGGAGGACCTAGTCGGTTGTCAATGACTAGTATGTTTTTCTTGAGGAAGGGAGGAGACAGAGGAGAACAACCTTAAAAAAGGAGCATACTGGGCTATTAATCTATAAAATAGATTTAATAATATCTATATCAATGGGATTTTATGAAGTCTAAATTCAGTCATTAATAAATGTGTATGGCATAAACCTAGTATTTATTAAGCAAACAATAAACATTTTTACCTTGAAAATAGTGAGATTTTCATTGATCATATAATACAATAAGGTCACTGAACTCTTAATTCAACAAAACTCACAATATCAACTTTTCAGCCAAGGACTGCCATTCTGGTTGATAAATCTTTTCATATGGTATGGCAAATTTCTTGCATTATCTCAAATATACTACAGATTGAAGAAAGAGTTGGTTCTCTCTCAGAAACAGAAAATATTACAGGGTAAGATTGCATTCATTTCTCAATTTACTTCTACAGGAAAAAAAAAAATATGCTGAAGTAAGTTGGTCACAGATTGTAGAAGCAGATGCATCCTATTTCATCACAGCTTCCTTTGGTCTTATGAAGTCTCAGGAAGAACTTTACTCACAAACAGTATTTCCACTTAAGGCAATATTACAGTCATTGGGATCTCCTAATTCCTGAACCAAAACCAGTATCAGAATGGCACATGTTCCCCTAGGGAAAAAGCCAAAGCATGAATTTGTAATATCTTTATCTGCTTGGAGAGAAATGATATCCATTATTTTGTTAAAACTGAAACCTGTTGTGAAGGTGAGGAAGTAAGGACCGACATCATATATGATGACCCATTTCTACCCCTAGTCAATCCATTTAATATAATGAGAAATAACATCAAAAGATCTTGCTTCTACGTAGAACTTTCTCTTTTAGCAATTGGCCCGTTATGTAAACTCTTTGGGGATGGTTTTAACAGACATTTGACTAGTGTATTCTTGTATAAGGAACTGTGTTAGAATGATACATATTCATGGGCAATGCATAGTCTCCAAGTCCAAGAAGCCTACAGTCTGGGAGGCATAAAAACAAGAAGCTAACAATGATAAAACATCGTGGCAGGTGCTTATGGAGAGAGCAGTTAACAGGTGAGTTCTTAATAAGAGATCCATGGAAGAAACATCAAATCTTTTATCGAGAAGCAAAGGCTCACCAGAAATGGTAATGTCTATATGAGAATGTGGAAGATAAATAGATCACATAAATAGGAGCAGAGCTTTTAGACAAAATTTTAGGACTGCAAAGTTTATACTGCAAAACCACATGGATATAAGAGAACATGATAGTTCATAGAACTAAAAATAGGGCTCTAGAACTATATAGAAAGAACTGACAAACCAATTTTGCCTTACTTCTGTGCTTTATATTATTTACTCATTTAATACATTTCCTTATTGAGTAGGTGCAGAGTGATTATCACCATCACCTCGCCTGCATTTTACTTTTACTTGTAAAAGATGAAGCAGTTTGTCCATATCACAAAACTAAGAGGTGGATAAATCTCCGTTCAGAACCTAGGAAAGCTGAGTCAGGAACGTGTGCCCTCAGCCATTAGTCTATAAGGCTTACTTAGTGTAAGATGAACAATCCTAATGAGGGCTAGTGAGAAGGAAGAAATAGGATTTAGATATTTAAAATTTCATGAGCCATGTTAAAATAATTTGGATTTCATTCTGAGAACAACACCGAACCAACAAACTCTTGTAAGCAGACGATTTCTGTACTTATTGGGCTAAATAAACACCTTTCAATTTGCAGTATGGCAAACAGATCTCAGGAAAGTTACACCAAAAGGCAAGGTCATAAAAAGCTGTGGATAACATTTAAACAAAACACAACGGCAGCCTTAGCTATAGATACTGCAATGAATGAAGAGATGTGGAAGGCGCCATGAGATATTTAGAAGGTTGAATCTACACGAATTATTACTTTGGAAGTATGCTGGGATAGGAGAAATAAAAGAGACAAAATGACTTAGGGTTAAAACTTGAGAAATAAAACGATAATAGTCTTAGTTACTGGGATGACAGAAGTGAGTTCACCTTTAGATACGTTACATTAAAGATATATGTGAGGGAGTTCCCTGGTGGTGCAGTGGTTAAGAATCCACCTGCCATTGCAGGGGACACAGGCTTGAGCCCTGGTCCGGGAAGATGCCACATGCCACGGAGCAACTAAGCCCGTGCTCCACAACTACTGAGCCTGCGCTCTAGAGCTCGCGAGCCACAACTACTGACGCCTGCGTGCTTAGAGCCTGTGCTCCGCAACAAGAGAAGCCACCGCGATAAGAAGCATGTGCACCGCAACGAAGAGTAGCCCCCACTCGCCGCAACTAGAGAAAGCCCATGCGCAGCAATAAAGACACAAAGCAGCCAAAAAAAAAAAAAGATATATGTGAAATTACTGGTGTAAATATATACAGGTAGCTGGTCATATGGGATTTAAAGGTTATAAGTGTTACCTGGGGTGAGTAAGCAGCAAATAGTCATTCATCGGCTCAACGAGTACCTACAGGGCACTTACGTACTAGACTATCGTGACAAAGCAAGTAAGTACAGTGCTGAATGTGATAAGGTAAGGTCGTGGCTGACCCTGAGGAGGAGAGATGGATAATAAACAAGTGAGCAAGGTAATTACAGGTAATGGCTAGTGCTATTAAGAATATACTAAGTTATGTCGTTGAGAGTGACTCAGAGCAGCTACATTCACACTGAGTGGTCATTTCATGGAAGGCTTCCCTGTGAAGGAGACACTGGAGGAAAAGTCACAGGAAAGGACAGCACGGTGATTAAGGGTGTGGGAGCTGAAGTTCAAGAACTGGGTTCATGTCTCAGCCTCGCAATGGGGTAACCATGTAGACGTTCCAAGTTATTTAAACTTTTTTTTCTTTTTTTATTCTCTGTGAGTCTGCTTCTTTTTTGTAAATAAGTTCATTTGTATCATTTTTTGATTCTACATATAAATTATATCATGATACTGTTTTTGTCTGACTTACTTCGCTTAGTATGATAATATCTAGGTCCATCCATGTTGCTGCAAATAGCATTATTTCATTCTTTTTTTACAGCTAATATTCCATTGTATATATGTACCACATCTTCTTTATCCGTTCATCTGTCAATGGACATTTAGGTTGCTTCCATGTCCTGGCTATTGTAAATAGTGCTGCAATGAACACTGGGGTGCATGTATCCTTTTGAACCATGTTTTTCTCCAGATATATGCCCAGTAGTGGGATTGCTGGGTCATATGGTAGTTCTATTTTTAGTTTTTAAGGAACCTCCATACTGTTCTCCATAGTGGCTGTACCACCAACAGTGCAAGAGGGTTTCCTTTTCTCCACACCCTTTCCAGCATTTATTGTTTGTAGATTTTTTGATGATGGCTGTTCTGACTGGTGTTAGCCTCAGTTTCCTCAATTATAAAATAGCAACAATAACAAATCTTACTGAGAAGGGATTAAGTGAAGTAGTTATGTGAATCATTTAGCACAATTTCAATCATAAGGAAAATATTCACTAAACACTGGCAATAATTTTAAAAATGCTAATAGGAATTACATTCTTATTATTTCACCCAGCTCACCAGGGCAGGAAAACAGTGTGGGTTTTCTAGGCCAGTGACTGAAAGTAGGCATTTGCCTGTGTGTCCTCTCTCTGTGTTTCATTTGCAAATGTACAATGGTGGTGAAAAACTGACTTAGGGTGTTGGATTTAGAAACAGCAACCAGCAGGCTCACCTTTAAAGCACATAGAGGACACAAAGGATTTGGGACTCAGAGTCATATTGTATATAAACTGAAAACCCTCTTATACATAAATCTACCCATTATTGTATTTTGTTGTTAAGTAAGCCTGAGTAAACATTTTAATGTGTTTTCTAATGACTTCAGTGGCAATTAGGCTTGTTATTCGTTGTTTCTAAAGACCTCTGTGGTCCAGAATAATATGAATTGTTCCCTTATTCAGCAGGTTGATAATGACTTCATTTTTTTTTAAGTATTTCATTTTAAAAAGTATTTACTGTTCTCTGCTTATAAACAAAAGCATAAGCTTGGCTTTTATCCAAAGATAGGAGCACAAGGGTCTTTGATTATCTAGGCATCGCTGGGTTTCAAATAGCAGGAAGGAAATGGAAGATGTTTAAAGTAAAACATATTTAAGTGTAACATCTCCTGGGAGTTGAATGTATATGTGTATGTGAGTGGGGTGTGTATGTGTATAAACTCTATCAAAATATGTTTTCTATTTTTGGTAAGTGAAATATACAAAGCAAAAATGTCAAGTCGTTTGAATGGCTTCCCCCCAAAATAAAATCTTAGTTCACTGAAGTTGCAAAGTAGGGAAAACTCAGTTATGACCATTGCTATATGTAGCTAATCCCATAGAAATCAAAGTCACACTGAAGTGCATAAAAAACTTTTTCAAGGTAGTAATTACTCCAGTATTCTCTCTGCGGTATTTAATCAATAGGCATGATTTAAACTATTTCATAAAGGGACCCTTCAATTTTTCCCTGAAAAAAATATATGCAAGTACTATACTCTAAGAAATATATTATTAATACCTTTGAAACCCTGAGGGTCTCCTCTTGATCAAATGAGTCTGACGCCACCATAGGTAACAACTACCCTATTTCTACCTTATTTACATTTTTTATAATTTTAAATATACATATTTGTATATAAATGTGTTTGTGTATTTAAAACTATAAAGAAATGCAAATAAAAGTGTTTATATATACAAGTATGTTACATAAATATAAATTGTTTAGTTTTACATTTTTTATCATTTATTTTAAAATCCATCATAATATATCCTCTAATTTGCTTCTTTGTGCTTAACCCTTTTTTATGAGAGTCAACATTAAATTAAGTAGCGATAGTTCATCCATCTTCATTGCTGTATACCATCAATATGGCATATGTATAAGTATTATATATGCATATATGAAATATATGTATATATAAACCATTATTTACGTTTACAAGTGGATTCCAAAACTTTTTGTTTTGTTATTGCAAACAATGCTGCCAGGAACATTCTTATACATGTCTCTAAGTACAGAATTCTCGGGGTGGAAATTCTAGACCATAGGCTCTGTGCAGCATCAACTTTAACAAACAAGCAAGCAAAACAAACAAACAAGCAACTTTTCTGCAACATAATTGTAACAATTTGCACTGCCGCCATTAGGGTACAGTGTTTTCCACTGTATCTCATTGTAATGCCTTAACATTGTTCCTGTTTCTGCCCCTCTGGGAAAACTTCCGCTTCCCTTTGAGGACAGTTACCTTCTTTCCTTAAAAGCTAACAGTGCAATTATATATTATAAACACATACATTTATATATGCTAACAGTTCATATTTGTTATAAACATATAACATTTTCTACATATAATGGATCTTATATATACATATAGCCATTTTATACTTCCACTTTATACAGGAAATATGAACTGGGGTGTTACCTTTTAAGTGGAGATGTTTTGTAGCTTATCTGGTCTGCCAGAATGTCAAAGTAGATCCAATCGATTTTTAACATGATACAGCTTTCCCCAATTTTCAAGTAAACCTTCTCTCAACCTTGTATTTATCACCTTCCAGGTATTAGCCTATTCTTTTCCTCCTTATCATAAGCAAATTCATAAAAGGAATCTCCACATTTTACCTCCAAGCCTTTAACATTCTCAAACTAGATCTAATGCACCATTAAGCATCTCAAATAATTATTGTGATGCTCATCAGTTTTCCTCGTTGCTACATTCAAGAGCCATGCCACAGTCCTCAACTTCCTTAACCCTCAGAATGATATACTGTTACACAGATGATACGTTTAGCACTAAGTCCTATTTGAAACACTCTTCTTAGCTTCTGTGAAACAGTTTTCATCTGTTTTTCCCCCCTACAATGCTGAGCACATCTTGTCATTTGCTGGTTTATCTTAACCCAATATTAAATATTAGGTTCCTTCAAGGCAGAGATCAGAGTTTGTCTCTGCCTTCATGACCACCTCCTAGTAATTCCACGCGTGCACATGGCTTCACTTTCTCAGCCATAAGCACATGACATGTACATTTTTATCCTCAGACTTGTATATCCAACTGCTAACGTACCTCCTCAGAAATCATTCAACATATTCACTCGAGATTCAACAAACTGTAATATACATTCTTTTGTAAAAAATTAATGAATTTTTAAAAGAAGACTGTTGTTTCATTCCACTGATCTCTATCCCAGTACATGGCAGCAGTGTCCATCCTGTCATAAGCCAGCTCTGGGATGGCCAACATTACATCTTAATGTCATACCCATCTCTCTTCTCCTCTCCCTCTACGACTGCTCCTACTTGAACAGCTGAATTAGTCCCCTAACTCCCATCTGCATGCATTCTTTTATCCATTCCCTTTTTTACCACAGTAAAGCTGAAGCCATCGATTTAAAATCTAAAACCAAAATATGCTCCTTCATCCATACTTTGAACGATTTCAACAACTTCCTAATGCCTACAGAAAATATATCAAACTTGTGAGCAAGTCTATAAGCCCTGCAGGGTCTGGACCTTACCACCCTCATCTCATACCTCATCTGTAATGTGCGTTGCTTTCTGTGATCTGATCAGACAGACGGTCTTTCAAACCCTAGACACTTCCACCAACCCCAGGGCATTTAACATACTCTTACCGCTCCAAGGACACATTTCCTTCACACATCTCCTACTTAATGCCTAATGCTGCAGATACGTGCTAATCTGTCACTTTTTCAGAGACACCTGCCCAGGTTTCACTAACAAAGTATAATCAGCCTATTTTATGCTCTAAGATAACCATTCATATATACCATCAATAGAGCTTTTCTATCTTTGGTTCAAGTTTTTAATAATGCAACTTACGACTTCCCCAATATACTATGCATGCCGTGAAGTCAGGGACCTGGCATGCAGGCAACCTCAGTAGATGTCAACTGAATGCATTCACATCATAGTGACCACCAATTCCTTTTTTTTTTCTTTTTGCTCCCTCCTACCCCCTCCTTCTATTTCTCTTCACTGTTTGTCAGTCATCTTTATCGATGAAGAACACATCTAGTTAATATTTTAGCAGAAGATCCACCATCCTGGTTAAATTTTCACATCAATGATATAAAAAGTCAGTGTCTTCAACAATCAATTGGGCATAGAGTGGGAATTTAGAATGGCATTTTTCTTCTTCCTTCTCTTCTCCCCACAGCTTCTGTTTCTGTTTGACTTGTGTCTGAAGCAGACTGAATCAAAATTATAATTAAAAATAAAAGTTATGCAACACCCACAGATGCAACTTTATCTTAAGCTAGAAACTCACGCTTGTTTGACCTAGTTCAAGAGAAATACTGGCAGCAGTCTGAAGCTAGGCCTATGAGCTACTTGCCAGCCACACAGAACTAGACTAATGTATCAAAACCTTGGTTTACTGTTCTTCCAATTCACAATTTTAAGTGTTAGGACCACCAATGCCATGTTCAGTTTCTTTCTGGCCATTAGAAGCAGTACGAGTAAAAGCATGAACTCTGTAGCCAGAGCCCTGCATTTATGTCATGGCCACTTAGCAGCTATGCAACCAGGGACTGGGAACCTAGGCTCTCTGTGCCTTCATTTTATTATCTATATAAAGGGACTGACAGTCATTATGGCTCCTCATATTTTAGTTTTAACTTTTAGATGTAACACACTTCGAACAGTGACTAGCACACACTTAAGTACCATGTCAGCTCGCGTTAGGATGACCCATCTCTAGTTGGGCTGCCTGTTTCCTATTTAACATTATTTATAAAGTTCAGTATTTACAAAGTGGTTTTATCACAACGCTTTGAACTTCTTAAATATTCTTCATAAGTTAATTTGTATTGAAAATTCAGTTCATTTGACAGTCTTTTGTTTTCATTTGTTTCTTAACATGTTGATCTGTTTCTACACTCTATTAAATGGATTTGAAATTACAATAATCGTTTTTAGATATATTTTCCAATTTGGCATTTCCTTTCATGTTGAAAATTTTAACCTCAAGGAAGGACATTTTTAATTTTCATCTCTGACTTCAATGTGAATCTGGGGCAGCAGGTAATTAAATTCGGTGGATGGTCCAGGATGACTATTTGAATTTTTTCTAATTACGTCTCAAACTAAAATCTAGGACAGCTAAAAGAAATCTATCAAAAATGCGTAGTGCTCTGATAAGATGTTTTATAATCATGAAATAATCGTTGTAGTTCTAACATTTTATTTCTCCGTGTCCTGGCCTGTCTCTTTAATAAAATCAGCTCTTTCACTGGTAACTTTTAAGATTGAATTTCCATCCAAAAAGCAGGGATATCCATATTTCATGAATAATTTGACAAGAAACTTTACATAATATTCTAGGTCAACCTGGCCGGATGAATATGTATGTAGTAAATGTACTTGTGTGTGTTTTTAGCCTTTCCGTAAGTATTCCCAATCTCCCCCCAGGGCAGACATTATATCTGTTACGTGCATAAGGCTATTTTATTCAGTCTCTAGATGTGCTGTGTTGATCATTTATATCAACAATGGCATTTAAAGTTTTCTTTTTCTTTTTTTTATCCTATTTCATGTGTATGGTTTATTTCAGGAAACAACAAATGCAAACATCTGTCTTTGGTGTATTCTATATGACATTTCAAAAGTTCACACTACATATTACTCTCAAAATCAAAGTAATTAAAATCAGTATTTTCATATGTAACGGTAATTATTTATTAAGTCGTATGTTGGTATTTTATGGTAAGTCATATACACTTAACCAAGGAATTGTCCATCTCTGCATGGGAAAATCTGCTCTTTATGCTCAAGGTTTTAGAGAATGACGTGGGAAGTGGTGAAGAAGTGGATGGCTGACTACTTGAACTGAGTTTCAAGTATCACAGCCATTTTCCACTTGGATCCAGTGAATTATTTTAATTTGAATACAAAATGTGAATTCTACAATAATCTGAGGTATTAACTTTTATTGGTATAAGTACAGAATATATTTTTTTAAATTACAATTTCCTGTGTTCAAATATTTCAAAAATAAACAATTTTCTTTAAGCCCAGAATAACTTGTAAGCCTCAGACCATTGGTAGATTCCATTTAAACCATGCCCCAAGAGTATGAAACTTGGAGGTAGATTTAGCTATAAAATGGGAATATGATTTCATATAAGCTGCTGAAAATTATACTTCAATTTCCCCTTTCGCAAAATCCACTATGCTAATAACCTGCTGAAGTTCAAAACTATGAAAACAATAAAAAGCCTAATTCATATTAAATTTTCTACATGGAAGGATATTACAATATCAAAACGTACTGACAAGCATAGTAGTAGAGTCTTCCTGAGAACAGCCTTCAACTCAACTTTCAGAGATTTAATAATCTTGTTACACAACTTCAACTAAATTCAACTTTTTGTTTTTTAACATCTTTATTGGAGTATAACTGCTTTACATTGCTGTGTTAGTTTCTGCTGTGTAACAAAGTGAATCAGCTATACATATACATATATCCCCATATTCCCTCCCTCTTGCATCTCCCTCCACCCTCCCTATCCCACCACCTCTAGGTAGTCACAAAGCACTGAGATGATCTCCCTGTGCTATGTGGCTGCTTGCCACTAGCCATCTGTTTTACATTTAGTAGTGTATATATGTCAATGCCACTCTCTCACTTCATCCCAGCTTACCCGTCCCCCTCCCCATGTCCTCAAGTCCATTCCCTAGGTCTGCATCTTTATTCCTGTCCTGCCCCTAGGTTCTTCAGAACCGTTTTTTCTTTTCTTTTTTTAGATTCCATATATATGTGTTAGCATATGGTACTTTCCCCTTTCTGACTTACTTAAGTCTGTATGACAGTCTCTAGGTCCATCCACCTCGTTTCGTTTCTTTTTATGGCTGAGTAATATTCCATTGTATATATGTGCTACATCTTCTTTATCCATTCATCTGTCGATGGACACTTAGGTTGCTTCCATGTCCTAGCTACTGTAAACAGTGCTGCAATGAACAGTCGTACATGACTCTTTTCGAATTATGGTTTTCTCAAGGTATATGCTCAGGAGTAAGTCTGCTGGCTTATATTGTAGTTCTATTTTTACTTTTTTAGGGAACCTCCACACTGTTCTCCATAGTGGCTGTATCAATTTATATTCCTACCAACAGTGCGAGAGGGTTCACTTTTCTCCATGCCTGCTCCAGCATCTACTGTTTGTAGATTTTTTGATGATGGCCATTCTGACTGGTGTGAGGTGATACCTCACTGTAGTTTTGATTTGCATTTCTCTAATGATTAGTGATGTTGAGCATCTTTTCATATGTTTGTTGGCAACCTGTATATCTTCTTTGGAAAAATGTTTATTTAGGCCTTCTGCCCATTTTTAGATTGGTTTTTTTTTTTTTTTTTTTTTTAATTGAGCTGCATGAGTTGCTAGTATATTTTGGAGATTAATCCTTTATCAGATGCTTCACTTGCAAATATTTTCTCCCATTCTGAGGGTTGTCTTTTTTTCTTAAGGTTTCCCTTGCTGTGCAAAAGCTTTTAAGTTTCATTAGGTCCCATTTATTTATTTTTGGTTTTATTTCCATTTCTTTCAGAGGTGGGTCAAAAAGGATCTTGCTGTGATGTATGTCACAGAGTGTTCTGCCTATGTTTTCCTCTAAGAGTTTTATGGCATCTGGCCTTATATTTAGGTCTGTAATTCATTTTGAGTTTATTTCTGTATATGGTGTTAGGGAGTGTTCTAATTTCATTCTTTTACATGTAGCTGTCCAGTTTTCCTATCACCTCTTATTGAAGAGGCTGTCTTTTCTCTACTGTATAGTCTTGCCTCCTTTATCAAAGATAAGGTAACCATATTTGCATGGGTTTGGGTCTGGGCTTTCTATCCTGTTCCATTGATCTATATATTTGTTTTTATGCCAGTACCATACTGTCTTGATTATTGTAGCTTTGTAGTATAGTTTGAATTCAGGGAGCCTGATTCCTCCAGCTCAGTTTTTCTTTCTCAAGATTGCCTTGGCTATTTGGGGTCTTTTGTGTTTCCATACAAAATTGTAAAATTTTTTGTTCTAGTTCTCTGAAAGATGCCATTGGTAGCCTGAAAGGGATCGCACTGAATCTGTAGATTGCTTTGGATAGTATAGTCATTTTCACAAGGTTTATTCTTCCAATCCAAGAACATGGTATATCCCTCCATCTGTTTGTATCATCTTTAATTTCTTTCATCAGTGTCTTATAGTGTTCTGCATACAGGTCTTTTGTCTCCTTACGTAGGCTTATTCCAAGGTATTTTATTCTTTTTCTTACAATGGTAAATGCAAGTATTTCCTTAATTTCTCTTTCAGATTTTTCATCATTAGTGTATAGGAATGCAAGACATTTATAGGCATTAATTTTGTATCCTGCTACTTTACCAAGTTCATTGATGAGTTCTAGTAGTTTCCTGGTAACATATTCAGGATTCTCTATGTGTAGTATCATGTCATCTGCAAAGAGTGACAGTCTTCTTCTTTTCAGATTTGGATTCCTTTTATTTATTTTTCCTCTCTGATTGCTGTGGCTAAAACTGCCAAAACTATGTTGAATAATAGTGGTGAGAGTGGCATCCTTGTCTTGTTCCTGATCCTGGTGTAAATGGTTTCAGTTTTTCACCACTAATAATGATGTTGGCTATGGGTTTCTCATATATGCCCTTTATTATGTTGAGGTAAGTTTCCTCTATGCCTACTTGCTAGAGAGTGTTTATCATAAACGGGTGTTGAATTTTGTCAAAAGCTTTTTCTGCATATATTGAGATGATCATATGGTTTTTATCCTTCAGTTTGTCAATATGGTGTATCACATTGATTGACTTGCATATATTGAAGAATACTTGCATTTCTGGCATAAACCCCACTTGATCATAGTGTATGATCCTTTTAATGACCTGTTGGATTCTGTTTGCTAGTATTTTGTTAAGGATGTTTGCATCGATATTCATCAGTGATACTGGCCTACAGTTTTCTTTTTTCTGTAACATCTTTGCCTGGTTTTGGTATCAGGCTGATGGTGGCCTCGTAGAATGAGTTTGGGAGTGTTCCTCCCTCTGCTATATTTTGGAAGAGTTTGACAAGGATAGATGTTAGTTCTTCTCTAAATGTTTGACAGAATTCACCTGTGAATTGATGTGGTCCTGGACCTCTGTTGGAAGATTTTTTTTTTTTTTTTTTTTGAGGTACACAGGCCTCTCACTGCTGTGGCCTCTCCCATTGCGGAGCACAGGCTCTGGACGCGCAGGCTCAGCGGCCATGGTTCACAGGCCCAGCAACTCTGTGGCATGTGGGATCTTCCTGGACCAGGGCACAAACCCGTGTCCCCTGCATCGGCAGGCTCTCAACCACTGCGCTACCAGGTTGGAAAATTTTTAATCACAGTCTCAATTTCAGTGCTTGGGATTGGTCTGCTTACATTTTCTCTTTCTTCCTGATTCAGTCTCAGAAGGTTGTGCTTTTCTAAGAATTGTCCATTTCTTCCAGGTTGTCCATTTTATTGGCATACAGTGTCTTGTAGTAATCTCTCATGATCCTTTGTATTTCCGCAGTGTCAGTTATTACTTCTCCTTTTAAATTTTAATTCTGTTGATTAGAGTTATCTCCCTTTTTTTCTTAATGAGTTTGGCTAATGGTTTATCTATTTTATTTATCTTCTCAAAGAACAAGCTTTAGTTTTATTGATCTTTGCTATTGTGTCCTTCATTTCTTTTTCATTTATTTCTGATCTAATCTTTATGATTTCTTTCCTTCTGCTAACTTTGGCATTTTTTTGTTCTTCTTTCTCTAATTCCTTTTACGTGTAAGCTTAGGTTGTTTATTTAATATGTTTCTTGTCCCTTGAGGTAGGATTGTATTGCTATAAACTTCCCTCCTAGAACTGCTTTTGCTGCATCCCATAGGTTTTGGGCTGTTGTATTTTCATTGTCATTAGTTTTGGGGTATTTTTTGATTTCTTCATTGATCTCTTAGTTAATTAGTAGCGTATTATTTAGCCTCCATGTGTTTGTATTTTTTACAGTTTTTTTCCTGTAGTTGATATTTAGTCTCATAGCACTGTGGTCGAAAAGATACTTGATACAAATTCAATTTTCTTAAATTTACCAAGGCTTAATTTGTGACCCAAGATATGATCTATCCTGGAGAATGTTCCATGAGCACTTGAAAGTATTCTGTTGTTTTTGGATATAATGTCCTATAAATATCAATTAAATCCATTTTGTTGAATACATCATTTAAAGCTTGTGTTTCCTTATTTATTTTCATTTTGATTGATCTGTCCATTGGTGAAAGTGCAGTGTTGAATTCCCCTTTTATGGCTGTTAGCATTTGCCTTATGTATTGAGGTGGTCCTATGTTGGGTGCATAAACATTTACAATTGTTATATCTTCTTCTTGGATTGATCCCTTGATCATTATGTAGTGTCATATTTTGTCGCTTGTAATAGTCTTTAAAGTCTATTTTGTCTGATGTGAGAATTGCTACTCCAGCTTTCTTTTGATTTCCATTTGCATGGAATATCTTTTCCCATCCCCTCACTTTGTCTGGATGTGTCCCTATGTCTGTAATGGGTCTCTTGTAGACAGGATATATATGGGTCTTGTTTTTGTATCCATTCAGCCAGTCTGTGTCTTTTGGTGGGAGCATTTAATCCATTTACATTTAAGGTAATTATCGATATGTATGTTCCTATGGCCATTTTCTTAATTGTTTTGGGTTTGTTATTGTAGTTCTTTTCCTTCTCTTGTGTTTCTTGCCTAGAGAAGTTCCTTTAGCATTTGTTGTAAAGCTGTTTTGGTGGTGCTGAATTCTCTCACCTTTTGCTTGTCTGTAAAGGTTTTAATTTCTCCATCAAATCTGAATGAGATCCTTGCTGGGTAGAGTAATCTTGACTGTCGGTTGTTCCCTTTCATCACTTTAAAAATGTCCTGCCACTCACTTCTGGTTTGCAGAGTTTCTGCTAAAAGATCAGCTGTTAATCTTATGGGGACTCCCTTGTATGTTATTCGTGCTTTTCCCTTGCTGCTTTTAATATTTTTTCTTTGTATTTAATTTTTGATAGTTTGATTAATGTGTGCCTTGGCAAGTTTCTCCTTACATTTATCCTGTATGGGATTCTCTGCGCTATCTGGACTTGATTGACTATTTCCTTTCCCATATTAGGGAAGTTTTCAACTATAATCTCTTCAAATATTTTCTCAGTCCCTTTCATTTTCTCTTCTTCTTCTGGGACCCCTATAATTTGAATGTTGGTGCATTTAATGTTGTCCCAAAGGTCTCTGAGACTGTCCCCTATTCTTTTCATTCTTTTTTCTTTATTCTGCTCTGCAGTAGTTATTTCCACTATTTTATTTTCCACGTCATTTATCCATTCTTCTGCCTCAGTTATTCTGCTATTGATTCCTTCCAAAGAATTTTTAATTTCATTTATTGTGTTGTTCCTCATTGTTTGCTCTTTAGTTCTTCTGGGACCTTGTTAAACGTTTCTTTTATTTTCTCCATTCTATTTCCAAGACTTTGGATCATCTTTGGTATCATTACTCTGAATTCTTTTCCAGGTAGACTGCCTATTTCCTCTTCATTTGTCTGGACAGGTGGGTTTTTACCTTGCTCCTTCTTCTGCTGCGTATTTCTCCATCTTCTCATTTTGCTTAACTTACTGTGTTTGGGGTCTCCTTTTTGCAGGCTGCAGTTCATAGTTTCCATTGTTTTTGCTGTCTGCCCCCAGTGGGTAAGGTTGGTTCAGTGGCTTGTGTAGGCTTCCTGGTGCCTGTGTTCTGGTGGATGCGGCTGGATCTCATCTTTCTGGTGGGCAGGACTGTTTCTGGTGGTGTGTTTTGGGGTGTCTCTGAACTTAGTATGATTTTTCACAGCCTCTCTGCTAATGGGTGGGGTTGTCTTCCTGTCTTGCTAGTTGTTTGGCATGGGGTGTCCAGCACTGGAGCTTGCTGGTCATTGAGTTCAGCTGGGTCTTAGCATTGAGACCGAGATCTCTGGGAGAGCTCTCACTGACTGATGTTATGTGGGGCCAGGAGGTCTCTGGTGGCCCAATATCCTGAATTTGGCTCTCCCACCTCAGAGGCTCAGGCCTGACATCTGGCCGGAGCACCAAGACCCTGTCAGCCACACGGAGGAGTTGAAATCATCTTTGCAGCTTCTATGATTACTTGTCCTAGAGGTTTCCAGATTTGAAATGTGTAGCAACCTGAAAATCCAAGAGCTGCAATACCCAGCTCCACAGTTATCAAACTTCTTGCCAGTCCTCAGTCAATGTCGGGGTTGGCGAGTACTCAGCATAGCACAGGCCCTCACAGGCAGTCCAATTCAACTTTTTATAAAGCAAAATTTTACTTAAAATATGTGCTGGTTCCAGTGAAATAGACTCTGCCTTCAGATAGTGCATTCAAAGGATGTCACCCATAGGGAAAATACTTATTCCAACTGTATGACAAAAATTACTTTTGGAATACTCTTCAAGAGTCATCTCACAAATGTAACTTAGGAGAGCATTTAATAAGCAAAGCATGCAATTAAGCAGGATCAAGTCTACCTTCTGTGATACTTATATTCAAAATAAATAAATCCTCAAATGGAAAATAGATGGGTGATAAATCTCAGCTAAATCTATAGTCTTTACAGTACTTTTAAATTTCATTTTTGTATTGTTATTATAATGTGTTATAAAGAAGTATGTAAAATATTTGGTGTTCAAAAATGAACACAATGTCTATTTTTTTTAAGTAAAATATGAGATGTTAAGTTTTCAAATATGTCAAAGACAATGCTCTATTTGAAATGTAGATCAGATGAAGTCTATTGTTTTTTCACTCACCTCCAAGCAGAGCTCTGGGCTTTGTATTCTCATTTATGTGCAAAGTAGAGGCATACAAAATTCACCTTAAAAGTGATGCAACAAATCAAGATTGCAAGACTGAAAAGGGCAGCACTCTTATCATGGCAACACCTTGAGAAGGTGCACCTCAAGTTGTATAGATGAACTATCATTTGAGAAAATAAACTAATGTTGGCAAATTTCTGTCACTAAATATTTTAAAATTTGCTTGTGTGTGTTTTATAACATGTGCTTTTATGTTTAACTGTTGTGGAAAACTGTCATAGGAAAATAACTCCAAAGGTTCCACTGAACAGTTTATAGAATTCGACTTTTAGTGCTACATGAAATGTTGTCCTTTAAAGTACACGAGTACAGAACAATAGTCTCTTATCCTGCCACCTATTCTATATCCATTTTTGAAATCCTATGCCATAACAGAGTTAACTAATTTTATACTGCTGCTCTTCTGTAATTATATAAAAAAAATGCTACGGGGCTTCACTGGTGGCACAGTGGTTGAGAGTCCGCCTGCTGATGCAGGGGACATGGGTTCGTGCCCTGGTCCGGGAAGATCCCACATGCCGCAGAGCGCCTGGGCCCGTGAGCCATGGCCGCTGAGCCTGCATGTCCGGAGCCTATGTTCCACAATGGGAGAGGCTACAACGGTGAGAGGCCTGCCTACAGTAAAAAATAAAAAATGCTATGAAGGTTAAACATATCTCTTAGTGGAAATATTAAAAGGCATTCTTTTATCAGTTTGATAATGAAGATGCTTAAACCAAAGCTACCAAAAATATCTGTACCCCCCATCTCCCATAATGCCAGAAACGTCCTCCTTATTTACTATAATCTTTCTCTGAGTGTAGCTACTGGGCCAGGTACAATAGGATGACTTGAAGGCATGTCTTTCCTTAAGCCACATCTCAACCTACTGAGTCAAGTTATCTGATGAAGATGTTCTGGATTGTGCATTTTACAAACTGTTGCTCAATGATTTTTGTGTATATTCAAATTTGATTCATGCAAAACAAAAAGGGGTAAAGTATTCAAATTCCACGTGAAAAAACCAATACTCTTTTAAGAAATAGGCATGAAGCCATAATTAGGTCTGAAACCTGTATAAATTAATTTCTCTAATTTTCTAATTAGTCTCCTGAAAATGTGGATGCCTGGACTGTGAGAAAGCCATTACAGAAGGGGAGAAAAGACTGTATTGACCTTAAGCTTTACCTAATTTGTATTTTTATTTATTTATTTTTTAATCCCAACCAGCTCTGAAAGAATCAGAGACAAATAATTTGGAACACCTCTCTTCGCCAAAACCACTAAACAAATGCATTCACCCATGTCCAGAAAAAGAGAAAACATAATAAATATTTTATTAAAGTGATTTTTGCAGTAATACAGCTTTCCCATTAATGTATGATGAGCTCTCCTGTTTGGTCTGAAAACATAACTGACAATTTTATTTTTTATTTATTTATTTTTTGTTGTTGTTGTTGTACGCGGGCCTCTCACTGTTGTGGCCTCTCCTGTTGCGGAGCACAGGCTCCGGACGTGCAGGCTCAGTGGCCATGGCTCACGGGCCCAGCCACTCTGCGGCATGTGGGATCTTCCCAGACCAGGGCACAAAACCGTGTCCCCTGCATCGGCAGGTGGATTCTCAACCACTGCGCCCACCAGGGAAGCCCGACTGACAATTTTAAGTGATCAATATTTTACTATTCAGAAAAGGCATTAGAGTACTTGGCACTGTACACTGTCAAGTGGTGATGTTTAAATTCATTTATGTTACATCCATCGTGCAACATGAGTTGCATTTACAGAGCAAAATTAGACTAGGTAGTGACTCATTGCAAAGTCAATCATGGTTTCATTTGGTTCTCATTTTGGGACTCCTGGTCTGTGAGGATATGTTAGCACACTGTACACATTTCAAGGAATAATTAACATATTGGAACATTTTCACATGGAGACTTTTCCTCTGCCTTTAGATATAGTTTTATTATTTTAATTTTTTCCCCTGGTAAGGCCTTGGATTTTATTTTCTCCTTTAGAATTTAAACACGACTTACTATCCTATGAATATTTTCTGCTTAAATTGAATTTTCAAATGTTCACTACTAAATTCAACCTTTCAGTTCCCTGTTTTAAATACAAACTTCCCATTGTTTTGACAACAGCAGTTCATGGGAGTAGTTTTCACAACCATAAAATGTACTACAACTAGTTTGTAGTACTTTCCAGGTTATTTCTCTTTACTGATAATATTTTAATAAATTTGGGATCTTAGTTATTTGTACAAGAAGTTTTATTATTTGCAATTTTCTTATAACACTAGATCCCACATAAGTAAAAATAAAGGACCTTTTGTTTCCAGATTATAGCAAAGTGCCAAGTGTGGTGGTAGAAAGTCCAAACTCTGGAGCCAGAGACCCTGTGTCCAGGTCTTGACTCTACCACTTAGTAGCTGGGAGGAGATACTTGAGCTGTAGGTACTTCACCTCAGATTCCTCATCTGTAAAATGGGCATACAGCTTTCCACAGGTATATCCAAGAGTACCTGTACTTCACAGGACTGTTATGAGCTAATACTTTAAATAAAAACAGTGCCTGGCACACTGTGTAACTGCTACATAGTGTTTGTTAAATGAATCAAAATATTAGCCCCCCAAAAAGTGAAATTTGCTGTACACTGTAAAAACACCTTCAGGCACCTATTTTAAACAACACTGTGTCACCAAAGCCTAATTCTATGCCTGGCATAGTTTCACTTTGATTGTTGGTTAATTCATATGAAAAAAACACAGTTCATATTTCTATAGAATTATAGTGTTTCTCTACAAAAGGTGTGAAGCAACAGTACAAAAGTTTTCCTAAAAAAGTGATGTTTACACTGAGACAAAGGGTAAGTTAGCCAGGCAATATACTGCAGAGGGAACAGCGTGGGCAACACCTGACACAAATACATACATGCATAGTCATTTTCATTGACATGTATGGACTGTCACAGTCACAATATGGTGCAGAATCATTGTGGGATGGATTCCTGTACCTGTGGAAGAAATTCAACCAGAGCACCACCATGAATTGAAAGCCACTGAGGAAGCATATTAACTTGTATTTTTTCAACGTTTTTTCCCAGCCTTTTAGGAAAAAAAATGTGAATGACTTCTTAGGAAAGGTGCTTTTTATGCCAATTCTCACATTTTCTATAAAAAGGATAAGACTTCTATTTTAGTATCCAACAGAGACGAGTAATACTTTCAGGCCTCTTCTACTCTTACTTGATCCTGTCCATTGCCAAAGAATGACTTATTTAGTTGGTGATATACAAAGTACTGAGCAAATATAGCCAAGCCCTTTACCGGCATTTATTCTCTCAGAGGAATGGATCAAGTGAATTCTTAAGTCGACTCCAGTCTCACATGCACAGTAAGCTTTCCATACCAGGTTATATCCTAAGAAGGGAAGCCACCTGCACCTGTGCAGCTGCTAAGGGTTAAAAGTGTAGGAGGCATAGTTTTGGCTTGAGGTCTCAGCTATGTTCTCCAATGCAGGTTGACCAATTACAAGGCAGATATTTTGGTCTCTGTCTCACAGCCATGTCTAATTCTCAATTGTTTCAGAACCCATACGGGAGGAGATAGGATTAGTTGACTGCCCACTCATTTATCACTTGAAATTTTTTAAACAATGAAATTTTAATGAACCATCTTAGAGACTTGTGTTCCATGGAAACACATTAAGAAAGAATGATTTAGTCATCTGTCGAGGAATATTGCACAGATCGGTGGCTTTCAAAATAGTTCATGGAATTCTGGTTGATACATGAGCATTAGAGAATGCACACTGGATTCAAATATCAGCGCCCACCTTCATTAGCTGAGAAGCTATAAGCTTACTTTCAAGTAAGTTGTGTATAAAATTCAATGATACATTTTGTAGAGTTGCTACCACAACACATATAGAAGTCACTCGATAATACTTTTTGTTGAATTTCAATGAATAGAATGTGGACAAATACTTGACAGAGTTGGAGCTGAATAGTTTTTAACATGCTATTATTATTTTAGTTAATAATGTTAATATTAATGAATAAAAGTCTGGTGGATTGCCATTGGTTCCTTTTGGAACTACTGTTACACAACAGTTTACTAATAATTTTTAGAAGAACATGGCTGGAAAAACCTTGGCAGTCAATAGAAAGTCGGCAGAATTTTAAGGGGTGATGATGAAAATTTTCATAACAATTAGGATTTGAAATGCAATCAGAAGCTGGAATAATGAAACAAAAATAACTAGATGAAACATAGAAATTCATAAAAAGCACTCAGTCTTCACAACATAGCAGTAGTAAGCATAACAATGAAATGTCTGATTAAATAAAAGCACAATATGAGTACATGATGCCATATAACTACTCTACAGTATATTACATTAGATTCCATTAGTAGAAGCAGTCTTCAACTGTAGCTAAGCAAATGTCCTCAAGTTCTCTGTGTTACCCAGACCACACCTGGGTAAAACATTAAGAAAGAACACTAAAAACAGCAAGCTCGTTCAAAGGAGACAGACCAGGAGGACAACAGAATATCAACCCAATAAACGAAGATGGATTGAGATACATAGGTTCTGCTTATCAGGCAGGAAGGAGGATTAGTGACTCTAACAGGAATTTTCTACATTCTTAAACAACTGTTAAATACAAGAAGGGCATATTCACTTTATGTGACTCCAGAAGTTAAAATAAGCACTATCAGGTGACTCATACAGGGAAGTAGATTCGGAGCAGTATTTTGAATTCACAGAGCTTGTAAAAATAAAAATGAACAAGCTTTCTCCAGGGATTGCAGGGTGCAGACCTAAAGGCTGAATGCTGGGAAGCACTTACTTGCTAAGTGGAATGTCACTGACAGGCTACTTCCCAGTCCCCTTTACAGGCCCAGGAATATTTTTATGACTTTGTATTTATTATCCCAACATGAGTGAATGGCAATGGAATGTTTAAAATCACAAGTATATCTATAGTGTTAATACTTGCAAAGTTTAAGTAGTTTCCAGAGACTTAATCTATTACTTAAAGGTTATTTGAGATGTTTATCTATCAGAAACTTAACATTTGGGGCACCAACTTCTCCAGTTAAAAAGTGTTTGAAATGCAAGGTCTGAAAAGGTTATTTAAAAAGTTTAGTCCCGGGCTTCCCTGCTGGCACATTGGTTGAGAATCCGCCTGCCGATGCAGGGGACACGAGTTGGTGCCCTGGTCCGGGAAGATCCCACATGCCAGGGAGCGGCTGGGCCCGTGAGCCATGGGGGACTCTCAACCACTGTGCCACCAGGGAAGCCCTGAACTTGTTTTTAAAAAACAGCTTACAGTGGGATGTGTACGTAACTTGTAGTTGCAGTCATCTAAGGGAATACTACACGTCACTAACAATAGACTACTGATGCGTACAACAACATGGGTGAATTGCAGTCATAATGTTGAAGGAGAAAATAAAAAAGGAGTGCGTATTGTATAACTTCATTTGCAAGGACACAAAAACCAGTTATAATTTCTATAGTGATGGAAGTCCAAAGAGTAGCTATACTTGGGAGTTCTAGGAACATTCCATATTTTTATCCAGTTGGAGTTAATTAATGAGACAGATGTAAAGTTTATGAAGTCCATTAAGACTAATGCACTTAACTGTCAGTTATACCTAATGAAAATAAACAGCAACGACTGTGCAGAAATGTGTTTACTCAGCAGACAGGTCTAAATGCTATCTTTCCAAGGCCTGCGTGCAAGATTGGCCCCCAATAAACACCCCCGGGGTCGAATGTGTAATGAGCTGGCAGACAAGATTTCCCTGTGATAAATCATAACCATAAATATAACTCTGTGTTGAATCCTGTGAGTCCTTCTAGTGAATTACTGAATCTGAGAGTGGTTGGAGACCCTCAGAACAGGGAAGATGACAAGAAACTCATTTTTGTTGTTTTTTTTAGAAATGTAGTTGGATTTTATATTTCTCTTTCTCTTCCTATTTTAATGTCTCTTCCCTTCCCTTCCCTTGGAAAATAAGAACCTGAGTTGGGTGAGAGGATGCCCCGTATGCAGGGCATTCCAGTAAAGGGTCTAGCAGCCTGAGTTGGGTAAGGAGGACCCATGCAAGGCACGACAAGTGGTTTTAAAATTGAGAGGTATGAGGAAGTCCAAATACGGGGTTGGCAGTGCCCTCCCAGCTTAAGAAGGGATTCTATACAGTGCAATAGTTGGGGGTTGGGGTTGGTGTTCACAGCAGTGGTAGTAGTACGATTTGTTAAATATGAAGGTCTCATCACATAAAGACGTATATGAAGGATAAAGGGATGTAGGTTCCTCACTATCAAAATATGTTAGTCACTAAGAGCATATACAGATCTTAAAAGTTATCATACGCAAGGCTTCCCTGGTGGCGCAGTGGTTGAGAGTCCACCTGCCGATGCAGGGGATGCGGGTTCGTGCCCCAGTCCGGGAAGATCCCACGTGCCGCGGAGCGGCTGGGCCCGTGAGCCATGGCCGCTGAGCCTGCGCGTCCGGAGCCTGTGCTCCACAATGGGAGAGGCCACAACGGTGAGAGGCCCACGTACCACAAAAAAAAAAAAGTTATCATATACAAAAAAATCTGTAACTATGCATGGTGATAGATGTTAACCTATTGTTGTAATTGTTTTGCAATATATACATATATCAAATCATTATGTTGTACACCTAAAACTAATACCATGTTATATGTCAAAAATATATCAATTTTTAAAAACTTACAAAGTATAAAAATAAATGTTACAAATACAGAAAGGGCAAGAACCAGAGTGTACCCTGTGTTATTGGATTGGAATTCGGAGATGTTAGTGTGAATTCATTATCGTAATATAGATACATAGCTATAGAAATAAATGCAGTTCTATACACACACACACACACACACACACACACACACACAGCCTTTCCTACGTGTTTACTGAAGAGCTAGGGAAAGGTGACAGACCGATGTTTGTTGTTCCATTAATCCTATAGTTCCTAACTCTACCACTCTGACTTCAGTATCTTCGTCTGCAAAGGCTTTTCTCTGTAAATGACCAATGTTCTACCTTCTTCCTGTCCTCCCCCATCACTTCCTCCCACTTCTCCAGATCATCTGGTTTGGTCCCTAGGATGTGAAGAAGTATTTGAACAAGTGAGATTAGCTATAACCTCATCACGAGCTGGGCAACTCCAATTTTTGAGAAACTGTACCTGATTTATCTAATATTTCTATTTATACTGCATATTTAATAATGTTTTCTAGTGGGTCATATTCTTAGTATAAAAGTAGCCAACTTAAGGCTTCCTATGCTGCAGTAACTTATAAAGCTGGAGACAGGTTAATAGAAGTTACCAGAGCATCGGTTATTGGTTATAATCTTAAAATGAAGTTATATATATATTATATATATATTTGGTATCTCTCATACAATACAGCAATTTAATAGGGGGTTTTTTACTTTAATAGTAAACAAAATATCTCATGGAAAAATCATAGCTGATTTATCAGAGGCTTCACAAGTGCCTGATGAGATATGAGTAATTCATTTGCTGAAATGAAGAACTGAAAACAGAAGAGCTGAAAAATCTTTCGTTAAAACACAGCAGACTCCAAATTTAGAAGCACCATTTGTAATACAATAAGAAGTGTTTGTTCAATTTCAAAAATACACTTAACATACAAAAAAATAAACAAACGGATTATGAAAAAGGCTAAAAGAAATCTGATTAGAATGTGGAAATTACCTAACAAAGTAACTCCTATACAGCAGTCCCTATCTGCTTGGCTAGCACTGTTGTGCCGTCAACAAAATCATTTAGTAGAAGAGGGAGTTTGAAGACACCAGGCTCTTACTACACCTACCAAAAAGATCGTTCTAAATGTAGTAAAGAGATGTGCTGTTTATCAGAAGTAGATACAGGCTACTCCTAGGTAACCTGGGCAACTTTACCAGGGACCTGGTGGCCATTGGGTATCGTAAAACTCCCAACTGTAAAAGGTAAGCGATTTTGTCTAGCCATGGTGTGTATAATGCCTGGATGGCCGGAAGTCTTTCTGTTTTCAGTAAAGGAAAACTGTTTAGGCAGCAGTAAAGACTCTCTTAATAAACCTAATTCCCACTTTGGGGATTCCAGAGCACATTGCCCAGAACAGAGGAAGACCTTTTATTTCTACTGTTGTTCTGGGAATACGCAAATATTTGCAGATGCCTGTAAGCTGTCATAACACCCTATCATCATCCATCCTCTGGACAGGCAGAGCAAGTTAATCAACCTCTTAAAACAAAACAGAAAAACACCTCATTGACTATGATTTAGCAATCTACCAGACTAAAATGGCTTAGAGCTTTACCACTGGTTTTCTTTTAAAAAATTAGAAGCGCTACTACAAACAAGCACTGAATTTCGAACTTACGTTTGGCAGGCCTGTGAATTCGGGTCTGAGACAACATCCTGGGATTCATTTAGCTGAATCCCCTCATAATCACGTTCAATACTTAAAAACGCTTCTCTCTTCCCTGGAAACTCAGAGATACAAAGTCATAACGACCTAGCAAGATTGGCTGGAAGAAGCCTTCCACCTCTATTGGCAGGAGGTTTCGTCTTCACAAAGTTGTTCTGCAAGAAAGATGTGCTGTCACTATGCTAGGAGAGACCCTTTCAAGTGTTGCTGATCACCCACGAGGCTGTCAAAGTCACAGCAAAGCAAGCGGCTGGCTCCATCCTTCCTGAGGTGGACTGGACTATGGTCCGCACAAAGGATTTGAAACTTCAGCTTCTTGAGTAATTGATATCGGTGCTCAACTTAATTGGAAGGTAGGACTCTAGCAAGCTTATTACTATCATCATAGACGGTCTTGTTGTCCTTTCAACTACTTTAAGAATCACATTTTACTAGAAAGCAAACATGCTACTTGCTACATTACTCTTTCTGTGCTCCAAGTAATGGTTCCCATAATCATATTTCTGAACACCTCTAAATCCTACTCCTAGTATAAACAGATTCTGGACTTATAAATTCAGAAATCTAATTATTGACAGAGTAAAAAAATGGGACCATCTTCATTAGTAATTTTTTGTAATAACAAAGTGAAAGTAACTAATAAGCACTGAGGTACTTAGACTCTAAATTCAACAAAAAAATTTTGTTAACTAGTTTGATTAGAAGAATGGTGTAGATAAGAAAAACATTTAAATAACAGACACACAGAAATCTGGCATTTACAGAGAGAGACTGCAGTAGACAGGTCTAATGGCACTCTATTAGTTTGGGATGTGAGTTCTCAGCCAATCCCAATAAAGACAAACACATGGAGATTTAGTTGACTGTTATAATAATATGGTAATTGATTTATACCTGATACAAAAAATAAGGTTCATTGGGTGGACCTAATGTTTATTAAATCCATATACATTAAACACTGCAATTGCAATCTGTACCTTTTGATGGGTGTCTTACTTTAAGACTGATACTAGATGATGACCATGGTATCTTTGCTTTTCACATCTGGGAAAAATTTGTGAAGACAGAATAATTCCTAAAGAGCCTAAGTTGTCATATTCACGTGATGGTAGTTACATCACTGAATGAAACTGAGGAGGAAAGCTCTTAATTAAAAATTTAGAGTATCAGACTCCAGAGTTAAGCTGCCCCATAGGCTTGGATTGAATAAAACTTCATAAAGAACAATGATGTTTAGTGAATCATTTGAAAAATGTGAGCAATAAACACATCACACCAATTTGTAAAATTAATGAATCACTAAGCAAAATTTCTGTGCATTGCTAATCAAGAGTCTGATTTAACCATTCACCATGGGTATGATTCATTCAAAGGCCATTCCTCCAAGCAAATGACATACCACCTTTTTAAAAATTTAATAATTCTGTGTGTTTGTCATAATCCTGACAAAATTGCTTTGCTTTGTATTTTACTATGGACTTGTTGGATATTCAGAGAACTGCAACTCGCCCAGAGAAAGATGAAAACAGCAATGGAGTTAACTGGAAATTTGTGATGTTACTATTTTATTATAGTAATAAAAGAGGACTGTAAGTGTAAATACAAACCTAAAAGAAAAAAAAAAAATCTCCCTGTTGAAAATAAGAGATTTCCACTACCTCCTTTTTCTTAGAGCATTTACTTCAGAAAAATATATAATTCTTAGTTCTTTCTCAGTCTCTTTGAAATGTAAATCTTTAAAAAAGCTAAATAAGCCTCCTGCCAGCTTCCCAGAGCCAGGAATATCTTTCTCAAGGACCTGAAATGTAACCATCAAAGAAGATAACTCCCTATCTCCCAGTGTCCATGGGAAGGTAGCAACCTGACTTCTGGACCAGCCTTGCCTCAAGTTGCAAAACCACCACCTGACTAAAAATGAGTTTATTTTCCTTTGGATAAAGCCTACTTAAGCAAATCCAGATGGTTATTCCAACAACTAAGTGAATCTGGGATGAACTACGTGTGACAAACAGTGTTTCCAAGTCTTCTTACTTGAGAACTAGTTATTATTTACCTTGAGAACATATATGTGATGGGTTCTATCTGCTTGACTATGGGAAAAGGTGAGATTTCTTTCTGTCTTTGGTATCTCTTAGTGCACTGCCCGTGACACCCATCACATTTTTGTTTAATGCTTATTCAACAGTAGAACTCAAACTCTTCTTTCTCTTCTAGCCTGGTAGACAGGTTTTCTGGGTTGCAAGGAGATTATTTGTATTTGTATTTCCCCAACCACTCTGCAAATAGCTGTCCTGCAATCATCAAAAGTGTCAAGGTCATGAGAGTAAAGGAAAGCTGAAGAAATGACCTAGATTGAAGAAAACAGACAGACAACAATTAAGTGCAATCTGAGGGTCTAAACTGGATTCTTTTGAGTCCAATCAAATACGAGGAATTGTTAAAACTTCAGTGGATTCTAAGTATTAGTATCGATGTATTGATGTTAATTTTCTTATTCTGATGATTACACTGAAGAATGTGTTGGGATGAAATACTAAAGTATTATGGTAGATGCAGCATTATTCCCAAATGGTTTAGGAAAGAAAAAAAGTTTTATGAACTGTACTTTTCTCTAAGGTTGAGATTGTTCCAAAGTTGGTTGGGGGCAGGGAGAGAGACAGAGATAAAGATACACCCACACACTCATCAAAAAACGTAATATGTTAAATTTCTCTTAGTTGGTTCTTTCTTAAAAAAAGAAAAAGAATCAGATACTTTTAAACCTCCATTCTGTATTCCTTTTTCTCTCTAGAGATAACTACTCTATAATGAAGCTTTCCCACACAAGCTTACATAATATATGCTGTTGTTCTGTATTTTAAACTACGTAAGTGGTATCATACATCCATGTACTTTGTAACTTATTTTGAGCTTTTGTTTTGAAATTTATACACTTTTTTACATCTTGCTAAATTTTATTTTTAACAGTAGTGTTGTATAAGCCCATTTATCCATTCCTCTACTGAGAAACAGGTTGCTTTGACTTTTCTCGCTATTATAAATATTATTACAGCATTATATAAAGTTTAAAAATATCTTCTCCCAGAGAGTGGCTTGCAGTTTTTCCCTTATTAATTGATGTTTGACATACAGGAGGTTTCAATTTTAATACTGGCACATTTGTTGATTCATTTTTAATGGTTTGTCCTGTTGAGTATTCTAAAGAATTATTATTATTACTATTTTTTTTTTTTCTGGTACACGGGCCTCTCACTGTTGTGGTCTCTCCCATTGCAGAGCACAGGCTCCGGACGCACAGGCTCAGTGGCCACGGCTCATGGGCCTAGCTGCTCTGCAGCATATGGGATCTTCCGCAACTGGGGCACGAACCCGTGTCTCCTGCATCGGCAGGTGGACTCTCAACCACTGTGCCACCAGGGAAGCCCCCTAAAGAATTCTTTTTGTGCTCATGCATTATAGATATTTTTTAATAAGTACTTCAGAAAAAAAAGTACAATGGATTTTTTAGGAAAAACTTATCTTGAAAAATAGAGAAGAATCTATGTTAGCTCACTAAAAGGTTTGGGGTGTGTGTGTGTGTGTGTGTGTGTGTGTGTGTGTGTGTGTGTGTGTGTGTGTGTATTCATTCATCCAGATTGACAGGCTTAACAAACTTCTAAAATAAATACTAGTGTAGCATTAAATGGTATATAAACATAAGTTTCAAATTATTTTCTCAGTGTGTTTGAGAAAACACTTAGGCAAGATAGTCAGGCTTGTATTATTTGTCTTTCAGCTAATTATGTGGGAAAATGTTTGAGAATATTATCTGAATCTAGTTCTAAAAATCACTTATTTATTTATTCATTTATCCATGCATTCATGCAAGCATTCATTTATTCAACAAGTATTTGTTCTGTAAATATTTATCCTAGTGCCTAGTATCTGCAATAGATTATCAGAAGCAAAGGTAAACCTCTGCCCTCAGAGATTTTGTATTTTTTTGAGGCAAAACAGGCAACAGACAAATGAAACATAAGTACACAACATGCTAAGTGCTACAGAGAAAAATAAAGCAGCAGGTGTGGAGGTAAGCAAGTAGCTACTCTTTCAGGTAAGATTTTCTAATAGAGAGTCTTACCTTTCATGTGCACGAGTATTAATAACTAAGAAACTTTTTAACAATTAAAATAGAAGATGGAAAAATAAACTGAGGAGTTGACACCAGGATGGCTACCTATTTGTATTTTATACGAAGGGGCAAATCTTTGAGGTTAATTATGACAACAAGCGTTACAAATGCAATATGGAGGAAAGAGATTTAGGATCGGAAAGGATTGGCTAGATGTATTAATAGGTCATCAAAGTTAGAGAGGCAGTGAGTGAAAAATTCCCTTCCCTATCTGTTGCTACAAGCACTGATGAAAGAGACCTTAAGAGGAGAACAAGGTAACAAGAGGAAAATTGAAAAGGTGACGTTTTCATGTCACTTGAAGCCCTTCTAGCCATACTACCTGTAAAGATATTATGTTCACTCATAAAAGTAATATAATTAAGGCTACTGATTACTAAAAGACTACACAGATAGCTGTTAACCAAATCAAGTGACTACTAAATATTAAGTTACATAAAGGAAAGGAATTTAGACATTTTAAAGGGTAAAATTTTTCAGGGAAAGACTGGTAAATCATAATTGAAATAGACTCAGACATAATGATCAGGGGCTAAGACATGCATTTTAGGTATCACAAGATGCAGTGGTTACTTATGTTGGCAACTATTCCTCCACCTGGCTTTAAATTTCTGTGAGCAGATGCTTCAGGCAGTATATTAGTGAATTTGCTATAGTGGGAAAAGTCAAGGGTTTGTAGAATCTATCCTAGGAAACCTGCCTCACCCACAAATGGAATACTGCATTCTGTAGTGAGAACATGGTTGGCATACAAATAACTTTAATCTGGCTTTATGAATACCAGCAAGAAACACTGAGTATAGTATCACTGACACAGAAATAGTAGGTGCTATGATGCAGGTGGTTCCCCTAGATACCTTAACTAACCTCGGTGTTAGGAAGCCAAAAAATAAGCAGGAAGGGGAAACTAATCTGTGTCTTAATTAAGCTATTAAAATTGGAAGCCCAATGTACAGTAATTTCTATGAAATAAGATAAGGATTGAGTGCTGAAAATACCCTAAGATGAACCTGTTTGAATATGGAGATTCTATGGTGGAGGGAAAAAAAAAAGGGGTGATATTAAAAATTGGAACTGTGACTGAAGAGATTTGATGGTCAAGAGCTTTTACCTGATTTCATAATTGGTACAGATATTTTCACATATATTACGTATAACTACACCATGTTGCCTTTGCACTTTTCATGGACACATTGAGTTCATCTTGTTTTAATTGGCTATGATAAACAAACAAAAACAGCCCTCCTTATATGAGGTATTAGGCAAAATCAAACTCTAGAAACTAATAAGAGATCAGTACACTGATCCAGCAATTGGTTGACATGGTATTTTTGATTCCTGAACTTCCTTTTAATAATCTGATATGATTATTAAATAAAGAAAAATGTTCCTAGAGGCCAAACATTTTGGCTTCTGGGTCTTTGCCATCTTAAACTTATTGAGCGCCCCAACTAACTTTTGCTTATGTGGATTACATTTATTGATATGTACCATAGTAGAAATTAAAACTGACATATTTAAAACTACTAATTCATTAAAAATGTAACTATCCCAATAAGTGGTTACAAAAATAAACTTTTTCAGGAGTGATGTCAACAAGATGGTAGTATAGGAAGAGTTGGATCTTCTTTCTCTCCACAAACACCAATTCGGCAACAAATCATGGACAAATCTATAATGGGGGTGGGTAAATAACTTTTAATTACAGCATAAAATTTAAAAAAAACAGAAGTATTAAAAATAACTAAAAACTATGTTAAAGGATACACAACATAAGTAGATCTGAATTGTGACAACAGTAACAGAGAGGAGAGGAATGAAGTCCAATTGTTTACAACTCTACACTTTTTTTTCTATCAGCTTAAAATATAGTGTTATAACTATACATAATTGTAAGCTCCAAGGTAACCATACCAAAAAAAATCTACAGAAGTTACATAAACAGAAAGGAATCAAAGCTTATCAATAAATTTTTACAAATCAACAGAACATAAGACAGCAAAAGAGACAAGAGAACTATAGGACTAACTGTAAAAAAATAACAAAATGGCAATAGTAAATCCTTCCCTATCAATAATTACCTGACATTTAAATGGATTAAACTCCCCAATCAAAACACAGTATAGCTGAATTTTTTTTAAAAAGACCAAACTATATGTTATCTAGAAAAAACTTTAGATTTAAGGACACACATAGGCTCAAAATAAGGGGATGGAAGAACATTCCATGTAAATGGCAACCAAAAGAAAGTAGGGTTGACTATACTTATATCACACAAAATAGATTAAGTAGAAAGTTGTCGAGAGACAAATAAAATATTATGACAAAAGGCACAATCTACCAAAGATAAAATATTTATAAATATATTCACCCAACATCAGACTACCTACATGTATAAAGCAAACACTGGCAGAACTGAAGGGAGAAATGGACAGCAATATGGCAGTAGTAAGAGACTTCCTACCCCACTTTCAGTAATGGACAGAACATCCAGACAGAATGTCAGTAAAGAATAGAGGGCTTGACTAATGCTATAGATTAAATGGACCTAACAGACATAAATAGAATATTACACAAATGGCAGCAAAACTCACATTCTTGTCAAGGGCACAGATCACATGTTAAGTCACAAAACAAGTCTTAACAAATTTAAGATAATTGAAATCATACCAAGTATCTTTTCTAACCACAATAGAATAAAACTAAAAATCAACAGCAGAAGGGAAATGGGAAAATTCACAAATATGTGGAAATTAAAACACTCTTAAACAACGATTGGGTCAAAGAAGAAATCAAAGAGGAATTTAAAAAATATCTCCATACAAATGAAAATAAAAACACAACATTCCAAAACTTACATACAAGATGCAGCAAAAACAGAGAAGTTCATTGTGATTAACATCTACATTAAAAAAGATTGAGCCACCTACTATGTTCCATGCACATTTACATACATGGTCTCATCTAATCTCCACAGTGGTGTAAAGAAACTATTATCATCATCTTTATTTAACAAAGGAGGTGATTAAAACCCAGACAAGTTACCTACCTTGACTAATGAGGCGACAGTAAATATCAAGGGCCAGAAATCAAATACAGGCTTATTTAACATTAAAGCTCCAAGCTCCTTCCAAAATTATAGGTGATGATGATGATATTAATAAAAAAAAAACTGATTAAAAAGTTTAGGTATCAAACAACTTATTTTCACATCACAGAACTAGAAAAACTAAGCACAAAGCTGGCAGAAGGAAATAAAAGAAAAATTAAAGAAATAAAGTAGAAAATAGAAAAATTAATGAAACTAGTTGATTTTTTAATATTGAAAACCCTTCTAAACTAAGAAAAAAGACAAAATAAAAAATAAGAAATATTACAACTGATGCCACAGAAATAAAAAGGATAAGAGAATACTGTGAACAAGTTATATGCTACAAACTGATAATCTAGAAGAAATGGACAGATTCCTAGAAACCTACGACTTACAAAGCATAATCATGAAGAAACAGTCTAAACAGACCTCTAACTAGCGTGGAGAGTGCATCAGTAATAAAAAAAATCTCCCAACAAAGAAAAGCCCAGGACCACATGGCTTCATTGGTGAATTCTGTCAAACATTTCAAGAAGAATTGACATAAATCCTTCTCAAATTCTTCTGAAAAAATGAACAGGAGGTAAACTCCTTAACTCATTTGAGGAGGCCTGAATTACCCTGATACCAAAGCCAGTTTAAAAAAAAAAAAAAAAAAAAAGATACAAGAAAAGGAAATAGCAAGTCAGTATCACTGATGAATATAGATTCAAAAATCCTCAACAAAATGCTAGCAAACCGAATTTAACAACACATTAAAAGGATCACATGCCATGACCAAATGGGATTTAGCCCTAGGACGCAAGATTCAACATGCAAATTAGTAAATGTGATACACTACATTAACAGAATAAAGGATAAAAACTCATGAATTTAATAGATGTAAAAAAGGCATTTGACAAAATTCAACAACTTTTAATGATAAAAACTCAAACTAGAAATATAATTACCTCAATACAATAAAGGCCATATATGAAAAGCCCATGACTAACACTCAGTACTGAACAATGAAAAAATGATAGCTTTTCCTCTGAGATAAGGAATAAGTCAAGGATGCCCATTTTTACCAATTCTATGCAACATAGTCCTAGCTAGTCCTAGCTAGTTCATCTAAGCAAGAAGTAAAGAGCCATCAAAATCAGAAATAAAGAAGTGAAACTGTCCCTGTTTGAACAAATATGATCTTATATAAAGAAAACACTTAAGTCTATTAAAATATGATTAATACTATAAAATGAACCTGCAAGATACAAAGTTAATATACATAAGTCAATTGAATTTCTGTACACTAATTACAAACTTTATGAAAAGGAAGTTATAAGAACAATTCTATTTATAATACCACCAAAAAGAATAAAATACTCAGGAATAAAGCTAATTAAGGAGGTGAAAAACTTGTATACTGAGCACTACAAAACACTGATGAAATATTACGCAAGACATAAATGGAAAGACTTATCATGTTCATAAATTGAAAGTCCTACTATTGTTAAAAAGTCCCTATTACTGAAAACAATCTACAGATTCAAATATACCAATCGCATTTTTTATAGAAATAGAATTCTACAATTCATATGGAAACACAAATAGCCAAATCAACCTTGAGAAAGGAGAACAAAGCTGGAAGCATCACACTTTCTGACTTCAAACTATATCACAAAGGCACAGTAATCAAAACAGTATGGTACTGGGACAAAGACAGACCAAGTGATAGAACAGAATAGAGCTTCCAGAAATAAAATCACGCCTGTATGGTCACCTAATCTTCAGCTAGGATGCCAAGAATACACAGTGAGGAAATAACAGTCTCTTCAACAAATGATGTTAGAAAAACTGAATTCCCATAGTCAAAAGAATGAAACTGTACTCTTCTACCACACACAAAAATCAACTCAAAATGGATTAAAGACTTAAACATAAGGCCTGAAACTGTAAAACTACTAGGAAACAAATAGGGGAAAATGTCTTGACATTGATATTGGCAATGATTTTATGAATGTGACACCAACAGCAAAGGCAGCCGGTACTACAAACTTACCAAATGAGACTACATCAAACTAAAAAGTTACTGTACAAAATACAACCAACTGGATAAAAGACAACCTAAGGCATGGGAGAAAATGTTTACAAACCATATATGATAAGGGGTTAACTTCCAAAATATATAAAGAACCCCTACAACTTAACAGTAAAAAATACTAATGACCCAACTAAAAAATGGGCTAATGACTTGAATAGATATTTCCCCAAAGATGACAAATGGCCAACGGGTATATTAAAAGTCACTCATCAGCACTAATCATCAGGGAAATGCCCATCAAAACCACAATGAGATCTTACCTCACCTATTTCAGGATGGCTATATTAAAAATAAAACAACAAAAGATAACAAGTGTTAGAAAAAGGGTGGAAAAAAAGGAACCCCCTTACTCTGTTGGGAGGAATGTGAGTACAGCCACTTGAATCACAGTATGAAGGCTCCTCAAAAAATTAAAAGTAGAACTACCATATAACCCAGCAATCCCACCAATGGTTATACATTCAAAGGAAAATATAATTAGTATCTCAGAAAGATATAGCATTTCCATGTTTATTGTAGTGTCACAATAGCCATGAAGTGGAAACAACCTAAATTACTGTCAATAGATGAATGAATCAAGAATTGTGACATACACATACAACTGAATACAATCCCACCTTTTTAAAAAGGAAATTCTGCAATATGTGACAAGAGGTATGAATCTTGAGGACATTATGCTAAGTGAAATAAGCCCATTACAGAAATACAATTACTTCATGATTCCATTTTATAAGGTATCTAAAAAGATAAATAAAATTCATAGAATCAAAGAGTGAAATGGTGGTTTCCAGGGGCTAAGAAGAAGGGAAAATGAGGAATGTCAATCAACAGGCATGAAGTTTCAGATAAGATAAATAAGATCTAGAGATGCGCTACACAACACTGTACCTACTGTCAACAGTAATATATTGTACACTTAAAAGTTTGTTAAGAGGGCTGATCTCATGTTAAGTGTTCTTCCCGAATAAAGAACGAGAGTTGAAAGTCCTGAACTACAAAGAAAGCCCTGAAATTATTAATGACATTTTTTACAATGTAGACAACAGCAAGTGCTGAATTTCTGTGGTTGAAACTACAATACAGGAACAGACTAAATATAAGAAAAGTAAACAACGTATTTGGTG
Source organism: Kogia breviceps (assembly GCF_026419965.1). Classification (NCBI taxonomy): domain Eukaryota; kingdom Metazoa; phylum Chordata; class Mammalia; order Artiodactyla; family Physeteridae; genus Kogia; species Kogia breviceps. The sequence goes on along the minus strand of NC_081310.1, from coordinate 9,590,180 downwards.
AAAAATAACTATTTTCAAGAATAAAATTGTTGAGAATGGCAGCATTACCTTATATATTTGCAAATATCTTTAATTTTTGGTTTAATAGAAGGCAGGTTAACTCTCACACCTGATTATGCATTCAGTCTCTTGTGGTGTATTATTTCTGCTGAGATTTAAAAATAAAATGGTCTCAAACAGATTTGTTATTGATAAAGAGAAGAGTACTTTAATAGTTTCAGATAATTGTGCACATTCTTCTTTGATTCTCAGCACAACCAAGTAGTAGCTTCCTAAAAATTAGTTGAAATGCAGATTCTGAACCACATCAATGAAATTCTTATTCTCTTTTAAAACCCATTTGCCTATCTTGCACTTTTAATGGATCTTTTATCATGTATGATTTTGTAATATCATACTTTGGTCATTTGGAAAATATTGGTTTACTCAGTTATCAAACATCACATTTTAAACATCACTGCTGATACCTATAATATGTACCTGAGGCAGGAGACTGTCCTGTACTTGTTACAGCCCAATTGAAAAACAAGCAGTGGCCCATTACTGGATTTAGGTTGAAACTGTCTCCACCACCATGGGGGCATCATCCTATCATTCAAATGCCCAAGTTATCAATTATCCCATGGGTAATACTGAAAGACATCCAACTGCTGTAAGGGCTGTACAGTGAAGTTTACTAATAACAGGTAAATAGTGCATTTAAGAATATATTAAGGGGGGCTTCCCTGGTAGTGCAGTGGTTAAGAATCTGCCTGTCAATGCAGGGGACACATGTTCAATCTCTAGTCTGGGAAGATCCCACATGCCACGGAGCAACTAAGCCCACACGCCACAACTACTGAGCCCGCACGCCACAACTACTGAGTCCGCGCGCCACAACTACTGAGTCCGCGCGCCACAACTACTGAGCCCATGTGCTGCCACTACTGAAGCCCATGTGCCTAGAGCCCATGTTCTGCAACAAGAGAAGCCACCACAATGAGAAGCCCACACGCCACAACAAAGAGCAGCCCCTGATCGCCATAACTAGAGGAAGCCTGTGCATAGCAACAAAGATCCAACGTAGCAAAAAGAAAAAAATACACTACGGGAGAAAGCCATAGGAAGCCCACTGTATACATAAGCAGGCTGCTCTATTCCCCATGGGGACAATGATAGTGTCCTTTCCACATGGGCCACTGTGTTTCAAGGATTACGATTCTCTCCCAGCTGAGTCAAAGCAGCGCTCTGGTTCGCTGATGTCTGATTCCTGTTATTACAGATTGTTCCCTCCAGCACAAAGTCTGTGGGAAATATTATGCGACTCCCAGACTGAACTATATTTGGAGGTTTAATGTACCAATTGACAGTCTCATGGAACACTCAATACTTCAGGGTTCACCTCTTACACTGTTGGTCGGAATGTAAATTGGTGCCGCCACTATGGACAAAAGTATGGAGGTTCCTCAAAAAACTAAAAACAGAGCCACCATATGACCGAGCAATCCCACTCCTGGGCATATATCTGGACAAAACTATAATTTGAAAAGATATATGCACCCCTCTCTTCATTGCAGCACTATTCACAATAGCCAAGATGTGGAAACAACCTAAACGTCCATCAACAGATGAATGGATAAAGAAGATGTGGTACATATATACAATGGAATATTACTCACCCATGAAAAAGAACAAAATAATGCCATTTGCAGCAACATGGATGGACCTAGAGATTATCATACTAAGTGAAGTAAGTCAGAAAGAGAAAGACAAAGACCATACTACATCACTTATATGTGGTATCTAAAATACAATACAAATCAACATATCTATGAAACAAAAACAGACCCACAGACATAGAGAACAGACTGGTGGTTGCCAAGAAGGAGGGCAGGTAGCAGAGGCAAACTATTATATAGAGGATGGATAAACAAGGTCCTACTGTATAGTTCAGAAAACTATACTCAATATCCTGTGACAAACCATAATGGAAAAGAATATGAAAAAGAATATATGTCAGTGGTCCCAACCTTTCTGGCACCAGGGACCAGTTTCGTGGAAGCCAATTTTCCCAGGGACGGGGAGGGGCATGGGGGGGGGATGGTTTCGGGATGATTCAAGCGCATTACATTTATTGTGCACTTTATTTCTATTATTATTACATTGTAATATATAATGAAATAATTATACAACTCATCATAACACAGAATCAGTGTGAGCCCTGAGCTTGTTTTCCTGCAACTAGATGGTCCCATCTGGGGGTGATGGGACCACCTCAGCTCCACCTCGTATCATCAGGCATTAGATTCTCATAAGGAACACGCAACCTAGATTCCTCGCATGTGCAGTTCACAGTAAGGTCTGCACTCCTATGAGAATCCAGTGCCGCTGCTGATCTGACAGGAGGTGGAGCTCAGGCAGTAATGTGAGTGATGGGGAGCAGCTGTAAATACAAATGAAGCTTCGCTTGCTCACCTCCTGCTGTACGGCCTGGTTCCTAACAGGGGGTTGGAGACCCCTGATATATGTGTATAACTGAGTTACTTTGCCGTACAGAAAAAATTAACACTGTACATCAACTATACTTCAGTAAGGTTAAAAAAATACTTGAGTTCAGATCATTTTCCAACATTGTACATATTTCATCAATGTGTAATGGCAGCAATAAAGGTGGCTCCACTTTGGTAAACGTGTTGTAGGTATGACAGCAGTTTGTGGGTATCAGAACAAAAATATTCCTAGAGGCTTGCCATAATGAGGCAAAATATTTAATAACCCAACAAGGGACACTAGAGGGAGCTATTTTCTGTAGACAAGCTGAACCTGGAGACCAGCCTAAGGAGAATACATTGCTAAATTAACTGAGGAATGAAATAATGACACCAGTGGAGAACTATACCCACCAGCACTGGTACATCCAGGCTAGTACCCTCAGCCAGAAAGGATTATGGGATTTACCATGAAATAAGGTTGTAGGAAAACAATGCTAATCTTATACAATGGTAGGACATTATTGGACAGTATGGCCTTTATTATTGTCCTCTAGTGACTCTAGTTACATAGGCTTAAAAAAAATCATCTTTCCTGTGATGCAAACAGTTAGAATTGAACAGAAAAAAACAATGCCCTCCTATGAAGGAAAGAGGGGAAATAGATGGGTAGTGTAACATAATGGTACCTGGAAGCCAATGTCTCAACTTATTCTATAATATCTGAGATATAACTGTGTCCACAAAGCAGACGAAATTCAGAGTTTACTGAAAAATGATCTCTAGTTATCCCTTCAATCTCTGGGAGTATGTGGTATATGAAGAAATTTCATTTCTACTGGGAACAAAGAAAAGGACTGTCAATTTCAACCAAAGAATGTTGTATCAAACATTACTTTAATCTTTCCACCATAGTTATTTATAGTGTAACAAAACATTTACAGGTTAATGGATAGAATAAAAACCAGGCTTATATAAATGATGATCTCCAAGAACAGAAAATAATTTGGGAATTTGAATTTAAGTCCCAAATTGTTAGGATACACAAGGAAACTAAATTGTACTGAAAAAGTAAATTTAACTTTAGAAAAATTACTCAATGCCTTCAGCAACACATACAAAAAAATTCAAATAAGTCTGGATCCAGGATACAGTCAGAGAAATTGAGCTGATTAACAAACATAAGAGGACCTACACACTATTGAACAGTGCTTATCAGTCTCATACTTGGTAGAAAATGTTGTAAGTAAATAATGAACTTAATCCTGAGAAATATTAAAAATTTTCACATAAAAGGCAACATGGGAAGAACAAGCTGAAGAAGAATACTGGGTTAAGGAAAAGGAAATTAAAAATTACATATATGTATCTTTTCAGTAATTACCAAAATCCTAAAAATCTTAAAAAACTGAGTTCTATTATTAATTCACCTTTCGACAATGAACAGGTACCAAGTATCACACTGAGCTACTTAATTTCATGGCATATAATCTTCCAAAAAATGCAATAAAACTGACATACTCAGCTGGCAAATATTTATAGATCCTTTTCAACATTTTTATAACATGAACATAACTTTAAAAAATATCCCCAATATTTTTACCCTATTCATAATGTTTAAAATACTCAATCTCTCTCTTTTCCATGTTGAACCTGATAATTTTTGATGAAAATATTATCTTGCCAACAAAGCTAGTTCTCTAGTAGAGCTAAACCATCAAAAATAACAAGAGCAAATTTAATTACAAAGACAAAAAAGTTAATTAAAATTACAAAGTAAATCTGGCAATGTAGCTCTTCAAATATCTGACGCATTGGTGGTTAAGCAATTATAAACTAGGAATCTCTTTACAATAATTTAATAATAGAATATAATAATGCTACTTGCAGAACATGAATGATTCTAACTTTTTAATCATAAATGCATATAATGCTCAATGGCAGGTGAATCTGATTTCATATGAGGTGTTTATATAAAGACAAATACAAGCTCCTTTTTTCTGAATAAGTGTATTTTCCATACAGACATTATATTTTGTTAATTCTTATTTTTCAACATAAATACAAAGTTCTACAACGATCAGGAACACAACCTAGGCCTTTTTCTTTTGAAAATTCAAGTATATTCTATTAAAAAATGATTGCCAATGGTCATTCACATTCTTAAAAATTAGTAACACTCTAATTTAAAAGAAAACTTCCTTAAAAATCAGAAGAGTACTTTTGAGGAATTATTGTATTATCTTGAGGTAAAACATACTTAAAGCCCATCAATTATTAACTGCCTGATTTAAGACAAATTACTTCAATTTTCTGAGCACTTTCTTCATAGTTAAAATAGGTGATACATGTCCTACTTATTGATTTATAATATCAAACACATAAAACATAGTAGGCACTCAATCATTTTTATCTGTTTCTTAAGTTTAATATGCTACATAAAATAAATGAATTTAGATATATGTGTTTCTAAACATTTTTAAAATTTAGCTTTCTGTCTTCATTACAACCAGAGATATTGTAGCTGCCCAAATTATAAGTGAGTATATTACTGGGTTCCAAAAAAGAGTGTGTTAAGGTAGAGAAGGAACTAAGTAAAGCTCCTATATGGACACCAAATTAATAAGCTAACTCTTTTCATATGTTCTGAAGGTAATTATTTTAATTTCCCAGAAACATATTATTGTCACCAGATTTATTCATGGAATAAATGAAGAGGCCTGGGAGCTTTAACTGAGATGAGTAGTCGGAAGTATATATAGGCGAAAGAATAAAAATGTTGGGAGCCAAACTTCTATCCCTTCTCAGGGACCATGTTGAGCTATCAGGCAGTGCTCCATCTCCACTGGGTGGTGTGAGTGGGGCCCAGAGCGAGATGAACATCAATTCTCCAACCAGAATCTGAGATAATAATCAGATCTTTGTGCTACACCTAAACATAGTGACTGTCAGCTAAGAAAAAATTAGTATTATTGTAAATCTCACAACACCCCAATTGTCCAATACCCCAAATGTGTTTTTAATACAATTAAAACACACTCATCATACCAAAAATCTGGAAAACTTGAATGAGACAATCAAAGGATGCCAATAGTGAGATAACTCAGATGGAATTATCTGATAAGAATTTTAAAGCAGACAGAGATATGAAAAAGAATCAAAGGGGACTTAAAGAACTAAAACATAAGATGACTGAATTTTTAAAAATCTCACTAGACAGGCTCTAAAGTAAATTTGAGATGACACAGATAACAATTAGTGAACTCAAAGACAGATTGATAAAAATTACCCAATCTGAAAAGAGAAAATTGAGTAATAAAAGCAATAAGTTAAGTGATCTATGGGATAACAAGAAAAAACCCTAACATATGTATTATTAGAGTTTCAGAAGGAGAGGAGAAAGAGATTTTTAAGAGTTAAATTATATTTGAAGGGATATTGGCTGAAAAGTTTGACACTGTACTATATTTATGCAAGATGTCACCATTGGGGTGAAAATACACAGAAATGTATGTATTATTTTCTGCATATTCTACTGAGTATATAATTATTTCTAAACAAAAAGTTAAAAATACGTTTCAAACCCATAATAATAATAGTACGATAGTACACATACACTGACAGACATATCATTACATGAAAGAATAGACTTATAAATAGCTTGGCAGTTTTTTGTGTGCACTAAACATTTACAAAGAATTTGTTAAACATAAGTGACAGATAAAAAAAATCGAAGTTCTTAATGCTGTGTTTCTCAAGTTGGTGGCCTATGATAAATAACATTAGTAATACGTTTTCAAAATGAGTATTTTGTTGTCTTCCCAAAAGAAAATATATAAAACTGTCCAAAGAACATATTTTCAATGGAATAGGTTCTTCTATGAGCACCTACCATCATCTATTGGAAATAATTTTTCAAAAACACAGTTTGGTAAATGCTACCTTAATACATGAAAATTGGACAGAATTAATAAAATGAAAAATAGGCAAAGTTTACAAACATAGAAGCCAAAAATATTTAGTAAAACTTTAAAAAATACTCTCATTAGTGGATAAGGGTTTGAATTATAAATGTTAACTACTATGAAATATTTTCATTTACCAAAATAAATTCTGAAAAAATCAAAGAGTAAAACTTAAGACATAACCAAATGAAATCACGCAAATAAACTATAAGTAATGTTGTAAGTACAGAGCAAAAACTACCATAGAAATAAAAAATATAATTCCATTCCACTTAAAAATCAACAAGAATTATGGCCCAGCAAGAAATAAAACAATAAAAATGAGTTATTACCCATGGGTCTTAACTTCACCATAAGAGTAACCTAAATCATTTGAAATGGATGAACTTCCAGAAGTGTTTAATGAGTCTAATGCAGTTCTAGAAGATTCATCTAACTTTTATGCATTCCTCAAGAAACGTATCAGGTCATCTCTATTAAGACAATAACCCCACCACTCTTGAGATAATACTCCTTAGATTAGAAAATGTTTAGAAATAAATACAGTGATGATGAAAATCTTCAAACTCAAGTAAATTATACCCATAATATCAATGCTTGGTTAGAGTCAGGAAAATCTTTTGTGTTATTTGTAAGAATATCTGGCATATTAGAGAATCTGACAGAATAGCCTTGTTAGGCCAATTTTAAATACAATAGGGCTAAATTTACCGATATATGCAATCTCTTTTGTAATGTATTAGAATTAAGAGGATTGGTACATAGATAGCTGGTTATACAAGTACAGAAAATATTAATAGAATCTAGGAGAGAATATACAGTTTTTCACTATAAAGCTCTGGATATTTTTCTGTATATTAGATTATCTCATAAAACTGTTACAGAAAGAAAAACAGGCCAATAAAAAGACTAAAATATGAAAGAGCCCTATTAAAATAGCCTGGCATTGTCCAATATGGTAGCCACTAATAACACATAGCTGTTTAAATTAAATGAAGTTAATACTTTATTTCCTCAGTCACACTAGCCCTATCTCAGAAACACTCACATATAATAGCTAGGGGCTACCATATTGGATAACACTGTTATTGACCCACATTAAAGACAATCATGGTGACTAGAGTTACTAATATAGTATCATATATTTGAAGGTTGCAAAGAGAGTGTATCTTAAAGTTATTGCCACACACCCACGAAAAATTGTAATTGTGTGAGGTGATGGATGTAAACTAATTGTGGTAATCATTTCACAATATACACATATTAAAAAATTATGCTGTATACATTAAGTTATGCAGTGTTATATGTCAGCTATACCTCAATAAAACCTGGGGAGGGGAAGACAACTCTAAAATAAAAACTTCAACAAAAATGTCCCCAGAAATCTCTGAAATCAAAGATATATTGGTGAGAAAAGAATAATATTAAACATGCATGTTGCACTAAATAACTATTATAAAAATAAATAGTAACAATGATAATTTAGAGGGTAAGGACACTGAACAAGATAATCATATAATTTGAGATGAACGATGCCTTAAAAGAATTGTAAATTTCTTACACTGTTTGAGAGTAAAAATACAATTAAGTGTAAAAGCTAAAATTTTTGCTTGGAAAAAAAGTATAAACAAAAAATAGAAATAAAATGTTCTATGAAAGCAAAGTCGTAAGAGTAAATGAGATTTAAAAAACCATAAAATTATAATTTGTGTAATATTTCTAAAATATCGACCATAATAACATATTTAAGTTAAAAAAACTCTCCACTTAAATGACAGAAAATAATACCAGATGCAAAAGAGGAAAAAATGAAGGAAAGGAATAAAAAGGAACGATAAAATGAATTTAGAGTTTCGTTATATAAAGTGAGAATAAGAATGCATTTACCCTCAAAGACTTAGGAGCAGAAAAAAGCAGTACTAGCAGTTAAGAGAGCCACTACATACTAAAAAAAAAATAATTTACTAGAAAGGTGTAAGAATTCTAAATGCATTCACCTCTTAACGCACACACACACAGCAAATAATATACATAATCAGGAGAAGAAACTGAGGAAAAAATGCCACATGGGAGAAATTAATACATCCCTCTTTAAATGATAGACTCATCATGCAAAACAAAGAAATCAAAAATCAAGAATGATACAAGTAACTTTACAACAAAATAAACTTGATTTGATTGATTTAGAAAACACTGCACCCTATAATTAAAGATTACTCATTGATGGACAGAGGTGATGGTTGTATAACAATATGAGTATACTTAATAGCACCTAACTGTACACTTAAAAATGGTTATGACAGTATATGTAACGTGTATTTCATCACAATAAAAAAAGCAAGCTATCAAACTCAAAGACTATTTGCTTCAATATTTCAGATTTTCTCTGCACACACAAGAAAAAAAAACCTAGATGATTTTAACCATCTACAAAGTATATGAAGAAATAATTCCATTATATCAAAAATTATTAGAGAGAGCAACAGCCAGCTCTACCCACCACCAGTCCCTCCCATCAGGAAACTTGCACAAGTCTCTTAGATAGCCTCATCCACCAGAGGGCAGACAGCCAAATCAAGAACTACAATCCTGTAGCCTGTGGAACTAAAAGAACATTCACAGAAAGACAGACGAGATGAAAAGGCAGACAGCTATGTAACAGATGAAGGAACAAGATAAAATCCCAGAAAAACAATTAAATGAAGAAAAGATAGGCAACTTTCCAGAAAAAGAATTCAGAATAATGATAGTGAAGATGATCCAGGACCTCGGAAAAAAAAATGGAGGCAAGATCAAGAAGATGCAAGAAATGTTTAACAAAGCCCTAGAAGAATTAAAGAACAAACCAACAGAGATGAACAATACAATAACTGAAATGAGAGATGCACTAGAAGGAATCAATAGCAGAATAACTGAGGCAGAAGAACAGATAAGTGACCTGGAAGAAAGAACACTGGAATTCACTGTTGCAGAACAGAATAAAAGAAAAGAACTAAAAGAAATGAAGACAGCCTAAGAGAGACCCCTGGGACAACATTAAATGCAACAACATTCACATTATAGGGGTCCCAGAAGGAGGAGAGAGAGAGAAACGACCTGAGAAAATATTTGAAGAGATTATAGTCGAAAACTTCCCTAACATGGGAAAGGAAATAGCCATCCAAGCCCAGGAAGTGCAGAGAGTCCCATACAGGATAAACCCAAGAAGAAACACGCTGAGACACATAGTAATCAAATTGGCAAAAACTACAAAGAAAAACTATTGAAAGCAGCAAGGGAAAAATGACAAATAACATACAAGGGAACTCCCATAAGGTTAACAGCTGATTTATCAGCAGAAACTCTATGAGCCACAAGGGAGTGGCATAACATATTTAAAGTGATGAAAGGGAAGAACCTACAAACAAGATTACTCTACCCAGCAACGATCTCATTCAGATACGATGGAGAAATCAAAAGTTTTACAGACATGCAAAACCTAAGAGAATTCAGCACCACCAAAACAGCTCTACATCAAATGCTAAAGGAACTCCCCTAAGTGAGAAACACAAAAGAAAATGACCCACAAAAACAAACCCAAAACAATTAAGAAAATGGTAACAGGAACATACATATCGATAATTACCTTAAACGTAAATGGATTAAATGCTCCAACCAAAAGACACAGGTTCGCTGAATGGATACAAAAACAAGACCCATATATATGCTGTCAACAAAAGACCCACTTCAGACCTAGGGACACATAGAGACTGAAAGTGAGGGGATGGAAAAAGATATTCTGTGCAAATGGAAATCAAAAGAAAGCTGGAGTAGCAATATTCATATCATATAAAATAGACTTTAAAATAAAGAATGTTACAAGAGACAAGGAAGGACACTACATAATGATCTAGGGATCAATCCAAGAAGATATAACAATTAGAAATATATATGCACCCAACATAGGAGCATCTCAATATATAAGGCAACTGCTAACAGCTATAAAAGAGAAATGACACTAACACAATAATAGTGGGGGACTTTAACACCTCACTTACACCAATGGACAGATCATCCAAACAGCAAATTAATAAGGAAACAAAAGCTTTAAATGACACAACAGACCAGATAAATTTAATTGATATTTATAGGACATTCCATCCAAAAACAGCAGACTACACTCTCTTCTCAAGTGCACATGGAACATTCTCCAGGATATATCACAACTTGGGTCACAAATCAAGCCTCAGTAAATTTAAGAAAACAGAAATCATATCAAGAATCTTTTCTGACCACAATGTTATGAGATTACAAATCAATTACAGGGGAAAAAACGTAAAAAACACAAACACATGGAAGCTAAACAATATATTACTAAATAACCAAGAGATCGCTGAAGAAATCAAAGAGGAAATCAAAAAATACTCAGAGACAAATTACAATGAAAAAATGATGATCCAAAACCTATGGGATTCAGCAAAAGCAGTTCTAAAGGTGAAGTTTATAGCAATGAAATCCTACCTCAAGAAACAGCAAACATTTCACATAAACAACCTAACCTTACACCTAAAAGAACTAGAGAAAGAAGAACAAACAAAACCCAAAGTTAGTAGAAGGAAAGAAATCATAAATATCAGAGAAGAAATAAATGAAATAGAAACAATAGCAAAGATCAATAAAACTAAAAGCTGGTTCTTTGAGAAGATAAACAAAATTGATAAACCATTAGCTAGACTCATCAAGAAAAAGAGGAAGAGGACTCAAATCAATAGAATTAGATCACAATTTGTATGGAAACACAAAAGACCCCGAATACCCAAAGCAATCTTGAGAATGAAAAATGGAGCTGGAGGAATCAGGCTCCCTGACTTCAGACTATACTACAAAGCTACAGTAATCAAAACAATATGGTACTGGCACAAAAACAGAAATATAGATCAATGGAACAGGATAGAAAGCCCAGAGATAAACCCACGCACATATGGTCACCTTATCTTCGATAAAGGAGGCAAGAATATACAGTGGAGAAAAGACAGCATCTTCAATAAGTGGTGCTGGGAAAAATGGACAGGTACATGTAAAAGTATGAAATTAGAACACTCCCTAACACCATACACAAAAATAAACTCAAAATGGATTAAAGACCTAAATGTAAGCCAGACACTATAAAACTCTTAGAGGAAAACATAGGCAGAACACTCTATAACATAAATCACAGCAAGATCCTTTTTGACCCATCTCCTAGAGAAATGGAAATAAAAACAAAAAGAAACAAATGGGACCTAATGACACTTCAAAGCTTTTGCACAGCAAAGGAAACCATAAACAAGACCAAAAGACAACCCTCAGAATGGGAGAATATATTTGCAAATGAAGCAACTGACAAAGGATTACTTGCCAAAATTTACAAGCAACTCATGCAGCTCAGTATTAAAAAAACAAACAACCCAATCCAAAAATGGGCAGAAGACCTAAATAGACATTTCTCCAAAGAAGATATACAGATTGCTAACAAACACATGAAAGAATGCTCAACATCATTAATCATTACAGAAATGTAAATGAAAACTACAATGAGGTATCACCTCATACCTGTTAGAAAGGGCATCATCAAAAAATCTAGAAACAATAAATGCTGGAGAGGGTGTGGAGAAAAGGGAACACTTTTGCACTGTTGGTGGGAATGTAAATTGATACAGCCACTATGGAGAACAGTATGAAGGTTCCTTAAAAAACTAAAAATAGAATTACCATACGACCCAGCAATCCCACTACTGGGCATATACCCTGAGAAAACCATAATTCAAAAAGACACAGGCACCCCAATGTTCATTGCAGCACTATTTACAATAGCCAGGACATGGAAGAAACCTAAATGCCCATCAACAGATGAATGGATAAAGAAGTTGTGGTACATATATACAATGGAATATTACTCAGCCACAAAAAGGAACAGAATTGGGTCATTTGTAGAGATGTGGATGGATCTAGAGACTGTCATACAGAGTGAAGTAAGTCAGAAAGAGAAAGACAAATATCATATTAATGCATATATGTGGAACCTAGAAAAATGGTACAGATGAACCGGTTTTCAGGGCAGGAATAGAGATACAGATGTAGAGAACAAATGTATGGATGCCAAGGTGGGAAAAGTGGCAGGGGGCCGGGGGTATGATGAATTGGGAGTTTGGGATTAACATGTATACACTAATATGTATAAAATGGATAACTAATGAGAACATGCTGTATAACAAAAATAAATAAAAAATAATAATTTTTTAAAAATTATTAGAGAAAGGGGGAAAAGGGAATATACGGCAGCTTATTTTATGCCGTTAATGTCAATATATCCTTAACTCTAAACCCAGACAATAATCATCTAAAGAAAAAAATTAGAGTCTGATCTCACATATTAAAGTATATGCAAAATTTCTTAACAAAATATTAGTAAACTGAGTCCATCTGTATATATGAAAAAATATATATGAAAATACTTATTTTCTTTGAAGAATTCAAGAATGATTCAACATTAGAAAACCTAAATTCACCACATAACAGCTTACAAGGAAATACCAATTATCTTGGTTGCAGGGGAAAAAAAGTTAAATTCATCATTTATGCATTAAAAAACACTGTCATAACTGAAAGGAGAGAAAACATTGTTTACAAGGAAAAGCATGTCTACATAAATTTATTCAAAGTATTATTCTAGGTGGGGAGGCATTGGAAGCATTCCAATTGCAATTAATATGACACCCAAATTGCCAATTGCTATTAATTATGGAGAAACTTGCCAGAGAAATAAGAACTTCTCCCCCCAAAATGGAATAGACTATTTACCAACATAAAGGTAAAAGCAAAATTTATTCTTCACACAAGTACTTTAAATGTAGAGTTACTACTAAAAAGACTAAAGTATATAAGCAAAACAATAAAATTAGAAATGATTATCAAGGTTCCTAATTATACATGATTAATAATCAACTGTATTTCTGGGTATTTGTGGCTGTAACTTAGGAAATTTTTTTCCAAAAGATACATCTGTAGCTAACAAATACATGCTAAAATAAACCTAAGGCAGAAACAGAAAACAATGCATTTGCCGTTTAACTGAAGAAAAGTTAACAAAAATCAAGAGGCATGCCAGACTCATGGCAGAATTCAGTCAAAATTTTCACGTCTCCCCCAGTTGTTCCACTTAATCAATATAATTCCAGTGTGTGAGTGTGTGAATGTGTGTGTGTGTGTGTAAATTGAAGATCTAATTTTAATGTTACTTTTAAGTGAATGGGCCAAAAACAAGAGCCAAGACAATTTTGAAGAAGTGGGGCACTTGCCCTACCAGATATCAAGGCTGTTATAAAGCCCTACTATTTAAGACAGTTAAGAAGCTGTGCAGGGGTAGAGAGACAGTAGTGGCACAGAATAAGAGCCAAGAAAATATTCAGAGCATATTTGGGATTTTGGGTGTCTTTACAGATAACTGGGTAAAAATCAAGTACTCCAGTGAAATTAGCTTCATGGTTTATATGGCTTTTCCCATTTAAAAAAAAAAACAAATTGTATCCATTCATCACAACATATATAAAAGTTTACTCCAGGATTAAACATGAAGATTTAAAACTGATTGCATTAAAAATGAGAAATTTTTATATGTGAAAGAGGCCTAGCTTTAGACCCGTCTCAGCTTTCAACATGACTTCCTCACTAAGCTTAACCATTTCTAGCTTTTGATTTAAAGTGAGAGATGTGTGACTCTTTTCACTTGAACACCTAGTGACCGTTGTACGGTTATTAATTGGCCTAATTTCAATACTGTGTGTCTCAGGGAATAGGGAGGCCCAAGGGAGAGAGACAAGAGACAGTAGGTCAGTGCAACTGTCAGAACACACACAGCATTTAGCAATTAACTTTGCTGTCTTATGACCTTGCCTTGTGGGACCCTACAACAATTACAGTAGTAACATCAAAGACCATTTTCACAAATTACCATAACAAAAAATGAAAATGTTTGAAAAACTTTGTGAGAATGATCAAAACGTGACCCAGAGACACCAAGTGAGCAAACGCTGTGGGAAAAATGGTGCCGAGTTGCTTCATAGGGTTGCCACAAACCAGTTTGTAAAAATTCCAATACCTGCGAAGTACAACACAGCAAAGTGCAATAAAATAAGGTATACCTATATCTAAGCATGTGTGCTAAAATCACAAGAAAAATGAATAACAAAACTTAGAGAAGTGTTCATTTCTAGGCAGAGAAGGGCTAATGAGAACTTCAAGTAGAATATTGGTAACATACTATTTCTTAATCAGGTGATAGGTAAATAGTGTTGTTTTCCCTCAAACTATATGTATGCTCTTTTGTGTGTATGATATTGTATTAATTTCCTATGTCTGTTAAAACTAATTACCACAAACCCAGCAGCTTAAGACAATGCAATTTTATCTTTTAGCTCTGGAGGTCAAAAGTCCAAAATCAGTTTCAGGGCTAAAAATCAATGGGTTAGCAGGCCTCCTTTCCTTTCTAGATTCTCTAGAGGAAATACCATTTCCTCCACTTTTTCAGCTTCAAGAGGCAGCCCACATTCCTTGGTTTGTATACCCTTCCTCCATCATTAAAGCCAGAGGGACAGCATCTTCTCTTTTATCTGACCTCTGCTTCCATCCTTACATCTCTTCTCCGCCTCTCTGCTTACTGTGAGAAGAAATCATGTTGCTTTCTGTGTCTGTGACCCTCCTGCCTAACTCTTTATGAGAGCCCCTGTGATTATATTTAGACCCACTGGGATAATCCAGGACACTTTTTCCATCACAAGATCCTTACTGTAATCACTGCAAGGTCTGTTTACCATGTAAGGTAACAATTTCACAAGTTCTGGGGATTAGGATGTGGACATCTTCGGGGGGGGGCATTATTTAACCTACCAGAGATACATTTCATAAACTAAAAAACAAGTAAACATGTTTTTACACCGTGCAATTTATGATACAAGAAGTATAGTAGTACAAGTCCTCATACACTAAGAATAAGAGTCCAAAATTGCATACACTTCCTGGAGTTTAATTTCGAAATATAGTTTGAACACTCTAAATTACCCGTATCCTTTGATCCAGCAATTCCCTTTCAAGAAATGAAATAAAAATGTTTCAGGAACTTGCTTGTGATTTTTAAGGGAACTTTTTGTTTTATTTCCTTTCCTCTGTGTTTTTTTTCATATTTTCTCTTTTAATAATTTATTTTGTAATTCATGAAAACAGATTTTTATGACAGGAGCATATGATAGAGGATGATGTATACTGGACCCACTCTCTGCTGGTCTGTGTACTGAAGCCACCGAGATGAAAGAGATACGAGGGCTAAAAGATCACTGAAATTCTAACATTCGATTTGACCAATGGGAAAAGGAGAAAACTAAACTAGAGCAAGGAAAGATATAAAGACCCCAGAAACTCTATTCTATGTTGGGGCTAGAAGGAAATGCTACCAATTCCCTTCTCTAAGAACATACATTTTAAGCCAGCAAGATGTCAAATGGACAGCCGAGCAGCAAATTCAAAGCAGCTGCACAGTTTGAGAGATGAGCTGATGTGGAGGTTGGGGGTGGTTGTGGGGTCTTTTTGGTGGTGTTTGATCATCATTTGTTAAGTTTGGGGGTTGACTTGTGGGGTTTGATATCATGAGCACCAGGTTAACCCGTAGGTTTTACCTTCTTAATTATTTTGGGTTCTTAAGTATTTCAAGTTCTTAAATATTTTGGTAAGGGAGAGATTTTTCTTAACATTGCTTTTTGTCACTTGGATTGAGGATGGGTTGTCATTTGGAAGAATCTTTGCCTGTAAAGAACTAGTATGATCAAGGTAGATATTAAAATAAGGAGATAGGTAGTTAGGATTTATTGATAGGGTTAAGGAGAAAGCAAAAAGTTCTATAGATTTTGATCAGTTAGCACATATGGAAAAAGTGTTTTGGCTACAGCATCCTTTGGGCCATCCTGCTAGGGAAACTGAGCATCACAAAATTCATTGCAGATGGACAGGGAATTCTGTTGATCCATATAAATTGCTAACTGTATAAGAAAATTCATTAATAAATTACCCTTCTACTTTCCATTACAAAATATGCTCTGCCTGTAGCATATTGTTTTTTAAAGTGTTAGCTGAAAAAAGCTATGCCAGCTGAAGTTTGATTTTTTTAATCATCTCTGGAGTGGCTGAAATACTAAAAAATATTGTTAGTGATAGAATGCCCACATTTTTGCCAGGTGAACATTTGCATATTGCCTGGAGGATAACGGCTGAAGGCTGAGGAAACAGCTCTTTCAATCTGATTGATTATATCTCAGTCTATTTAAAATGGTAATTTATATTATTTAGAAAAAAACATACAGAGTGATGTCAAACAACTCAAGCCACTGCATTGACAAAAAGAAACTGACGGCATTTAGGAAACACTCTAACTACTGGCTACATTATCAATATAGACTGAATCAAGCCAACCCCAAATGGAATTTTATTTTAAATGCTTTGTAATAGAAACAATTTGCAGGAAATATGTCTTGTTAAGCCAGTGTCTAGTGAATGCTACATGCAATTTCTACCACCATCTATATGTAGTGACATGCTTAGTAGAAATAATACATTTATGTGTTTCTGTTTTTCTAGGATTAGAAGGTACAAACAAAAATGTAGCTCTCCATCTTTCACATTTTACTTCACCCAAATATTCTATCAAATAACCAAGATTCCAAATTGTTACAAAATGAACAATGTTTCCATGGTATTTATGGTAACTATCAATCTATCACCATATTAATATTTACAGGAAGTCTGAGAATCTAACTTCATGCTTTAACGGGCAAAGATTTATATTTCCATTTTTCAAAAAATTATCAGGTTTAAAAATACAATTTATTCATGATCCTTTTTGTACAATACAGCATGCATTCCTAATTATAAAGGAAACTTGAAAATAATGTGATACTTTATTTTCCAAATCTAAATATTTTTTTTTAAAGTCTCTGCATCAGTTTGAATATATGAACACTGAGGAACTTACGAAATAAAAATCTACTGCTAATTGTTGGTACAATTATGTACAACTATCTTAAATAACATCACATAAAATACTTTTATTTAGAAATACAACATTTGTTTTTCTTTCTTACCTCGTATTAACCAATTTTATCTAGGCTCTTGACTGGCAGTACTGGCCTCAATCATACAGCCAATTTTTGCATCACCTAACAGTGTTTGCATTTAAAAATATACATATAGCTCTGTTTCCTTATGATGCTTTCACAAAGAAATCAAATCCTAAACCACATATCTAAATGTTACTAAAATTTATACCAGTTCCCCAAGCCTCCTAGTACTTAGTTGGCATGTGTTTGGTACCTGCACATCAGTTTGTTGCTTTTAAAGGTGAAATTTTAGAGACTTGTTTACCATCATATAGAGACAATTACAATGGTAAACTTCATGTTAAATGTTTTCTCTAATTTGATAGTGTTTCCATCAGCTGAGTCTTCTAATCAGAGATATGTTGGGAAATATTTAAAACAGGCTCTGGCAGTGACAGGAAGTTCAAATCCTGATTTGTACTATTTTCCAATTTCCATAGTGTAAATACTCCTACTCTGGTTAATTTTAAGCTACCGACGTGAAGTCAACTGTCTTGCAAACTTCCTGAAATTTTTAACAGTGGGGCCTCCTGAGCCAGCGTGAGCCAAACCCACCACACCGATAAAAAAACCACAAACATCTTTCTGCCTACAAATCTGGTTCTTTTCCACTTCGCACTCCCAGGTGCTTGTCTTTAATCTGGGTTACTCCACAGTCTCCATCTTTACTGGCTGCTTCTCTTCAATAAAAACTCACTTATATTTACTAAAATCTCTCACTCAGTCGCAGCTTAGACTCATTTTAACAAAAATAATTTTCATAATATTGACATTGACAATATTCAACCTCATGTTAATTCCAAAGTTTAGTGAAAGTTTTGTTCTAATCATTTACATTGCTCTAGGGTCACTAATTACCATTCCATGGCCAAATTTGAAGGTTCCTTTGCAGTTTTCCCAACTCATTTTATGAGACCAGTATTATCCTGACACCAAAGACAGTACAAAAAAACAAAGCGACCCCTCTGCAAAAAACCACTATGCAAAGTTGATTTAACATTTGAAAATCAAATTAAATCCACGATTCCAACATGCTAAAGAAAATTATTTGAGAAAATCCAACACGATAAAAACTCTCAGAAAGTTACAGAGGAATTACCTCAACTTGATAATCTACAAAAAAACAAACAAAAAAACCTCTTAAACCAACCTCCTAATTAATAGCAAAAGACACAAAACTTTCTCTCTAAAACTGGAAACAAGGCAAGGACCGCTCTCACAACTCTCATTCTCCTCACTACAGGAAGTTCCAGCTACTACAATAGGCAAGAAAAAGACATAAAAGGCACAAAGATAGCAAAGGAAAAAATAAAACTCTCTCCTTGCAGGTGTAGATGATTATCTATGTAGACCAACCCAAGTAATCACCAAAAGAAAAAAACAAGAACAAGTAAGCGAGCTCTGTGAGGTCACACAATACAAGATAACACACAAAAATCAATCGCATTTCTATTTATTAACATAAAACAATGACGAAAATAATGTTCTTATATTTTAGAGATAAGTACTGATATATTTACAAACAATTTCTGATATTCAAAACAATTTGCTGAGGACGGGGTAGGGATATACATAAAGTAAGAAAGACTGGTCCTAGGTTGCTAGTAGCCGAAGTTGCATAATATAGAAATCTTGATAAGCACTAACCTCTCTTGTTCCGCTGTTCTCTAAGCGTGGTCCTTGCCCCAGCAGCACCGTCCTCCCTCTGGAACTTGTAAGAAGAGCAAACGCTCCGCCCCCAACCTATTTATTTCGAATCAAAGGCTCTGCACGTGAGGCCCATGACTCTGGGACTTAACAAGTCCTTCAGGTGATTCTGATCCAGGCTAATGATTCCAAACCGTGGCACGTCAACTGCTCTCACCTGAAGATGTTACCGAACCAAACGTGGGTCCGCTTGCCCACGCGCTGTAAAGCCAATCTACTGACACTGGGCTCTGGTGAAGGAAAGTGCAGGGTTCACTGAAGGGCATCAGACAAGGAGGCCAGGACAGCTAGTGCTTAAAAGACCCAAATTCCCCAAAGGCTTTCAGGGAAAAGTTTTTAAAGACAGGGTGAGGGAGGGGGGTTTGGGGGTATGTGATCTGCTCATGGACATTCTTCTGATAGGCTGGTGGTGAGGTCATCAGGAGTCAAGATCATCAAACTTTAGGTTCCAACCGGTCTGGGGTCTCCGTGCTTGTGAGCAGCAGACAGTTAACCTCTTCCACCTGGTGGGGGTTTCAGCGTCTGCAAAGCAGCTCAAAGGACACGGCTCAGAATATTACCTATAGCGTTTGAGGAAGAACTAAAGGTCCTTGATTTTGTTTAATGGCTAAACCAGTATTATTTTCTCTTACTTGACTGTTTTTCTTTTTTTCTGCATTTTCTCACTTCTCTGATTAAATGTATTCTTTGACTAAAGTTTTTTTACAGACAAAAGGCAGGCAGAGGACATGGGGGAAAGGACCATAGGGTCCTGCTCTGTCTCAAAGACTGGTAGATTTTGTTAATGCTTTAAATTATCCACAATACGATGGGGAAATAAATGAAAACACCTATGCCAGATGTTTCACTAGCAAATTAGAATAAACTCTGAAAACATACAATTCTAATCTTAGACACTTTCAGAGGACAGCAGAATGGAATCTGTTCCCTAACTCAGTTTATGAGACTAGAAAAATCTTAGCCCTGGAACTGAACAAAAAGTATGAGAAAAGGAAATATCAAAGCCAATCTCACTCAGGAACACAAGATTCAATCATCTTACGCAGGAATTAAGGAAACTGCATCCAGCAGCATATACAAAAACAAACAAACAACAAAACCCCCACCATAACTAAACTGCAGTTACACTAGGAAAGCAAAGTTGGTTTAACATTGGATAGACTGTAAACGGAAGGGAATATGAGAGAGGTTTGTTTAATTCTAATATATTCTGTTCTTGCTCCAAATGTTGGCTACCTGACTATGCTTGACTTTTAAAAATGTATTAAGATGTATGCTTATGATTGTTACATTTCTGATTGTAAGATAAACTTAAATGAAGATTTTGAAAAAAATCTTAAAAATTTTTTTATTCTCAAAATTCTTAGTCATTATTATAATCAATAAAAAAATAAGAAACATAGGAAACTCTATTATGTAACATAATACACTGAGGAAAGTAAAATGATAATACTTCTGCAACTTTTCCTCCAAATAATGTTGAGGTACTTTCATCTACTGACATTTGATTTTTACAAAACTCAAAACTTCCAAGGTTTTTCAATACGATAATAAGCAAGTGTTTAAAAGATACAGTGATGATAAAAACCAATTTGGCTTTTTAAATATTAAAATAAACTGGAACTTATCTTACTCAGAATACAAAATATTAACATAAAACATTTGATTTTTTTTAATGAAAATGCAATTATGAATATTAGAGAATGAAATCAGTCTTCATCTTATGTTTTAAAACATCATTGGTTCACAACTGCAGGAGTTCCTGAGATAAATTCTGAAACTGGGCCCCTTACACAGACGGCAAGGAGAGACCAAAGAAAGAGGAGGCCACCCTAGATTGGTAGGTGGCAGGTTTAATAAACAGGGGAACTTATATGTGTGTCTACTGGATGAGTAGATCTTTGCAACTGCCCACGACAATCTTAAAATTTTATATAGAGGCTTTAACTGGGTTCAGTCACATCAACCATCCAGATTGTCTCAACACCACCTTGCTCTCTCAAGAATGTGTCCTTGGAAGAGCTCCTAGTGTAGGAATAGTGGACAGAATGCACATTCCCCGGACAGGAGATGGGTGACGAGCCTCAGATTGCCCCATCCAGCTTGAGGGTCAACCTGTGTCACGTCTTCTCAATGACCTCCTCAAACAAGCATAATAAAATGTCCTCCTATCTTTCAATATCCCTCTGGTCCCGAAGTCAAGCATGACACAAAATGTCAATTAAAAATTAATTTTGAAACAAATTATAATTTTCTTAAACATTTAATTATCACACACCATTGTTATTAAATGAAAAAAAGTCCAGGTTTGGTTTTATATGACTAACAACTTAGGCATTTCATTCAATTGAATGAATTATATATAATTTAATAAAACAGTAACCAACAATGAAAATATTTTGTATTCTAAATAAAATATTTATATCTAAGAATGATCAAATTATTTTTAATATCTTTAGAGGATTGGTAGATTACATATTGCCATGGAAGATGTTGAAATGCCAAAAAAATTGGAAACTCCTGATTTAGTTTCTAGAAGCATATTAGCGTGTCACAAATAAGAATCTTTTACATTTTTCAGAAATATAGAGTATTTGTAATTGCTTGTCGTCATAAAAAACATTTTTACTTGAATATATTCTGAGCATTTCTTTGATCAAAATCATTATTTGTAGTATTTAAAAGAAGAGAAAAATAAATTAATCCAGGAAGATGCTCAATGTTATTTATCTGACTTCTAGAATAATTTCATCAGCATTAAACACACTTTTGATTCTACTTTAATGTTTGTGTGATGAAACAATTTCAAGACTGTAATGATCAAAATAAATATAATAATGACTGGGAATAGTATAACACACCCTTTGGTGAATTGAATCATTATTTTTCCTTAACTAGACAAAATTACAGCCATTTTTAAAGGCTTTTGACTTCACTGTGCATGTAGGCTTTATGAGGAAAAATAAATTTATTATCCAAACTCTGTAGTGTCAAACTCTGACTTTTCATGCTGGCACTAATTGCATGTCTGCTGCTTCTATGTTTATATGTCTCATTATCCCAGCTTTCACTGGGTGACCTCTTAATACAAGTAACAATCCCACAAAACAGAATGCTGGTTGTTTATTAATTTGTCATCTAAAAATAATCATTCACTTAATTATAAAACTCAACTGCGTGTTTGTATGTTTCCCAACGAATTCTTGTTTATATTCACACAAATATTACCCACGCTTATGTGTATATAATACGTTTATAGAGATTGTCATTAGTAAAATTGCCATTTGTTTGCTTCCTCCTTTTCCTCTAAAACATTTTTGTGTGAGAAAAGTGATTTGTCTAAATGTTGGATGATGCATATATATTGGTGAATGTGTTTACAAACACGAAAAGAACTTTTTCTGTTTCTATTTTCATGTCAACAGGAAATAAATTTAAGTATCCTTTATGCATATATCAAATAAATGGACCACGTGACAATAGTTCAGACCCCACATTTTCTACATTCCTCAAACCTCCACTAACACTCACGGTCATTAAAACATTATCAACAGGGCTTCCCTGGTGGCGCAGTGGTTGAGAATCCGCCTGCCGATGCAGGAGACACGGGTTCGTGCCCCGGTCCGGGAAGATCCCACATGCCGCGGAGCAACTAAGCCCGTGAGCCATGGCCGCTGAGCCTGCGCGTCCGGAGCCTGTGCTCTGCAACGGGAGAGGCCACAACAGTGAGAGGCCCGCATACCGCAAAAAAAAAAAACAAAAAAAAAACAAAAAAACATTATCAACAAAGTAAGCATCCTTTTAAATGCTTTTACCTCTGAAAGGGTAAAAATAGTTTGGCTGCCTTTTGGAATAGAGACTGGGAAACTAGGGCTTTCATCTTTTTAATCCTTAATACTTTGAGAATGTTTTAAGATATATTTTTTTCTGAAAATCTACCCATTTTTTTTTTAGTGGGATTTTTAAAATCTCTGTTTTATCTTTTGTTGTAACAGAAAACTGGTTTAAATTACAGCAAAGGAGATTATTTAAGTGATTCATGCAAAAAACTTTCTAATTTATGAAAATTTTAATGTGTTAAAAAATCACAATTTTACCTAATTTAGGGAAACTTTGAAAAAAAATGATCCTAGCTATACGAGAGCACACCACTGCTGTATTCTTTGGACTAGATGAGCATACATTTCTAATGTTCCTAATTCAACTATTTATATGGCTAGAAATATGCAAAGAAAAGTCTTTTTTAAAAGGACTACTTTTTTATTGATTACAAAATGAACAGGTTTCCAGTGGCTTTTAAAGTCTTCTAATATTACTATACCATGTTATCCTCTAAAGCTTGGCTATCAGTCTAGATCTAAATTGCTGGTGACAAAGAAAGGCCTCATGCCACTCCTGTCTCAGGCAACATGAACAGGAAACATAATTTCGAATGTACCAACAATGCGCTTTCCAGACAGATAAATTACAGCCCTTGATACATACAACTCCTGAGACTCCTGAAATTAATTTAGAGCAATATTTCTTTTCTTTTATTTAATATCTTCAAGCCATTGGCTCATTTATTCATTTGTTAAAGAAGTATAAATTGAGCACCAACCATGTGACAGAAAGACTGCTTGGTGCTGGATGTGTCATCACATGAAGCTGGATGTCTGCCATCATAAAACTGGAAATTAAGACAATGCACAAGTAAACGTCATAAAATGTGAAAGGCTACGAAAGAAGCAAACAGGACTGTTAAGATGCAGAATAACAAGAGAGACCTAATCTGAGCGTCAGGGAAGGTGCCATGAAGAAAGTAGTATTTATGCTGACTTGATGGATGAGAAACCAGGCATGAGAAGAGCATGGGGCACAAGATTACAGGTAGAGGAAAGATCATGTGCAAAGACCTGAAGTTAGTGAACAGCTTGGGATATTTTAGAATCTTAAAAAGCTGAAAGTCAATGGCATATGGTACAAAATTAAATTGAAGGAGTAATGTAGGACTGATCTGGTCAGGAGTTTGGTATGGATTTCTACAGTGAGAAGGTTTATAATGGCTTTCAGCAATGGAGAAACATGATCTCACTTTTTTTTTTTTTTTTATAAAGTCACTTTAGCTCCAGTGTAGAAATAAAGCTGTACAAACAGGGAGTGGGGGATGAGAAGGTTATTGCTATATTAAGTGAAAGGTGATAGGCTTGAAATACTCTATAAAATTAAATTCACAGAGTAAAGAAGGAGGAATAATCAAGGACTAACCCCAGATTTGGGGCTTGAAAAGCTTCTTATCAACATATTAAAATAATATCATACTAGAACATCAACTCACATCTCTCTTAAGTGCACATCATATTTTTCTCATTCTACACAATGGTTTTGAAATAACTCTATATGCCTAATAGTATTACTTTCTCATCTTTCAATCATTCATTAATTTCATACATACCTGGTTTTTTTCCCTTGCTCTACTAAAACTGATTTCTGTATTATTACTAATAGTGCCCTCATTGCCACACTTGAAGAGACTGCCTATCTGTCCTTATACACAAGATATATTTATCTAAGACTCTTTTCACTCTGGATCATTTGCGTTTTAAGTTTTGCCAATTCTTGGCTTTTTGGAAATAATCCCTCCCCATTATGAAACTTTCCCCACTGTCCCAGTTTTCTGGCCTCCACCACTGTTTCTGAAATGTGATCATAAGTATGATAATTTATGTGTATGTAGCTGGTCCCACCACTAGATTGTGACATTGTGGATTCCTTTTTAGCTCAGTATTTAGGATGCCCCCTCATCGGACTGTCATAAGCTGAATCCCTATCAGCCAATTTGTACCTAGGTGATATCAGGAAAAGTACTTAAAATTCTCTAAATCTCAACTTCCTCATGTATAAAATAGGAATAATAATTGTGAAGTGTTCCATATTTTTGGAAAATTCTTTGTTCTGTTACCAAGATTATATTTTACGTTAGGAATTATACAAACTAAGGGAGCATCTTTAAATGTTTTTTATTTAAATGATGTTTTCCATTCGAAGAATAATTATCTTTGGGGGATTGTTGTGGTGTCGTATTACTTTCTATATTTGGCAACCTCACATTGCCACACTCCATAAGGATGGGTGTTGAGAATAAAATGAAAGTTCATCTGGTGGCCCATAGACTCTGTGTGAGCTTGCTTTCTTGTGATCTGAAGAGATGTTTCTCTGATGTTTGAATCTTGTTACCTGCTAGAATGCTTAGTTGAACTTGAATCTAAATTCAGTTAAATAAATTGTCTGAGTCTGACTACAAAAAAAGAAAAGTAAACACCTCATTGGATTGTTCTATTAGAATGAGATTAATGTTACTTCAGTTAGAATCTACACTTAGTAAATGTTAATTTTTCATAATCATTATAGTTATCATCATAATCATCCTTGCATTGGTAATATGAGCAAATAAGCAGGTTCCTGTTATACTGTAGGTGTTTAATTAGTTCAAATGAAAAGTGAATGAATATCCCCGGAGGACAATACTTGTGTTCCACGTTTGAATTTAACATCGTAAGTACTCAGTCATTTTTATGGACTACATGAAATAATTAATATATAGAATATTTATTAAAGCATAATATGGTTATAGGATATGTAGTTAGATGTCTAGAACATAGTTGCCACTATGAACATGTTTTCTAATACATTACAAATTAATTGACGAATGTACTAATATTTTTGGAGAACCAACATCGATAATGTTGACAGTCAAACTAATTTTCTATCTTCCTATATAGATTTAAAAAGAATTCTTTGAGATGGCACTTGTCCTTATCAGTCACACCTGAACCTTCCATAAAATAATGTTATAATTTCAGAAACAGCTTTATGTCATGTAATCTTAAATATGTATCATATAAATGTAAGTTCACTTTTGTTATTATATAATTTCACTTAAATTTGAAGTTTTAGAAAAGTCTATATAGATTTAACTTACAGAAGAATTGCTTAGCGCCACCAATGTTGAAAATAATCTATTTAACTAGCAAGCTGCCTTATATTCTACCATTTTCTATTAGACATCATGTTAAATAAATAACAATTTTTTTCAGAGTCTATTTTAAAATTCAAATCATGGATAAAGTTTTAATAACAATTGAATCATTCTAACAATCTTGATTGCTCACCAATATATTATGTGTATATGTATAATATTAAAATATACTAAATATAAATACATGTGATTATCTTTCATACCAACCCAAAGTAGTAAATATGCATTTATTGATAATTACATATTAATAAATAAAATGAATGACTTGAGCACAAGAAATGGTTAGTAATCAGTTTTTCATCGCTTGACATTGATTTAATATGTGGTCAGTTGCCAGGGATGATGTCAATTTCTCATGCAGTTCTGCTTAATGGAAAATACAATTCTATTATCTAATATAGGATCTGTTAATATTTACAAAGTACTAGTACCTGTAACTACTGTAGTTATTAAATATTAAAAGGAAAGTATAAATAATAATTTTATACAGGAAATAAAATTGAATGCTGGCTTGAGAAACCATTTGCAAAATGCAGTGTTTCTCTGGTGAAAGGCAGCACTATGCCTCTGGTGTCCCCTTAGGTGACATTCAACTAGATCACTGACTTCAAAAACAAGAGTGACATACTGTGGCTTGTACTTTAGTAATAGAACACTTGCCAAAATATTGGATACTAGTTGAGGTGCAGATGTGGACCTGGCTAGCATAGGAAAATAAATAAATAACCACATTTGTTTCAAGAGAGTAAACTTATCTCAGCCCTGTTTTTGTTGAGGCTTTGATTAATAAATGGCATCTTCAAGCATGTAACAAAATGTGTACTACAACCATAAATGGCAACAGGAAAGTGAGGAAGAGATTTAAAAAATACTCATTCATCTATCCTGAAACAATTAATCTTCAGAAGAAGTCATTAACATCAATCTCTTTAGCTAAATTCACCTGAGAATTAGATGCTAGTAACACACATTCATTATCTAACATTTGAGTTTTTCATCTCCAGACTAAAAAATAAGCAAGAACACAAAAGCAATTACAGCATAGTTCTTGCTTAACAATTTCCTCTGTTAATTACCTTTGCAAAGAATCAGTCTTTCAAACTGACATGCATTGTATATAAATTAATCTTAAAGAAACAAGAAAGTATACAAGCCTGCCAAGAGGTATTTTATTTTTCTCAGAAAGAGCATCAATCATAAATGAAAGCATTAGCCTCAAGGCTAACATTTTTCTTGGGTCCTATTTAGGAGTCAGAGGACATGGATTTATTCTGATTAAATATTAATCTTATTTTATAGACTTTTAGACAAAACACCCTTCCAGATGTAATTACCTCAATAAAATTAATATTTCAAAAGGTAAATTTTAGATGTTAGAAAGTGATATAAAATTTACTTGAATATGTGTTTATTGTTATTTTTATAATTTCTATCTTATCCATTAAAATGTATTTTACTTTTATTATTGCCATATGAGCTTGCATGAACAATTTACCTAAATGGAAGAATCTGTAGTTATTAGTTATTAAAAGTTAATCATCAGTTATATTAGGTAAGGTACTAACAAACAAGCTGCTGTAACGAACTCCAATTACAAAATTGTTCCCACCCAATTGAAGTAAGCTTTTCCAGCCATACTGTACGTGTTTCTGATGAGCAGTTTTCTTTCCTCCAACTAGTGTTTCAGGAACTCCAGTCCTGTTCAATCTCATGACTTGGTCGTTTAAACATGTAACATTCACTGTTGCTCATTTTGAGATGGAGGAATTGTATTTGGAAAATTTTAACTACTAAATAATTGGAGTATAGGCCCTTTGGCTGGCTTACAATTAGTAGATTTTTGGGTGATAGTAAGTCAAATATTTATTTTGTTGACCAGGCTAAGGCATGGAATTGGAGTATTCAGAGACCTAAACCTCTTAAAGGTCAGCCTTTGTGGGAGTCAGAGTAACGTAAAAATATTTCGTGATGAAGTACATGTGGGGTAGGTGTGGAGACTACCACTCTCTTGAATCACTTTTCCTTAGCTCCTTTTTCTTTCTGTGTCCTTGTTTAAATATGTACATTTAATGGATAATTTTGAAACCTCATAGTATGTCAAACATTGTGTTAAGGGAGATATAAAAATGACACATTTCCTTCCCTCAGAAATATCATAATCCAGTGGAGGAAGTACACATTTAAAAAAAATTATAATGACATATCTAAAATGTTACAATGGACAAACGCCTACAATATTACTGGCGTCAAAAGGGAATAACAAAATCTGCCCTGGTGAAAGTTAAAAGTTCTCCCCTGAGAAGTCAAGCTGTATCAAAATATAATTTATTCCAATTCAGTAAACATATATTAAATGCATGCTGACACTGAACCCTTAAAACATAAAGTGAATAAGACTTGGCCCTTGTTCTCAAGGGGCTCATAATCTAGCATAGAGGAAAGACACAGTGAACAGACATGTGAAATATATTTATAAGACTTGCATCTTTGGTTCTCTCTGAGCAACAGAAGACAAAACCTGAGGCTGAGCTGGGGTTGGTGACCAGCACACAAAGCCAAGACCCCCCCACACCCAATCATGAATCAGACCCCCAGATCATTCAATGGGGGAATTAGAATCACTTTCTACTCCCACAGATGTATGCTGGGAGAAATTCAGTGTCCATCTCTGGCTCTAGGAGGAACAGAAAAGGAAAATATGTCTCTTCTGAGAACTCTTGACATACTCATTTTAGTTTTGAATGGGAGCAGAAATCAGCCTGTCCTGGGGGCCCATAGCACTCAAAGCCAATGCTTTATATTTTAAAGCGATCTCAAGTTACAATTTCTCTTAGGCACCTGACATAATCAAGGAAAATCCTCTCTGGATCCAAATCTCGAAGACTTTTCATTGGTAATATTTCAAGGAACGAGGATTTACAGTTGAAAATTACAATCAATAATTTTTGCTTAATTTGCTGTAATAATTGGGAATTGGCTCTAGGGAATTGGCTATGGAGAACACATAATTTTTGGTAAATAATCTTTTGGAAAGTAAAAGTATGGATAGCTTGGTAAATTCTGTGAGCCAATAATTATTTTGGTGAAAAAAAAAGTAAAAGAAAATAAAAGAAAACCACTCATATACATGATGACCATAGTACAATCTGGTATAACGGATTTTCAAAGAGGGAAAAAATTGACGAAACAGAAGAGAAAGATGCTCAAGAAAGGAATGGCTGAGAACTTTCCAAAATGGATGGAAAGCACCAATCTGTTGGGGCAGATGGAAAGGTTGAAATCCAATATGGTGGGAACTCTAGAGTCAGGATGACCCTTGAGTGTTGTGCTGAATCTCTATGCAACACTGATCATTCACTAGTTACAGGCTGCCCTCAGGGAAGGAGTGTGATCTAGGGTAAAGCAGCTTCTTATGGCCAAAGGCAATGCCACAGGGATATAAGCTATCTACAAGCTGTAAGACATCTACAGCCAACACTGTTGGTAGACACAGACATGAGTGTTTTGGTTCTGAAGGGGAATCAGGGACATGCAATAGCATCCACTGTAACTACATACACTCTAACATAAATACTCATGGAATATAGTTGGAAGTCCTGATGGAACTGCTCAATATCTGGGATTCCTTTGCCACACGTTAACTCAGGCTGAGTTGTTACGATGCTTGGATGGCTGACAGTGTGACAGATACCATCTTCGGCCCGTACAGTTCCTCCTGTCCTTTTGCTGACCCCACCCAGGACTTTACTGTGTGGTACATCACTTCTTTGTCTTCAATGGCTTTTGAGTTAATAGACTGTTTAATAATCATTAGAACCAGATGACCTCCGTGCTCTATTAGTCCCCAAACAATGATGGAAATATTTGCTGACGTATTCCTGGCAGCCATGTACCAAGCATGTACCCCCATCCCATAAAATTGTCTCAATGGCCCCTTGTCAGTGTGCAGCGCAGCTGTGAATGCTTCCAGGTCATCGTCCTGCCCAATCCCGCGCTGTGAGTGAGTTACCCTATAACAAATGGATCCATTGATTAGATGGAGCTGCTTGCCTCATTTTTCAGTCTCAAGATACCTTGTCAGTTCCGTGGGCACTTTTCGTTCCTTCCATCCTCCAAACGCTGCCCGAAGTTCCAACAGTGTCTTAGAACAAAACACTTGTTTGGATCCTCACACTTACGAAGTACTAGCTGGCAACATCTAAGAAAGTACTTCTTGGCCTCTGTGTTTTCCATCGTAGAGCGTAAATAAACATAGTTGTAACAATGTATGTGAAAAGGTAACAAATGTCATTCCCCTCCCCTACTCCTCCACCTTCCCGCTTGAGTGGTTTGACTGCTGTTGTCTACCACGCCTTAGCCATGGTCAACCTGAGGACTAAAGGACTTACACTGCGTGGCTCAGCACTGTGGTTCCACCAGCAAAACATGACCTTCATATTCAGGAGAGGGGATGCAAAGAGAAGGAAACAAAGAGGAACCAAGTGAAGGGCAATGGTGCCTGGCTTATAAATGATTTGGTTATCAGGTATTAGAGTTCTAGCATCAAAGTCCCTTGAGTTGAAAACTAAGGGGGAAGGAAGTTGTGAGGTCTATGCACAGGCAAGGAAAGTTCTATTCTATATACTGGTTGTCAGGCTCAGAGAAGTCATACCCATCCCTTCTCTCCATCCACAGCCCTTTTTAATACACTTTTCATCCCAAGGCTAGGAAATATCTTCACATTGAAATACAAAATAGTTTTTCCCGCTCTAACAGTAGAGGAAGGAAAGAGAAAGGGCTTGGTTGACTGAAGACTAAATGCGAAGGCAAGGAGAGAAAACAAGTTAATGTTTTAAAATCATCATTAAGAGAGTATGTGTCACAATCTTCCCCCATTGATCTATTATGTAGAGAATCGTTGATTTATCTTAGGCATAGAAACTGACATAGCTGTTTCAGCTATCTTTTTCTGGGTAACAACCAATCCCAAACTCTGTAGCTTAAACTACCAATTTATTCTTTTTTTTTTTTTTAAGTCTTTATTGAATTTGTTACAATATTGCTTCTGTTTTACGTTTTGATTTTTTGGCCAAAAGGCATGCAGATCCTAGCTCCCCAACAGGGATCAAACCCACACCCCCTGCACTGGAAGGCGAAGTCGTAAGCACTGGACCACCAGGGAATCCCATGCCAATTTATTCTTTATCATGATTTTATATTTGGCTGGGATTTTTTTGTTTCATCTGGGCTCACTTATGTGCTACATTCAGCTCAAGGGTCTCCTGGGCTAGCAATCCTCCATGGCTTTCATTCCAAGTCTAGCAGCTGGTACTGGCCGTCAAGCTACCTCGTTTCCCTCCCATGGGGCTCTCTCCTTCTTCAGTAGACTGGATCAGTCTTCTCATATGGCAGATCCAGACTGGAATCTATAAGATCTCTGAAAGCCTAGTCCCCAGATTGGCTGTCACTTCTGCTGCACTGTGTTGACCAAACTCAATCACAAGGCCAGGTTTAAGGAGAAATAGGCTCCACCTCTTGTTGGAAGGAGAGACAAAGCCATATTGCAAAAGGTCACTGGAGTAATTGATGAAGCTGTCTTGGAAATAATCGATCAAAGTATAAAGCATAAGCAGGAGGTGAGAGATAGGAGTGGGTTTTCATCATTCCTCAGCCTTAAACTGTTCAAAGCAAGAAGGCAGGTGAATGCTGCCTTACAGCCCAGGTCTTGGGAGTTTGACAGCAAAAATGGAGACAGAAGTCATTCTTGTAGAGTATACGTATTGTATTTTCAGCCATTGCTCTCTTCAAAATCTTTCCGTTTACCTGGCTGGCCTGGCTGCAGGAAATTCATTTTTCCTGGCATTTTGCATTAATATCCTTAAGAGAGCTGAGTCCTTGGAGAACAGGTTTTTGTGACTGGAACAGTGTAAAGAGATACACTTCCTAAGCATTGCAATAATGAGGGAGGAAAATGGAAAAAGGTAAATAAAAATCCCTGCTTTATTTTCTCAGTGCCTAATTTTTTTTTTCTTTTTCAAAATTATTAGTATTTTGATGTTCTAAACACTGAAATGCCAGCATTTCCAAAGACTGAGTTTTGGATCAAAGTACACCTAGATCTGAATTTCATTCCTGCTGAGAGCTACAGTTCTGCTACTTAAATTATTTTAGGCTGAGTTTGTCTTTCTTTCTAGTTTATAACATGAGGAATATCAATTGAGTGATGGTTGTTAAAAGCTAAGCACTCAATATAGATAACATATAGTTCCTGTTCTGAAAGGGCCACTTGTGCAGAGTAGGTTAACAGACAAGTCATAGATAAATATATTTCACTATTATGTGGATAAAAATGTGGACCTAGTACGAGGGGGCCACACAGTGGTAAGCAGTCACTTCCACCTGGGAACCCTGAGGGATTAAAAAAAATCTTGTCAGACACAGTTCTTGAACTAAATATTAAACTATAAATATGTATTCATCTAGTGGTGGAGGGGAAAGAAGCCTAGCAAAGACACAGGAATATAAAACAGTACCGCACACTTAGGTGGTTTAGCATGGGTTGAGCTTACAGTGAAGGGAGAAAACATGGGGAATGATGCCTGGAGAGGAGGGGAGAGATTATACCATAAAGATATGTTTGAGTGTCATTAAAATGAGTTTAAATGTTTTCTCTAGGTTCAGGACAGTATTGGAAGTGTTTATCAGAGGAGTAAAATGATCATATTTCAGTTTCTAAGCTGATTCTGGAGCAATGTGGGATGTGGATTGTAGGAGTGCTCAACCAGAGGGGGGAAACCAGTTATAAGACTATTTCAGGATAGCATGTGAAAGATGCTTAAGAGCTAGAACTAAGACAGTAGTAGAGGAAATGATACTACAGGTGAAAAAGCAGTAAAATATGATTATCTGCTTGTGACACCAATTAACAAGTAACCTGTTGTATCTAAATATTAAGTATTAAAATATGACATGAAATGACTGTTCCAAAACCAATGGCTCCTCTTACTGAATTTTGTTCCTGAAATATCCAGAGCTTGTTTTATATTTTTCCCCTGGTTAACAAGGAAACATCCAGTATTTGGTCATGAAAAATGCCCTCCAAGCCCGGTCTGTTTTACACATTATTTTTTCACACATTATTTTAAAGATTCATAGAACTAAAGCATCAAATGACAGCAAGATAAATTACTCTACGCAATTCAAAACCTATAGTGATACCTGCTGACAAACATTCACAACTTTCTCATTCTTTTGGAGACATATGTAAAACTAAGCAGCATGTATTACTGGAAAATGACAGTATTCTCTGCTTATTTTTACTGTCTAAACATAAATGAATTATCTCAATTGAATGGCCACCACTATGTGAAAAACTAATACATGTCTTCTCCACTTTGTCTTTTCTGAAGCTATTTTTCCACACAAGGGACTGAAAACTTGATATATCTAAAGCTCCAGATTGTGTCCAAATGACTCAGTAGACAAAAAAAAAAAAAAATTTCAGTCTTCTATCTTTCAACAAATTCTATTCAAGTAAGTAGTACTATAAATTTACATGTAATTGGATACACACACACATATACACACAAAGACCTGTGACTATTTTTCAGTTTTAGCTTACTTTGAGATAAAAAACATGAAAAACTGATTCCAAGATTACACAGCAATACAAGCAAATATCACAAAGTATCTAAATAAATGTTACAGATTTCAGAAGACAGAAACATTATGGTGACTTAGAATGATTACCTTATTCTAAAGATTACATATTCTATAATAATCATATTCTATGTATAATATAAACATCATATATAATATATAATTATAATAATTATATTTGAATGTTATCATTAAGTTAATTATTAATAGAATGAATTTTTAAGAGAGGGTAAGACATAAATTGATCTGTCAAAGTTATATAGGAATTGATTAAAGAAGAAAAGGGAGAAACATTTCACAGCAGAAAGAACAGCCTCAGCAAAAGGACTTTAAGCAGGCTGGTGACAAAATGTTCATTATGTAAATGCTGCTTTGCTTCTTTCCAGTGATAACAAAGTTAAAACCATTCTGATAAACTTTAGTAAAAATAATAAAATATGACAATTTTAACAAGAAGACTACTGGTAATGGAAATGACATGGACATCTAGAGAGGAAGAAACAAGGTAAAGGGGTCTTGGCCTAAATATTAGGTTACCTTGGCTGCTTCAGTAAGTTTGGTGGTCATCAGAGATATGTCTATATAGGGATGCTTCATAATTGTGTAAATTTCCTATAATGGATGAACTAAACAAAATGTAAGTGACATCTGAAGTACAGTATTTCTGATTATATAAGTATGTCTAAAACATTACAATATTATAGATATACTGGTACCATAGATTACCCTTCGTTTACTAACAATAATGTATGCACTGCAAAGCACTTCTCAAGTATATGAATTCAAGTGATGCTCACAGTAACTCTGTGAAGCAAGTATGGTTGATTTTCTCGAACATCATCATCATCGTCATCACTATTTTTCCACTGATATATAGTTGCTCAGAAGACATTTTTTAAAAATATATTCATATACTTCATAAATTGTAGAGACGCAACTCTAGCCCCAGTTTTCATACAACAAATTTTATGCTTTATATCATGTCATTAATCGTAATCATTTATTAAAATTTAGTAGAAACAAATGGTGAAATATAAATAAACACACTGGCCATTTAGGGAAAAACTGTTTTTCCATATAATTATAATCAACCTCTGTGGATTACTGTGGATGACAGAAAGCATAGACAGGAAACCAAGCCAATGTTGAGAATAAAAGCATTCAGATTTTCTGAATGCAAGAAACTTTAAAAATCTCTCAGCATTAAAGATACATCTACAAATGAGTCAGAAGATTAAAACTAATATGTATTTACCTCTATTATGTTATTCATTTTCATTTCACAGTAAGCTTATTCATTAAGCATGTTATAATTTGCACTCAATGAAGGTAACTGTGGTATATTATTTAATCACACGACATACTGATGATCACGTAGCACGTGTCCAAGTTGATTAATAAAACATATATGTGACAATATTTGATTAATAAAGATGATAAAATTAATATTCAGAAATTTTAGAATATTTGCCCAATATCTCACATTTGGGCTTTAAAATTACTGCAGCCTTGGAAGAAACTCAGAACCAGAGAACCCAGTAAAACCATGCCCAGATTCCTGACCCACACAAGCTGTGAAATAATAAGTGCTGTTTTAACTACCAAGTTTTGAGGTAATTCGTTACAAAGCAATATATAACCAACACATACAACATTACACAAGATTCAATAAATTTTGAAATCATAAAGAATACGTTCTAAGGTCAAAGTGGAAATAAAGCAGATCAGTAACAGAAAGACAGCTAGAAGTCACCAAAGTATAGAAAATAAACAACACATTTCTAAATAATCCTCCAGTCAGAGTAGAAAAAACAATAAAAATTTAAAAAACATTAAAGGCTTGCATGGTACCAATGCACCAGACCTGGATGCCAAACTCTGCCTGTGTAACTGACAGAACTGTGCTGGTTTTGTGCCTGATGATACACACTTAGTGTGTATTTACTCACCTGGAAATTTTGTGGATAATCTCATTTAAATTACTAGAAATGGGGCCTGCTACCAAGGGAAGTAATGCATACACCCAGCCTGACCCCATTTGCCCCTCTTTTGAGGCAACATATCTTTGATGCAATGTGAATTTCACTGTCATTTACTAAATAATACTTCTTCTTTCTTGCCATTTAAAAAGAGAAGAAAAAAAAAGGTATGTATAATAATAAGAGGATTGAAAGACAGACAGGTCATTACTACAGATACACAAAGATATAAAAGCTACTATTAGGAGGATAGGCAAATAAAGCACTGGTTAAAAATGTTCCCAAAAAGAAAACATCAGGGACAGATGGCTTTCAGTCTACTTCTAAAAAACTTTCACAGAACAGATTGTTCCAATATTATATAAACTCTTCCTATCAATAGGAAGAAATGGAATATTCCCTAACTCATGCTGTGCATAACTCAAGATCAGAACTGATCAAAGACACCATAACAATAAAAATTAAAGGCCACTTTGTTTATCAGTATAGATATGAATATCTTAATAATTTGCCAACTAGTAAGCTAAATAATGTGTGCAGGTGTATGTGTATTTTAAATATATATTATATTAAAAAATATATATATATCTCCAATATTTGGCTTATATACATATTTCCAACATCCTAGCTGAGGAACAGTATTTTACATCAAAATATAAATTGAAAATATTTATAAATATCCACATTTGCCAATGTGCAGACCAAACATCTGTGGTCAAATCATAAACACATGCACACATATGTTTCTTGGTATTTGGCAAAGAGGTTGGAACCATTAGAAAAAGAGTAACACTGAGGTTTAAATTATGCTATTATTATTGCTGGTATAAATACATTTGAATTTATTGTTTATAAATACATCTAAACGTGCTTAAAATGAGTGCATTTCATAACACTTAAAAGATATACTAAGACCAAAATTTTGAATATAGTGTCAAAATAATCTATTAACTACTTATAAAAAGTAGATATTACTAACAATGAAATCTATCAAAGACTTAAGAAATCCAAGATTTATTTTACCCCATCTCTAGACTTTTGTCTCATTTTTTTTATTGAAAGCAGCTTTTAGGGCTTCCCTGGTGGTGCAGTGGTTGAGAATACGCCTGCCGATGCAGGGGACAGGGGTTCGTGCCCCGGTCCGGGAAGATCCCACATGCCGTGGAGCGGCTGGGCCCGTGAGCCACGGCCGCTGAGCCTGCGCGTCCGGAGCCTGTGCTCCGCAACGGGAGAAGCCACAACAGAGAGAGGCCCGCATACCGGGAAAAAAAAAAAAAAAAAAAGCAGCTTTTAATAAGAATAATGGAATACCAATTTTCCAATATAATAAAACATTCATGTATAGAACCAACTGAAAGTGCTGACATAAAATCTTGATAACAGTATATATTTCTGAAATGCTACCCTTGTATTTCCAAAAAAGATTATAAGACATCTTCATGTAAAGAAAATAATCATAATTAATTGGTAAATACCTTTTTTGAAATTTTAATCAATTAAAAATATGAACAGGCAGACTGGAGACATTACAGGTTCAGTTCCAGACTGCAATAAAACAAATACTGCCATGAAATAAGTCACATGAATGTTTTGGTTTCTCAGTGCAGATAAAAGTTATATTTATACTATACTATAGTCTACTAAGTGTGAAACAGCATTATGTCTAAAAAAAGTACACACCTTAAAGAATACTTTATTGATATATAATGCCAAAATAATTAAAATAGTAACATCAAAGATCACTGTTCACAAACAATAACAAATATAATAGGAACAGAAAAGTTTGAAATATTGAGAGAATTAACAAAATGTGAGACTCAAAGTGAGCAAAGGCTGTTGGGAAAATGGTGCTGATAGACTTGCTTAACACGGGGTTGCCACAAACCATCAATTTGTAAAAAAACGCAGTATCTGCAAAGCTCAGTGAAGTGCGAATAAACAAGGTATGCCTGTATATGATGATTAATCTGCTGAAATTATAGACAGTAGAATAGAAAGTTCCATTCTATTGGGGAAGCAATGAGGATTTGGTCTCTTCTCTTGAGTACTTCACAGTTTTATGGTGTTACTGAAAACAGAAAACACACAGCTCCTTCCCTGCCATCACCCACCATCTCCAAGAAGGAAAGGAGTTTACTTTGGGGCTTGGTAAAGTCTAAGGACTATAACTAGACTTTATTTTTAAGAGCCTTGTAGTTTTAAAAAGCCTACACAAGAACAAAAACCCTTTTGCTCTTGGCTTCCTTCTGTTTGTTTTCCCCTCGATGTGATCTTCTCAGACTCTCTTTTTTCCTAATCAGAGTTGAAAGATACAGAGGCCGAGGTATGGGTGAGAAAGTAGAGAGAAAGCATAAAAGATAATGCTTGATCTATTTTAGTTTTAGGTCTTAGTCCCACCTTCTAACCCTGAGCTCAACTGAAAACTGCTGTTGGGTCTGTGGAGCCAAAACAGTCACTAGCAATAACACATCCCTTTGTATAGCTTTGTCCTCTGTACATATATCCCACCGAAGAAAGTCCCAAGTTGCAGGCAGACAACCATTTCAGGAGAGGATTCAAATAGTAGGGTCTTAGGTGCCAGAAATATTTCCACTTAATCTTTCCACATACTTTTATAGCAAGAGACAAGTGTGCATAAATTAAAAGTGCCATTCAGAATAAGGGACAATATATGAACAGATTTATAAAGTTAAGAGGAGCACAAAAGAGATGATAGTCCGTACAATCCATCGGAAGTGCCGAATGTTGCCATGTGATAGCAGTATCTAATAAAATTCACCTGTTGGTAATTCATTTGCTTCTGGAGCCAAATGAAATACTACTTTATGGGATAACGTGGGGGCTCGGGGGTGGGCGGGGGCACCAAGAGGAAGGCAGTAGAATATGTGTGTGTGTGTGTGTGTGTGTGTGTGACTTTATGATATGTTACTACGTGAGGTAATTTGTTTCAGTGTAATTTCTACAGTAAGAGCTAATCCAGTTGTTCCAAAACTGTGAATGACTCTAATATTTCCTATACCTGACCCTGCTTCTCCCTGCCCCCAGAACTCCCTGAAAGAGCTCTGGGAAACCAGCTCTTTGCACTGCTACCCCTCTCATTGCCCCCTGAACCTATTCCAACACCATCCCCACCTCTCTAATGCTTCTCCCATGAGAGCCACCAGCAATATCTATGCTGCCAAATCTGAGGGTCAGTCCTCAGTTTTTTCTCAACTCAAAAGAATTTGACACAGTTGTTCACTTCTTCTTGAAAACATATTCCCCACTCCCCTTCCTATTTCTCTTTAAGGCTCTGGCAACTGTCTTTCAGTCTCTAGTTTTAGATTCACCTGAACTCTAAATGTTGATTTCAGCTGAACTCTAAATGTTGGTGCACCCAGGCTTCCAGGATCTCTTTTTCTTTATTTCTGCAGTCACTCTGTTGGTACATTCATCCTAGTCTCTGGGCCTCAAACACCACCTACATACTGACAATTCCCAAATTTCTATTTTCCCCTGAAGTCTCTCATAAGCCAATTTCATCATTGATATTTCTAATTGGATACTTAATTAGAAACCTGAAAAATGACATATCAAAACTGATCTTGATTTCTATGACATCACCTCCCCACAAGAAAACATTACTTGTCCAGTGCTCTCCATTTTGAATAATAGCCCCACTATTCACACAGCTGACCAGACCTAGAACCTTGACTTTCTTCTGTTCTTTTTACTAGGTTCCCATATTTATTCCCCATGAAAGCTTACTGACTCTAACTTCAAAATATCTGAAATACAACAACCTCTTATAAAGTCCACCATTGCACTCTACTCAAGCCTTCATTTTCTTGTTCACTGATGACTTCAAAAGACTCCAGAATGGTTTCCCTGCTTCGGTTCTTCCCATTATATATACTTTCTCTACATGTTTGTTACACAGCTGTTAAAAGTTATAGAAGAAAACAGATCTAGACAGAGATCTAACATCTTTAACAAAGATTAAGTCAAAATACAACATAGGAGGAAGAGCTTCAAGATGGCGGAAGAGTAAAACGCAGAGATCACCTTCCTCCCCACAAATACATCAGAAATACATCTACACGTGGCACTGCTCCTACAGAACACCTACTGGACGCTGGCAGAAGACCTCAGACCTCCCAAAAGGCAAGAAACTCCCCACATACCTGGGGAGGGCAAAAGAAAAAAGAAAGCACAGAGACGAAAGAATAGGGACGGGACCTGCACCAGTGGGAGGGAGCCATGAAGGAGGAAAGGTTCCCACACACTAGAAGCCCCTTCGCGGGTGGAGACTGCGGGTGGCGGAGGGGGAAGCTTCAGAGTCATGGAGGAGAGCGCAGCCACAGGGTGTGGAGGGCAAAGCGGAGAGATTCCCGCAGAGGATCGGTGCTGACCAGCACTCACCAGCCCGAGAGGCTCGTCTGGCTCACCGGCCGGGGCGGGCGGGGCTGAGAGCTGAGGCTCGGGCTTCGGAGGTGGAATCCCAGGGAGAGGACTGGGGTTGGCGGGGTAACCACAGCCTGAAGCGGGGGCGAGTGTGCCACGGCTGGCCGGGAGGGAGTCCGGGGAAAAGTCTGGAGCTGCCGAAGAGGCAAGAGACCTTTTCTTCCCTCTTTGTTTCCAGGTGCTCGAGAAGAGGGGATTCAGAGAATCACTTAAAGGAGCTCCAGAAACGGGCGCGAGCCACGGCTATGAGCGCGGACCCCAGAGACGGGCATGAGACGCTAAAGCTGCTGCTGCCGCCACCAAGAAGCCTGTGTGCGAGCACAGGTCACTCTCCACACCGCCCCTCACGGGAGCCTGTGCAGCCCGCCACCGCCGGGGTCCCGTGATCCAGGGACAGCTTCCCCAGGAGAACACACGGTGCGCCTCGGGCTGGTGCAATGTCATGCTGGCCTCTGCTGCCGCAGGGTCGCCCTGCATCCGTGCCACTCCCTCCCCCCAGCCTGGGTGAGCCAGAACCCCCAAAACAGCTGCTCCTTTAACCCCGTCCTGTCTGAGCGAAGAACAGACGCCCTCAGGCAACCTACACACAGAGGCAGGTCCAAATCCAAAGCTGAACCCCAGGAGCTGTGGGAACAAAGAAGAGAAAGGGAAATCTCTCCCAGCAGCCTCAGGAGCAGCAGATTAAAGCTCCATAATCAACTTGATGCACCTGCATCTGTGGAATACCTGAATAGACAACAAATCATCCCAAATTGAGGAGGTGTACTTTGGGATCAACAATATACATATATTTTTCCTTTTTGTCTTTTTTTGTGTGGATGACAGGGTCTTGGTGCTCTGACCAGGCATCAAGCCTGTAACATCTGAGGTGAGAGAGCCGAGTTCAGGACATTGGTCCACCAGAGACCTAACAGCTCCATGTAATATCAAACTGCAAAAATCTCCCAGAGATATCCATCTCAATGCCGAGACCCAGGTCAAAAAAACCACCAGCAAGCTACAGTGCTGGACATCCTATGCCAACCAACTAGCAAGACAGGAATACAACCCCATCCATTAGCAGAGAGGCTGCCTAAAATCACAGAAACCCCAAAACACACCACCAGATGTGGACCTACCCACCAGAAAGACAAGATCCAGCCTCATCCACCAGAACACAGGCACCAGTCCCCTCCACCAGGAAGCCTACACAACCCACTGAATCAACTTTACCCTCTAGAGGCAGACACCAAAATCAACGGGAATTACTAACCTTCAGCCTGCGAAAGGGGACCCCAAACACATTAAGTTAAGCAAAGTGAGAAGACAGAGAAATACACAGCAGAAGAAGGAGCAAGGTAAAAACCAACCAGACCAAACAAATGAAGAAAAAATAGGCAGTATGCCTGAAATAGAATTCAGAATAATGATAGTAAACATGATCCAAAATCTTGGAAATAAAATGGAGAAAATACAAGAAATGTTTCGCAAAGACCTAGAAGAACTAAAGAGCAAACAAACTATGATGAGCAACACAATAAATGAAATTAAAAATTCTCTAGAAGGAATCAATAGCAAAATAACTGAGGCAAAAGAATGCATAAGTGACCTGGAAAATAAAATACTGGAAATAACTACTGCAGAGCAGAATAAAGAAAAGAGAATGAAAAAAATTGAGGACAGTCTCAGAGACCTCTGGGACATTAAATGCACCAACATTCAAATTATAGGGGTCCCAGAAGAAGAGAAAAAGAAAGGAACTGAGAAAATATTTGAAGAGATTATAGTTGAAAACTTCCCTAATATGGGAAAGGAAATAGTTAATGAAGTACAGGAAGCAAAGAGAGTCCCATAGAGGATAAATGCAAGGAGAAACATACCAAGACAAATATTACTAAAACTATCAAAAATTAAATAAAGAAAAAATATTTAAAGCAGAAAAGGAAAACCAAGAAATAACATACAAGGGATTGTATGTTAACCATAAGGTTAACAGCTGATATTTCAGTAGAAACTCTGCAAGCCAGAAAGGAGTGGCAGGACATATTTAAAGTGATGACAGGGAAAAACCTACAACCAAGATTACTCTACCCAGCAAGAATTTCATTCAGATTTGACGGAGAAATTAAAACCTTTACAGACAAGTGAAAGCTACGAGAATTCAGCACCACCAAACCAGCCTTACAAAAAATGCTAAAGGAACTTCTCTAGGCAGGAAACAAAAGAGAAGGAAAAGATGTGCAATAACAAACCCAAAACAATTAAGAAAATGGCCATAGGAACATACATATTGATAATTACCTTAAATGTAAATGGACTAAATGCTCCAACCAAAAGACACAGACTGGCTGAATGGATACAAAAATGAGACCATTTTATATGCTGTCTATAAGAGACCCACTTCAGACCTAGGAACACACACAGACTGAAAGTGAGGGGATGGAAAAAGATATTCCATGCAACTGGAAATCAAAAGAAAGCTGGAGTAGCAACTCTCATGTCACACAAAATGGACTTTAAAATAAAGACTATTACAAGAGACAAAAAACAACACTACATAATGATAAAGGGACCAATACAAGAAGAAGATATAACAATTATAAATATCTATGCAACCAACACAGGAGCACTTCAACACATAAGGCAAATACTAACAGCCATAAAAGGGGAAATCGACAGTAACACGATCATAGTAGGGGACTTTAACACCCCACTTTCACC
Organism: Kogia breviceps; assembly: GCF_026419965.1. Classification (NCBI taxonomy): domain Eukaryota; kingdom Metazoa; phylum Chordata; class Mammalia; order Artiodactyla; family Physeteridae; genus Kogia; species Kogia breviceps. Next base: position 9,547,103 of record NC_081310.1, on the reverse strand, counting down.
AATGGACAGATCACCCAAAATGAAAATAAATAAGGAAGCACAAGCTTTAAATGATAGATGAAACAAGATGGAATTACTTGATGTGTATAGAACATTCCTTCCAAAAACAACAGAATACATTTTCTTCTCAAGTGCGCATGGAAAATTCTCCAGGACAGATCATATCTTGGGTCACAAATCAAGCCTTGGTAACTTTAAGAATATTGAAATTGTATCAAGTATCTTTTCCGATCTCAACACTATGAGACTAGATATCGATTACAGGAAAAAAATTGTAAAAAATACAAACACATGGAGGCTAAACAATAAACTACTTAATAACCAAGAGATCACTAAAGAAATCAAAGAGGAAATCAAAAAATACCTAGAAACAAATGACAATGAAAACACGAGGACCCAAAACCTATGGGATGCAGCAAAAGCAGTTCTAAGAGGGAAGGTTATAGCAATGCAATCATACCTCAAGAAAAAAGAAACATCTCAAATAAAAAAAATTACCTTACACCTAAAGCAATTAGAGAAAGAAGGACAAAAACAACCCAAAGTTAGCATAAGGAAGGAAATCATAAAGATCAGATCAGAAATAAATGAAAAAGAAATGAAAGAAACAATAGCAGGGATCAACAAAACTAAAAGCTTGTTCTTTGGGAAGATAAACAAAATTGATAAACCATTAGCCAGACTCATCAAGAAAAAAAGGGAGAAGACTCACATCAATAGAATTAGAACTGAAAAAGGAGAAGTAACTGACACTGCAGAAATACAAAGGATCATGAGAGATTACTACAAGCAACTATATACCAATAAAATGGACAACCTGGAAAAAATGGACAAATTCTTAGAAATGCACAACCTTCCAAGACTGAACCAGGAAGAAGCAGAAAATATAAACAGACCAATCACAAGCACTGAAATTCAAACTGTGATTAAAAATCTTCCAACAGGGCTTCCCTGTTGGCACAGTGGTTGAGAGTCAGCCTTCCGATGCAGGGGACAAGGGTTCGTGCCCCGGTCCGGGAAGATCCCACATGCCACGGAGCGGCTAAGCCCATGAGTCATGTCCACTGAGCCTGCGCATCTGTAGCCTGTGCTCCACAACGGGAGAGGCCACAACAGTGAGAGGCCCGTGCACCACAAAAAAAATTTAAAAATCTTCCAACAACAAAAGCCCAGGACCAGATGGCTTCACAGGCAAATTCTATCAAACATTTAGAGAAGAGCTAATACCCATCCTTCTCAAACTCTTCCAAAATATAACAGAGGAAGGAACACTCCCAAACTCATTCTACGAGGCCATCAACACCCTGATACCAAAGCCAGACAAAGATGTCACAAAAAAAGAAAACTACAGGCCAATATCACTGATGAACATAGATGCAAAAATCCTCAACAAAATACTAGCAAACAGAATCCAACAGCACATTAAAAGGATCATACACCATGATCAAGTGGGGTTTATCCCTGGAATGCAAGGATTCTATAATATATGCAAATCAATCAAAGTGAAACATCATATTAACCAATTGAAGGAGAAAAACCATATGATCATCTCAATAGATGCAGAAGAAGCTTTTGACTAAATTCAATAGCCATTTATGATAAAAACCCTGCAGAAAGTAGGCATAGAGGCAACTTATTTCAACATAATAAAGGCCATATTTGACAAACCCACTGACAACATCGTCCTCAATGGTGAAAAACTGAAACCATTTCCACTAAGATCAGGAACAAGACAAGGATGCCCACTCTCACCACTATTATTCAACAATGTTTTGGAAGTTTTATCCACAGCAATCAGAGAGGAAAAAGAAATAAAAGGAATCAAATCGGAAAAGAAGAAGTAAAGCTGTCACTGTTTGCAGATGACATGATACTATACATAGATAATCCTAAAGATGCTACCAGAAAACTACTAGAGCTAATCAATGAATTTGGTAAAGTAGCAGGATACAAAATTAATGCACAGAAATCTCTTGCATTCCTATAAACTAATGATGAAAAATCTAAAAGTGAAATTAAGGAAACACTCCCATTTACCATTGCAACAAAAAGAATAAAATACCTGGGAATAAACCTACTTAAGGAGACAAAAGACCTGTATACAGAAAACTATAAGACACTGATGAAAGAAATTAAAGATGATAAAAATAAATGGAGAGATATACCATGTTCTTGGATTGGAAAAAGCAACATTGTGAAAATGACCATACTACCCAAAGCAACCTACAGATTGAATGCAATCCCTATCTAACCACCAGTGGCACTTTTCATAGAACTAGAACACAAAATTTCACACTTTGTATGGAAACACAACAGACCCCGAATAGTCAAAGCAATCTTGATAAAGAAAAACGGAGCTGCAGGAATCAGGATCCTTGACTTCAGATTATACTACAAAGCTACAGTAATCAAGACAGTATGGTACTGGCACAAAAACAGAAATATAGATCAATGCAACAGGACAGAAAGCCCAGAGATAAACCCACGCGCATATGGTCACCTTATTTTTGATAAAGGAGGCAACAAAACACAATGGAGAAAAGAGAGCATCTTCAATAAGTGGTGCTGGGAAAACTGGGCAGCTACATGTAAAAGAATGAAATTAGAACACTGCCTAACACCCTACACTAAAATAAACTCAAAATGGACTAAAGACCTAAATGTAAGGCCAGACACTATCAAACTCTTAGAGGAAAACATAGGCAGAACACTGTTTGACATAAATCACAGTAAGATCCTTTTTGACCCACCTCCTAGAGAAATGGAAATGAAAACAAAAAGAAACAAATGGGACCTAATGAAACTTAAAAGCTTTTGCACAGCAAAGGAAACCATAAACAAGACCAAAAGACAACCCTCAGAATGGGAGAAAATAGTTGCAAATGAAGCAGCTTACAAAGGATTAATCTCCAAAATTTACAAGAAGCTCATGCAGCTCAATATCAGAAAACCAAACAACCCAATCCAAAAATGGGCAGAAGACCTAAATAGACATTTCTCCAAAGAAGGTATACAGATTGCCAACAAACACATGAAAGAATGTTCAACATCATTAATCATTAGAGAAATGCAAATCAAAACTACAATGAGATATCATCTCACACCCGTCAGAATGGCCGTCATCAAAAAATCTAGAAACAATAAATGCTAGAGTAGGTATGGAGAAAAGGAAACACTCTTGCACTGTTGGTGGGAATGTAAATTGATAGAGCCACTATGGAGAACAGTATGGAGGTTCCTTAAAAAACTAAAAATAGAACTACCATACGACCCAGCAATCCCACTACTGGGCATATACCCTGAGAAAACCATAATTCAAAAAGAGTCATGTACCAAAATGTTCATTGCAGCTCTATTTACAATAGCCAGGACATGGAAGCAACCTAAGTGTCCATCGACAGATGAATGGATAAAGAAGATGTGGCACTTATATACAATGAATATTACTCAGCCCTAAAAAGAAACTAAATTGAGTTATTTGTAGTGAGGTGGATGGACCTAGAGTCTGTCATACAGAATGAAGTAAGTCAGAAAGAGAAAAACAAATACCATATGCTAACACAATATATGGAATCTAAAAAAAAAAAAGGTCATTAATAACTTAGCAGCAGGATGGGAATAAACACGCAGACCTACTAGAGAATGGACTTGAGGACACCGGGAGGGGGAAGTGTAAGCTGAGACAAAGTGAGAGAGTGGCATGGACATATATACACTATCAAATATAAAACCAATAGCTAGTGGGAAGTAGCTGCTTCCCACTAGCACAGGGAGATCAGCTCAGTGCTTTGTGACCACCTAGAGGGGTGGGATAGGGAGGGTGGGAGGGAGGGAGACACAAGAGGGAAGAGATCTGGGGATATATGTATATGTATAGCTGATTCACTTTGTTATAAAGCAGAAGCTAACACACCATTGTAACCAATTATACTCCAATAAAGATGTTAAAAAAATACAACATTGACCTAAATGTAAAATGCAACACTATGTTTCATAATGAAATGCATGTGGGGTAGGCATGTAGACTATTATTCTACCTCTCTTTTTTTTTTTTTTTTTTTTTTTTTGCGGTATGCGGACCTCTCACTGTTGTGGCCTCTCCCGTTGCGGGGCACAGGCTCCGGACGCACAGGCCTAGCGGCCATGGCTCATGGGCTTAGTTGCTCCGCGGCATGTGGGATCTTCCCGGACCAGGGCACGAACCCGTGTCTCCTGCATCGGCAGGCGGATTCTCAACCACTGCGCCACCAGGGAAGCCCCCTCTACCTCTCTTTTTGATCACTTTTCCTTAGCTCCCTTTTCTTTCTGTCCTCTTTTTAAAATGCATAATTGGTCATTTTGAAACCTCTTATGGTGTGTCAAACACTAAGGGAGCACGTGGTATGTGACCGACTGTCACTATTCTATGAAGTGGAGAAAGAGCAGTGAACAAAACAGTGTTTTCTGTCATGAATCCCTTCTTAGGGAAATAGACAATACATACGTGAATTAATGTGAAATATCATACATATTAGTGAAAAAGACATGGAGCAGATGGGGGATAAAATGATACTGGATGCTCTTTTATTTTTTTTAATTATTATTTTTTTGTGTGTGGTACGCGGGCCTCTCACTGCTATGGCCTCTCCCATTGCGGAGCACAGGCTCCGGACGTGCAGGCTCAGCGGCCATGGCTCACAGGCCCAGCCGCTCCGCGGCATGTGGGATCTTCCCCAACCAGGACACGAACCTGTATCCCCTGCATCGGCAGGCGGACTCTCAACCACTGCGCCACCAGGGAAGTCCTGGATGCTCTTTTAAATCAAGGAAACTATAATGAGATGATTTGGGGTGGAGGCATGCATGAAATAAAGAAGAAACTCATGCAAATAAAAACACAGGAGAATTTCAGGTAGGAGGAGTAGCAGAGACAAAGGCCCTGGGGAGGCACAGGGTTGATTTGTTTAGAAAAGGCAAAAAGACCAGTATGGCTCAAGAGGCATTATAACAAGGAGAGGTAGAAAATGAGAGGTGGAGCATGGTATCCGATACAGCCAGGAGATGGATCACACAGATTTTTTTGAATTCCGGCAATGACTTTGTGAGTTATTTTAAATCTGAGAACATACTGGATATATTAAATCAGGTGAGTATATTATTTCATGGCCTCATACAAAAATTAACAGGCTTTCTCTTTCAGAGCACTTTAGCTTTACAGAAAAATAGACTGTAATGTATAGAGTTCCCACGTGCCCCCTCACCACACCCCTTATTACTACCTTGCATTAGTGTGGTACATTTTTTATAATTGATGAATCAATACTGATACATTATTATTAAGTCCACAGTTTACATTAGGAATCATTCTTTGTGTTGTATGTTCTGTGGGCTTTGACAGATGTATAAAGACATATATCCACCATTATAATATCACACAAAATAACTTCACTGCCCTAAAAATCTCCTGTGCTCCACCTGTTCAACCCTGAACCCCTGGAAACCACTGATCGTTTGCCATCTCCCGAGTTTTGCCTTTTCCAGATTGACATATGTTGGTATTATATAGTATGTAGCCTTTTTAGATTGGCTTCTTTCACCTCGTACTATGCATTTAAGGTTCCTCCATGTCTTTTTGTTGCTTGACAGCTCATTTCTCTTTATCACTGAATAATATTCCATTGTATGAGTGTATTACAATTTGTTCATCATCTACTACAGGACATTCTAGCTGCTTCTAAGCTTTGGTAACTATAAGTAAAACTGCTATTAATATCTGTGTGCAGGTTTTTGCGTGGACACACGTTTTCAACTCATTTGAGTAAATATTAGGGAATGCAATGCTAGAACATGTGATAAAAGTTATGTTTATGTTTTTAAGAAATAGCCAAACTATCTCCCAAGTGGCTATACCAAAATCATCTCATTAGAGTTTCTTTGATTTAAGAGTGTCCAGTATTATTTTATGCCCCATATGCTTCATGTTTTTTTCAACACTCATCTGTATAACATTATATTCCATATTAATTTGTGTATCTGTTGTCTATTTCCCTGGGAAGGGATTCATGAAAGAAGACAGTTTTGTTCACTGCTTTATCTCCACTTCATATATTAGTGCCAGTGAGTCACAGAGCAGGTACTCCCTAAATAGTTATAGAATGAGTGATTGAAAGACTTGCAGGGAATCATTTTTAAATATTTTGAAAACTTGTATAAATATACAAAAGTTAAAAGTACAAGGAATCTCCATTTACCCATTCCAGGCTTGAAAAATTGTCAACATTTTGAAGAGAGTCATTAAATATGGCACATCTATTATTTTAATGACAGTTCATTTTATCAACTTCTTTTAATGTGAGCAAATGGTCTGTAGAACAGACAGAAAATATCATGCGGCAAAAAGGCCTACACTGCATTAATATAACAAATCTATATAAACAAAATAATGAGTTGTTATAAAGCACCATATGTAAGTATACTAAAGCATTCTTACACACTCCCATGTCAACAACAAATAAAACAGCAGATTAAACACAGTTCAAAAAATTTCTCCTGACTCGCTGTTCTTCATTGTACACATTTACTTATTCCACTTCCTTTGGGCAGTACTTTTATCTTCATTCTTTTCAATTTCTCATATCTCTGTGGCGTTCCGTTCAAAGGCCTCCTGGAACCTGCATCTTTGGAACTATTTCTGCCTAAACAGTATGACCTTTAGTTCCCAGCTTTTTTAGTTTATCTTATCAGCTAAGCTTGTGCCTCACTGCTGTTATGAAACCCTTTCATAATTGGTCTAGAGACTATCAATTTTCTACACTCATGCCCTCTCATGTTTTAAAACATTTTCACAGCTTTAAAATATAATGCACAGAAAGAATATATAAATAGTACTCTCTTTGTACCTGTGTGGTCATGGAAGTGTTTCAAGAATGAACTTACCTACTACAGTGCTTTTTATTTGTTTACAAAATTATGTTGAAATAATGAATGCATATTTTAGTCAGACATCCTTACCCATTCTTTCTGAATGATGTTCAACTCAGAGACCCTAGTAATTGCTTTAGTCAACAAATATTTAATTTCTATTTGTGCCAAGCATTATTCTAAGTAACAGAGATATAATGGTACAAAGGGCAAATAAGGTCCTTGTCTCATATTATAGCAGACTACTGTATAATTTCACCAAAGTTAAGTAATGAGCCTCAACAGCCCGTCCTCTTACCTAAAAGACTAGCCACATATATCTTAAGATATTTTGTTTGGCCATTCAATTGTGTATGAATGAAAGAAAGGGCAAGTTCTATCTTCTTTGCATATCAAATTGCTATCATTTATTGCAGGCCATAAAGGAGTATTATTAGGAAATCCACATCAGACTATTTTCTTTAGTCTAAAACAGTCAATTAGATTGGTATTCAAGAACTCAGGTTTGAGTTGGAAAAAAAAAACAACTAAGCACCATAGATTTTCTAGTCATTGTAATAAGGCAAGGAAAAGAAACAAAAGCTATACAGACTAGAAAGGAAAGCAGAATGTTTTTATTTGCATATGGTAAGGCTGTGCTGATAGACCATCCTAAGGAATTTATAAAGAGTTACTGGAACTAATATGTGAATTTAAAGAGGTTCAAAATTATGAAGTATACACAAAATAATATTTCTATAGATTAATCAAAAACTGTTGAAAATTAAAATTTAAAATGCCAAAAACATGGAATAATTACAAGTAGATTTAACCACATAACCATAGGTGCGAGATCTGTAAAAAAAAAAAAAAAAAAAAAAACTATAAAATATTGCTAGGAGAAAGAAATTTTAAAACCTATATTAAATGGAGAAATATACCATGTTCATGAATTGGAAGACTAAATATTGTTAAGGTATCAAGTCTCCCAAGGCTGACCCATAGATTCAGTGCTATATGGAGCATAATTCCAACAGGGATTCTTTTTGAGGGGAGGAAGCATAAATTGACAACCTGATTCTAAAGTGCATATAGAAATGCAAAGAACAAGAATAGCCAAAACAACTGTTAAAAGAAGAATAGAGTTGGAAAACTTTTACCACCTGATTTGAACTCATTTTAAAAGTACAATAATCAAGCCAGTGTAGTACTGGTGTTAAAGACAGACATATATATCAATGGAACAAAATAGAGCATCCAGAATTAGATCTACATGTATATGGTCAGTTGTTTTCTGACACGGATGCCAAGGCAATTCCATGGTAAAGGACAATGTTTTCCATGTTTCAAAGTTGCTGAACAACTGTTTATCTACATGAAAAAAAGAGACCTCAATCCTTATCTTGAAATTAAACACAGATATTATCCCAAAATTGATCACAGATCTAAATAAAAAGCTAAAACTGTAGAACTTCTAGGACAGTGGTTCTCAACAAGGGCCAATTTTGACCCTGCCCCCTGATAGATATTTGACAATGTTTAGAGAAAATCCAACTTAGAATATCTGGCCCAAAATGTCAGTGAGGATGAGGTTGAGAATCTCTGTTCTGGAAAGAAAAATAATAGAAGAAAATATTTGAGATCTTAGGCATAGGAAATGATTTCTTAAATGTCACACATAGGGCTTCCCTGGTGGCTTAGTGGTTGAGAGTCTGCCTGCCGATGCAGGGGACACAGGTTCGTGCCCCGGTCCGGGAAGATCACACATGCCGCGGAGCGGCTGGGCCCATGAGCCATGGCCGCTGAGCCCGCGCGTCCGGAGCCTGTGCTCCGCAACGGGAGAGGCGACAACAGTGAGAGGCCTGCATACTGCAAAAAAAAAAAAAGTCACACATAGAAGATGAATCATTATACAAAAAATAATGAATAGGAAGGACTTCATCAAAATCAAACACTTCTGGTCTTTAAAAGACACTGCTAAGAAAATAAAAATACAACCCAAATCACATTCATAGAAATCTTCACTCAAATATATCTATCAAAACAGATGTATCCTTCATATATAAGTAACTTTTACAAGTCAATGGACACAATATTTGAACAGATATTTCAAAAACAAAACATGAATGGTCAATAAGCATATTAAAGTATGACTGATAATATTATCTATTAAAGAAATGTACATTAAAATCATAATGCAGTATCACTAGACACTCATCACAACATCTAAAATTTTAAAAAACTGACCATATGAATTAGTGGTGAGGATACGCAGCAACTAGAATACTCACACTTTGCTAGTGGGATATAAAATAATGCAGCCACTTTGTAAAACAGTATATCAGTTTCTTATATATTTAAACAAACTTATTTTTACCATAAGACACCTAGTTATTTACACAAGGAAATTAAAAACATATGACCACACAAAGACTTCACAAAAACATTAGTAAATCAAAACTAGAAACAACCAAACTGCCTATCAATAGGAGAATGGATAAATAGTTCTGCTATCATCCACACGATGATACTATTCAGCAATTAAGGAAAAAACTACTGATCCATATATCAGCATGGATGAATGCCAAAAATTTGTACTGAGTAAATATGGACTCTCAAAAGAATGCATAGTATATTAAAGTGTTGATATAAAGTCCTAGAAAAAAACCAAAATTTTAATAAAAGAAGGCAGGTCAGAACTTGCTTCATACCAGGTTTTGAAGGAGGTTACTAGTTTGTAAGAACTTTTGGGGATGACGGACATGTATTCACAGTAGAAGCAGGTGTCACATTTATCACAACTAGTTTTACATTTTAAATGGGTATGTTTTATTGTATGTAAATAAGATCTCAATAAAATTTATTTTAAAACTCCTAGGCACTATAGATCAATCAGTTTTACATTAAAAATCACATGTTAATTTACCTACAATTATATTTGTTTATCTCCAATGACCACCTCATGACTTCTTACAGATTCAGTTTTCCCCAATATGAGTATGATTTCCAAACATTTATATTGGACATAACCTCTTTTTAACTCTAGTCCCACTGTTCTGATTAAACAGTCTTAAGAATGAGTATCTTTTTTTTTTTTAATCCACCATATGATTACACTTTGGACAACATGACTCTTCCCTACCCATAGTTAAGGTGACCTAAACGGACAGTGAACCCCTTCTTTAGCAAAATTTGGAAATGAGATCTCAATTTTAGTATAGCTGGTCTAGTTAGAACTGTATTTCCTGGTTTTATTTTTTTTCTGAAATCTAGTAGCATATCTATCCCTCGCCTCCTTTTTTGTTGAAATATCCCTAGTGGCTTTACTTGTAACCAAACACTCTTAATCGCTCCAGTTAAGGTCAATGGTAGTAACCAGGCTACTCAGAGAACAATATCCAGGAAATGTTCAGAGAGGTTACGTTATGGCCTATATGAATACAAACCAGCACACTCAAGATCAAGGTCAAATTTATACGTCAAGAGTGATGCTGACAATATAAGGGAAACTTTTTAGGCATTTAATTAGTTTTTAGCATGAGAAGATTACCAGAATTATTTTGTTTAAGTTTATAAGTTAGTACATTTATAATCAGTATGACAACTATATATTTAATACATTTACATTTTGGCCTATGTATTTGTCCTTTTATATATTTTAAGGTGAATCTGTCCTCTTGACTCAATTGCTTCTGGATACAATAAGAAACCTTTGTGTACAAATAAGTTTGGGAATCAGCTCCTTGATAATGTTCACAATAAAACATACTTACCCCTTGTGAGAACTTATCTTAGCTGTCTGCTGTTATTCTTCTCCAAAAATATTTGTTTTGTTCCAACTTCAACAGAAAGACCTGTGGTTTTGTGACAGGTAGCTGGAGTATGTATGCTTCTGATCTTATTTGTTCTCTGTACTATATGCACAGAGAACATGTATATACTAGAACAGGTATAGTACATGCATTACAGTAGTGGTTTTAGGATTTATGAAAGAAATAATTTGAGCTTGGTACAAACACCCATACCAAGGATACTAGCAAGTGACAAACATGAAGCATCAAAATAATTTTATAAAGTTATTAATTCCTTAACTTAAATCACACCTTGTTCTCAAAATAAATTGACAGCTTAAAAACACAAAATAATGCGTAACAAAATAGAATAAATTATTAGTAGGTGAGAAGTGAAAAAAAATGTAGGAATATAAAGCATAGCCAAATAAGGGACAGATATAAATATGCATATCATAAAATCCTTTACTCTCACTATTGGGGGAATCTACAAACTGGATTCTGATTTCCAGCTGTCAGATAAAAAGGAGATCTTGATCAGATGCATGATTCACAGTGGCTTTGAAATAAATCTCAAATCACATCTTCAAAGGAAGACAATTATTTCCAAAACTAAAAAGCACCTTATTAAAAGAATACTCTAACAAAGAACACTGGGGGGGCTTCCCTGGTGGCGCAGTGGTTGAGAATCCGCCTGCGGATGCAGGAGACACGGGTTCGTTCCCTGGTCCGGGAAGATCCCACATGCCGCGGAGCGGCTAGGCCTGTGAGCCATGGCCGCTGAGCCTGCACGTCTGTAGCCTGTGCTCTGCAACGGGACAGGCCATAACAGTGAGAGGCCCACATACCACAAAAAAAAAAAAAAAAAAAAAAAGATCTTGGGTAATGTTGACTTTGAAGAGGTAGTCCCTGATCAGTAAGAACTCAGTCCCCAAGTAATCTAGGTGCTTGTGGAAGCTTATGACTCTTGCTTTAACTGGCCGAATGTGGGGTACATGATGCTTTTTCCCTGGAAACTTTGTGGGGCAATCAAGAAACAGGTTATCTCCAGTAGAGGTAGGGAAAGAAGTAGGGGAAGGAATCCCTGTGGAGGGTCTGACACTTTAGGAAGCATATGCCTTCCAACACAAGCCACTTTACTTAGGGACTAATGGAGAGCAAATCCCTTTCAAACCTAACAGATAGACCAAACAGAACCTCACAGATTCATTTTAAGTAACTGTAGAGGACTGGTGATAACAATATGACTCTATAACTTGATTTATCTAATATCACAAATTTGTAGTCTTATGAGCACTGAGTCATAAGTATTTATAATTTTATGGCCATGGAGTCCTAAGAAATAATTTTGCTAGGACGAAATTAAGTGTTATCTCTACTTAGAGAAAAGATTTTGATTATTTCATCACACTCATAAAAATTTTATTGTTAATCTATGTTTGCCTTGCCAGTTTTCAGATATCATTGGTTGTGTGTTAATTTTAATTGAATTCAACATCTGTATATAATTGCCCTAAATAGCTCACTTCTATTGCTCTCTTATTTTTCTCTTTTGTTAATTATAAAATATAAGTTGATACTCATTTCTAGTAATACATCTAATCACAGTAGGACCAATGAAAGTAACCTATTAAATATCATCAGTCTTTATTATTGCAAATCATAAATACCATTGGATATATGATACTGCTTCCACAGGAAGCCAATTCTAATATTTTCTGAACTACAGAGCTACTTGAGTTTATAAAACTGAGCCATATATTTCATAATACATAGTATTACATAAAGCCATATGTCCATAATATAGCAGGTCATTTAAAAAACACCTTACCCATAACCAACAATAGTCTTTATTTATTTAGGTATTACCTTCTAGTCTTTATATTATTCACTTCACAAAAAAAGATGAGATAATTAAAGTTAGGCGGTAAAATTTCTAAGAATAAAATAACATTTTTCTAGACTTGAATGCAAGTAGTATTTTAGACACAATTTAAATATAGAGACCAGGTGATTTAAATAAGAGTTAGGGCTAGATTCTATGGTTTTTAATTCCTAGTCCATTATTTCCTCTATTAAATATTCCTGTGCAATTTGCTTATTCATTCCTTGTCAGTCAATTGTTTTCTCAAGTAACATTTAATGTTAACAATAGAGTACCTTCTATTTTTTTCCAAAAACTGTTGGGAACTTAATTGATCACCTATGAGAAATGCCAAATAAGTAAACAGGCAAGCACAACTGCTTCAACAAACACAGAGACTGTTGGGAGCAGTTAGCAGAACACTTGATCTACTTTGGACAGTACTCAGGATGATGGTATTTTCCCTCTGGTATGAAAGATGAAAACTGCATGTGATAGGAAAGGAGAAACTTGTATTTGGGAATAGGGAGAGGCAGGGAGAAGTTGGGATGTTTAGTACCTTGTAGGCAGAGAAATACATGGCAATACTGAAACATAAGAAGCTCAGCATGGATGGAGTAGAGATAGACTTAATGAGGAATAATGAGGTATATGTCTGAAAAAAGTAAATAAAGGATAGATAGATCAGTTGTTATTCAACTTTTATGTTTAGGTACATCCTAAAATTTTGAAAGGCTATGCACATTTTTAGATGGCCATCTAAAGCTTATAATCAAATTGAAAAAGATACAAAGCAAAAATGTTCCAGTGTACATAAAAAATGATATTTTAAAACAAAATAGTTACATCATGGTAGTACCTAATGGAATCTAAATACCAGGGTGAGTCATACATCATCATCTATTTAGAAAATACATGAACAAGCTCTTCTTACAGGAAGTTAGACATCATTCTATTTTTCTCCTTAAAGTTAGTTTTCAATTTTACTTTATTCACAGATTTTCTTCTTAATATAATTTTTATGCTTCAAAGACTTCTATTGATCTACCACATTTTTCTGAAATAAATATGAAATCAATTAAAAATTATTTTAAATTGTTTCTTACTGTGATTATAAGGCTACTACATGAAATACAGTTTTTGGATATATATGTTATAGTTATCACACAATTTATGAAAATAGTAAGTATTTTACTGGATTTTTTAAAACAACTAATTTTACTAAAATTATTTTCATGTGATAGAGTTTTTCCAATTAATTCATTTTCTATAAATGAATTTTTTTGAATGCTAGAATGAGATATAACAACATCAATTCTATTAACCAATTAATAAAATTGGACACAGGGGCATTGTGCATATTACAATTTATTCAAAAAATATGAGAAAATTAATATTTTGTTAAATTTTAATACATCTTTACCAACACAATAATTGTTGACAAAATGCCTTAATCTTATTAGGTGCTTTAAATATAATTTTGCCAACAAATTTGGAGCTGCATATTCAGTTCTTTCAACATACATATAATGTCTGACATATGAATTAATTATCAAAAGCAGTCCTCCTATAAATAAATTAGCCAAATCAGATTACTGTCAGAAAAAGCCTAACCTCATTTTTCAATTCAAATATACATTACAAGTTCTTCAGAATATTATAAAAGCCAGTGAGAAAAAAATTATGAAACACTCTTGTAAGGATCTGTTGCAAAAATCAATCAAATCAAGATTAAAACAATATGAAGATACTATAATTCACTTGCCTTTATAAGAAGCCATAATAATATTTATTCTATATGCTATTTCTTATTGCTTATCTGCAACAAATCAATGTAATTTATAGCTAAAATCATGTTATTCACAATGTGAGAAGTTTGACAAAAAGGCATTGTATTTTTTTAATAAAAGTGTGAGTATACTGAAGTCTGTACATAATTTTAAAGAAAAATTAAATAGGAACCGTGTATAATGTTCATAATTAATTTCATTAATGTTATTATCATGACTAGACTTTCCACATACGCTTAATAAGCAGAAATGTACATACTCTTAAAAGTAACCCATCCAGGGCTTCCCTGGTGGCACAGTGGTTGAGTTCGCCTGCCAATGTAAGGAACACGGGTTCGTGCCCCAGTCAGGGAAGATCCCACATGCCGCAGAGGGGCTGGGCCCATGAGCCACGGCCGCTGAGCCTGCGCATCCGGAGGCTGTGCTCCGAAACGGGGGAGGCCACGACAGTGAGAGGCCCGTATACCAACAACAACAAAAAAGTAACCCATCCAACATCTAATATATAACTTTATTTTTGATAATAGGTATCAGAAAATATTAATCATTTAAGTCTAATATTAATCACTTATTAAGGCTAATAAAATGATGACTGACTAATACTAAAACAAGATTTCATGATATGCTTGATAAAATAGGCTTTTAGCTGACTGTATCAGTAAGGGTTCAATACAGAAACAGAGGGTCTAGAAGTAATATCAGAATAAGGAAATTAGGAATTAAACCTTACATGAATGTGGGAGGAGTATGGAAAATGAAGGTCTGGAAGAGAAGAGTCAGAAGATCAAGATTAGAGAAACTGTCACTAACCAGTCCTCCTGAAGCACTGAAGTGGGCAGCTCCAAGCTTGCTGGAAAATCCAAGAACCTGAGATGTCTGACTGCCTGAGTGATACTGGGAAGGGGCAACTGATGGAAACAGCCATGGAAGCTGCCATCTCAGGAAACTGCTGCTTCTGTGCAGTAGCTCCCTGGGCTGCCGGGTCCAGGCACCTTGAGTGGAGCTAGGCTGCTGGTGGTCAGCGGAGCCAGTGGGGGAGATGCAGAGCAGAGGAGAGCAAGGACAAGGCAGGGCATCTTTCTGTCACCTTGTCAGGCTGACAACTTTCCAGGAGCAATAGTGTCTCCTTCACTTCAGCCTTCACAATTGTGCACAGTTCCTCTTTTGGCCACTCTTACAATGAAACGCATCATGAGGGGGTTTCCTGAAAACCTAGTTCCCAGCCTTACCGAGTGGGTGTTCCACAATTCAGGACATTGACTACTTGTAAAATGCACACTGAGTTGACAAGAAACCATACTAACATTTTAGTCTGTGGATCTTCTCCAGTGTAACTTGAAAATTCTGGTAGTCCCTGAAAACATTCCACTTATTTTGAAATATATCAATGTCAACAGCATGTACTTCTTGGTCTACTCGAAGGTACTTTCCTTTCCAATTAAGGGGCATGAATATATTCAAGATAAATTGCATACATATGATAGGTGAGAGAAAGGCCATTTTTTTCATTTAATTTTTTGAAGCAAATACTTCTCTTGATTTGCCTCATCAAACTCTCCCCATAAGATCTCTGCCTTTTTTGCAAGTCAGTGGATGAAAGACGTAGGAGCCTTAAAAGAATATTACCATCACTCTCCCTGCCCACACACTCTACGAGCACATGTGGTTTCAGAGCATCCAAACAATTGCCAAAACAACTCATTTCTAATATTAGGCTGCATAGCAATAAGCTTAATTGCTGTCACAGCAATATGTTTGAGATAAGAAGAGGCAGTAAGGCCTCTGATGGGAAAAAATCTTCCATTTTTAGGTGCCCTAAAATATTTTATACAACTAAGGAATGCACCACGATAAAAATCTAGATGAGTGAATTATATGCATCTTTTTCTATAAAGTAGGGAAAGAGAAATTATGACATGGAAGGTGAAAAAAAAATTACATGAAGTAGTAAAGAATACATATGGAATTTGAGAGTCAGGAAACTGACTTATTTAAAACTATTAATATCACATACCTCATGAAAATCTTTTAAAGAATAGCAGGAAGAAAAGCAGAGTTCAAGAGTCACACGTTATAGGTGAAGAATAAAGCAGTGTGTAGAAAGATGCATACTTTCTACCTTTTAAAAGGTGTTTGTCAGAAACATGAGAATTGGTTAGAAAGTCACATGGTGCCTACCTGATGTAAATTCCTGTAGTTTCTCTCTCTTCCTCTTCTTTTTCTTACCCTGGAAGAAGATAGGCACATCGTCAGGTTATAGACTGTACTGTGAACACATGGATGAACGTGATACAAAAGGACAGGCAGGTGGTCAACCAAGAGATCAGAAGTTCGTTCGGGTTCTTCCATAAGATCTTACAGAAAAAACCGAATGAACTTTTCTAGCCAACCCAATATTTTTCGCCACCACAGTCAGAACCTACTTCTGGTAGTGTTCATGATAAATCATCCTTACTGTGAATTCCACCATTTAATTAAAAGTCCATGATGTTAATTGAGACCCCTCAGCCCCCATGGCACAGACATGACGTAACTAAGGACATCAGTAAAGGGTGAGAGAGAACCTGAGAAAACTCAAACGGTAATTTTAAAGACTCATTCCTGGCAGTTAAGGACCTTGCTTCCTAAAACAGACAAAGTAACATGAATATCCCTGCAATTTTAAATACATTTCAAAATCATCTTAATCACACATTTACAATTTATAGTGGGTCCCATTTATAGTGGTTTAATTTTCTGTTTTTCTTCATAATTACTTTCCCCTCAAAAATTAATTGTAATACAGCATAGGCACAGTAGATACTCATTTTGTATGAACAGTAAATGACCAACCTGGATTAGGATGGTCTTTTCAAACAAGTGTAACAGAACATATATCACATCCATTATCTCTGTCTTATGTCTGCTGTGATAATCATATTAACAAAAAATAAAACCATAAGATTAAAAAGAAAGACTCACAAAAGAATTTCATTCTACTACTGAAATCATTAAACCATTAAGGGTTTTATTGGAAAGATCATTTGAAAATTTTTGGATTATATCTTGAGACAATGGGTTTGTATAGACCCATTAATCAAGAGGTTGACAATATTATTCCACAGTGGGGAGAATGAAGCTGAGTGTTCAAATGCACAAGAATAGGGACGATTTAGTAAGACGTTTATGTAAACCAAAAGGAAAGATAATGGTGATGGGAAGTGGAAGAGGAGAAAGAGTGGAATAAATCCACATTACTGATGTGGAAGTTAAATAAGATTTGGTAGTTGATTTAATGTATAAATTAAGTGAAGTATCATAGGCAATTCCAAATTTTTGTCTTACGCAACTGAAAAAATGCCAGCTACTATTCACTCATATAGAAAACACAGAAAAATGACTGAGAAAATGCTAAGATAGAGACCACTGGGCCATGTGAAGTGGCATTTATAGTGGTCTCCATTATCCAGCTGCATGATATCTGCAAGATTTCAGGGGAAAATATATGTCCCAGGCATAATACTGTAAAAATATGTTGAACAAAATGGTTGCCAAAGAAACGCTGAAGGACAAGCATCATTGGAAATCTGAAAGGGGTCTTTTTTAAAGTACAGATTTTTGTTTTCAGTAAATTCGCCATAGAAACCAGAAAACTTACCAGTTATTTTCTAAGCATACCTTGGTTTGGAAACTATGGCACTGAGATAAATCATGCAAACTAATTAAAGAGTGTCCTGCCTGGTGCCCAGAGACGCACATGAGACGCTAAGGCTGCTGCTGCAGCCACCAAGAAGCCTGTGTGCAAGCACAGGCCACTCTCCACACCTCCCCTCCCAGGAGCTTGTGCAGCCTGCTACTGCCAGGGTCCTGTGATCTGGGGACAACTCCCCAGGGAGAACGCACAGCGTGCCTCAGGCTGGTGCAACGTCATGCCAGCCTCTGCTGCCACAGGCTCGCCCCATATCCGTAGCCCCCCTGCCCCCCGCCTGAGTGAGTCAGAGCTCCCCAAACAGCTGCTCCTTTAACCCTGTCCTGTCTGAGTGAAGAACAGACGCCCTCAGGTGACCTACATGCAGAGGCGGGTCCAAATCCAAAGCTTAATCCCGGGAGCTCTGCCAACAAAGAGAAAGGGAAATTTCTCCCAGCAGCCTCAGAAACAGCTCCACAATCAACTTGATGCACCCTGCATCTGTGGAATACATGAACAGACAACGAATCATCCCAAATTGAGTAGGTGGACTTTGGGAGCAAGATATATTATTTCTTCCCCTTTTCCTCTTTTTGTGAGTGTGTGTGTATGCTTCTGTGTGAGATTTTGTCTGTATAGCTTTGCTTTCACCATTTGTCCTAGGGTTCTGATCATCCGTGTTTTTTTTTCTTCAGTTAAAATTTTTTTTCTTAATAATTATTTTTTATTTTAATAACTTTATTTTATCTTCTTCCTTCTTTCTTTCCTTCCCCTCTCTCTCTCTCTCTCGCTTTCTCTCTCTCTCTCTCTCTCTCTCTCTCTCTCTGTCTCTTTCTTTCTCTCTCTCTCTCTTTCTTTCTTTCTTCTCCCTTTTATTCTGAGCCATGTGGAGGACAGGCTCTTAGTGCTCCAGCCAGGTGTCAGAGCTGTGCCACTGAGGTGGGAGAGACAGGTTCAAGACACTGGTCCACAAGAGACCTACAACCTCCACATAATATCAAACAGTGAAAATCTCTCAGATATCTCCATCTCAACGCCAAGACCCAGCTTCACTCAATGACCAGCAAGCTACAGGCTGGACACACTATGCCAAACAACTAGCAAGACAGGAACACAGACCCATCCATTAGCAGAGAGGGTACCTAAAATCATAATAAGGCCACAGACATCCCAAAACACACCACCAGAAGTGAACCTACCCATCCAGAAAGACAAGATCCAGCCTCATCAACCAGAACACAGGCACTAGTTCCCTCCACCACGAAGCCTACACAACCCACTGAACCAACCTTACCCACTGTGGAAAGACACCAAAAACAACGGGAACTACAAACCTGCAGCCTGCAAAAAGGAGACCCCAAACACAGTAAGATAAACACAATGAAAAGACAGAAAAACAGAAGATGAAGGAGCAAGGTAAAATCCCACCAGACCTAACAAATGAAGAGGATATAGGCAGTCTACCTGAAAAAGAATTCAGAATAATGATAGTAAAGATGATCCAAAATCTTGGAAATAGAATAAAGAAAATGCAAGAAACATTTAACAAGGACCTAGAAGAACTAAAGAGGAAAAAAGCATGATGAACAACACAGTAAATGAAATTAAAAATACTCGAGAAGGGATCAATAGCAGAATAACTGAGGCAGAAGAACGGATAAGTGGCCTGGAAGATTAAATAGTGGAAATAACTACTGCAGAGAAGAATAAAGAAAAAAGAGTGAAAAGAACTGAGGACAGACTCAGAGACCTCTGGGACAACATTAAACACACTAACATTCTAATTATAGGGGTCCCAGAAGAAGAAGAGAAAAAGAAAGGGATTGAGAAAATATTTGAAGAGATTATAGTTGAAAACTTCCCTAATATGAGAAAGGAAATAGTTAAGTCCACAAAGCACAGAGAGTCCCATACTGGATAAATCCAAGGAACACACACCAAGGAACATATTAATCAAACTATCAAAAATTAAATACAAAGAAAAAATATTAAAAGCAGCAAGGGAAAAACAACAAATAAAACACAAGGGGGGCTTCCCTGGTGGCGCAGTGGTTGAGAGTCCGCCTGTCGATGCAGGGGATCCGGGTTCGTGCCCCAGTCCGGGAGGATCCCACATGCCGCGGAGCGGCTGGGCCCGTGAGCCATGGCCACTGAGCCTGCTTGTCCAGAGCCTGTGCTCCGCAATGGGAGAGGCCACAGCAGTGAGTGAGAGGCCCCGTGTACCGCAAAAAAACAAACAAACAAACAAACAAACAAACACAAGGGAATCCCCATAAGATTAACAGCTGATCTTTCAGCAGAAACTCTGCAAGCCAAAAGGTAGTGGCAGGACATATTTAAAGTGATGAAGGAGAAAAACCTACAACCAAGATTATTCTACCCAGCAAGGATCTCATTCAGATTTGATGGAGAAATTAAAACCTTTACAGAAAAGCAAAAGCTGAGAGAGTTCAGCACCACCAAACCAGCTCTACAACAAATGCTAAAGGAACTTCTCTAGGCAGGAAACACAAGAGAAGGAAAAGACCTACAAGAACAAACCCAAACAAGTAAATGGGAATAGGAACATACATATCGATAATTACCTTAATGTAAATGGATTAAATGCTCCCACCAAAAGATATAGACTGGCTGAATGGATACAAAAACAAGATCCATATATATGCTGTCTACAAGAGACCCATTACAGACATAGGGGCACATACAGACTGAAAGTGAGGGGATGGAAAAAGATAGTCCACGCAAACGGAAATCAGAAGAAAGTTGGAGTAGCAATTCTCATGTAACACAGAATAGACTTTAAAATAAATACTATTACAAGAGACAAAGAAGGACACTACATAATGATCAACAGATCGATCCAAGAAGAAGATATAACAATTGTAAATATTTATGCACCCAACATAGGAGCACCTCAATACATAAGGCAAATACTAAAAGCCATAAAAGGGGAAATCGACAGTAACACAATCATAGTAGGGGACTTTAAAACCCCACTTTCACCAATGGACAGATCATCCAAAATGACAATAAATAAGGAAACACAAGCTTTAAATGATACATTACACAAGATGGACTTAATTGATATTTATAGGACATTCCATCCAAAAACAACAGAATACACATTTTTCTCAAGTGCTCATGGAACATTCTCCAGGATAGATCATATATTGGGTCACAAATCTAGCCTTGGCAAATTTAAGAAAATTGAAATCGTATCAAGTACCTTTTCCGACCACAATGCTATGAGACTAGATATCAATTACAGGAAAAGATCTGTAAAAAATACAAACACATGGAGGCTAAACAATACTCTAATTAATAATGAAGTGATCACTGAAGAAATCAAAGAGGAAATCAAAAAATACTTAGAAACAAATGATAATGGAGACATGATGACCCAAAATCTATGGGATACAGCAAAAGCAGTTCTAAGAGGGAAGTTTATAGCAATACAATCATACCTTAAGTAACAGGAAACATCTCAAATAAACAACCTAACTTTGCACCTAAAGCAATTAGAGAAAGAAGAACAAAAAAACCCAAAATTTAGCAGAAGGAAAGAAATCATAAAGATCAGATCAGAAATAAATGAAAAAGAAATGAAGGAAACAATAGGAAAGATCAATAAAAGTAAAAGCTGGTTCTTTGAGAAGATAAATAAAATTGATAAACCATTAGCCAGACTCATCAAGAAAAAAGGGAGAAGACTCAAATCAATAGAATTAGAAATGAAAAAGGAGATGTAACAACTGACTCTGCAGAAATACAAAAGATTATTAGAGATTACTACACGCAACTGTATGCCAATAAAATGGACAACCTGGAAGAAATGGACAAATTCTTAGAAATGCACAAGCTGCCGAGACTGAACCAGGAAGAAATAGAAAATATGAACAGACCAATCAGAAGCACTGAAATTGAAACTGTGATTAAAAATCTTCCAACAAACAAAAGCCCAGGACCAGATGGCTTCACAGGCAAATTCTATCAAACATTTAGAGAAGAGCTAACACCTATACTTCTCAAACTCTTCCAAAAGATAGCAGAGGGAGGAACACTCCCAAACTCATTCTATGAGGTCACCATCACCCTGATACCAAAATCAGACAAAGACGTCACAAAGAAAGAAAACTACAAGCCAATATCACTGATGAACATAGATGCAAAAATCCTCAACAAAATACTAGCAAACAGAATCCAACAGCACATTAAAAGGATCATACACCATGATCAAGTGGGGTTCATTCCAGGAATGCAAGGATTCTACAATATACGCAAATCAATCAACGTGATACACCATATCAACAAACTGTAGGAGAAAAACCATATGATCATCTCAATAGATGCAGAGAAAGCTTTTGACAAAATTCAACACCCATTTATGATAAAAACCCTGCAGAAAGTAGGCATAGAGGGAACTTTCCTCAACATAATAAAGGTCATATATGACAAACCCACAGCCAGCATTGTTCTCAATGGTGAAAAACTGAAACCATTTCCACTAAGATCAGGAACAAGACACGGCTGCCCATTCTCACCACTCTTATTCAACCTAGTTTTGGAAGTTCTAGCCACAGCAATCAGAGAAGAAAAAGAAATAAAAGGAATCCAAATCGGAAAAGAAGAACTAAAGCTGTCACTGTTTGCAGATGACATGATACTATACATAGAGAATCATAAAAATGCCACCAGAAAACTACTAGAGCTAATCAATGAATTTGGTAAAGTTGCAGGATACAAAATTAATGCACAGAAATCTGTGGCATTCCTATACACTAATGATGAAAAATATGAGAGTGAAATTAAGAAAACACTCCCATTTACCACTACAACATAAAGAATAAAATATCTAGGAATAACCTACCTAAGGAGATAAAACACTTCTATGCAGAAAATTATAAGACACCGATGAAAGAAATTAAAGATGATAGAAATAGATGGAGAGATATACCATGTTCTTGGATTGGAAGAATCAACATTGTGAAAATGACTCTACTACACAAAGCAATCTACAGATTCAATGCAATCCCTATCAAACTACCACTGGCATTTTTCACAGAACTAGAACCAAAAATTTCACAATTTGCATAGAAACACAAAAGACCCCGAATAGCCAAAGCAATCTTGAGAACGAAAAATGGAGCTGGAGGAATCAGGCTCCCTGACTTCAGCCTATACTACAAGGCCACAGTAATCAAGACAGTATGATACTGGCACAAAAATAGAAATATAGATCAATGGAACAGGATAGAAAGCCCAGAGATAAACCCACGCACATATGGTCACCTTATCTTTGATAAAGGAGGCAAAAATATACAGTGGAGAAAAGACAGCCACTTCAATAAGTGGTGCTGGTAAAACCGGACAGCTACATGTAAAAATATGAAATTAGAACACTCCCTAACACCACACACAAAAATAAACTCAAAATGGGTTAAAGACCTAAATGTAAGGCCAGACACTATCAAACTCTTAGAGGAAAACATAGGCAGAACACTCTATGACATAAATCACAGCAAGAGCCTTTTTGACCCATCTCCTAGAGAAATGAAAATAAAAACAAAAATAAACAAATGGGATCTAATGAAACTTAAAAGCTTTTGCACAGCAAAGGAAACCATAAACAAGACCAAAAGACAACTCTCAGAATGGGAGAAAATAGTTGCAAATGAAGCAACTGACAAAGGATTAATCTACAAAATTTACAAGCAGCTCATGCAGCTCATAACAAAAAAACAAACAACCCAATCCAAAAGTGGGCAGAAGAACTAAATAGACATTTCTCCAAGGAAGATATACAGATTGCCAACAAACACATGAAAGAATGCTCAACATCAATAATCATTAGAGAAATGCAAATCAAAACTACAATGAGATATCATCTCACACCCGTCAGAATGGCCGTCATCAAACAATCTAGAAACAATAAATGCTGGAGAGGGTGTGGAGAAAAGGGAACACTCTTGCACTGTTGGTGGGAATGTAAATTGATACAGCCACTATGGAGAACAATATGGAGGTGTCTTAAAAAACTACAAAGAGAACTACTATACGACCCAGCAATCCTGCTACTGGGCATATACCCTGAGAAAACCATAATTCAAAAATAGTCATGTACCAAAATGTTCATTGCAGCTCTATTTACAATAGCCAGGACATAGAAGCAACCTAAGTGTCCATCAACAGATGAATGGATCAAGAAGATGTGGCACATATATACAATGGAATATTACTCAGCCATAAAAAGAAACGAAACTGAGTTATTTGTAGTGAGGTGGATGGACCTAGAGTCTGTCGTACAGAGTGAAGTTAAGTCAGAAGGAGAAAAACAAATACCATATGCTAACACATATATATGGAATCTAAGAAAAAAACATAACTGTCATGTAGAACCTAGGGGTAAGATGGGAATAAAGACACAGACCTACTAGAGAATGGACTTGGGGGATGGGGAAGGGTAAGCTGTGACAGAGTGAGAGATTGGCATGGACATATATACACTACCAAACATAAAATGGATAGCTAGTGGGAAGCAGCCGTATAGCACAGGGAGATCAGCTCGGTGGTTTGTGACCACCTAGAGGGGAGGGATAAGGAGGGTGCGGAGGGAGGGAGACGCAAGAGGGTAGAGATATGGGAACATATGTATATGCATAACTGATTTACTTTGTTATAAAGCAGAAACTAATACACCATTGTAAAGCAATTATACTCCAATAAACATGTTAAAAAAAAAAAAAAAAAGTGTGTCCTGCCTGGTGCAGCTGAAGCCTGCCTTCTCAGCCTTTGTTTACTAAACGGGAATTCCCAGTGATAAATCTTTGAGAAGACCTCTTAATATCTGGTGGAAATCAAGACAGGGTTTTTTCCCAGCTCAATGTGTAGTTTTCTCTCTCTTTGGATGTTCCATGTTGAAATTCAAAACATAATCAAGTTAAGCCAAGTTTTGCCTCTTTTTTGGAAAGTATGTCATAGAAAAAGTTGTCAAGATTCTATGTCTTATGTCATATCTACACCACTACCTCAAATTTAATACTGTAATATGATTTTGTTGTAAACTGTATGTATCCTTAACTTGTTACTAATGTTTAGGATGACTGCTACTGTGATTCTTGTAAATGATTGGGTCAAGCACCATTGTTGTCTCTTATTGGTAAATAGACATACCAGTGAATTTTATTATTGTTAAGACTTCAGATTATTTGGAAACTAGATTGACAAACTAGTGGAAAACAGCAAAAGGTAATATATAGGGCCTTCTTGTGCTACGCTATGTCCCGATTATTCCTAGTTCTTTCACAAAGAAAGTTCCAGAGGCAGGTGCATATGCAGAGCTAGTGCTCAAAGGAATGGGTTAATATGTAGCTATAAATATGATTTCATGAAATATGAAATCCTGGAAGTGCAAGAATGCACTGCTGCAGACTGAGTGTCTGTGTTCCTCCCAAATTCATATTTTGAAATCCTAACCCTGAACGATATGAGGAGTTGGGGCCCTTGGGAGGTGATTATGTCCTGAGGGTAGAGCCTTCATAAACAGGATTAGCGCCCTTATAGAAGAGACCCAGAGAAATCCCTTGCCCTTTCCGCCATGTGAGGACATAGTGAAAAGATGGCCATCTAGGAAGAGGGTTCTCACCAGACACTAAATCTGTCGGCACCTTGATCCTGGAATTCCCAGCCTCCAGAACTGTGAGAAATAAATGTCTGTTGTTTATAAGCCACTCAGTTCATATTTTTACTACAGCAGCTCGATCAAGCTAAGACAGGCACCAAAGGAAGAAGTAGAAGAGAAAGAGAGTCCAGAATGCAGCTCTAAAGAAGATATACTCTTAAGGAATAGGCAGGGAAGATGTACCCATGATATCCAGATATGCTGGAGGAAGACAAGGAGAACATGATACGGTGCGAGGCAAAGGAGAAAGAGTCTTAGTAAGGTTTGCCTAATTTTCAAAAGAGGTGACCATCAATATATGATTGGATGTAGCAAATAAATGTGATCTATTATCTTGACTAGAGCGTGTTCAGTGAAAACAGTGAGGGTATAAATCAGACTTCAGGTTTTTAATTTTAAGAACTAAAAGTAGAAAAGTAAAAGCAGTTAGTATGGACAACCCCACAAAAATATCTGCATGTTTAACTTGGGAAGACATAATATTTAAACACATGGCTATGGGCAGTTTGTTGCGGCAGTATTATTGTGGTTTTCTGATACAGAAAGTAAAACATGAGTTCTCTGAATAACACGCTGATGCAAAAGAGCCAGTGATGATAAAAATATTACATGTTCAGAGGAGGAAGCATAAATAAGGCGATGAGTTTCTGAGGAGGAACTAAAATCTTGAGAGAATTTGAAATTTTATATTTCACCCATGTGGCAGAATTATAACATGAATTACTAATTTGTTATTCCCTCTCTCGGTCTCATGAGTGTCCCAGTGGCTACCTTCACCTCCTCTAGCCTGAAGCAGAAATTTTAAAAAGTCACAGGCCAAAAGGCTTTGGATGTATGCTTACAGTGTGAGTTTTTCTGTTTTGCCTTTTTTTTTTTTTCACAGCTATAAGATAGGATTGAGTCTGGAGGAAAGGAAAGGTAACCAGGACTTGAGAGAATGTTTTATATTGGGACTTCAGACCATTGAAGGGGCTGAAAGAAAAAAAGTTGTTTTCTTCTTCTCAAATTCCTGGGAAAGGAGTATGAAGAACTCAGTGATTTTGAGCTGAGATCAAATATGAAACATGCTAATCTACCATCTGTGGACCATCCACCATCCAACAGGCTTAAACGACTGGAACCTCCTGAATAATAGGGTCAGGGGCAATTGTGGGAAAACGCAATTAAGGAAAAACTTTGCCCTTGACTAGGGTGAAAGTATACAAAATCAGTTGGGCTATGAGCTACGGCAATGGTGAGACACACCATCACCCATGAGGAGACTCAAGCAAACGAGATCTAGCGTTAAGAGTGGAGACTATGCCAGATCACAGAAAAGGCAGAGTAAGAAAACCCTAGGATGCCCATAGAGTGTGGACATCAATATTTTTGGAAGAATCTAATATTTCAAATAGGGAACTAGAAGAATTTCTGCAGCGCTTAAGGCCTAATTATGATTCAAGACCATGAAGTTGCAGGGACACTAACAACAGTCCACAGCATGGCGGTGCAGGAGAGGAAAAGGGAATATCATCATAACTCAGTATCGTGATATCCCACCTCTACTTGACCCAAGTGAGCCCTAAGTAGACGACTTCAATCATACTGTCCCACTCTTTTTGTATGAGAATCTCTTAGAGGAGGTCAGAGAGATGTGAAGAGACTGAGGGGATGCAGTGCCAGGCATCTGGGAATGTTTAATTTTTAAGAAGAGATAAACAAAAGAAAAATGATGCTTTTCTTTCTGCTCTCTTTAGTTGTATCTGCAGGTGATACCTAGAACTATAGCCACTGTTTTGTGAGTAGAAAAATATGCTGAAATTGACAAAGAAAAAGGATAAATGTGGCCATATCTTTGATGAATCATTGAGCCACTGAATTAATCAACCCTCCAGCCCCTTTTTCTTCACACAGCCAGTTCTGTGAGATAAGAGAGTTTCATTCTTCAAGCCACTTGGGCTTTTCATTTTCTAATAAAGGAAAACATCCTATAGAAGTCATTTTTCCAACAGTTTTTTTTTACTACGGTTCCAAAACACTGTGACTAAAAACACTATTATGTAAGGAGATTAAAAAATCATCTCTGTGTATGATTTAAGCACTCAATGTTTTTCGAGAACTTTACTGTGAATTTATTAGCGACTCTTTCCAACGGAGGTATGATAAAGTCAATGTTCTCTTAATTTTAACTACTAAGAAGCCAAGATGAAGAGAGATAAGTGGATAATTTAGAGATAAGTGGATAATTTAAAGTGGCACAGCAAATCTGTGGAGTAATTTCCGACTCTGAGGCAAGAACTCTCACAACAGAACTGCCCTGTCTCTTTTTTCTTGCTCTGGTTCACCTCAGTGTTTATGGCTGTGCAGCAGACGATGTGTTGCCTCTCACAATTAGTAATTTGGGCTAAAATCAAACAGGTGCTGAAATAACTTTTATAATTCACAGTGTTTCTCTAGGATGAACACTCCGAGGAATCAGCTGGTGCCATGGTCTTCGTGAGTTTAATGCCCCTGTTTCACATTTATATAGGATTCTGATTACAGGAACACACACCCCGGCCCCCCACCCAGCACTGTTGCCGACATGAGTTTAACCGTCCTGTGAGGGATTATTTCAGCTCTGATGAAATGACAAAGAATCCTGCTACTTGTACAGGAATCTTAACATATTGTTAGCATTGTACTCTCTTAATACTTTCAGTGCTTTCATTTTTTAAAAATTCCAAAAGATTATGTTAATAATCATTTTTATTTTTGTTAATATTGCATAAAAGCAGGTTAAACAATTCTATCCTGAGATTATTCCCTCATGAGGTCATATTATTTCTCTTTTTAGTTCCTCTCTAATATTTTGATATTTCTGTCATTTTATGACATTTTCCAGCCTTGGCTATGTTATATTTTTCTTGTGTGATTATGTTTATTTTTTTAAATTATGGAACCGAGCAGAACACTGCAGCCCCCTACCCCACACCCTAAATACAAAACCAAGCAGCAGACTCAGTGTCTGATGCACATTCGTGAGTGGTTTTACAGATACTATAACTGCCACCAGAGGGGAGGGAAAAAAAAAAAAAAAAAGCTAACTGTATGATGACCAGACTGCAGCCATGACACAAGCTGCTCCAACTTGAGCAATACTGAATCTACGGCTAGCACAATTTCAAGAACTGACTCAAAAGAATGGGATTAACATTATTGCTCATAATAATCTATATCTTTGTGGGTATCAAAATAATTGTAGCTTGCTCTGCCCAGATACGTAAGTGGGCAACTGAAACTGTCAGCAAAGAGATGCTACAGACCCATGCTGACATCGTCCACTCTGAGAATGTCAGCCTGAAGAAGTTACAGAAGATGGATCTTAACCCCTAACCCTATAGAAATGGAAGGATGTTAGACAGTGGGGAATTGAAAGCGGCTCTTCTGCCCCTTTCCTGTTTGCCCACTTCTGTTCCTCTCTAACCTTCAAAGAACCTAATTATAGGAATGAGATCACTAGGCAATTTAACCTAACTCCTGATTTATGCTCTCCTGAATGCACACCATGCCTTGTCTAACCTGTTGATTCTTTTCCTAGATAAAAAGAATAAAGAATTAAGTGGTTTAAAAAAAAAGGACCAGTTCTACCCCCAACAGCTCTCCTTAGGAATCCTGCAGGCAGATCGCTCAGGCAAGATAACATCTGAAGAGAGAGTCAGCCAGTCTGCTCACAACGGAGAATGATGCAGAACCCAACCTCCTGCCTCGATGATTCACTGAGATTCTTTCCCCAACTCCATCTTTCCCTTTGAAAACTGTCTGAGCAGAATCATCAGTTGGTCTCTGGACACGAGTCCACCATCTCCCCAGATGGCCGGATTTTGTGATTAAAGCACATTTCCTTTCTACTGACACTTGCCTCTTGAATTATTGGCTTCTGAACTCAAGCAGCTAAACCTGGGTTCAGTAATAATTATACCATTATAAAACTTAATAAAAATTTTGCATGTGAAATATTTTTCTTTACCATTTTACAACTTCATCATCAAATGCATACCACAAGAGATTGTTGTTGTTGTTGTTTAAATAGGGTGTTCTCATGATTTCAGTATTATACAAATTTAAGTCGAGACTACACGCAGAAATAAGTTTAGAAAATGGCCTTACAAAAGACTGGGAGTGAGCAGTGTTAAAAAAAAAAAAAAAAAAGCCCATGCAGGGCTGCTATGCAGTAATAAGAATCCATGCATGCTTTTCTTCAGGTAATCAGCTTTGGGACAGGTTTCATCACTGATCAATCCTTAGCTACTGTAAATGGATTCAACTAAGTACTCAGTTTAAATCCAAATTGTAAAATCTCTATTAGAAGTACTGCTAGTTGTCTTTAGTGGAGCTAATGGCGGACTCTGGGAGGGCTCACACCAAGGAGTACTTCCCAGAACTTCTGCTGCCAGTTTCCTTGTCCTCATGGTGAAGCACAGCCACCCCTTGCCTCTGCAGGAGACCCTCCAACACTAGCAGGAGGGCAACAAGTCTCAAAGAGATTAACTGGACCTGAATCACACAGCTTCTGCAAGATGCCCTCAAGAAACAGGCTATAGAGAAGCAAGAACAACAATCCTGCAGCCTGTGGAACAAAAACCACATTCGCAGATAGACAATATTAAAAGGCAGAGGGCTATGTACCAGATGAAGCAACAAGATAAAAGCCCAGAAAAACAACTAAATGAAGCGGAGATATGGATGGATTAAATGCTCCAACCCAAAGACACAGGCTTTCTGAATGGATACAAAAACAAGACCCATATACATGATATCTACAAGAGACCCAGGTCAGACCTAGGGACACATACAGACTGAAAGTGAGGGGATGGAAAAGGATATTCCATGCAAATGGACATCAAAAGAAAGCTTGAGTTGCTATACTCATATAGGATAAAATAGACTTTAAAAAAAAGAATGTTACAAGAGACAAGGAAGGACAATACATAATGATCAAGGGATCAATCCAAGAAGAAGATATAACAATTATAAATATATATGCACCCAACATAGGAGCACCTCAATACATAAGGCAACTGCTAACAGCTCTAAAAGAGAAAATAGACAGTAACACAATAATAGTGGGGGACTTTAACACCTCACTTACACCAATGGACAGTCATCCAAAATGAAAATAAATAAGGAAACAGAAGCTTTACATTTAAATAGACCAGATAGATTTAATTGATATTTATAGGACATTGCATCCAAAAACAGCAGATTACACTTTCTTCTCAAGTGCACATGGAACATTCTCCAGGATAGATCACACCTTGGGTCAAAAATCAAGCCTCGGTAAATTTAAGAAAATTGAAATCATATCAAGCATCTTTTCTGACAACAATGCTATGAGATTAGAAATGAATTACAGGGAAAAAAACACAAACACATGGAGGCTAAACAACACATTACTAAATAACCAAGAGATCACTGAAGAAATCAGAGAAAATCAAAAAATACCTAGAGACAAATGACAATGAAAACACGAAGATCCAACACCTATGGGAGGCAGCAAAAGCAGTTCTAAGAGGGAAGTTTATAGCTATATAAGCCTACCTCAAGAAACAAGAAGTGTCTCAAATAAACAATCTAACCATACACCTAAAAGAACTAGAGAAATAAGAACAAACAAAACCCAAAGTTAGTAGAAGGAAAGAAATTGAAAAATAAAAACCATATGATCATCTCAATAGATGCAGAAAAAGCTTTTCACAAAATTCAACACCCATTTATGATAAAAACTCTCCATAAGGTGGGCATAAGGGAACCTACCTCAACATAATAAAGGCCATATATGACAAACCCAAAGCAAACATCATTCTCAACGGTGAAAAACTGAAAGCATTTCCTCTAAGATCAGGGACAAGACAAGGATATCCACTCTCACCACTATTATTCAACATAGTTTTGGAAGCCCGAGCCACAGCAATCAGAGAAAAAAAAAAGAAATAAAAGGAATAGAAATAGGAAAAGAAGTAAAACTGTCACTGTTTGCAGATGACATGATACTATACATAGAGAATCATAAAAATGCCACCAGAAAACTACTAGAGCTAATCAACGAATTTGGTAAAGTTGCAGGATACAAAATTAATGCACAGAAATCTCTTGCATTCCTATACACTAATGATGAAAATTCTGAAAGAGAAATTATGGAAACACTCCCATTTACCACTGCAACAAAAAGAATAAAATACCTAGGAATAAACCTACCTAGGGAGACAAAAGACCTGTATGCAGATAACTATAAGACACTGATGAAAGAAATTAAAGATGATACCAACAGATGGAGAGATATACCATGTTCTTGGATTGGAAGAATCAACATTAGGAAAATGACTATACTACCCAAAGCAATCTACAGATTCAATGCAATACCTATCAAATTACCAATGGCATTTTTTTATGGAACTAGAACAAAAAAATCTTAAAATTTATATGCAGACACCAGGCTTCCCTGGTGGCGCAGTGGTTGAGAGTCCACCTGCCGATGCAGGCGACGCAGGTTCGTGCCCCAGTCTGGGAAGATCCCACATGCCATGGAGTGGCTAGGCCCGTGAGCCAAGCCTGCTGGGCCTGCACGTCCGGAGCCTATGCTCCGTAACGGGAGAGGCCACAGGAGTGAGAGGCCCGCATACCACAAAAAAAAAAAAAAAAAAAAAAAAAGACCCCGAATAGCCAAAGCAGTTTTAAGGGAAAAAAACGGAGCTGGAGGAATCAGACTCCCTGAGTTCAGACTAGACTACAAACCTACAGTAATCAAGACAATATGGTACCGGTACAAAAACAGAAATATAGATCAATGGAACAGGATAGAAAGCCCAGAGATAAGCCCACGCATCTATGGTCAACTAATCTATGACAAAGGATGCAAGGATATACAATGGAGAAAAGACAGTCTCTTCAATAAGTGGTGCAGGGAAAACTGGACAGCTACATGTAAAAGAATGAAATTAGAACACTCCCTAACACCATACACAAAAATAAACTCAAAATGGATTTGAGACCTAAATGTAAGACCAGACACTATAAAACTCTAAGAGGAAAACATAGGAAGAACACTCTTTGACATAAATCACAGCAAGATCTTTTTTGATCCACCTCTTAGAGTAATGGAAATAAAAATAAACAAGTGGGACCTAATGAAACTTAAAAGCTTTTGCACAGCAAAAGAAACCATAAACAAGATGAAAAGACAACCCTCAGAATGGTAGAAAATATTTGCAAATGCATCAACAGACAAAGGATTAATCTCCAAAATATATAAACAGCTCATGCAGCTCAATATTAAAGACATAAACAACCCAATCCAAAAATGGGCAGAAGACCTAAATAGACATTTCTCCAAAGAAGATATACAGATTGCCAACAAACACATGAAAGAATGCTCAACATCATTAATCATTACAGAAATGTAAAGGAAAACTATAATGAGGTATCACCTCGCACCAGTTAGAATAGGCATCATCAGAAAATCTACAAACAACAAATGCTGGAGAGTGTATGGATAAAAGGGAACCCTCTTGCACTGTTGGTGGGAATGTAAATTGATAGACCCACTATGAAGAACAGTATAGAGGTTCCTTAAAAAGCTAAAAATAGAATTACCATATGACCCAGCAATCCCACTACTGGGCATATACCCAGAGAAAACCATAATTCAAAAAGACACATGCACCCCAATGTTCATTGCAGCACTATTTACAATAGCCAGGTCATGGAAGCAATGTAAATGCCCATCAACAGATGCACAGATAAAGAAGTTGTGGTACATATATACAGTAGAATATTACTGAGCCA
Source organism: Kogia breviceps (assembly GCF_026419965.1). NCBI lineage: Eukaryota > Metazoa > Chordata > Mammalia > Artiodactyla > Physeteridae > Kogia > Kogia breviceps. The sequence continues at coordinate 9,513,631 of NC_081310.1, read as the reverse complement.
TAAAAAGGAACGAAACTGAGTCATTTGTTGAGACGTGGATGGATCTAGAGACTGTCATACAGAGTAAAGTAAGTCAGAAAGAGAAAAACAAATATCGTATATTAACACCTGTATGTGGAACCTAGAAAAATGGTACAGATGAACCAGTTTGCAGGGCAGAAGTTGAGACACAGATGTAGAGAACAAACGTATGGACACCAAGGAGGGAAAACTGCAGGGGGGTGGTGATGGTTATGTGCTGAATTGGGCGATTGGCATTGACATGTATACACTGATGTTTATAAAATTGATGACTGATAAGGATGTGCTGTATAAAAAAATAAATTAAATAAAATTCAAAAATTGTTTTTTAAAAGTACTGCTAGTTAATATTTACTTCATCAATAAGCATGTAAAGGAAAAAAAAAGTGTAAACATTTTTATTTAAGTAAATTCCAGTAAAAAAATTAAATATTATTTATTTTTAATTGACTAAGAAAATGGGATAGAGATGGTTAATTCTAAGATAGATTGGGTTAAATATGTCAATTTAGTGCTGCAGAAATATAATTGTATCAAAAATATCTAAAAAGATAACTATACAAACTGGACTCTACAGTCTAGACTTGTTATTACAATAAAAAAAAAGGAAGAATTCAATGTTAATTTGAACCCACATCTATATTTTAAAGCAAACTGAACCCAAACAACCCACTAGAAATTTATTTTTTTCTGAAATAATTCAGATGATGATGATGAAGGGATTCCACAAAATACATTTTATGATAGTTTTATTACTTATCTTTATCTAGTGGTAGTAAAAATATCTAGAGCCAGTTTAATTATCTGAGTGCAGTATTTTGATTAGTCTTGTGCCTAAATCTCTTATTCCTTCTGTGATTTTAAATTTTAATAGGATGTTATTATATACTTTTACTATTTTTCTGTAAACAACTTAATTCTTTTTGAGAACAAGAGAATATAATCCATAAAGTACAGTCACAGTTGAATTTAAAGATTATATTTTTAAGAAGAAGTATCACTGCATTGTAATTGTAATTTGAGGACAGTTATTATATGTTTTTCTATATCTGTAAGTATAACTTAAGGACGGTTATTGTATTGGTTTTTCTATTTTTATAAACTCAGATACGGTCCAAAGTCTTACATGAAGATGGTGCTCAATAAATGCTTATTGAACAAATTCAAGAATAATAATTATACGTCTTTTTGATTAAATAAAATGTGCACTTCAGGAGAATTGGGTTTTGAACAGTACCCCATTAGACAGGGACTGTGTTTTGAATTCAGACAAGCCTTGGTAGAATTTTAGGTTTGCCAGTTGTCATCTATGTGATCTTAGGCAAGTTATAACACCTCTGTGAACTCAGCAACCTCATGTATAAAATGGAGATGTATATCCTGTAGTGCTGTGAAAACACTAATGGCAATGTATGTGAAGCATCTAATGGATGGCTGGTACATGGTATACACTCATTAAACGGTATTAATTTTATTTACTGCTTATTATTTTTACTTTTTAACGTGCTGCAAATATAGGATTTTATACTATTCAAGCTTGATATATGACAGGCAAATTTACATAATAGTTAAGGTTAATTTTCAGCCCCTTGTGCTACTCCTTCACTCCTTTTACACCCTCTCTACTTTTTCCTGCCAGTAATCAATTCCCTGACGATAGCTTCTTGTTGGCAGTGTGGCTACTCTAACACGCATGGGGTTTCCCAGCCCCCATACCAGAAGTTTTTCTACAGAGTTCATATTCATGTTTCATTTCCTCTCTCCTTTAAGTTGAATCCAAATTCAAGAGATTTATGCACTTCTAAGGCATCATGGGGAAATTGGAACATCTGATTCTTTGGTACATTTGTCCTTGCTGGCATCCACTGAAATATCTAGTTTTTTGTCTCATCTTTTGACACTCTCAAAACTAAAGAATTCCCTTTTCATTTCTTTCTGTTGCTACGACATAATTTTCTAAGAGTAATGGCCACCAGGAGCCTGGCTGGGACAGAACTGTGCACGTGTGAAAAAAATCCTGAAAAAAAAGTTAATAGTTCAAATATATTAAACTCCCATATATAAAAAAACACAAGGAATATTCAAACAGCAATGAATAACCTGTTCTTATTAGCTGAAGGAGAATTTTAGAGTCAGAGAAGAGTCTCCCACTGGTAGAACTAAAATCAGACATTGACACATCAAAGTCAAGTCAGGCAAGAACTCAGCAGTTTGAAGGGCTCACTATGTCATTGCTGCCTGCTAACCAAGGGCAAGAATCAGGTCACACAATACCCTGACCAGGCAGCATCTGTTACAAGGTGAGGGACAGGTCCTTCTCTAGTTCTGGAACCAGAACAGGAAAGAAGAAAAAAAAACAAAAAAAACTAAGAAAAGCTCTTCCTGGAAAAAAAACATTAACTGGAAAATGTATAATTTTCTTGCTGGATTGCTCAGCTATTAGTGTAGTGTTAAAAACAAAAATTCAACAGAGGAAATTTGAGGATCTAGCTTTATTAAATGACTCAGGAATTGGACAGCATCCCATTTTAACAACTAGAAGGGCTCTCGAGGCATTGTACAAAATGGAAGGGTTTATAGGCAGAAGGAGGGTGGGGCAAGAAGGTATTAAGAAAAGAAAAAGAGTTATTTTGAGCCAGGGCAAATTCTTTTTAGGGGCAAGGGAACCACAAGGATTTTATCATGAAGATTGCCTTCTTCTTCCTCTGCGGGACGGAGAGGGATCACATGACAGATTATCTCCTTGGTGAGGACCAGAAAATTCCAGCTTGGTTGATTAAAATTACATTTCTGGGAAAGGCAGAAACTGCAATTAGATCAGGTATTAAATCTAGGTTTTGTAACATGGGCTTTAGCATGAGTGATGCCATTTGGGGCCTGTAGTTTTGTTTTAAATAGTAGTTTGGCGAAGACACATTGTGTGATGAGTAATTATTATGTAGTTTATTCTATTGGCGATGTATATTATTCTTAAATCATACTTTTGTGAGTTTTTAAACAAAATTCCAAGATAAAGTAATTCTAGAACCATAAAAGACACTCAGAGGCAAAAGTTAACACCAGAATTTAAACAAATTCTTTAATACCAACTACAAAAAGAGAAATTAGAATAGACTGCTATTTATTTTTAATCCAGTTCTGATCCAAAAAAGTAACAATTTGCTACTGAGTGTCCTGTTGTAACATGAAACATGGATCATCAGGAAGCTCAGGTTATCTAGAAGGAAAAAAAAAATGCAGAACCAGGAAGAGGTAGGAGAAGGTGACTTGGAATGGACATTGTAACAACAAACCTCCTCTAAATTTCCCCAAATAATCTGATAAGAACTGGGTATCAGAGTTCCATCAGAAGAGCAAACACAGGAAAAGTGATCTGAATACTAATATATCATAGGAGTTAGACCTCAAGCCATCGTGAGCTGGTAGATCAATTTATGCAGCTTCTTGTCTGTTGCTCCAGCTCTAGCTCAGCCAGACCAGCAGTTAGGAAATAAAGTGGAAAAGCTGAGACCTGCAGGGAGAAATCGGAATCCATGAGGAACACACAAGGACAAAGTGGAATTTATGGCTGTCTGCCACCACCTACAACCCTGATGGCATGATGGCTGCAGGACAGCAAGGCACCCCTTAACATGTCACTGCACTGTACTTGGCCTATAACTTAAAGAAGCAGGAGATGTAGTGGGAGCTGAAGAAACTGAGGGTCCCCTGTCGCCCCACTCTATCAGTGTGTGCTAGGAGATCAGAAACAAGGTGAACAAGCTTCCACAGTGTCTGGAGACCTACATCAATCTTCGGAACTTAAGATCTGCCCTCCACATCTTGCATAAAATGTCTTGTGGCCAATGCCCACCGGGAAGAGAATTCTGGAAACTACAGTTCCAGTTTAGGTAAGTAGACACAGGAAAAATTTACCACAGATAATTAACAGTAAACAGTTACTTTAGTTATAAATAAGTACAATTTATAATTTGTTCCGAGTCATTTTGAGTTAAATTTGTAAACTACTTAAAAAGTAGTTTATTTCATAATGTGAATAATACCAGGGGTGGATTGTATGATAGCAAAGTATATGCTTAGGACATCAGCAATGTGGAGTGATCAAATTAATTATTTTGAACAAATCTGAAATAATTTGGTATTTCTAAAAATGTGACGAAATAAACATATTGGATGTTGTCACTGTTATTTTATAGTTTGGTTTTGTTTTATGTTGAATGGGCAGTAAGTAAAGACATACCATAATATTATCAGTTCTTAAGGTCTCCAAAAGGTTTAAACAGGCTTAAGTTCTACAAAGAATAGAGTTGTCAAAGAATAACCGGGTTGTTTACATAAAATCTCAAAATAAAACAAACCCTTTTAGGATCTAAAAAGTACATTTTTAACAGACTGAGTCCAATTAACTCTTGAAGTCACTTTCCTGGTAGTTAATCTGGGAACACCCAGCTAGCAACACTCCTTGTAAAATGAAGTCTCAGTAGGCTCCATTCTCCAGGTGTACTGAATTTTGTATATGTAATAGAACTTGTGATTTACTTTATGTTACCAGTCAGGAACTAAACATATCAAGACCAACCTTCTTAGAAAATGCAAAGTCTATTGATATCTTTCAATTTATGAATAAATAAAACCAAGTAGTAAAATGCCATCTCTCACAATTGCATTCAGACCCCAAAATTCAACTGTGAAAATTTAAACAGATTCCAAATCCCTCGTATATATTCCCCCTTATATGTTGTGTATCCTCACAGAAACGGATGATAATTCTATACAAATAAACTGAAAGAGCTCCTGACTAAGGCTGTCAGACAAAATACAGGACCAACCAGTTCAATTTAAATTTCAGATAAACAATACTTTTTTTAGTATAAGTACTGTATGGGACATATTTAATACTAAAAAAAAAAAAAAAAAAAAAAGGTATATCTGTTATCAGAAATTGAAATTGAACTGGGTGCCCTGTATTTTTATTTATCTGGGAACTCTATCCTAAGCATATGGTATATGCTTAGTACACCATACCAAAATTAGTATAACAAATGTTCACCTGAATTGTATGAATGATTCGTACATGGGAATATCAGAATAGCTGTCAGAAGGCTAGAAAGAAACCTTCTTGGAGATCATGTGGAAGCTTTCATGATGAGGAGGAAGTCTAGTGCCTCCTTCTCCCCATATCCACTCCATCCCAGGGAAGATGTTATCCTCCAGCCATTTTAGCCTGAGGGGACTGCCCGAGTCACTAAACATGAATTAAATTGGCTGTGTATCTCCCCCATTCCCCAAGGGAGTATTTATCATTACTGTCATCCTCCTCTTTCCTCTCAATGCTTCTTGGTAACAATCACAGCTGCTAATGTCAAAAAGGAACAAAAAAGATTCTGTTGTCATAAAAGTGCTTCTAACATTTCTTTTATTACACACCCTGGTGATATAACTAGCTTAAAAAGTAATCTTTCAAACCATCATGAGAGGAAGGAAGGGCTGTTGAAACCCCTAAAAGACAAAAACAGAATGTTAAAACTGCAACTGATCCCATTCTGATTCTTTGAACAGCTTCTTTCCTCTTTCAAGTTCTGAGCTTAACATTTAAAGAAGTATTGGGGAGAGGAGCGGACAAAGGCTTAACACAAAGGAAGTCTAAATCTACAAAACAGATGAATAAAAAGCAAGAAACAAACAAACATCAGTCAAACAAATGAGTTGCTTTTAAGCACTGTCCCCTCTCCATGCCCTATAAAAAAATAATCATAAAATATATAAAACAAAAGTTATCTGTATTATCACAAAGGTTTATTGTCAGTGGTTTTTTAGTGATTTTTCCAACTGACTAAATTGTATTGACACCAATAGTTTTAAGAATAGCAAGATGATACTAGGAGATTTTAGGATAAAATAAGAATAGTGTAGCTCTTAGGAGAATAGCTTTTATAATTAGATAGCTGGAAATCAAATATGGATTCTGCTTCTTTCTAGCTAGAAGATGATCAGATAAAGCTACTTAACCTTCTGAAGTTCTAGTTTGGTTTCCATTTGTAAATTGGTGTTATTAATGGCACCTCTCTTACAGGGGCCTGTGTAATGATTAGGTGAGACAATGTGTGCAAAGTTCTTGGAATACGGCCTACCAAATAATTTGCTCGAAAATAATTACTGCTTATGATACAGCTCATTATTTCCTAATACTTTTATTTCATAAATTGTCACAAAGAAGCACATGAAGTTATGTTTTGAGTCTGATAAGGAATATTGAAGGAACATTGAACTTAAGGGAGGGGAGCACACAGAGGAAAAAGATGGGTTCATTCATTCATTTATTCAGCAAAATTATACTGAGTACCTACCATGTACCAAGCACTATGGGGAGACTAAGCTTACAAAGCTGAATAAAACATTCCCTTTCCTCAAAGACCACACAGTCTAATGAGGGAAGCAGCTAGGGTGGCAAGACATATCTAGGGTGCTGAGTGCATGATGCAAATACTCATAGGGACAGAGGCGCCTACTAAGGCCAGGGATGGACAGAGAAGGAGGCATCCTCGAGGACACATGTTTTTGTTCAGTCTTGAAAGATGTACATAAATTAATCAGATAAAGAAAGCAGGATAATTTAAAAGTGGATTTTTACAACATAACCACTGCTTGGAGGTTCACTGTAGCATAGTGCAGGATCTACAAGAGCCACTGTGTAAAGTTTAATACAGGAATGTCAGGATACTAATCTACAGTGGACGTCACAGCCAGAGTGTGGAAGGTCTCATACAGCAGAGTTAGGTGTTTAGATTTTATCATGAAAGCAGTAAGGGACTATGGGAGGATTTTAATCAAGGGAGAGATACAATCAGATTTTTCCTATTTAAAAGACCACTCTAGAAGCATGAAAAAATTATACTGGAGGGAAATGTGTATAGAAGGAATAGATCACATCTGTTGCAGTAATCAAGGTGAGATTTTGATTAAGAAAATGGAAATTGCTGTAGAAATAGAGAGGAAGGAAAGGAATCAAGAAACGTTTAGGAGTAGAAATGGAAGGTTTGGAGTGTAAGGATTGAGGGAAAGGAATAATCAACAGTGACTCCCAATATCTGGTTTAGGACAACAGGTTAGAGTATGAGGGCTGGAAAAGGGGCAGGAAATCAAGCTTCTTTAAGTCATTAAGTAATTGACTACATTAGCCAGAGAACCTAATTGTGAATCATTTAACTGATATTAGAACAACACTATTTTAACATGTCTTTACATGTTAGGCTTTTAATTTTTTCCAGAAATGTACAAGTAGTGTATTCTGGTTTTAAAGTTCTTGGCAAATACACTGCTTATATTCAATTGGCCCGTTTTCATTTCTAAGGAGAGTTTCAAGTGAAAATACGTTCTTTCCTGTAATAAAGAGAAGAAAGCTTTCAGGGGAAGTAGACCCTTGTTAAATTTTGCCTTTTGTAGACAGCAAGGCATACGCCATAAACCTACACATTACGGAGCTACTCAAAAGAGAGAAATGCCTATATATTTCTAAAGCTTTTCACCCAAAAAGGAATGAAAGCAAGAGTCCTAGTAAAATTAGATTTAAGTATGGAAATGGGGTCAAAACATACATGTGAAGAGAAAACTGCATAGGAGGGAAGCAACAGTAGAAAGCATAAAATATAAATGAAATCTAATGAGTCTCCAAATGAGTAAACTTAGGAGTCTTTTACTCTGGGAAGTCTAACAGTTACCATACGACATAAGTTTTATAATAACATCAACATTACTTATTAGAATAAGGATTTTTATGAGACACTGGTAGAGTATATTGGAATGGCAGATTAATGTGAAGTCCCAGTTTTCAGTAGCTTATAACTTTGGCAGTACATTTAATTTCAAATGGAACTTGGCATGATTTTACTATGTCAGACTTTAGTCCTTGCCAAGTTTGACAAACATCCAATTCAGCTGTTTGGGGCTAATGTGAATGCCAAAGTAAAGACTTTTTTTTTTTTTTGCATTCAATTCAACAACATTTTTCATTATAAAAAGCAAAAATGAGTAAATGAGTGTTTATTGTCAGGCTCCTTAATTAATGTAAAATAATCCTCACACAAAGCAGAAATGCAAAGCGATTCAGTGAGCAAAGTAATGGACTGGGGACTCCACAGAAATAATTCCAATTTTGCTACCAAGTCACTATATAAACTTGGAAAAGTAACCTTGCCTCTTTATGTCTCAGCTTATTCAACAGTAAAATTAGGAGATTAATACAAACCTGCATAATCATAATGAAAATGACAGTAAAGCAGTTTTCAAATTTGAACATATAATAACTTCTCTTTTCAATATCCTTTCACTATAGGGATTTTTATGGAGATAAATTTTGGCATGCAATGATGACCTATCTAAAGGTGTCTAAAAAGTTAATCTACTACTATATAAACTATACCATGGGAATTAATTAGGATCTTTGGAAAGCTATGTATTTTTCTTTTGAGTCATTGGATATCATTTAGTGAATTAATGATTTGCTGCACTATTTTGGAAATTACTGCTTCATTACATAAAACAATGCCCAGGTTGCTTGAAGAGGTTAGTGCAATATACTCTGAAAAACAACTCATTTTCTGTTAAAGATAGTTCATGCAGTAGACCAAAAAAACCACCTAGCTTGAGAAGTTAAGTGAAAAGGACACAGTCTCTTTCTATGTGTAATGAGTGAAATCACTATTTTCTTGGTCACATTAAGGATTAGTAAGCTCTTTTAAATGGCACAGTCGACAGAACGACAGCTTGAACTGCCTCTTAGGTCAACCCCAAACACCAGAGTAATCCAATAATTTTAATTCCATAGATGTAGCAAAAGATTGTATCCAACAAATTTTCAGTCATGTTTGGATTGCATAGGGCCACACACACTAAAAAAAAACAAAAAAAGACATTTAATTACATAGTTACCTACAAATGTCTAGGTATTCACTATCATGTAAGAATAGACACAGAGAGTGACATCACCAAGATGGCGGAGGAGGAGACCCTAGCCTCCATCTCCCAACAAAGATCAATACTTAGAAATTAGACAACTACGCACAAACAAAAACAGCTCTGGGAGAGCCCTGGAGTCCATGTAAGAAACTTCAGCATTTCAGTGGTTCAAAAAACTTGAGGATAACTGCACAAAATAAGAAGGAAAAACAGCTTCGTTTTGCCTGCATCATCCCATCCCCCAGGCTGGCACTGATCAGTGCCAAGCGGGAACAACGCAGCTAGAAACAGTTCTCCTCATACAGTAAGGAAGAATGGGGTGAGTGACAAGCTGCCCCAGCCTTCTGGAGCACCACAGAAAGGTCCTGCTTTAGTTTCACCCAACCAAGTGGATCAACAAAGCTGTGATATATAGTGATGGGAACAAAAAAGAAAAGCAGGGGCTACCAATATCAGCAATGGAGTGTAAGCAAAGCACAGTTCCCAGTGACCTTGTTTATGATCTCAGCACCTTTACCACTGAAGAAACCGATGGCCAGAACAAATGCCATGAACCCTGAAGATTTTGCCAGCTTTTTGCCCCACGGGTTATTTGCATTCCCTGATGCCAGCTGTCTGATTCCCTCCCTGCTTCCTTGCCCTCCTGCCCCCGCCAGAGCCCAGGAACTATACTAGCAGCTGTCCCAGGCCTCTGCAGCTGCACGAGTGCAAGATGCCAGTCTAGATCCCCACAGTTGACCCCCACTGCCGTGCAGGCATGCAGAACTACCCTTCCAGCTGTGCACTTGCACACTGCTGGACTGAGGCCCATCACCAGCCTCCACTCTCATGCACTTGTGGCAAGACCCAGCAGTGCCAGTAGTTTATGCTGACAGCCAGGGCCCCCAGAGCTGTGAGCGAACCCACAGCTGGCACCAGCCTTTGCTGCTTGCTCTGGTCCCCACCACTACATGTGTATTTGCAATCAGCCTCTACTGCTACACAGGCACTTGCACCTGGTTTCTGCAGCTGAGTGTATGCACACCACTGGCTCCAGCCACTAACATGGCTTTCCCTGGTCCCTAGAACTCTAACAGCCTGTATAGTATCTTCAGACCCCCTGCAGCACTCACCAAGGACCAGGCAGAAGTTGATATTGTGGACCACAATGCCCTAAGCCAATGAGCCACAACATCTGGTGCTATCACATGCTCCCACGCTTGATGCTCTGCACTACTAGACTCAGGGGTCATACTATGCACCAGCATGCCCCCACCTACAGGTGAAAGTATTCCTTTATGGAAATCAGTCTGTAGAGTCTGGAGGAGGTGACTGCTTCTTCAAATGTGAAGACACCTACACAAGGCTAGAGGGATCATGAAGAATCAGAGAAATATGACTAACCAAGGAAATACAGTAAACCTCCAGTAACCGGCTCCAAAGAAATGGAGATTCAAAAATTGCCTGACATGGGCTTCCCTGGTCACGCAGTGGTTGAGAGTCCGCCTGCCGATGAAGGGGACACGGGTTCGTGCCCTGGTCCGGGAAGATCCCACATGCCGCAGAGTGGCTGGGCCCATGATCTATGGCCGCTGGGCCTGCGCTCTGCATCAGGAGAGGCCGCAACAGTGAGAGGCCCGCATACCACCAAAAAAAAAAAAAAAATTGCCTGACAAAAAATTCCAAATAATTGTTCTAAAGATGCTCAGAAAGCTACAAAAGAACACCAAAAAAATAAGTGAACAATATCAAGGAAACAGTACAAAAACAAAATGAGAAGTTCAACAAAGAGATAAGAAAACATGAAAGAACCAAACAGAAATTTTGGAGCTGAAAAATACAATGACTGAAGTGAAGAATTCAGTAAAAAGCTTCAATATCAGATTAGACTAAGCTGAAGAAAATAACAGTGAACTTGAAGATAGATGATTTGAAAGGTCAGAGGAACAAAAATATAAAAGAATAAAAAGTAATGAAGCAAGCCTACAAGTCTATGCAACACCATTAAAAAGAAAAAAAATGTGTCACTGGATTCTGAGGGAGAAAGAGGTAAAAGGCTTATTTAAAGAAATAATGGCTGAGAACTTCCAAAACCTAGGGAAAGAGCTGGACATCCAAGTTCATGAAGTTAATACATCACCCCAAGATTACAATCAAAAATTGTTTTCTCCAAGACACATTATAACAAAACTGTCTGAAATCAAAGACCAAAAGAATTCTAATGCAGCAAAAGAAAAAAAAAATGTCTAATACAAGGGAACCCCCATAAAGCTATCAGTGGATTTCTCAGTAGAGACCTTGGCAGGCCAGGAGAGAATGGGATGATATATTCAGAGTGCTGAAAGAAACTGCCAACCAAGAATATTCCACCCAGCAAAGTTGTCATTTAAAAATGAAGGCAAGGGGCTTCCCTGGTGGCGCAGTGGTTGAGAATTTGTCTGCTGATGCAGGGGACACGGGTTCGTGCCCTGGTCCGGGAGGATCCCACTTGCCACGGAGCGGCTGGGCCCGTGAACCGTGGCCGCTGAGCCTGCGTGTCCAGAGCCTGTGCTCTGCAACAAGAGAGGCCACAACAGTGAGAGGCCCGCGTACCGGAAAAAAAAAAAAAAAAAAAAAAAAAAATGAAGGCAAGATAAAGACTTTCCCAAACAAACAAAAGCTGAGGAAATCCATTACCATCAGACCATTCCTATAAGAAATGCTGAAAAAGGGTTCTTCAAGCTGAAATAAAAGGATGCTAACTAGTAACATGAAAACGTATGAACCTTAACAGCACACTGGTAAAGTCAAGTATATAGTCAGATCACAATACTCTAATACTGTAATATGGTAGTGTGTTCATGATGGTGTGTTAATGGTGGTGTTTTCTAGTATAAAAGTTAAAGGACAAGAATATTAAAAATAAGTATAGCTATAATAATTTTTTAATGAGATGCAAAGTATGACATCAAATACTTATAAATAGATGGAAAGAAAATAAAAAGGTAGAGTTTTTGTATGCAATTGAAGCTAAATTATCAGCTTTAAAAGACCGTTACTTCCATAAGATATTTCAAGTAAGTTTCAGGGTTACCACAAAATTAAAGCCTTCAGTAGATACACACAAACAGAAGGGAATCAAAGTATACCACTAAGAAAAGTCATCATTTACAAAGGATTACAGCAAGAGACGAAGAAAGGAGCCACAAAACAGCCAGAAAACAATTAACAAGATGGTAGTTGTAAGCCTCTACCTATCAATAATTACTTTAAGTGTAAATGAATTAAATGATCCAACCAAAAGCAATAGAAGGACTGGATGGAAAAAAGAAAAAGCCCAACATAATAATGCTGTCGGGCTTCCCTGGTGGCGCAGTGGTTGAGAGTCTGCCTGCCGATGCAGGGGATACGGGTTCGTGCCCCGGTCTGGGAAGATCCCACATGCCACGGAGCAGCTGGGCCCGTGAGCCATGGCCGCTGAGCCTGTGTGTCCAGAGCCTGTGCTCCGCGACGGGAGAGGCCACAACAGTGAGAGGCCCACGTACAGGAAACAAACATAATCATGCTGCCTACAAGTACTCGCTTCAGCTTCAGCTTCAAAGACACAGATGATCAAAGTGAATGGGTAGAAAAAGAAATTTATGCAAATGAAAACCAAAAGAGAGCAGGAGTAGCTATACTTACATCAAACAAAACACATTTTAATTCAAAACCTGTAACAAGAAGGTTATTCTATAATTGTAAAGGGGTCAATTCACTAAAAGGATGTAACAATTGTAAATATATATGCACCTAGCATCCTAACACCAGAGCACTAAATATATTAAGCACTAATAACAGATTTGAAGGAAGTAACAGACAAAAATACAATAATATAGGAAACTTCAATGCCCACTTTTAACAATGTACAGATATTCAGACAGAAAATCCATAAAGCAACATTGAACTTGCACTATACTTTAGATCAAATTTGACTGAGAGACATATACAGAATATTCCATCCAACAGGAGTAGAATACATGGAACACTCTTCAGATAGAACATATCTTTGGTCACAAAACAAGTCTCAGCAAATTTCAAAAGACTGAAATTTTACCAAGTATCTTTTCCAACCACAATAGTATGAAATTAGAAATAAATAACAAGAGGAAAACTGGAAAATTCACAAGTATGTGAAGACTAAAAACTACACTCTTGAACAGCAAATGGGTCAAAGATGAAATCAAAAGGGAAATTAAAAAATATATTGAAACAAACAAAAATGGAAACACAACATACCAAAACTTATGAGATTCAGCAAAAGCACTGCAAAGAGGAGAGTTTGTAGTGATAAATGGCTACATTAAGAAAACTGAAATATATCAAATAAACAACCTAACATTCTCCTCAAGAAACAAGAAAAAAAAGAATAAACTAAGCTCAAAGTTAGAAGAAGGAAAGAAATAATTAAGATCAGAGAAGAAATGAAATAGAGAGCAGAAAAAAACAGAAAAGGTCAACAAAACTAAGAGCTGGGTTTTTGAAAAGATAAACAAAATTGACAAACCCGGGGCTTTCCTGGTGGCACAGTGGTTAAGAATCCACCTGCCAGTGCAGGGGACACAGGGTTCAAGCCCTGGTCCGGGAAGATCCCACATGCCACGGAGCAACTAAGCCCGTGTGCCACAACTACTGAGCCTCTGCTCTAGAGCCCGCGAGCCACAACCACTGAGGCTGCGTGCCACAACCACTGAAGCCTGTGTGCCTAGAGCCCGTGCCTTGCAACAAGAGAAGCCACTGCAATGAGAAGCCTGTGCACTGCAACGAAAAGTAGCCCCCGCTCGCCACAACTAGAGAAAGCCCGCATGCAGCAACGAAGACCCAAAGCAGTCAAAAATAAATAAATTTATAAAAATTGACAAACCTTTATCAAGACTTACCAAGAAAAAAAGAGAGGACTCAAATGAAATTATAAATAATAAAGGACACATTACAACTGATACCACAGAAATACAAAGAATCACATATGACTACTGTGAACAATTAAACACCAAAAAACTGAGCAGACTAGAAGAAATGGATAAACTCCTAGAAACATACAACCTACCAAAACTTAATCATGAAGGAACAGAAAATATGAACAAACCAATAACAAGAAAGGAGACTGTATCAGTAATCAAAAAATTCCCAACAAAGAAAAGTTCAGGACCAGATGGCTCCATAGGTGAATTCTACCAAATATTTAAGAAGAATTAATGCCAATTCTTTGCAAACTTTTCCAAAAAATTTAAAGAGGATGGAACCCTTCCAAACTCCTTTTATGAGGCTAGCATTACCCTGATACCAAAACCAGATAGGAGAACATAAAAAGAAAACTATAAACCAATAACCCTGATAAATACAGATGTAAAAATTCTCAACAAAATATTAGCAAATTCAACAACACATTAAAAGGATCATTCACCATGACCACATGGGATTTATCACTGGGATGCAAGGATGATTCAACATATATAAATTAATACATATGTTACACCACATTAATCAAATGAAAAACAAAAATCATATAATCATCCCAATAGATTCAGAAAAACACCATTTGACAAAAATATAACATCCTTTCATGATAAAAACTCTCAAGAAATTGGGTATAGAAGCAACATAACTCAACATAATAAAGGCCTCGCAGAAATTAAAAAAGAAACAAAATGAATGACCTTGATGTTTACTGTTTGAACTTTAAATATTAGCCAGAGAGATATTATTGGCCTTAAGGATAAATGTTAAATGGAGATAGTTTCTTTTCAAGCATTATAGAGGTTGTGAATTGTCCCATATAAAATATAATGAATGTGTAATATTTACATTATTAAAGTGAGGGAGGAAAACAAATCAGCAAAGCATAAATTAAAACTTAAAATATAATCATATTAATAAAAAAGTACGTTAAACTCCTGGAGTTGTAAGCATTTTTACTTTTTTTTTTTTTTTTCCTGTACGCGGGCCTCTCACTGTTGTGGCGTCTCCCGTTGCGGAGCACAGGCTCCGGACGCGCAGGCTCAGCGGCCATGGCTCACGGGCCCAGCCGCTCCGCGGCATGTGGGATCCTCCCGGACCGGGGCACGAACCCGTGTCCCCTGCATCCAGACGGACTCGCAACCGCTGCGCCACCAGGGAAGCCCATTTTTACATATTTTTATACTTCTTTCTATTCCAAGAACAGAGTCAGCACCCTAAAACAATAGAAAGGCCCTCAGACAAATCTTTTAGATTCTCAGCATTTAAATTTTGGACTCAACGTATTGCTGCAACGCTTTGCTGTTTATCTCTTAATCCATTATTGTTTAATAATCTTTTCTCACAGATGGTAACATGTAAATTATATTTTCCCAATGTAAATAGTGCTGGGAATGCAGATTTAAACCTGAATAAATCAGATTTGTTTTAGGTGGCAAGGACAATGAAGACAAGGACACATGGACATGCCAAACAAACTTCTTGTTTCATTCCACTCCTTATGGCCTTTTGGTTCCTAAGCAGGTGAGAAATCATCCAAACAGACTGTATCTCAGTATTAACTCAATCTTATCAACTGTTTACATTGAATTAAGAGTGGGTACTTGTCAATTCACATAATTACTTTAAGATGTCTACGCCTGCATCACTGTAAGTCAAAGGAAAACTGTCTGAACTTTGGCACAGTTATATGCTGTTTTCAGCAAAATCCCTCTTAATGAACCATTAGCTCCTTTCCACTCTCAGGTGACGTAGGTGACTGCCTTCCCATCATAATCTGGAGCTCCTCCTCCTGAGGTATAGTGCTACCGAAGAAAGCTATCCTCACTTAATTCAGTGATCACATCCAAATTATGCACATAATGGAAGGCTAGGATGCTAATTACCTATTTTAAAAATTAAGAGGTAAGAGGAGGGTTTGGCAAACTCTTAGAACTAATGCTGCTATAAAAATATATATATAGTTCCTAAAGCAGTTACTGTGTAAATATCCTAAACAGTATTAAAAAAAAGAATAGACTTGGCACTTCAATCCACATTTCCACTCAACCGATCCTTTCAAATATGGTTTGGGCTTAATGAGCATTGGCAGGTGATTTTAAAGCTGATTTGGGAGCATGTTATGAGTTAGAAGCAGAAAACTATCTCCCCTTAATTTCCCAAACATATTTTCAGCATAATGACTGAGGTACTTTTTCTCCATATTATTTTTGGTGTTCAAGGAACATAAGGTAAGTATAATCAGAGAGAGACCCAGATAAAATATTTGACGGTGGTTTTCCAGACAGTTTTAAATTCAAAGAACCTATGTTCTACAGAATCAGCAGGTGTCAAATCATGAAAACACCAGCAATAGATCTTCAATAATTCCAGTTAGATGGACCTAGGCAGGATAAGACAAGCAGGTACGAAGACTCAAAAGTTAGTTAGAGAAATAGGCAAAAAGTTGCTCAGGTCTGCAGGAGCTATAACCTAAGCAAATAATTATTATCAAACATGCAGAATAGCAGAAATCAAAGAGAGAGAGAACAACTGCATAAACACAGAACAGAGGAAAAAGAGATTTGATGTTAGATCAACATTCAAAGCCATGATGCTAAAACCTGTCATCAATTTAGTACCTTTGGCAGGAAAGGGTGGTCATTTGAAAGGTACCAATTCTCAGACTTTACCACTGTAGATTTTGATTAATTGTTCTACAGTAGTATTGGATTTCAGTATTTTTTTAAACTCCCTGGGTGATTTTAAATTGCAGCCAGGGTTAAGAAGCACTTGTCTAGGGCTTCCCTGGTGGCGCAGTGGTTGAGAGTCCGCCTGCCGATGCAGGGGTCACGGGTTCGTGCCCTGGTCCGGGAAGATCCCACATGCCGCGGAGCGGCTAAGCCCGTGAGCCATGGCCGCTGCGCCTGCGCGTCCGGAGCCTGTGCTCCGCAACGGGAGAGGCCACAGCAGTGAGAGGCCCGCATACCGCAAAAAAAAAAAAAAAAAAAAAAAAAAAAAAGAAGCACTTGTCTAAAAGAAGATACATAACAAGAAAACGTGAAGCACAGAAATAGCCAAAACTGTCTACAGATTGGTTATGGCTTTTTACATAAAAGGACATTGATAGATGCTTCCTAAAAAATATAGGATCTTTTGTGGCAATCCAACTAATTGGAATCTGTGATGCTGTGATTTTTTAGGTCTTCATCCCCATTTCTGGCACAGAGCTCCTAAAACCCCTGGAATTTCCTAAGTGATGAGAGAGATTAAGATATCTTTTTTATTCATAACAAGCCCCTTTTAACCACAGGAGTTTATTGTTAACATTTGGGAAGCCCTTAAAGATGGAGGCTGAAGGCCAGTTGCCAGGGTAATAAGCCCTGTGACAAAATTCTCAGCCCCGCTCCACCCCCACCAGGTCTCTGGGGAAAGGAGAGGGCCGGGGGGCGGTGGCGGGGGGGCGGGGGGGTTTCAATGAATCATCCATGACCAGTAACTTAACTCACCATGCCTAGGTAATGACACTTCCATAAAACCCCAAAAGAAGGGGGTTTGGAGAGCTTTGGGGTTGGCCTTGTGAGAGTAACCAGGTCAGGCCCAAGAAGGAGTTGATCACGCTAAGCGTGCATCAGCACACCAAAACTCAGAACTAAGTTTCCATGCTGGGCTCTCCCAGAAAAGGGAGACCTTGTTCAACCAATCAGCACTTGCCTGCTCAGCACAAATTACCTGACTCAGAGCCAAGACTTCCTTTTGCTCCATGTAAGAAAAGTAACCCTGCTTTAACCCAATCAGCAAATGCCCAGTAGAACATCCTTGTTCCTGCTCACTTTGGTCAATAAAAATCTCTCACTTTGTATAGCTTTTTGGAACTCCTTTCTCTCTGCTAGTTTGGATGCTGCCTGATTCATGAATTGCTGAATAAAAGCCTATTACATCAGCAAATTGCCTGTGGAAAATTTTCTTTTAACAGTTGAACACGTGGGCGTGCTGAAGAAGGCATGGAAGCTCCGTGCCCCTTCCCCATACCTTGCCCTATGCATTTCTTCCATCTGGCTGCCTCTGAGTTAAATCCTTTTATAATGAGCCAGTAATCTAATAAATAAACTGTTTTCCTGAGTCCTGTGAGCTGCTCCAGCAAAGTAATTCAACACAAGGAGGGGTTGTGGGAACCTCCAATTTGTAGCCACTTGGTACCAAGTACAGGTAATAACCTGGTCTTTTGATTGGCATCTGAAGTGGGAGGGATCAGGCTAGTGGGAGTGAGCTTTTAACCTGTGGGATCTGACACTACAGTGTCAAAACCAAGTTACAGCATACTCAGCTGGTGTCCAGAGAGTTGGATAATTTCTTGGTCGGGGCGAAAACCCACACACTTCTGGTCACAGAGGTTTCAGAAGTTAAATGCTGAGAGTAGAGGACAAACAGAGAAGCGTTTATCCTTTACAGGGGTCTCCAAAACTATATCCTTTCTCTTTTTCCCCTAGTTGCCACACCCCAGGTGTGGCAGGAGGCACAGACTCAAACTTGAAGTCCTCTTAAGGAGAGCTGTTGACCAGTCATTGTGACTTTTCAGTCCCTTATGGAACCATTGAGTTTTTCCAGTACTTCAGCTATACCCATACTCTAAGGCTACACAAAATAAATCTAATGTTTACCAATGAGATCAAATTTATATACGGTAAAAGTCACGGATCTTAATTCCACAGTTCAGAGAGATCTGATGAATGTACACACCAGTAATCACCAACACAATCAATATGCAGCACATTTCCATAATCTCAGATTTCACCACCTTCCATTGTACCACCTTCCATTCAATCAACCTGCTCCACCGACAACTCACTTATTTCTGAGATTAACTTTGCTTGTTCTCGATCAAGAAACCTGTAATATATACTCTATGATGTCTGGATTCTTTCATTAACTTTCATGTTTTTAAAAATCATCTTTGTTGCTGTGTGTATCAGCAGTTCATTCTTTCTGTAACTAAGCAGTATTCTATTGTATACTTACATCACAATTTATCCATTCTCTTCTTGATGGACCTACGACAATTTTTGGCTGTTATGAACAAAGCTGGTATAAACTTTCTTCGATAAGTCATTTTGTGGGCTTATGCTCAACGTTCACTTGGGTAAAATGAAAAGGAATGAAACTACTGAGCATAGGTAGGTGAATATTTAATAAGAAATTTCCAAAAAGCTTCCCAAAGGAATTTACCACTTTCTACCCCAGCAATGGCACAGAAATGTCTCAGTTGCTCCACAACATCACCAACATTTGCTGTTATCAGTCTTTTTAATTTTAGCCATTCTAGTCAGTGAAAATAGTTTTTCGCTGGTTTTAATTTGCTGTCCTTGATGACCAATGATGAAGAGCAGAGCTTCTAAAAATGTGATTCCTGGACTAGCAGTATCAGCATCATTAAGAAACACGTTAGAAATACAAAATCTATACTCCATCCCAGGCTTAATGTATCCAAAGCTCTGAAGTTGGAGCTCAGCAATCGGTTTTAACAAAACCTCTAGGTGATTCTGATCCAGGATTAAATTAATTCACATACTCAGGTGGTTTCTGGTCTCAAACTCTACAGCATGAAATGTAGGTAAAAGTTAAGTATCTTAATTTGTATGTAATAGGAATGATTTTATACAATAGAAAATAGTTGTCCTTACATAAATAATATTCTAGATTATTCCTATAATCAAAACTAGAACTCAGCCAATTTGAATTTCTTCAAAAATCTAATGCCCATATAAGTAGACTTCCTAAACATAAAGCTCAAATAACTCCTTTGAATTCAAAGAAAAAATTAAGGATGAAATTTTAAGATTATATCATCTCAGACATCTAGAGCCCTGGAAATACTGTTATTTCCTCTAATTTAATGTTACTATCCCCAATTAAAACTCATTCTTTTTATTACACTATGATACACAATATGTATAAATGAGCACCTACATTAACTTTCAAAGTGTCTCATGTAAATGGGAATAAGGCACAATAGGAGGCATATTATGACCTTGTCATTAATTTGAACTGTTATAAATCAGTCATGTATTAAGTTTCCCTTATATATTAATATTTTAATAAAAGTTGGCAAAAGCCATTTAATTCATGTTTTGTATTAAGTCTAATTTCTTCATGGTTTTCCCAAATTCACAAGGTCTTGGGTTCTTGTTGTTCAATGGTGTTCCATGTTATTTTATCCACCCTGTTCTTGAATTCATTTTTATTCTACACATCTTCTCTCCCCTTAAATACATGCCAATCTATGTGTGGAGTTCAATCATTTAACTGATTTTCCTAAAAAACATTTGCAACTGGGATTTATGTGTATGACAAGTTTAGTGAAGCTTTACAGTAATGAACCGATCCTTCATCAAGGTAACTAACCCTCCTAGATAACAGACACTCTCACTCTGGAAAGTCACCCATGCCAAAACTGGAAATTTCTCAGCACCCACAATTCTCCATAAAAGCCAGTCTCCCATTTTGTTGCAAGGCCTTTGTTTCCTCTTCTCATCTTTTCCAATAAACCTCCCACTATAATTCTCTCCTTTTCCCTCCCCTAGTCTCCAATTTCTCATTATTCTTTACTATCATGATATAGCCATATTTTTATTTCATTGTTTTGTCCAACCCATGACTTTGAGGGTCACAGATGCCAACCCAAGGAGCCTATGAAACTATCAAACTGCTTTAGAAATCACCTTCAGAGGAAATCTTATACTGGTTATTAAAATTGTATTTGTATATCTATACAACATATAATTACAAATATTTATATGTAAGTATTCAATGTGATATACCAGCAGCTTATTCCTATTTGACAGATGAGGAAACTAAGGATCAGAGGAGTAAAATAATTTGTCTAAAATTATCATACAGTGGGACTTCCCTGGTGGTCCAGTGGGTAAGACTCCGTGTTCCCAATGCAGGGGGCCTGGGCTCTATCCCTGGTCAGGGAACTAGATCCTGCATACCACAACTGAAGATCCCACAGGCCGCAATGAAGATTCTGCAAGCAGCAGTGAAGATCCTGCAAGCGGCAACTAAGACCCATTACAGCCAAATAAATAAACAAAATATTTTAAAAATAAAAAAATAAAATAAAATTACCATACTGTAAATAGCAGAATTTGATCCCCAAATGTCTTACTCTCTATTATAGCAAACTGTCCATTAGGAGATAGTTCTGGATAGCAAAACCAGAAACTGCCCCTCTACCACCACCAAACACACTCACATGTAGGACCAGCCACGTAACTTACACAGTGCATTGCTAAATGAAATGAGGCGCCCCTTGTTCAAAAATGGAGAATTGGGGCTTCCCTGGTGACGCAGTGGTTGAGAGTCCACCTGCCGATGCAGGGGACACGGGTTTGTGCCCCGGTCTGGGAGGATCCCACATGCCGCGGAGCGGCTGGGCCCGTGAGCCATGGCCGCTGAGCCTGCGCGTCCGGAGCCTGTGCTTCACAACGGGAGAGACCACAACAGTGAGAGGCCCGCGTAACACACACACACACACAAAAATAAACAACAACAACAACAAAAAAAAAATGGAGAATTGCAAGATAGCAACATCAGAGCATAAAACGAAGTTCAAGGACCTTCTAGGCATGCGGCCTGTGTAACTGAAGCTGGCCCTGCTCCCACATCATCCAGTTGGGAATCCACTCTTTTTCTACTGTGGAATATCAGTTTTCCATGCATTTTTCAACTCCGTCTTTGGAGATTTTCCATTTCCTTATGTTAGTTTCTAACTATTTACTAACTTTGTACATGCTCCCTGTATTAGGTTCGGCACACGGTTCTTCTAACTTGATATGTTTCCTATCTTTCTTGCCTCATGAATTCCCATTAATTTCCCCTATTTTTTTTCAAATAACCAAATATCTGGAGGACTCCCAGAACTTCAAGAAAATAAACGTATCACCTGTGTTGTATTTCGCAGAAAGTGAACTAGACCTGTCCAACCCTGGAGCTGTTACACAAACCTTGCCCCGTGTACATGGATCCATATAAAACTGTACTCATGTGCAAATAGTGGTTTATTTCAAACTCCTGCTAATTCTGTGGAATATATCTCTCAATTACTTCACCGTAAATTTAATAATAAGCCCCTCCAGGATGTTTTCAGACTATGATACTTGTGAACATAAATTCAACTGGGAAAAATATCCTAGCAGAATTGTAATTCTGCCAATGTGCAAAACCATCTCTAGAAGGAAAAACCTAATTTTGCATAATGTCTTCTCCCTAAATGAATGTTGGTGACTTCTTGCAAAGCTTAAAAATATAGAACCGTGGCAGCCCTGGTCATCAGGTCTTAGGACAGCTTCCCTATAAGCAGAGCCTGAGATGTGGATTCTTGCCCCAGGAATTGAGTTGAGGGTACGTTGTCTGGTAAAACCTGTAAGGGGATGGAGAAGTTGGGAAAGGAAGCTTCCTAGTTAGGAGGCTAGGAAAAGTTGTGGGTTTAGCTGAAGTTCGGGCTTAGCTTGACCCGATGGGGTGTTCTGGAGTGTAATGGCACAGAGGTATAGCTGGGAGCTACGGCAGCAGACACTCTCCGAAGCAAGGGAATCTGGTAAAAGGGGTCTGGACGGGGCACCAAAAGCATCCATCTCAAATGCAAGTTAGCAGCTTAAAAGAACAGAGTTTCTACTGATTAAAGCCATGTTCCATAAACAGCAATTATCCATAAAGCAGATCATCATTTTGATTTTGCAAATCTGTGGAAGCTATCACTGAACACTTAAAAAATTTGATAGCATATTTGGAATTTTATTTTCTATCAAATGAAGATACATGAATAGGAAATTAATGAATACAGAATCCACTTCTTCTACCAGGAGATAATTGAAATATAACTGTAACTATGCAGAATAAATTTTTGGACCTGGCTACTATGGTAGGATTGGAGACAAATTTTAAAAGTATAACATTACTTGCTTCTTCTTGAATAAAATTTAAAATGAATATCGAAGCTTGCTGAAATTGCTTTAAAATCTCTTCTTCCGTTCCTATTAATATACTTATGTGAAACTGGTTTCTGCACTATGAGAATTGAAAGCAAGGAGAATGAAAAACAAAACATAGATCCAGTTTAGATATCATTGTCTCTGTAAGTATTCATTCAACCTATATTAGATAAGTTAACAAGCAAAAAGAAAAACAAGTTCATTTGTAGCTATAAAACTTTTAAATATTGATATACATAGATTGGCTCCAAGAGTGATTTCAAGTGCTTAATATGTGAATCACTATTTCACATGTAACTTTTGTTGATTCACAACTGAAGAACAACAAAGTTATGACTATAGGAGAGATTTTCCTATATTAATAACATATACAAATATTTTCAATGAATAATGCCTTTAAATTTGTAATAATTTATTTTTCACTGTTTTATTGCCTGTTCAGATTAGATTTATTGGAGTGCATATATACTTTTTTCTGTTGAAAAGAATAATAAAAATGTTGAGTCTTGTATTTCATATGAATTTTCATTCAATTTTTTAAATAGTTTAATTTGTATTATATTTTACAAAACTCTCAGTCCAAGATGACTTTGTAGTTAAAAAAAAAAAAAAGAACAAAAGCAAAAAAAAATGCTCTTTCACCAAAGCCAGTTTGAGAAGCACTGCTCAATAGGGTATGTGATAATCAGCTGCCTTGAAGTTAAAAAGCAACTCTTCGCTTCAGCTGTGCCTGTAAAGTTCACGATCCAGCTGCAGCAGCTTGTACTCTGAAACTGTCCAAATCTGACAAAAAAACTATGCTTTTGCTTTAGGCCAGCACCAGGCTAAACTCCTCCCACCCTGGTAGTAAGCAGCCAGCTAAGACCTACCCACCACCACCAAGGAATGTACCTTTCCTGACGCCCCACTGACCTTCATGCTTTAGCTGAAGCTTGCAAATCCTGGGGTCAGTACTGAGAACAGCATAACCTTTCTGAGAAAGCTATTTTTTCTTTTACCTCTCATCTCAAAAGCCCACTCCTCACTCTAAATTGGTTATCCTACTTCTTTCTTTTTCTCTGAAAAAAATTAAAGGAATCAGGAAAGAACATCTTTATCTTTCTACCACAAATCCACAAAACCAGCTTTTTTTCTCTTTGAAAAGGATGAACTTTTTCTGAGGCCAACTCTCTTTGTATATTAAAAAATTCCATCCCTTTTCTCCTCTCGATCATGTTTTGTTACATAATTATGCCTTTGTCTCTTGGCTCTTCAGTTCTCCTCACTCTACTGAATCATTTACACATGTGCTATTATGCTTCACTCCTTAATATGGCTCCTCTCTTCCTCTTCCTCCAGCTCCTGCTCCATTTTCTCTAAAACCAAATTAGGTTCAGCTTTTCTCCCCACCATTCCAAAGTCACTGCCTCTGTCGATGGCCTTTATCTAACTAAATTCAATGCTTTACTCTTGGCTCTCATTCTATCTGACCTAGAAAACCACTGATTCATTTTCTTGAAGCATTTTCTTTACTTGGAATTTAAGACTTGACAATCTCTTAGTTTTCATTCTACCTCACTGACACCTCCTTTTTAAACTTCTTTGCCAGATTCTCCAGACTTCTTTCTAAATGTTGGAATGCCCCAGAGTTCTGTCTTTGGCCCTTCTCTGTTCCCTAGCTGTGTACAATGCCTAAGTGAACTTAACTGGTCCTGTAACTTTAAATATCTTCCATTTCTTGATGGCTCCTTAATTTATACCACCAACAGTGGCATTACCCCTAAAATCCAGACTTGTACAGACAACAACTTAATTAACATCTCCACTTGAATGTCTTTTAACATCTCACACTTGATATGTGCAAATTGAACACCTGGATCCCAGTCTTCCAAATCACTTGATCTCAGCCAGTGTTTCCCATTTAATTAAATGGTGCTGCAATTCACGCAGTGGTTCTGGCCAACAATTGTGGAGTTACATCTGATTGATCTCTTTCTCTCACAACCCAGCGAAGTGTAGGTAGAAGCCATGAACATCACCTACAGGCCTGGATCATTAAAAACAGAAGCAGGATTTTCTACTCTTTCCTTCCCTATTGAGCCACGCTGGAGGCACTGTATACTGAGGCCTTAGATTGTCACAGAGACATTTGAGGGCAACTAGATCTATGTAAAACAACTTGGATGAAAACGTTCCATGCGGGTCATCCAATAAAACAAACATCAGGCTCTTGGGTGAAAGAGAAACGCACATGTGTTGAGTTAAACGACGAAATTTTGGAGTTGTTTGTTTCAACAGTGGCCTGTTCTTACTAATACGGGAAGTTCCAGCCTAGAAGGATGGTATTACTTATCAACAAAACCAAAACTGATTATGTGCTGCTACTGATTTAGTGGTTAGGAAGCAGGAGGCAAAGGAACTTAAAAAAGCAAGCTTGAAGCCTGGTGAGTCATATTATTTTGTGGCAAAACATTTAGTAAAAGTTCACCTACAACAACTTGAAATGAGGACCACGCACATACTTACTGAGCCAATAGTTTTAAGGTAGTGCCTGAAAGGAGTCAGAGTTATACTATCCGTCGGCTATTATGAGGTGCGTTTTAGAAGACATTACATTACAAGAAAGGGAGCTGCCAATTAAAAAAGCAGCTGATTTTCAGGGAGAGGGCAAAGGGAATGGAGAAAGTCCACCAATCAAGGGCATTATAGGTATGGAAAAGCTAATTGCTCTGGACCATAAATAGTAAGAGACAGAGCCAAAAAAAAAAAAAAAAAAAAACACTTGAGAAACAAAAGTCCAAGAAAGCTTTCAAATTAAACTAAGTGACTCAGTTTTGCAGGAAAAAAATCAGATTAAGAATATTACCAAAGACTCTTAAGTGTCTGTAGCCTCAAGGTAGCTGTAGTTAATCAGAGAGCATGTGGATGGAGATAATAAAGGAAAAAGTCAAGCTTGGGAAATCCTTTTAGGTACATATTTGTGTTTATTGCCACATGGAACTGTCTAGAAGCAAACAGATAAAAAGCTTCCTAAGTTTTTGAGGAAACTGTATTGCCAAAGAAACTGCAAGCCTAGTCTAAAAATAGTCTATGACCGCCTGCTGTCGTAAACCCTCTACTGAAATAACTCAAGGGTATTTGATGAGTCTCTGACAAGAAGCAGTGCCACAGCTATATTTTCCCAAAGAGGACATACTCCCTCTCATCCATGTTAGCTTTGGCCGTGGAGGATAACAGAAAAATACTTTCTAAAGAGCAGAGGAAGGAACCATGAAAAATTTTAAGGGAGAGTTATTAGAGAACAAAATCAGAGTTAACAGGACCTTTTTCTTACCCCCAATGAGGAGGTTTTCATAATGTGTGCCCAGTAGACTCTAGTAACTGCTACAGTCTAGGGTAGTGACTGCTCTGGATGGTCCATTCTGACCCTTCTGGGCAAATTTTACTGTAATTTTCATGTCCTCACTTTATCATGATATATTGGGTATGGAGATGCATATAATTTTTAATAACATGTATTTTCAGTTCATACGACAAGCAACAGCTAGATCAGACAGAAATAACTGCTCATCACCTGGAGCACATGGGCCAGCAATTGAATAGGGCTATTGGATAGGACTCTTCAGTTACCTGACTTAGGAAGAAGGGGATGTGTCATATGTACACAGGAGGAGTGCAACGGATATTTGGTGGCCAAACTGGCACATAGTGGCAGAGACTGGTAAGATTTTAAATCTTTTACCTCTTTTTTCTGGGCACTTAGCTTGACTATATCACAGTTTTGCTTGCTGGAGTGATGAGATTCAGTTCTGACCAATGGAATAAAGGTGGAAGTAACACGTACCCTTCTACGTCTGACTCAGAGTATATATCCCAGGAGATCCCCTTTCTCTCTTTCTCTGTCAGGGGCTGCAAGCAAAGGGTTCCACGGTTATTTGACAAAATCAAAACATGGAAGGAACTTAAAGTACTACTTGACAAATAGAAACTGAAGAAAACAAGCTCTTCATGTCCAGAAGACTTGCCTAATCAGAAACTGGGCTACTACTGGAATAAGAAATAAAATGTTATTATGTGTGCCATTGAAATGCTGGATTTATTTGTTATGGCAGATAACTTTCTCCACTAATAGAGTAGGTATTATTACTTGTTATTATTATTTTATACTCCATTTATTTTATTTTTCAACCACCACTTGACTAGAAGTTACTTGAGGGCAAGACAGAGGCTTAGTACTTACTCTAATGACTCATTAAACTTTCTTCCAAAACACATTCACTGGGACCTAACCTCTTAAAGCAATGACATAGTCTATACCCCGTTATGCTGAAGGGATAAGTTCAGAGGCATTAGAAGATTAAAATCTGATACGAGAGAACATTTATAGCTCTGCTTTATAGATTTTAGAAAGGTGCTAAAATCAGTATTTCCTGTCCAATATTTGGGCAAAATGTGTTAGCTTTTGGTGTGATGGTGCCTGGGAAAAAAAATCTCAAGATCAAAGGTAGTGTCAGGTGAAACAGAGATAAAGTCAACTTCAGGTTATTTAATGGAAACCTTTAGCATAATTCTCAGTCCAAGAAGAAACAAAAATATCAAATCCTACTGATAAATCCTGAACTTAGCTGTTAAGACTAAAAATTAAGTTAAATCCTGCAACGATATATCTACTGCAGCAATCCCTATTCTTAGTGCTACCACATGCATGACAACTTCCTCTGTCATATTCATTCATAAACATTTGTTAAATTATCTGATTCCTATTAAAGAAGCCAAATTGTAATTAACCTCTATGTTTATAGAGCTTTCATATATTTCTTCAAACCTATGTACTCATTAAAATGTTGAATAATTTCTAAAAATATCCTCTATAAAATCGTTTTTTTAAACAATCTACATGTTTAGAACACTCAAATATTTTATATGAGAAAAACATGAATTTATTTCCGGTGATTTGCTATTAATGAAGTATACTTTCACCTAACTGAGAAACCTGCCGAAAATAATACAAATTTTATTGTAGTGAAGCTTGAAAACACATGAGAACTCCTGAGTCAATTATGATGAACTATATACTTTATTTTCAGTGGGTGATAATTCTCCATTCAAATCAGAAGTGTAAGATGAAATAACTTTCAAATTCTTTTGCACCATGAATTCCACAAAGGTGAGTTTTCAGGATAAACACAAGTGACTTGTGGTTTTGAGTTGAGTGTGAAAGAGAAGTGTCTGGAAATCTAGTGGACAGATTTTGAAGGCAGCAGAGAGAGACGTAGTCATGTGGCCACCGGAACTGGCGACTACTGAGAGGGAGAGACCGCACGGGCCACTTGAGATCACGGCCCTCAGCCCACAGGTAATGTCTAATTCTCACCCAGTTGGTTGGGAGGTGCTGAACTTCATTCCAAGAACACTTCCTTTAACTTCTCTGAGACCCTCTGAAAATTAGCTTGGAAGCTGACCGAACCTATATTCTAAAAAGCAGAAAATGAGTAAAAACTGTCAGTTACAAGGAAGTCAAGTGGAATCATGGGTATAAACTTTCTCTTAAGTATTGCTGAATCAATAAAGTCAGTATCTACTCTGGAAGTACACAGTGATTATGAGGATTTTGTCCTACCCTACTGGTAGATAGTGCCATCCAAACCTGGAATCAAAAACTAAAATAAAAAATAAGTCAGATGTTATTTAATCTAGCCAGGCACAGGGGATGCTTAATCTCCTCATCAGGACTGGATTCAGAGTGTGGACGTGGTCAGTGATAAAGGTGCTAACGCCAAATGATCAGAGGAGAAAGCCAGGCTAGAATTTGTTCAGATGACCAGGCAACCAGACGGTGGTAGGGAAGGGGGTGTCTGACCAGTCCTTTAGATCAAAACACTACCCGGAGCTGAACATGGCAATCAGTCTAGGGTAAAAATGAGATGCTGATAAAACACTAGCTGGGCATGATCAGAAACAACACTAGCCAAAACTCAACTCCTTGAGAGCAGGGCCCAATCCTGTTTCATCTTTATGTCCCCCACACATTATAAACTGCCAATGTGCCTGTGAATGAACTTTCTAAAAACTGTTATCTCCGGGGAAAGATGGACATATGAAGCATTTGGGCTGGGCTTTCACTGGCCATCTCACTCTGACGGTAAGTCCACTTTGATCTTCAAAAGAACTCTCCTGATAGCTGAATTTTGGTTTCAATGAAATAAAATCTATATTTTAGATTCTCAGAAACCCAGTATTTCCTTATCATGCAAAAATATATTTATCAAGAGTCAGAAGAAATGTTCATCTTTCAAGGAAAATTAAATTATGCCATGTAATTCTTTAAAGAGGAGACAAGGCCTGGGTAGTAATTACACAACAGATTTACAGAAAGAACGCAGAAAGCATGTTTCCACAACCACTGGCTTTCTGTCTCTCTCTCCGTCTCTCAGCTTGTGCCTGTGTACGAATGTGTTTGCTTTTTGCTGTTGTTGTACAAAGGGTAGGATGAGAAGATAAAGCAAACTACTAACTCAAGTTAAAAAAAAAAAATGATGTGTTTGTTCGGGAGAACAAGTTTGGATTATTGTCTGGAGAATTTTCTTTCTGGATTATTTTCTTAAACGAATCTACAAATAAATTACACTAACAGGGAGTTCCTTAAATGCATTTTTGTTGGGTTTTTTTGGCTAGGATTCCTGAAGGATATATCAGGTAGAGAACAAGGGAGATGAACTTTTAAAAATCTTCATGATACACACAAATTACCTGATTATATGTTTTCTGATGTAGCAGATTAAAGATAATACTAAATATACTCAGTAAAATTTAAACTAATTTATAGACTAAAAATTACATCTACAAAAGCAAACAAAATCCTTTCTATAATAAAATGTTTTCTTTGAAGAGTGAATTATGGGCATAAGATAGTAGCATATTACTATAAGATATAAGTTAAAAGGGAAAAGATATTAGTAAGTTGAATAGAGAATTATTAAATTTACATTGGAACCAACCATGCAGAAGACTGATATATAGTAGACGAATATCATCAAATTCATTATGAAGCCTACAGATAAAATAAATCAGTCTATCTGACAATTATTACAAGGATTATTCTTCTGTCCCATGTGAACACATGTCATAATATTTAGTATCATCCTTTAAAAATACAAACCCTTACAAAAAAAATCTGCCATGTTAATCTAGTTTTCTAAATGAACACTGCCCAGTAGTCAAAGAATATATAATATTATGTATCACTTTCCAAAATCTTTTCAACCTAATGTCTAAGCCATATCTTCCTCAATTTTGATTAAAACTGAGAGAACTTAAAGTTGCCTTTCATTTGTTCCTCACCTAGTTTAAATTGAAAAAAAAAAATTAGCAGGTAAATTAAAGTTTATAAAAGTCACAAATAGTTGCTGAGGTATCACCTTTTATTTGGAGCACTGAAATATGCATAGACAATTCTAAATCAGAGCTAACAAATTAAATTGCAAAGTTTAACTTAATATTGCCCAATTTTTGCACATTTACATGGAGAAACAGAATTCTCATCTTTTATTTGGAAATGTACTGTTTGGATAAATGTAGACAAAACATCTGAATGAAAAGTAAAAAACAGTCTGTCCAATCATCCATTTATTCTAGTTACTCACATAAATCCTAATATATCTGGAAGTTCAGATATTAACAAAAAAAGCCAAGGTAGATATAAGAACAGTCAAGATGTTTTATGCTAGCTGCATCAAACATTTGATTTTTAGATACCTAGATTTGTAAATTGCCAGGTGGAATTTCTCAGTTTTATCCAAATACGTAGACATTAGTCAAAACTTATTAGTCCTGGGACTTCCCTGGTAGTCTAGTGGTTAAGACTCCACACTCCCAATGCAGGGGGCCCGGGTTCGATCTCTGGTCAGAGAACTAGATCCCGCGTGCCGCAACTAAAAGATCCTGCGTGTCACAACTAGGACCTGGCATGGACAAATACATAAATAAATAGTAAAAACAAAAAAAAATTATTAGTCCTGAAAAACAGACAGCAAGGTAATCTATAAAGTCAGAAAATTTTTCTCCTGTTACTGAAAACTGCCTTACTATATAAAAGACACCTATAATCCTTTATATCTTTCTTTTAAAAAACATTCTGAATTTTTCATTTGTTTGCTTTTCATCAAACAAATTCCCTTGGCTTCCATATTATCCTCTCGTTTCTCGTCTACCATTTTCACTGTTTATTCTCTGCTTGCTTAATTTATTTTTTCAGCATTTTTCCCTTGGCCACATTGATGTTTTTCTCACTCTATGTCATTCAGTTGGTCGCTCTCAATAAATACGTACATTCTGAAAGTTCGTTGGGGCATTATTGGTTGTCTCAATGATAGAAAGAAGCATGTTTAATGGGCAGGGACCAGTTATGCTAACGTCCTGCTGTCTATGGAGTATTTCTTGAAACAGGAAATGGCTCACAGCATGGTAGTAAACATGGTTAAATATTCTGCAGTGAGCATTTAACTCCAATTTACATAAAATCCAGCTAGTGTTTAACCTAGGCTACAACTGTAATTTCTTTTGTTTGGAACTTTAACAATCACCTGAAATACCTAAAGTCTCCTTCCTTTTCCTTTTTTGCCCCCTGCAATGCAAGTCTGACACTAAATACACAGAGCTGGGTCAAACTTCACAAACTAAGAGCACAGTCCTCCATAAAACTGCCCTCACTTCAGACACAAGCCTGGAGCCTGGGGGTTCTAGGGCTCCTGCCTTTCTGACAAACGGGCATCAAACTTAGGGGTTCCACTACCCCTGAGTTTCAATAATTCACTAGAAAAACTCACAAAACTCAGGAATGTGCTATACTTAAAATACAGTTTTTACTACATCAGAAAAGGAAACAAATCAGGACCAGACAAAGAAGAGATGCATAGGGCGAGGTCTGGGTGGGTCCCAAACGCTAATACAGAGCCATCCAGTTACACTGATGTGTAACAATACACACAGGGTGCTGTTAACTGGAAGCTCACCCAAGCCTCCCAGTCTAGAGTTTTTATTGGGATTTCATTACACAGACACACTTGATTGAATCATTGGCCTGTTAGTTAACTCTGTCTCCTGCCCCCTCCCTCCCTCCCTGAAGTCAGTCAGATATCAAGTGGCTCAAAAGCCTCTAATTACAAGGTCTGGTCTTTCTAATGTGGTCAGCCCTCATCCTGAGCCAGTCTCATTAACATAAACTCAGGACTGGTGTGAGGCCACTACACTACCAGGCAAAACAAAGGCACTCCCACCATTCTTGAAATTCCAAGGATTTTGAGACTCCCTCCCAGAAACCAGGGGCAAAGTCCAGACAATTCTTTATTACACAACACTCCCTATTATCTTTCCTTATGTCAGACTCCCATCATCTTTCCAAAGTGTTGTTTTCATTTAAATTATGTTTCTACTTCCCACTTGGTTCTGCTTCAGATCTGTGCTCTGCAATCCTGCCAAAGTAATCTAGCTAAAATGCAGCCTGCATGGTGTCAGTCCTGTGTAAAGTCCTTTAACAGTGCCCTGAAATCTAGGTTCCTTAGTGCAGCATACAGCACTTTCTGAGAGCTTCACTGCCTAGTTCTCTAGTCTTACACATATCTCAAGTTACTTATTTTTCCATTTAAAAAACTCATCTAATTGTATATCCCTGCTAAAGTAACTGATATTATAAAGTACCTGATCTTGGGTGCTGTTACTCATTCTATTTTCATTTTTAAAAGACCTTTCCCTTCCTCTACTCCTAATTGTCTGCATAACACACTGTTAAGACTCATAGTAGGTGAAATTAAATCTTTCTTGTTCTACCCATGTTGGGTGAGCTTCCATTTCTTTGCATTCTCCTGGCACTCTGTACATTTTTTTTTGGAAAATCATTTATTTTCTTGTAAAAATTATTTATGCAAATGTCTACACTGAAAAACTGCCCTTGTGGGTTTGTTAAGAGGAACCCATATATTCAGGTGGCCATTATGGCTTCCAGCTTACATAATAGGTGGTCATGCCATGTGATTAAGCTCTGATCTAAGGGATATAAGAAGTGTTATATAAGACTTCCAAGAAGTGTCCTCAGCACTGATCCTGTCCTCTGCCTTTTTGCTTGCTAAAGTGAGAAGAAGCAGACTGGAAACAAATGGTACCATAAAGTGGAAGCCATGTGTAGAGAAAGGTGACATGACCAACAGAAGGAATTGTGTTCTGGATAATTACTGTATTTATCATCTTTGGACTAACTACCTTGATATATTTTTTTCCCATAAATGGGAAATAAATGTCTATCTTTTTAAACAGCTATTATTTTGGTCACTCCAGCCAAATTCAATACTGATTGCTATTCTTCTCACAAAGTATAAGCTCTTAGTATCTTAATTACCAGGAACAAGAACAATAGCTAGACTAGTATGTACTCAGTAATTGTTCACTGAATTGAAATAAAACATAGATGTAAAAGCAATTGATTTCTATTCATAAGGAGATAATGAAGCATTTGTCCAATAATTTATAATAGACTAAGTCCACTGAAATAGGTGTTTGGATAATGACAATTTTAGGTTTCAAATGTGTAAAATAAGTGCATGAAATTGGCCAAATTAGTAAATATCTGTTAGATAAAAATTACACATTTTAGAAAGCTGACCAAGATACCCAAATGGCAAAATATATTATAAAAATAATAACATATTTGTATATTTAAACATAAGTGGCTTATTTACTTTAGTATTGGAAAGCTTAAGGTAAAAACGATATTAATCAATATTCATATTAATGGAAAAATATTTTGGTTTATTTATTTTGTTTGCACTCAGTGGGGTACGTCTTTGTCAAAGTCCAATCCAATGTTTACCTCTTTTGGCTTCTGTTCTATCACTTCCTCCTGGTTTTCCTCTACTTCGCAGACTCTCTTCTCAGGCTTGTTTGCTGGTCATTCTGTTTCTGCTCAGACTCCAAATGCTGGCGTCCCCTAGGTCCTCTCTATAACCCCCCAGACTCCCGGGAATCTCACATGGGCCCACAGCTTTAGCTACCATCTATCTATAAATCTACATCTACCAAATCAATGTTTCCACTCTGGACCTCTCCCTGAAATTCCAGATTTGTCTATCCAAATTTCTTCTTCAATACCCAGAGTCATCTCAGACTTACCATGTTCAAAACAGAATTATTGAACTCCCACATAAGCTACCTTCCACAAACAAACCTGCTTTTATACTCATCTGTTTCTTTTCAGTAGACATCCATTCAGTAGCTCATACCAAAAACTAGATCATGTTCCTGATGTGCTTTATTCATCATATCCATTTATACTTCATGCCAAATTTAACTCTAAAAAATATCTACATCTCTTGAATATACCCAATTCTTTCCAATTAATCTACAATTATCCTAAGTCAAACCAACATCTCACCTACCTGGACCATTACAATAGGATCTTACACGATCTCATCTTTTATTTTGTTCTAGGGCTCCTGGTCCTCCTTACAAACCATTCTCCACATATCAGCCAACATTATGGTTTTTAAGTGTATAAAAGAACATGCCATTTCTCTACTTAAAATCAGACATTTAATAAATGTTGCAAAAGAATAAATTTGGGTGGGAAAATTCTAAGTGAATATAACTTAAGTGCAGAAGGTTTGGACTGGGTCAGATTTGAGCAAAATGATATTTTGGTATCACACAACTGCTCATTTCATGACATACAACCATGGAAAAAGCATTGTATCTCTTTGAAATTTTGATCCTTATTGGGTATACATGATAGATATTCAAGACATGATGTTGAATAAATGCACCAACATCAAACTTTCCAGAGCAAGAAGCCATTCATAGATCTCAAAGTGTAAAAGATTAAGTTGGCTATAAAAATCAATTATATTATAATGTCTCTTTCTTAATAATGTGGAACACAGTCTTATAAATAGAGTGATTATTCTAGTCTTGATAAAAGGAAGATGAAAATTATAATACAGTTGAATTAAAAAACTTTAAAATTCCTTATATATCATACATATATATTTATAAAATATTATTTCAATACCGGCAGTAAAGTCTTATATCTTTTAAATCAGTGGAGTAAAGTTGGTGAATTGTGGTACATTATCACACACAAAAACAATCCATCAAATATAGGTTGTATCAACAGGACAATAATACTTTGATCATATGCTTACAATGCATGAAACTGGTGACTTGGCTTCTCATTTATTGCTTCCTTATTAGTTTAACCTGTTTCTCACTCAAATCTAGTAATAAAAATTATTCTACTTGGATTCTTTCTAATGAAAAATTGTAATAAAAAGAATTTCTTAAATACAGAATAGAAATTTTACTTTCAGTTTGCTTCATGTCAGAGATTGACTTCTCTAGTGGCAGTTGTTTCTTCTTCCCAAATTATCAGGTTATCCCTTGATTAATCAAAGAATGTCAACAAACAAAGTTATCTAGCCCTCTATTTCTAAGTCAACTTCTTATTATTGAAAATTCTTTTTGTTCCCCACTATATTAGTTTCCATTTGCTACTGTAACATTGTATCACAGACTTAATGGCTTTGAACAACACAAATTTCTCATCTCGCCATTCTAGAGATCAGAAGATTAACTCTTATTGAGCTAAAAACAAGGTGTCAGCAGGGCAGCATTCCTTCTGGAAACAATAGGAAAAAAATCTGTTTCCTTGCCTTTTCCTGCTCCAAGGACACCTGCTTCCCTTGGCTTATGTCCTCTTTCTTCCATCATCACAGCCAGTGCCATCCGGCCAAATGTTTCTCATGCTGCCACCTCCCTGTTCTCTCTTATGT
Organism: Kogia breviceps; assembly: GCF_026419965.1. NCBI lineage: Eukaryota > Metazoa > Chordata > Mammalia > Artiodactyla > Physeteridae > Kogia > Kogia breviceps. The sequence continues at coordinate 9,477,936 of NC_081310.1, read as the reverse complement.
TTCCCTCTTTCACTTTTAAGGTCCTTTGTGATTGTATTGAGCCTGCCTAGTCTGTTTGGGCTACTATAACAAAATGCCACAGACTGGGTAGCTTATAAACAACAGTAATTTATTTCTCACAGTTCTGGAGGCTGGGAAGTCCAGGATCAAAGTCCTGGCAGTTTGCAATCTTTCACCGTAGCTTCACTTGGCAGAAGAGGCAAGGGAGTTCTCTTGGCCTCTGATAAGGGCACCGATCTCAATTACCAGGGCTCTGCCCTCATGCCTTAATTGCCTCCCAAAGGCCCCCCTTCAACACCACCACAATGAGCATTAACATTCAACATATGAATCTGGGGCTGAGAGGCATAAACATTCAGTCCATAGCAGGGCCCAACAGGATAATCCAAGATTACCTCCCTAACTTAAGTTGAGCTGAGTAGCAACCTGAATTCCATCTGCTATCTTAATTACCCTTTGCCATATAACCTAACATATTCACAGGTGCCTAGAATTGGAACTTGGACATCTTTGAGGAGCCGTTATTCTACCTACCAAAATCACCAACCGGTATACAACTCCCACTGGGTTGTCAGGGGACAGAGAGAGAGATTTTAGAACTTAATTAACCTTAAAAAGTATAAATGCCATGTTGAAAATTAATTTTCCCTCCCCCAGATTAAACGCATTTTTATTCATCTAACCACTCACTCATCAAAACGTTTATTAGGTGCCCACTGTCCCCACACACTGAGGACTGCTTACAAAACAAGGCAGACAAGCCCCTTTACTCTGACGAAGTTTATAATCCTTCAGGGGAAAAGGTGCACTGGAATTGGTATGAACGTTACAAAGAGATATACTCAACATTCTGGAATTTACTAGGGGTCCCTACACAGTTAGCAGTGGTTGGTTCATTAAAAGAGGTGGAAAATTATTTCAGCTAAAAGAATCATCTTCCACCGGTGAAATATTAGACACAGAGGTTAATGGAGATGTTATCTGGAGCCTTCTAGGACAGTCCAAGTCACATCATGTGAAAACTCAGTCTGGTTTTAGCACTCTTTGAGGTAAAACTCAGTTTCTTGAAAAACAACTGGAATGTTTGCTTTACCATAGCAGGTACACATTCAGATTGTTAACACTAGTGATCACATTGTTATAGGACACATCAAAGACATGAAGAAAAGAGTAATGATGGTTTTTACGACAATAACAAAGCAGTATAGTGTATAGCCAATCTAGAGAGAGAACATTAAGCTCTGTGGGAGCAGTGCTAGAGTATGAAGCCATTTTCCTGTTACTATGGAAACAGCAAAATGTCAACTATTTTTAGAGCTTTGTTCCAAGATTCAACCAGCCATGCTAGTTATCAGTATGTTTAAAGATGCCAGAAACATATGCCAAGTAATACAGCTAGAAACTTAAGTTTGTAAGGTAATTTATTTCTTCTAGAGCATTTTAATAGTATGCATAGCCCCTACATTTAATTCTATTTATTCAATTAAATATCCACACTTTATAAGAAATTATATAAACAAGTATTATTTTATATACACATAGTTAATAAGTTACATCCACATATGGTTTTTCAAGAGTGAGTATAACATTATTCTGTTCATAGCTATAAACACTATAGTTAACTTGGTACACAGACACTCAATTAGTTGGCCTGTTATCACTTAGCTAATTTCTTTCACCTTCAATAAACAGCTGCTGAAAGTGAGGCACCCCACTGGGTTCTGGAAATATAAGGATGACAAAAGTGCCATATTTTTCCCCAAGTACATATTTCCAAACATGAGCTTGACCTTAAGAAGCATGACATTATAAAACCTGACAAAAATTTTAGGACAAACAAATATTAATTAAGGAGACTGTCTCCAAAAATAAAATGTCTCCAAGAAGCAAAAATGAAGAATGGATTCATGTTTACCTGTGCAATTTCCTTTGTGTTTCATGCTTAATGAAGCTCCTCTGGCAAACAGGAATCTAAAATCCATTTGTGCAGTATTCTTTACATATTGGTATATAATGGAAAATTGGTAACTTTTATAATTTTATGGGTAAGATATAAACCATGCAATTAGCAAAAACGATGCAGTTAATGAAACTCTGAATTACCAAAAGTAGCATTCACTCATTACTATGTATATATAAGATGTTTTTGATTCACTACCTTCATCTCCTCTATGCACATTTTGGGGTTTTACAGACAAACGTAACTACTGAAAGCGATCTGAGAAGAAAGTGATCTGGTAAATTATTTTTACACAGATTTACTTTCTTAGGTTATCACTGATGCCTCCTGAGTTCCGTAGCTAGAGACAACTAACTGGTATTAACACAGTCAGAAGACATTTTGCAGAAAAAATACCCTCTCATTTGGAGTGATTTAGACACCATTGTTACCAATCCTGACTGACAAAAGTCAAGTTATTAGGCAAATTTATCTAATTTAAGTGGATTAAAATCAGTACAGTTGACCCCTGAATGACTCAGGAGGCGGGTGTTAATCCCCATATAATTTATGGGGATTTATAGGCCTTCCTTATCCAAGGTTCCTCTGCATCCACAGATTCAACCAATCGAGGATCATGTAGTACTGTAATATTTATTACTGAAAAATATCTGTGTATAAGTGGACCTGGGCTGTTCAAATCCACATTGTTCAAGGGTCAACTGTATTTTGAAATCAGGATAACAAATTATTGTACTGATTAGTTCATTAAAATTGGTGTCCTTTGCTTAAGAGGTGATAGCCAAGCCTTGATAGAAAAAAAGAAAAAAAAAGTGTGTGTGTGTGTGTGTGTGTGTGTGTAGGGAGGTGCAGAAATGAGCTAAAGTTGCTATCTCCCTGAAAATTTATCATGCAAAAAACATTTCACAGTATTTAAAAAATACTCATACAGGTATCTACATATTTTAAAATGACATTTGCTGGTACTTTAATGAGAGAGTCACAATTACCCACTGAAGTAAAAAGTTAATAGAATCAACCAGGTAATTGCACTTCAAATTATTTAGATACCTCTAGCAGAAAATAATGTCCTCTCTGGGAACCGCCCTCTGTGGAAGGCTATTGCCCCACACCCAGTTATGCCCACTCACTGGGGCAACTTGCTCATAGTGATGCAGGACAAAGGTCTGGTCCTTATTAGTCTCTCAATCAATTTCCTACATATTTCCTATGGTACCTAATATTAATTTACATGACCATTCAGGTTCAAAGCACCCTGTAGGATCAATTGATGCCCTGTTAAAATGAACTGCTGTTCAGCTTCTCCCTCCGCTGAATCTTGGTCCCTCACGCCCCTACAGGGAATTTCTCCTAAAGCTCTCCCCAGTAAACCTTTTAAACTCAAATCTCCATCACAAGAGTCTGTTTCCAGGGAACCCTAATAAATCCCTTACAAGTATGTGGAGAACTAGAGATAGGCTATATAACAAAACAAGAAGAGGGTTGAAAAAAGTAGGTTTTCCGCCGCTATTTATTTTCTTATTACTGATTAACACTTGTAGATCTCACATACTGCCTGTCTGCTTTATTAAGGATTATCCATGAAAACGAGTATTCTTTTGCATACTTGTTGCTACTAAATGGGGAACGTGTAGCCAACTTCATACTCCTTGGAGCATATTTTTCTGCATCTGTTATCTATGTTAAGTGACACCATAGTAATGCCTTATTTGGTAATGTTTTATTTATTTACTTATTTATTTATTTATTTTGTAATGTACAAAGTATACATAACCTAATTTGTGCATTACAGAGCCAAGAATGCCCCTCAGGAAGTAACTCACATTTTTCATTTAATAATCAAACATCTGTATACTAAATGAGTTAAAGATGTACATACTGGGACTTCCCTGGTGGTGCAGTGGTTAAGAATCTGCCGCCAATGCAGGAGACACAGGTTCGAGCCCTGGCCCGGGAATATCCCACATGTCGTGGGGCAACTAAGCCTGTGCGCCACAACTACTGAGCCTGCGCTCAAGAGCCCGCGAGCCACAACTACCGAGCCCACGTGCCTAGAGCCTGTGCTCCGCAACAAAGAGTAGCCCCCGCTCACCAGAACTAGAGAAAGGCCACATGCAGCAACAAAGACCCAACGCAGCCAAATAAATAAATAAATAAATTTATTTTAAAATATATATATATCTAAACAGACACCTCACCAAAAAAGATATATAGATGCAAATAAGCATACAAAGAAAAAAAAAATGATGTACATACTATCCTTATTGTGTAATTGCTGTTATCTTCACTACAATAGACCATATGTTTCTGTATCCTCCTACACTTCCTCAGTGCCAAGCGCAAAGTACCTTTACAATAAATGAATGAATTGATGAATAAAAGATGATTTTTGCACTAAGCTACCATATTTATCAATAACCGGCAAACAAGTTAGGTCAACTAACATTTATGTATTACCTTCTACGTGCTATGACTTATGGTAGAAAGTGAAATAGGTTAGTGTATAAGAAAGAATCTATTTGGAAGATCAGATTAAGCTGAGTTGAAACCTTAACTTGGCCATTTATTGATGTGATTTTTGAAAGTTAATGAACCACTTCATTTATTTTCATCTGTTTTTTTTTCTTTTGGTCTTCTTTATTTCTTTCCTATTCTCCTCCCTTCCTTCACCCACTATTTCTTCTTTCCTTCCTTAACCAATATTAATTAGGGTCTATCCACTATATCAAGCACTATGTGGGTGTTAACAAATATGACTGTGCACAAGTTTTTATCCTCAAATTTATCACCATTTGGAATAATAAACAACAACAGAATAGGGTGTGTGATAGATTTTTAACTCAGTCTATAGAGTATTTGGGGAAGACTTACCAGGACAGACGTTTTCAAAGGTAAGTTCAAAAATATGATTAAGGGGTTATTGTGGTAAGATGTGGAGACAGTGCCTGAAGAGGAGGGAGAGAACTCAAGGCAGAGGTTATAAGTAAAGGAGTGTGCAGAGGTGTGAAGGCAAGAGAACACAGGAGTGTAATGGGAACTCAGTGTAGTTCAATTTTGTGAGAATTATTTATTATGAGTAAAAGAAACCCACTTGGGTCTAACAAAGAAAGAGGCATATGTGATAAGTATCCAGAGGTATCTAACAGAATCCAAGAGGGGGAAGGTAGCCAGGTCCTATGAGTGAATGGAATCTATCCTAGGCAAGCCATCATGAACTGATTCTCTATTTCTTTGGACCACATGGTGTTTTATCTCTGCTTCATTCAGCATCTCTGTTTTAGTCTTTCCTGTGGTTGCTCTTTTGCTCTTTTTTTTTCCCCACATGTAGTGGAAACATTGCTTTCCCAGCCCCACATCTATACCATTAGTCATATTTCAGAGACTCAGCAGAATTTGACAAGAGGCCCTTTTCCCCAAATCCAGGTTACTGAAAGTGAAAATTCCCAAGGGATCAGACGCCTATCCCAAATCCAACCCTACTCTAAGTGAGTTAGAAAGGGGTTATAGTTTGGACAATGTGGCCCGACCTGAAGGCTTGTTTCTATAGAAGTGGTCATTAAAAGAGGATCACCTCTGTGACTAGAGCACAGAGAGAACAACGGTTGGGTGGAGGAGGGAGTGGGATTGATCAGAGGAGAGAGAAAATATCCATTATCTTGTAAGTTATAGTGAGGACTTTGGACATTATGCTTGGGGTATGGAAAATAGAGATTTGAAAGTGACAGGATGAGATTTTCTTCTTTAGAAAATGTACGTTGTGTGTCCAGCACAGTGTAGGGAGACCTGTGTAGCCCAGGTGAAATACAACTCACTAGTGGCAGAAGTTTAATATATAGAGGCTAGAAATGAAACCAGGTCACAATGTAAACTGCAAGGAGCCTAAAGGATTTACATCGTCCTTAGCGTTACTATGAGAGTTTTTACTGGAGTGGATTCAGGATTTGGGGACCCAAAGCACTGACAGTTTGGGGATTCTCTTTAATAAAAAAAAATACATTATAAAAATAAAGAATAGTTGCAGATACTTATTTCAATCAGAAAAGAGATAACAGTGAACTTAGATTTATGCCCAAATCAACTTCTCCTCAGCCACATTCCACAAATGCTTAAGACATTCCAGGGTCAGCCAACAGGAGGGAAATTGTGGCAGAGGAGAAGCTGAAGTTGAAATACACCATGGTCCTGACTGAATACAGTAAAAATATCTTACTTTGCAAAAATTTAACATACATAAGACCACATGAACACATTGCTGGGTCTCCTCTAAAGGCACTAAAGGGTGAAGGGTGTTAAAGCTTAAGCTTCATTAGTTTCACTGTACATCCACCTCCAGTTTCTAAATATGACAGATCGAAATCTCCCAGAAAAGCTAAAAATTCTAGGGTCCTTACACAGCTGAAAACATGTATGTTTGAATCAATCTAATAAATCAGGAAGAGAGTAATGTTATTCCACAAGAGCTTGGATGTAGACTTAGAATTCATTTAAGGCTATGCTCAATGACTTACCACTGTTCTACATACAGTTAGTTAACAGAACAGCATTTTAAATGCCTATGTCTAGTGGCCAATCCACTGAAATTGAAAAATACACTGTTTCTTGGAGCTGTTGTTTGATAAACTTGAGGGTTCAGGTTTACTTAAAAAAATCTACTTAGTTCTAAGGCACTTCTAATTTTTTTTAATGTTTAATATCCTGAGTACACTTAGAGAAATATTCTCTTTTACTTGCTGTAGATGACTGAAAATGAGTGAGGCACTCTTCACTGCCTCTATTCATGCTCTCTGAAGGGGAAGCATCCACATTTAAGAATAATTATCCTAAGGTATTTGTTGTCCTTTGAAAAAGTGTTTTCTAAACAGACACACCAGGAATCCTTTTTTTACAAGAGCACTCAAAATAGACAACTTTTGAAAATGAGTTCAAAGTTTATTTCCACTGAATGGATGAGAAGGTCTTTGGGGTCAAATGAGGAAAAAGAGTCATATTTCTTGAACTTTAAAATATTAGGCTATAATAAACATTAGAACAAAAAATTTAAACTTAAAAAATAGATAGATTTTATATTATCCTTGACTTTTTATCCATCCGGATACCAGAAAGTTTCTTCGTTACTCATTTCTGAGTAACATAACATCATTACTTGGTATTTATAAAATATCTTCATGTAGAGCATATCTTTTTATTTTTTATAATTTGGAGTGTTTGTTGCTTATGAAAAGTGTCAGACTGACATCCCTGGATACCAAAGTCCTCAATTTGTGCCTCAGATAAGCCTGGGGGAAGCACAGTCTTCTCAGTGATCCTAGACAACATAGTTACAACTGAGCAGTTTAAGCAATAACTGCATGGCTCAGGGCCTGGCCTCTTTGCTGAATCTGTCAGCCAATGCACCAATTAACTCAACTACAATTTTTATGATGTGTACCAATTTCACTGAAAAGTGAATACAAGGCTGTAGGTTTTACAGTTGCCTCAAGAAACAAAGAGCCTAAACTAATTGCAAAAGCTGTCACCAACTGTCATTGAGCCACTGAGTTGAAAAGTTTACTGAGCAATCTTTTTTAGTTTGCTTTGTACCTAAAGTCATGATTTTACCTAAAGTAGACTATTTGCCTTGGAGACAAACATAAAACAAGGAGAAATTCATTAAATAATGATACGAATGCAGACCTTAAGTGTTTTACTTAGATGCTCATAAATTCTACTGTAGCTATTGAACAATCTCATTCTTCTCAGTTATAATGCTTAATTAATTTATTGCTAAGCTCTTTCTTAAGCAACATTGAGCCTTCATGAAAATGTTATTTCCAAAATGTATACACGTATTCTGTGTAAGATCTGTTTTTGTGACTTGCTAATGATTCCTGAGAAGACTGAATGCATTGGTGTCTGCCCTCTTTTGGTTATGAAAATCAGACAGTCTGGTGGATCTGTGAAACTAATATAAAACTGAGAAACTTCTAAGAAAACAGAAGAGTTAGTCTGAGGTGAATGTTGGGGTAGAAAAGAAGAGGGTCGGTAGATGGTTCTGAGTAGAGGAATCTGGGTCCCGGTGCAGAGCTGAAGCTGGGAGAAAACCTGCGTGCTCTTTTCTCACCTCCACACAGCCCTGGGTGTGCCACTGTCCACCATATGGCTACTGGAGTCAGAAGAGCAACAGTCAGTGCACATCTGGCTGGGATCAAAGACCAAGCTGTCTAGAATGAGAACTGACAAAATATACCTAGAAAGACGAAACGACACTTTTCCTACCCCACTCTCTCACAGACTGGGCTAGAATTAGAGACTTCTGGAAAAGAACAACACCCAAGCATGAAGCCTGGAGAATGTTTTTGAAGGGCAAGGTCACCTGCAAGGTCATGTTCAATAGGTGGTAGAGGTCTCTTCGCCCTGAAGCATATTCTCCAAACTCTTCCCTTGAATGCCAGGAACAGAAGCTAAACCCAGACTTTAGCCTCTCTCCTCCATAGCTATCTAAGATAGCTGAAATGGAGATCATGGCCAGGAATAACAAGAAATTCAATGAACAGAAATGCATATAAAACTACAAACTGAATAGTTTATACCACATGAAACAGAATTAGTGTAACTGAGACACAAAAAAATATAATAAATAGGTCTAAAATACCCTAAAAGCATTAAAGGCAAAGAATGGGAACGATAAGCAGAAACAGATAGAGACATCTGTGGAGTAGATGATATTTGAATTTTAAAAATTAGTAGCTTGGAAAAAGAGCAGAATATACATAGCAGAAAATCATCTTAAGAAACTCCTCAAAAGAAAATAAAATGGATAAAAGTAATTGGCAATACAAAAGAAAAATTAAGACACAGGGAACTTAGTAGTAGGTTTATCAATATCTTTATACCTGAAGTTCCAGACACAAAAAAGTAGAGGGAGGGAAAAAAGCATTGAAAAAATAATGACCAAGAAAATGGCCCAACTACAACATAATCTCAAAACCTCTTTAAAATTAAAAAAAATTAAATAATTATATATTAAAAAGCTTCCTAAAAGACTATGCATTCTATAAACAAAAAACAAACCAAAAAACTCACTAGAATTAAATTGACACTGAACATTCTAATAGTGGATGAAAGAAGAATCTTTTTAAAGTGTTAATGGCAAAGTTCAAACTTGGTACAATTTTATACTCAGCCCAAATTGTCATTTACATGGAAGAGTGAAATGGCATGTTCTCCAGGGCTGCACTGTCTATAGAACTTTTTGCTTAATAATCATATGTGGATATTAATGACCACCTTAGAATGTGCAATCCTATAACTTCCACTCCACAGAAAGACCATCTTCAAATTTATTCTCAGAAAAACAACTCAAGCAAGAAAATAAATCAAGGGGGATTCTATGAGATATATTACAATATTAAATATTAAAGTAATACTTATTAAATTTTAAAATAAAGTAATATTTATTAAATGCTAAAGTAAATTTAATTTACTTTAATACTTTAATATTTAGTTTAATGAGGTTTACTGTCATATAGAAAAATAAAACAAAGCCCAACAAACAAAATAAACATCTATTACAATCAGAACTAAACTGCAAATAATACCAACACAACTGGGTGAAAAAAGAAGAGAATGATGTATAAGGAGAAAAGAGCATTATATTCAGGGAAAAGATACAGGTATTTATGAGCTTATCAAATTGAAAAAGAAAAGACAAAATATGTCTGCATATAAGTGTAAAATGTGTAACTTTCAAAAACGCATAAAATGTTAATACAGCTACTGGAAGCCAAAAGAAAAGAAAAAATGTGATAAATAGAAAATGTAATTTGCAAAACTAAGTACTGATATAATAATAGTTTCAATATAGTTGAGTTAAACTCATAAATCAAAAAGACAGACGCTCACATTATAAAAAGCCATCCAGCAATGCTTTATCTTGGAAGAAATAACTTAAGAAAACATGAGCATTAAAAATAAGAAATAAAAATACAAGAAATGAAAGCTTCAGAGAGAAGAGAATTTAACAGCATGTGTAAAACAAAGAAAAACAGAGATGGGGACTTCCCTGGTAGTACAGCAGTTAAGACTCTGAGCTTCCACTGCAGGGGCACGGGTTCTATCCATGGTCCAGGAACTAATATCGCACATGCCATGCAGTGCGGCCAAAACGTAAGGGGAAAAAAAAAAAAAAGAAAGAAAAAGAGAGATGGCAACAAATAGGTAAAAGAAACAATAAATAAACAGATATAATAAACATATTAAAGAAATACAAAACAGTGGAACTATAAGAAAAATCGATATGCAGCAAATCATACTCTGACATGCTCATATTCACTTGAGAAATGTATCAAACTGGCAGAAAAAAATAACTGAGGGTACAGAAAATTTGAAGACCACCACCAATTACCTTGAAATATATGTGTGTGTGCACACGCATGTATACACATATACTTTACATCTCAAAGAACCACATACTCATATTGAGCATATTTGGAAAACAAACAAAATTGTGCATGTAATATCCAAAATGAAATTGCAACAAATTAGACAAAATCAACAACTTAGAAATTTTGTTTGCTGATGATGAGATAACAATTGAAATCATTAAATATGAGTGTATATTTAAATTATATATAAATTATGTAAAGGTAAAATAGAAATATATACCTTTATGTTTATGTATATCCTGCTATTAAACATATCATTTGTCTTATAAATAAAATTATAAAAGTAGTCAAAAATACTTAGAACCAAATGAAAATGAAAACACTAATTTCAAAAGTGCAGGGTAGGGACAATAAAGTAGGACTAAAAAGGAAATAAGTTTACATATATTTAGGCAAAAACAAGACAAATTATAAAAATTATCAAAATATTCGATTTAAAAAGTTGATGAGGGCTTCCCTGGTGGCGCAGTGGTTGAGAATCCGCCTGCGGATGCAGGAGACACGGGTTCGTGCCCTGGTCCGGGAAGATCCCACATGCCGCGGAGCAACTAAGCCCGTGAGCCATGGCCGCGGAGCCTGTGCATCCGGAGCCTGTGCTCCGCAACGGGAGAGGCCACAACAGTGAGAGGCCCGCATACCGCAAAAAAAAAAAAAAAAAAAAAAAAAAAAAAGTTGATGAAAGGGCTTCCCTGGTGGCGCAGTGGTTGAGAGTCCGTCTGCTGATGCAGGGTACACGGGTTCGTGCCCCGGTCTGGGAAGATCCTGCATGCTGCGGAGTGGCTGGGCCCGTGAGCCATGGCCGCTGAGCCTGAGTGTCTGGAGCCTGTGCTCCGCAACGGGAGAGGCCACAACAGTTGAGAGGCCCACATACCGCAAAGAAAAAAGTTGATGAAAGATCAAGAGAGCAAACCCAAGGGAGACAGAGGAAAGAAAATAATAACTATAAGAGTAGAGGTCAGTAATATAAACAATAATAACCAGAAGAAAAGACTAACAAAAACTAAAACAAAAGCAAGTGTTTTAGGGAAAAAAAGGAATTCAGCCAAATCTCTGCAGTGATAAAATAAATGAAAGCATGCAAATAAACTTTTGAATGTAAAAGAGAAATAACTGCAAATTCAACAGAAGATTAATAGCTTAATAAAAGAACAGTGAACAAATACACACTAATAAATCTGGAAACTTATGGAACTTAAGAGAAAACAAATAGCCTTTTATAGTCTTATATTTTCTATCTTTTCATTTACTTCAGTTGACTTCGTTTACCTCATGGTGCATAATTTTAAGATCTGCTTTAAAATCTTTATCTGATCATTTCAACATCTGGGATATCTTGCAGCTGACATCTTTTTTATTGCCTTTCTTTTGGAAAATAAATTACATTTCCCTGGTTCTTTCAAAGTTGAGTAATTCTTATTTGACCTTGTACAAACATAATATTATATATACTCTGGGTTCAGCTGTAAACTTCTGCAAAATACCACGGTTTTTGTTTCAGAAGGCAATCAACCCTATTAATCTTACACTGGAAGTTCTATGTTGCCTTTTACGTGGGTTGGAAGCAATCTTCAGTTCAGTTCTCCAAGCCTTTGCTACACTGGTTTGATCTGACCCATGCACGTGCAGATCAGAGGTTAGTCCCGAATTTGTTGTGAGGGTGTTTCACACACAGAATTAGGGAATCTCCTTATCTGCTTCTCTCCCTTTACCATTATTTTTTCAACCTATAGGGGTTCTCTTTCCTGGTTCCTCTGGCCCAAACGATGGCATGATTTTTGTCAGCATTTTACCTCTGGCAGGGCGTGGCTTCCTGACGGGAACCTATTTCTGAAGCATGACCTTGAGAAAAACTAAAAAAAAAATTTTTAAACTTTCCTCCACAATCCACCTGCTTTTGTTCTTGTTCTCAAGCCCTCAAGTAACTGTTTTTGTGTTTTGCAGAGTTGATCATAGTAATCAGTGAGAGGAAGGGCTGAAGCCCATCAGTGTGGTGGGTCAGGTTTTGTATTCAGATTTCTGGATGCTAAATAACTCAATAGTATGCTGTTCTCATTTCCACCTCCTTTAAGATCGTGAGCATATTCACTGAGTTGTCATTTTAAAACAGTGTATTTTTATTGAGAAATTACCATGTGTTAATAAGCACTAGGATGACAGGGATGAAGATGCAATCCCTGATCTCAAGAACTCTGAAAATCAAGACTGAAGATAGTTTAGTAAATAAACAAATGCAGTGCAACAAGGACAACAGTGGAGACATGTATAGGATTCTGTGAGAATTCAGAAGAACACTTAATATAGCCTAACTCTCCCTAGAAGAGGCTATTTCTGTGCTGAATCTTGAAGGATGTGTAGGAATCACGCAGGTGAAGAAATGAGGGATGAGGAGGAACTCCTAGGCATAGAAAAAACAAACAAAAGCAAAGTACACGTTAACTAGTGTAGGGAGGTTGCTGAAAAATGTGTGAAATCACAGGAATCAATATTATGTACCACAGAAAAAATGCAGGCTCTTCATGGAGAGATTGATAAAGATTGTATAAATGCTAGAGGAGAAACTTGCTCTTAGTGACACTATGGAAATGGACAGGAAGACATGGCATAGGGAAAAGTAGATGGATTAGGAAACTCTAGTGGTGAACTTGGTGGGGATATACTCCCTGAATTGAGGCATAGAAAATGAGAATGGAAAGAAATGAATGGAGTAGATTTGAGGGAGAGTTTAGAACTGATTAGAGAGGGTTTGGTAATGGACTTGATGCTCCAAGTATGGGAGAAGTCTCAGGATATTTCCAATTCTTGCTTGTTTTATAAGGCAAGTGGTTCTTATCAAAGATCAATTTCAAAATCGTAGGTTGGATCTTGAAAGAAAAAAGCTCTGTTTGGTTTAGATCTTGTTGCAAGTTGAAATGCTTATGAGTTTCTCAAGTGAAGACACCAAATGGGCACTTGGATAAATGCAACTGGAATATGGAAGATGGGTTAGGGCTGGATGTACCTCTTTGGGGGTCATGGCATTATGGATGTTAGTGGCAGAAGGGACATTGGAAATCATTTATTTGAATCATATTATTTTTCAGGGAAACCTCTTCAAATTGAGTTAAGTGACTTCTTCAGTAGATAATCTGAAGCAAACTGGGACTGAAATGTGGATATAATGTATTTATATCCAAAGATGTTAATACTGTGCTGCCCTGTACTCTATCTAGGTGGAGTAATACTGTTCTAGAAAATAAAAAGCACACATTCAGATGCCAGATATGTGAGTGACAAGGTTGATTTTATTTTGTGACATTTCAAAAGAGTAGCTTCCATTCTTGCTCAAAATTTATGTTTAAATTTCCAATGATAAAGGTAATGGACAGAACAGAAAACAGGAAAACTAGTAGAAATGATGAAGGGATAGAATTTGAGTTTGACTAAACCTACTTTGAAAAATAAGTACCTGAACTAGCTAACGATCTTTACAGGAAGTAATATGTATAAAAAGCACCTACCAGAGAAACTCACACAGTAATAAGCTCCCACTCAAGCAACTGTAGTTTTATTAGTTTAAAAACATAGCCACTGAGGTTCTTCCTACAGTGTCCGTTAGAATGTGAAAGACTGTTCTGAAACTAATGGCCTAGAAGTGCTAAAGCACTGAGCATTCCAAGGGAGACAAGAGTTACCCAGGTGTGCAGTTAGCACCTGAGGATAACTTGCTTGTTCAACAAGTTTCTTCTTGCAAATGAAACAAAATAATATTACCATTGATGAATTCACTATTTCCTCCAAAAGCACGTGTGTAATGTTTGAAATAGCGAGAATTTCCCCATGTAAGGGAACAAAATTGCCTGCCCCAAAATGTGTCTCTTTGGCAGGAGGATTAATTTAGGCTGATAAGTTTTAAGAAACAAAAGACGGGAAGACTCCCCCTTAACTGCCTAAAAGAATTGAGATGGAGGGCCCTGTTCCTGGAATAGAGCTATCACCAGAGATATGTGCAAAGGATGGAGTAGGAATGGTGGGGGGGCAGGGCCTAAAGATCAGAGTCCACCCTGTGTCCCCTTGTCTCTGCATGGTCCAGCAAACATTTGTTTACCAAGCATTTGCTTTTCCATCTCCATGTGAATTGTCTTCCTCCCCTTTCAAATCACAAACCACTATCTCCAACATCCTCTTTTGTCTTTAGCTGGAGATGGTATTTAAGATAAGGGTTTTGGCCATTTTGGTGAGTTACTCAGTTCTCCTGGGTCTCTCCCATGTACATATGTTATTAAACTTTTCTTTGATTTTCTCCTGTTAATCTGTCTCATGTCAATTTCATTTTTAGACCAACCAGAAGAACTTAGAAAGGCAGAGGAAAACTTCTTCCTCCCTGACACCCGTAATTGCTAGAAAACCAGTTCACAGATCAAAACCAGACATACTTTCGCTATAACAGCCCAAAGGTAATGTAGAAATTTTGAAGATTAAGAGAAAAGATACATTCTCACTTGCCAGTACAACTGAATCTGTCTTCATCTCTAACCTTTAACTAATATAAATGCTGTGCCTATTCAAGAAAATCTTGATCCAGTTTATTATGTCAACTGTGAGATGAAGAGGAGTGGTTAGTTGAACCTTTTATCGCAATTTCAATAAATATACATTACACTTAACAGTGATCAAAAGCACAGATATGTGAAAACAACAATGAAGCATGAAAGTGCAGTTAAGCTACTGAAGTCGCTCTGTTACACACTCAGATGTCTGTCCAGTGAAGCACTGCCCTGCTGCCAGCTGGGCTAGCCTGGAATATTTCTATAATTGTGATATATGGAGGCAAGCCTGTGCTGATAAAAAAAAAACAAAACAAACAAAGAGTAATAGGCCTTAACCCCGGTAATTACCAGCCTGCAACAATTTGAGCATGAAAATATTTTCTTAAGTTCCATGAATCAGGAAGAAATTTGGATTAGATGGCCACTTAGGGATCACTTCTACTCTAAGAGTCTATGATGCTGAAATTTTTTCAGTGATGTGTAGAAACTCCGCTCTGGCCCTTCAGAAAATCCTCATCCGCAAAATCCTGTTAAAATCTCTTGATCTAGTTAAGCAGACATATTTTTTCTCTCCAAACCTTATAAATGTGTACTTAAAAAATTACAGATTTTCTTTATATTGACTAAGAATAAGATAACTCTGACTAACAAACTCTCCTTGAGGAAAGTCTTTGGATATTTACTCGCTAAGATCATGACTCTTTGATTTCTTCAGCAGCTAACACATTTCGCCATATCATCAGCAGTATCACATATTAATCATAGTGCTAAACTACAAACAACAAAGACAAGCCCTGCCTAATTTAAGCCAGAATGAAAAATACTGATTGAATTTTAAGTTGTTTATAGAATTTCTGGGAGAGTTGGGAGGTTAGGGTACAAGAAAGGGAAGCTGTGCAGCCAGACCACAGCCAAAATCATGCCCCCAAAACTCAGTCCTGGGTTGGCATTACTGCCTGCTGCCATCACCATGCACAACTGGCACCTGAAGTTGGTGTCACTGACACTGTTGGCACCAACCCCAGGATGCTTCCCCTGTTACTGCTGGCCCTGCCACCCATGGAGATGGACATCGCTGCCTCTCCAGTCATTTCTGGAAGCAATTCTTCACTCTGTTCATTTGAATCCATTTCTTCAGATTCAAAGTCCCAGGAGATACATCTAATCAGCCATCCTAAGATTATGTGCATGTGCCTCAGGTTCCAAGGTACAGAAAGGCAAGTGGGTGGCTTTCCTCCTAGACACAGAAGTTAGAGACTCTCTCAGGAGTACACAGCCAAGAAAATTACAAATAATAAAAGGGCCCAATGAATAGCTTCAGAAATGAATAGAGGAATGAATAAGTGAATGAAATGGTCAACTTGCACCAAAAAAATGCACTTCAAATAGACACAGATTTATACTGTAATGCAGAGATGTGAAAAGTCTATCATGAATAGTAAACTTTTTTTTTTTTTTTAGTAAGAAGTTATCCACAATGAGCACCTTACTATACAATTTAAATAAACCAAGAGCAGCAAGTAGCATGATGAAGAGAAGGAAAGAGAAGAGAGACAAGGGTTGGAGCATTAAGAAAACTCCATTGGATCCACATCTTGCTCTATTCCATATGCTTTAGCAATTTAGATCAAGTTGAGACATAAAACTGCAATCAACAGCTAGTTTACTGACAGAGCTAGGTTAGGTGAGGCCACGTAGAGCAGGAGTCAAATGGATCTAATGACTCCCTACTGTCTCTATGTCCAGACAGAAGAGAAAGAAGAAAGAGACGCAAATGCCCAAGGTCAAGAACACTCACCTGATTAAAACACAACTCACTTTACTTCTATAGAAAGGAGTAGGGGGCTTCCCTGGTGGCGCAGTGGTTGGGAGTCTGCCTGCCGATGCAGGGGACGCAGGTTCGTGCCCCGGTCTGGGAGGATCCTGCGTGCCATGGAGCAGCTGGGCCCGTGAGCCATGGCCGCTGAGCCTGTGCGTCCGGAGCCTGTGCTCCACGACAGGAGAGACCACAACAGTGAGAGGCCCGTGTACCACAAAAAAAAAAAAAAAAAAAAAAAAAGAAATGAGTAGGGCAAGAAGTTAAGATTACTTCAGGAAATATAGGATCAAGATAAATTCATAAATAGGATCAATATTAATCTTAAACTTTCACTGTCAATCCTAAGGATTAGCCATGGTGTAACCATTCCACATATGGGTTGAACTGCGTCCTCCCCAAAATTTAAAGCCCTAATCCCCCAATACCTAAGAATGTCGCTATATTTGAAAACAGGGTCATTGCAGATGTAAACAGGTAAGATGAGGTCATACTGAAATAGGTTAGGCCCCTACTTTAATATGACAAGTGTCCTTATAAAAAGGGTAAACTGGGACACAGAAGCACACAGAGACAGAATGCCATATGGAAAAGGCAGAAATCTAGGTGATTCTTCTATACACCAAGGAAAGCAAAGATTGCCAGCAAACCACCAGAAGCTAGATTCTTTCTCACAGCCCTCAAAAGGAACCAACCCTGTCAACACCTTCATCTCAGGCTTATAGCTTCCAGAACCGTGAGATAAATTTCTGCTGTTTAAGCCACTTAGTTTGTGGTACTCTTGTTATGGCAGACCTAGCAAATTCATACAGAGCTCTAGGGAGATCAGCAAAAGTCAAGAGAGTCTGTTTCCTATTCACCAAAGACACTGCCAATTATAACCACTGCTGCCTTGAAGCTTCTCTTTAGTCTAAGATGTCCTTCTTTCTACTGTCCTATTTCACCCACTTTTCAGGATGAACCTACTTCAACAAAGTATGAATTGTACTTATTGTCTCTACTCTTGTTTCATGCCAACCTCAAAATAGAGCAATCTAACTTGTCACTCACCACTTCACTAATATTGCCTCCTTGAAGGTCATGAGTGACTCCTACTTTTAAATTCATTACATGATGTTCAGAACTCTTTTTGATTATTTCCTCTCCCAGGTTTATTGATTTTTAAAAATGACTGGCTATCGTATTTTATCATAATTTATCATAATCAATTTTTTAAATTGTTAGCTACTATGATATATTCTCCAGCAATTTCATTTAGCTTTTATGGATCTGAAGACCCACAGTTATTCTTTTCTTCTCGTTCTGGGAAACTATGTGGAAATGATCTTACAGATACTACCTCTATATTGACTACATCAGAATCTACATCTTCAACTTCGACATCTCTCATGAGTTGCAGATATGTATTTCCAAAGTTTTGGTGAACACCTCCACCTGACTGTTCATACGCATCTCATTTAAGACTAAACTGATCATCTTTACTGCTGTTGACACCTGTTCCTCCCAGACTCCTCCACAGATAATTTTACCAAATCCCACCCCCAAGCCTAGGAGTCTTCCTTCTCATTCCACATCCAGCAAGCCATCGGACTGACAGACAATTTTTCTTTACAAATAAAATTTCAAATATAACACACTTAAAACTCTTTCATTATCAAAAACACAATACTCTTCAGCATACACAGCAATATTTGACACTTTCCTAAATACTCCAAGCTATAGCAAACATATTTCTCAATAGACTGACTTTGAGCAAGCTTTCTTTGTCTACCTCAAGATCAGGTGTGTGTACTTCCTGTATGTTCTCTTAATATCTATACCACTACTGACAGTACTGGAATTTTAAACTCTCTGTTCAGCTTTCTATATATTTCCTCAGTTGTGAGCTCCGCAAGAGTAAAAAGTCTTAATCCCATGGCTCAACAACCAGGACAGTGATTGTAAGGATGACTGACTACATTTGTTGAATAACTGGAGGCCACTAGAGTGTTTGGAAGCACTTGTAACTTCCAATGATATCAGATCTCTAAAGATAGAGGGAGAGAGAGAGAGAGAGAGAGAGAACTTTTACATCAAATGACTGAACTTGAATTACTTCCTCAAAATGTCAGAATTCCCCAAAGAGTAAAATATCACTGACACAGGTAAAAAGTGTACTGCTTTATCCTTGGGGTTTCTTTTAAGATATGAAGCAGCAATAATCTGAACTGCAGCATACCTCCTTTTTAGAAGGAAGCATGGAAGCATATTCTAGGTTTCTCTTTCTCCACCTGTGTACATTACTGGAAACAAGGCAAGTTAAGTCCCCAAAAGGAAATCTAGGTGTTGCTTATGGTAGAGATACTATGTTGGAAAAAAAGACAAATGGAAATTCATAACATTCCTTTCCCACCACATTCATTTAACAAATTTGGCTTTTACAAATGATTCTCTTTCAACAAAGGTTTCTACAGCTTAAAAAAAAAAAAAAAAAACAATTACCAGTATAGACAAATGTACCTTGTTGTCAAAACCAAGTTCCTGGTCAGATGCACAGTGAGGCCAAACAAACCAAAATGCCAGAGTTTGGAGCAGAGAAAGATTTATTGCAAGGGCCAAGCAAGGAGAATGGGTGGCTCATGCTCACAAGACATGAACTCCCTGATGGTTTTCAAGGAAGAGTTTTCATGGGCAAAACTTGGAGTGAAGGCAGTAGGGTGTGTGATTTTCTTCTGATTGGTTGGTGGCAAGGTAACAGGGTGGTGTTCCAGGAATCTTGTGCTCAGCCTGAAGTTACCATCCTCCACCAGGGTGGGGGCCTTAGTTCTTGTAGAACTCAAAAATATTTTGTTATGTGTATCCCTTGAGGGAGAACCAGGACCCTGTCCCATTGCTACACTATTGTTTCTTGACTGCCTTTCCTTTGTTTCTACATTCCCTCACTCCTCTAACTATAGTAACTGTTTGAATCTACCCTTTAGAACTCAAGGAAGGTCTAGCAGATTGAAACCTTTTTCCTACAAACAAGAAATTGGGGGCACAGAAGGGCTTTTGTACCCAGGAGGGCCCCATAGGGTCCTGCTTGATTTCAAAATGATGAATGCAGTAAATAGACGATGAAATCCAGAATGCTGGTGAGGTGTGTATGACTTTGGAGATGAAGCTGATAAAGCCAGTGTAAAAAATTTAATTCCTCAAAATCCAATATAAAGAAATATGATCTTTTCCTATGAAATGATAAACTGTTATATGAAGTAACAACAAAAGTCACAAAGGGCAAAACATTAGATTATTAATTGTTCTAGTTCTGATTCTGGTTCCTTCTTGAACGTATTTAGAAAACACAGGTGTACAAGTGAAACCAAGCAGGACCCTGTGGGCCCCTCCTGGGTACAAATCCTTTCCTGTTCCATTTCTTGCTTCCAATCTACCTTAGGGCAGATTCAAACAATTGCTAATCAGGGAAGTGAATTAATGCAGAAACAAAGGAGGAGCAATCAAGAAACAATAGCACAGCTATGGGTCAGGGATCTGGTTCCTCCTCAAAGGATATACGTAACAATAATTTTGAGTTCTTCTGTAGGAACTAAGGCCCCCACCCTGGTGAAGGATGTAACTTCAGGCTGAGCACAAGATTCCTGGAACACCACCCTGTTACCTCACCACCAACCAATCAGAAGAAAGTCACACACCCTGCAGCCCTCACCCCAAAGTTTGCCCATAAAAACTTGTCCCTGAAAACCATCAGGGAGTTTGGGTCTTTTGAGCATGAGCCACCTGTTCTTGCTTGGCCCTGCAATAAACCATTCTCTGCTGCAAACTCTGATGTTTTGGTTTGTTTGTCCTCACTGTGTGTTAGCACTCGAACTTGCATTCAGTGACATAATGCCCACTCTACTTTTAAAAACCCACCTTCCTAAAAACCTCATTGCTCTAGCTGTTCTAAAATAGTAGACCAGACTTCCCTGGTGGTGCAGTGGTTGACAGTCCGCCTGCCGAGGCAGGGGATGTGGCTTCGTGTCCCGGTCCGGGAAGATCCCACATGCCGTGGAGCAGCTGGGCCCTTGGGCCCGTGGGCCATGGCCACTGAGCCTGCGCTCCACAATGGGAGAGGCCACAGCAGTGAGAGGCCCGCGCATTGCAAAAAAAAATAAAAATAATAAAATAAAATAAAATAGTAGACCCTTAGACATCCCTGTCTTTTGTATCAAAAATATCAAATGAAATATCAGAGTCCGGAGACACATTTTGTATGTACGCACTGTTGTGGAGGAAAAAATTTTCCTCTGCCCTTGTAAGTTCTTCTGGCTGGTCTAAGAAGTAAATTGATATGAGACAGATTAACATGAGAAAATCACACTAAAGTTTAATAACATGTATACGTGGGAGAGAACCAGCAAAACTAAGTAACTCACCAAAATGGCCTAAACCCTCACTTTCAAAACCATCTTCAGCTAAAGACAAAAGTGGATGTCAGGGCTAGTGGTTTGGGACTTCAAAGGAGAGAAAGGCAACTCACATGGAGCAAATGTTTGGTAAACAAATGTTTGCTGGGCCTTAGAGAGAGAGATAACCTGTCAAAGTGGACTCTGATCTCTAGGCCCTGCTGAGTTTCCCCCATCATTCTTAGCCCATATTCCTTGCAGATATCTCTGGTGTTAGCTCTATTCCAGGAACAGACCCTTTACATAGATTCTTTTAGGCAGCTAAGGGGGAGGTTAAAAAAAAGACTTACTAACTCTTCTGTTTCATAAAGAATAATCAGCCTAAAATAAACCTCAGACCAAAGAGACATATTTTGAGGTGGCAAATTTTGCTCCCCTACAGCACCAGAGCAGTAAAATCAGATGCTGTCAAGGAAAGTTAACAAAAATTAATAAAAATATGAAAGCATCAGTACCTCTAAAAGTGACAGCCACTGGTCATTTCTAAAAAAATATATAAATAAAAGCCGATCCAAAGATGCCAGATTTTATGAAATTATTTTCCAAGAGAAGCAACAAACATATTTGTAGTCAAAAATCTCTGATCCATTCTTTTGTAACACAGTGCAGGCAAAACCAAAACAAGTCTGCAGCTCTACCTGCAGACAGCCAGTTTGCCACCTCTGGTTTACAAAAGTCCTTGCTACTCTCCTTGATGACAAGAGAAACAATTTGTGGTGGGTTTTTTCACATAGGGATTTTAATTCATTAAACAGCTTAGTTTTTCACACTATGCTATTTTGTAATGCTTCGTGGTCCCGCATGTATGGGTCACGTCTCTCTCTCCAACTGCTGCTTCCTTGAAGGTAGAGGTAAGCTTATATTTCTTTGTTTTCTTTCTCAGAAATAAATGCACAGTGGGTATTCAGTACCTCCTTGTTGGTGGGATAATAATAATAAGTGTCCTGAGAAGCCCAGTTCAGCTTGGCTCTTCTAAGTGCTTTGAACACATAACACAACTAGCAAAGATATTTCAGAAAATATCCTTCTGGATATATGACTGAGCCTATCATTTGGCTCTTAAATCAAAAGCAAAAATGGTAAACAAATACTTCAGTAGCTCTACTTCTGTGTTTCATATTAAAAAGTCTGACTTGTGTTAAATGCAGGCTTAATTCAATTTCGTTGATTTACTGAATTGACTGAATTCCTACTAAATGTCACAGTCTTCTAGGTGCTGCCGATGAAGCAGTTAACAAAGCAAAGTTCCTGTCTTTACGTCCAGTACATTTTTACAAGGGGTTTTGCAAATAATATGCTTACCACAAAATCTGTTTTTACTGGTCTTTATTCTAACCTTGGAAAATATTCAATGTTAAAGATAAAATTTTTTGATTTATGGTCTCTTTTTAGGTGAATACAAGTCCTCTTACAAACTTTTAAGTAATTATACTCAATAATTAAATGATCAAGAAAGATCCATTCTGTTTTGTTTAAATGATTCAAAGGGAATTGAAAGTAATGGTCTATCTGGCAGAGTTGTGTGTAATTATTTTCCATTAATATTTGCAATAGACCAGAACTTAAGCTTGGAAATATACAGTGCTATGGGGGATATTACATAAGAGTCTAGAAATTAAGTAGGCTTGTATAGTGTTGTACTAAGTAGCATTTTATTGTTGTTGTATAAAATAACATATTGCTACTGCCATTAATGCAGCTAGCCTGCAGATTCAGACCTTCAGGAATAAACCCTGATGGGGTGATCACTGACTGATGTTAACATTTTGCTCTCAGCAACACATACTTGCAAATGAAACAGCATACATTTGCTGTGACCTTGGGGAAACACCAGTTTCCTAAAGATAAACTGACCAACAAATATAAAAGGCACGTAATCCCAAACTAATCAAACATAAAACAACTTAAATAACTGGCATTCAGGAAATGAGCGTAATAAAAAGGAGTGCAGAATCATGTCCTTATCTTGAATTCCTTTTACCAAAGTTGCAAAAGTTAGAAGGATGGCCATTGCTTACACAAGTACTTCGGTATTTTATTCTTTTTTTTTTTTTTTCTCTTCCTCAAGCTGTTCCAAGGCTCCAGGCCTCCCAGGAAGCAGAAAGTTCTACTGCCACGCCTTCTGATGCTGCCCTTCCATGTTTATCTCCGGGTGAACGTGGGAGAGAAGGCCTATGCTAGAGCCAGGGCTTCTGGGCAAGCTCGATAAATGAACAGCAGTCAGTAGCGTTTCCTGCAAGGCGAGACTCAAGCCGCAGTGGGTGACTTCTTGACCTCTGGCTCATTGCCTGCTTCTTCCCCTGCAGCTCATCCACTGGCACAGTCCTTTTGCCCCTTCAAGGGCCTTCCTGCTTTCCAGATCGCCAGACAACACCTTTGCAAACATGGCAGCAGTTAGTCAAACTTACTGAAACAACGTATTTTTTCTTAATATTGATAAATTACGTAATGAAGTAGATGTTCTTTAGTTCATACAGAGCAGAATAGTTCTTGAAAAAGAAAGTACACAGTATAGGAAATAAGTTTGTTTAGGATGACTCTGTGCTCTTTAATCTCCAAAATTACAATGAAGAATAATGCATATGTTGAGAAATTTGGTGATTAGTTCTTGTCTCTGGCATTTTGTGTTTAACAAGGTTTAATGGGGGAGACTGCATAACAGAAACCAATAGAATTAGGTCCTGTTTCTCATTCTGTATTCAGAACAGTCAAAAGACTCAAAAGAAATCTTATTTGGAAAAGCCCTGGAAGCCATCTATGTCAACTTCCTTAAACTTCTGAGAGAGAGGATCTTTTAGTCTTTCAGTGAAAGCTAACTGTGAGAGGCTCATTACTGTAGTACTGCATATTGCAGTCAGCTTTATTCATCAGACAGTTCTAGGCAAAACCCGCCTTTTGCAAATCCACCCATTGGTTAGAGTTCTGCCTTTTAGAGACATAAGGAGAAGCAGGTTATGTCTACAGATAAAGTAAATGAACATATAGTCCACATAGGGACTATTTAGTGAAATATGGAGTAAAAAGTGAATGGGAAATTAATACCTGGGGACCTTAAGCGTGGAAGTACTGTGGGAGACACTTCAGTCATGCATTAAATATTTATTAAGTTATGCACAATGCTGGGCACTGGAAAAGTTCGTTAAAATAAACTGTGTGAACAATACAACTTCCAAAGGTATCTATTTGGCTAAAGTGCATACAATTCTTTCAAAATTCACCCAGTTTTATAAGTGGTATACGCCAATTTATATTTCTTTGTATTTTATAACTGTATGTTTGAGGTGAGTAACCCTCAACCTTCTCAAAGCCACACTTCCAGACCTACCTCTAGCATGCACCGTTTGCTCCCCGTGACCTGAGCTACTCATCCTTTTCCTAAACATCATTTTGGTTTTATTCAACTATGACTCTGATTCCTTCCTTCTAAGAGTTTATCTCTTGGAAAGATCTGTTGCAATCCTGCATACATAACTCCTTGTGAAGTTTTTCTCTGACTGCAGTCAGAGAAGAAATTTCATAGCAAATTTATAAAAAAGTGATTTTCCATATTGTATCTTAAGTGTATCCCCAACAAATTCCATTTCTAATTATTGCTATCTTCTTATGGGGAAATATATAAACTGGTTGTGTCTGGGCTATGCCTGGAGAAATGGGCACTTCTCGATCTAAATGTCCTCCTAAAAGAAGCTCTGAGTTCAGAGCTACCGCTCTGATAAAGGAGACTCATGAAGAAAAGGGTCAGAATATATTTCACAAAAGAGGAGGCTGGAGTGAGAACTGTGAAGGAGAAAGTTCAGAATGATAGTATGTATAAGTCTTATCTCTGGTTATGGTAATAACATAGAAATATGTCAAGAAATTTTAGGTCAGGACTCAAGACTGGAAGTAGTTATAAAAACACTGGAAACTTTGTAACTTTCACATGTGTACCTTTTTTCTTAACTTTTAAAATTTTTTTAAAAGAAGCAACTTTTTAGTTAAGCAAGGTATATTTGTCAAGTCTGACGTCCTGACATTCAGTTCTCACTCTCCTGCCATCCTTCCATTTCATTCCTACTAATGCCCGTCAAAAATGTTCTATTAATGAAGGACTGATTTAATTTGATCAATGGAAAATTCCACTCTGGTCTTAGCCCTGATGACTGTCTCAGAACCTCCTTCAATACTGAGGACACCTTGTTGAATATGAAAGTCTCAGTCAGACAAGCCCACATGCAGAAGTGCACTGGTGGCCACTGGCCTGGACTGCATCTGAGAAATCCACAACCTGCCATGTATAGAGAGGAGAAGACTAGAGGCCCGGAAACATGGATAGTCTATTTAGTAGAAGGTTGTTGAAGACCATCTAACTTGATGCCAAAGATCACAGTTTCCCAGTATCATACGCTGCACCTATCCAATACTGCTGTGCAACTACAACAAATGCCTTGTTAGAAAACGTAAAAAAAAAAAAAAAAAAAAACCTCATCTATTTTGTTTTTAAACACTTAACTAAGATGACAAAAAAAAACAGTGAAAAGGAATAGCTGCAGGGGTTTTGAGGGACTTAGGGGCATATCAAGGAAAGAAAACTATGAGCATGAGAGGCAGTTACCACACACAGTGGTGACTGGGTGGCACCTGCACAGCATTGAATGAGGCGAAGTTTCTCACAGCACGAGATGGTCCAGAGGCTTACAGTGAGGTTGCCACCATCCAGAAGGGTGTGAAGGCAAGAGACCTCCCAGGAGAGAGGGGGATCAGAGAGGAGGCTTGCAAGTCCAGGTGATGTCACTCAGCAGCATGGCTGCAAGTCTGGGTCAGACAGCTCCAAAAGGGCAGCGGCAGTGGCCTGGGGTCTCTATGGCCTGGGGCTATCTTATCTTTTGCCAGCAGATGGGGAGTAAGATTCTGCAGGGGGGTATACAAAGCACGCAGGCCCCAACTGGCTAAAAATCTGCTTGTTTGGGCTATGTTTAAATAATTGGATGTATAAACATTTGAGTTTGGCACTAGCAGGCTTTTGAGCTAATGGGTCTCAGCTTGAAGTAAAGAAATAAGCAACACAGGGGCCAATACACAGAGGCCATCTTTGGCTTATTTATATAACAATAGGAAAAAGAGAAGATTGCACCTCTTTTCTGGAGACCATTTTAATAGGACACAGACACAGCATGAGACTCAGGACTGTGTACGCTAAGACAAGAAGGAAGAACAAAAGGCGTTCAGGGGAATCTGAGAAGCTAGCTGAAGGCTTAGTGGTGGAAAGGCCTTTAAACTTCCAGGAAAGGTCTGCAGTCTGTAGCTCCCACCAGGAGCCAATGATTCTTTAGTGAAGAGCAAATTCCCTTATGCTTTCAAAAGCCCTTCCCCATTTCTTCTTACTTCAATATCACAGGTACAGTTCTTTTACAACAAATATAAATCAATTTCTTATCAGCTGAAAGCTCTGTAATTTCTTTTGTCTTCTTTAAGCATTTCTGCAGATGTTAACCTTTATAACCAGTGCACACTTGATGTTGTGCAAAATTATGTTTAAGCGCTATATTCTACGTAAAACAAGGACTATAATTTTTGTCCCAAATTTAGATTGTAACCTTTAAAAGTATTTATTTAAAGTGTACTGTGTGTCAGTCTGTATCCAGACCTTGGGAGGAAGGCTTGAGATGAAAAGAGCCAGCTCCTGGCCTCACAGAGCTGTGTTAATGGGTCAGCTAGGACTCCAGTATGTAACCAGACTGTTTTTCTACACAGCTTGAGTGGAAGGAATCGTGCAGCTCCAATCCATTCTGGGGCTGTGTTAGTTAAGCCTACAATAAGTTAGTTATTGTAGGAAATCCAGTCATCCAGCAGCAATAATTCCTTCTATTATGCATTCTGGGTGTCTTCTAGGGTTTCATGTCTGCGGAGGGAACACAGTCTGGTCCAGGTCACTTCTATATGGGTGAGCTGACTACAAGAAAGGGGAAACTTGAGTGATATTCTGCAAGGAGAGAATCTGGCAAAGTTCCCGGTTCCTATGAAGTCCATATGTGCTAAAGCAGATTCACTCCTTATGTTACGAAATCGTAGGGGAAAGTTATTCACTCCCCAGTGTAACCGTTCTGGGAGGATCCACATTTAACTAGGATCTCTGAATTAAAGAACTTCCACGTTTCTGTTTTTTCCTGGGTACAAGGTTGAAGAGATCCAGCTGGTACAACAGGTTACCAGGGCCACGGATGCCGAAGAACTACGTCGTAAGCGTGAGGGGCCTCAGTAAGCGGGAGAGTGCTGTGCCATCTTCCTAGGCAGGCAGTTGCTGCCTACACCAATGAAGTCTTAGCAAAGTGTTAGGTCTGTGGTACAGGAGTGTATTGCTAGGGCTGCCACAAAAAAGTACCACAGACTGGGTGACATAAACAACAGAAATTTATTATTTCACTGTTCTGGAGGATAGAAGTCTAAGATAAGATGTTAGTAGGGTTGGTTTCTTCTGAGGCCTCTCTCCTTGGTTTGTGGATGATCTTTCTTCTCTCTTCTGTCTCTACTTGGTCTTCTCTGTGCATGTCTGTGTCCTAAAATCTTTTTATAAGGAGTCCAGTCCCGTTGGATTAGGGCCCACACATATGACCTCATTTCACCTTATTTTCAGGTGCCGGGGATTAGGAGTTTAGCATATGACTTTAGGGGGGCACACAATTCAGTCCATAACAAGAGTGGTGACTGAACACGTCAAGCTACTGATGCCACACTTGCTTAATGAGAACACTGTGGATAATTTGCCTGAATCAGGCTCAATAAAGACATCTCTTCATCTTGAACACAATCATCTATTTCAGTTTATTATTTATATACAAGCACTATATGAGAGACAAGAAAGCTTCAATAGCACTAATTCATGGTTAGTAAGGGTGTCTGCTCTTTACAAAACCAATAACCCTATTTTGAGTCAGAATGATCCATTCTTCTAAAATAACTGGCACTCCTTCCCCTGTAGTCAGGGATTCTATCTTCTCTAATGCCACAGGATACAATTCTCCAAAAAATGATCTCCCATAATCGTAAGGTGACTTTCTGTGGCTGCTTATTCTGCGATAGAGTTACCGACTCTCATTAAAGGAAAGAAAATCACATACTTAATCTCTGTTGGGGCCAACCCCCTGTATGCACACAATTCATATACAGCTGAAGACAGTGACAGGTGCATTCTATGCAAAGAACGGGAGCTCCAAGAGTCCAAGCATAAAAAGGAGACGGCTGACAAAGAACAACAGTATTTGGCATGAAAGCAGTTTAGGGAAGGTTATGTCTGGTGGCAGAAGGTGAGACGGAAAGAAGTGGAAGTAAGTTACAAAGGACCTGGAACACGAAGCTAAAGAATTTCAAGTTTATTCTGAAAGTCTTTCCTCTGTTGCTGTTTTCTTTTTAAATGAAAATTTGTTTTTCTTCTTTCATAAATGATCCATTACTCAGAGTATCTGCCTCTTGGGAGTTATGGAACAACAGAAGTCACAGGTACTCACTGTCCTCATAATATTCTTAAAGCTTTAAGTTTATGAAAATATTTTATGTAGGTGCTCTCAATATGTGATGGATTACAATGCATATAAAATTATTCAGCAATGTAAAGTACACTAGAGGGATCTGAGTTAAATGATTACATTTTCATAAACAAGGAGAAGACACTGAAAACAGATATGTTACTTAAAATATGTCATATAATTCTGAGTTTTAAAGGTCAAGTGAAGACGTAATTAATTGAGGGAAATTCTTAAATGCTTTATTAAATTTCTTTTAAATGAAAATGGTCTCAATTCATTTGGAAGATACTATCATATCACACTACCTGATAAACAATAAACTCAAATTCAGACACTGAATCAAACTATGGAGGTTAATATCTATGCCTTTAAAATATTTATGGCACTACTTTATGCCTCATAAGTGAAATGCTGCTAGTTGAGTCTTTACTTCTGGATTTAACTAGGAGTTTTGTAGAGAAAGCATTCCACAACAGGCCTAAAATGTCCTGGTGCTGCTTTTTTACATCCTCATCCATGGGTTCATCCTCACTTCATTTATTTCAACAGAAAGCTGACATTTATCTAATATTATTTCTAGGTTATCCCTCCCAGACCTTTGACCTTTATCCTTAACCAGAAATTTCCTTTTCATAGGTCATCCTGCATAATACAGAAAATCTCTGTTCAGTAAAACACTCCATTCCTCATAGTTTCTTCATATGGGCAGTGAAACTTGAAAGTGTCCTATTCTGTCAACTTATCAACTTACTTCATCATCTGTCTTCTTTAATTTAATGAAAAAGTATTATACAATAAAAGAGTTGTATATAATATTAAAGAAAAATTTTTTCTGATGCTTGTTAAAATAGTAAGGAAGATTTTATTCACAACTATTGCAATGGGTGTCAGTACTATTAAAATAGAGGAGAGAGATGGGGCTCAATTCTAAATACAAGGATAAGTGGGGTTATAACCAGTGAACAGGATAAAGAGGATAATGAAAATGGAAAACTATTAAGAGAAGATGTCAAGTGTAGGGGGATTCTTGCTAAACCAACTTAACAGGATTCTTGCTGAAGGCCAACCAGAGTGATCACGGGTGAGAGATGAAAAATCTGATCAGGTATCAAGGGTGATCAGATATCAAGGGTGATCAGATATCAAAGGTGAAGATGATTCTCACTAAACTGACATAGGATTTTTGCTAAAACTGGGGTAGGCAGGCTGAAGAGAAGGCCCAAAGACAAGGCCTAGTTGAAAAGAGGGCTCAGAGGAGGCTGACTAAAGTTTGGTCAAGGAGAGAGTCTTTGTCAGTAACCTATAGTCAGTCTTCCATTTTAATTGGAAATATAAGTTATCTCACATTAAGCTTTTTTTTTTTCCCCTAGTCCACAGGCTAATCAAAGGGATCTGTTAGTTAAATAACCAATGCTTTCTCTGGAAACTACTCTTTAACTGTTGCAAAATAAAGTTAGGAACAGTAAATGTATGGTATCTTATCCAGGATTCTGATGAAAACTCCCCAACTCAATCTCTGCATATCATCTTGTAGTGTTTGTTTCCCACTTTAAAAAATACATTATTCTTTGCCAAAATGTGTGTAAAAGTTTTTATGACTCAAAATACTATGCTTACTCCCTCCATGTTCTTGAATTTAAATTTTTCTCCCATTTAAACGTTCTTTTTTTAACTCTTTCCAGATTCTCTGACACATACATATATATCTGAACTACTCAGATGTGTCTGAAATTCACTGCTGAACCATTTTTATCTTCAACTAATACTGTATACACAGTGTTAGATCTTTGTGAGGAGAGGCTTTTGGCACTAGGCACTGTAAAGAATTACGCTGACATCCCATCTTTATCTATCTCACTATTTTAAGTTCTTTCCTCATTCCCCTTTCTAAGCCTGTGAATAGTACTTAAGCATAATATATTGCCTTTTTCCCAGCAGTTTATTTTTGGAAATGCCGACTTTTGCATAATTTTAAGAAAAACAATCTTGACTTACATGACAACAATACATTCTTTCTTCAAAAATCAGAAAAATTATTCTAAACTTCCTTCATATTTTTACTTATTTCCGCAAAGTTCAACAAATCGTCTGCCATTTTCTGGCTCTTTGTGATATACCACTGTGCTGAGTGCATCTTGACCTCTGACATTCTTGTCAACCTGCGCAGCGGTACTTTTGTAAAAATTTCCTAAATCAATGTTAAATAATGTCAGAGGCTGCAGTCTGGATGGCTTCCCTCTCATCCTGTAAATGCCACCGTTAACACGCTTTGTATCACTGTGCTGGTCACTTCATCTTCTCATACATCACTAAAATCAGCAGGGAAATTTTTTTCCCAAAAGCCCTAAAAGTTTTTATTCATAAACAAAACCATCAGATGAAGATGCATTTTTACTCACTTGAGAGCTTGACTTAAGCTTCAGTTCTTCTCTACTAATAAATGTGTTTCTTTATTCCTTGTTGCCTGACATTCACCTGCATAATTCCCCCTTCAGCTATTATGACATGACCCTCCTTCGCAAACATCATGAAAAGGTTGTCTTCTCTTTCATTTCCATTGCTATAATGACTACGTACTGGACCGATCATCCCAACGAACACAACAAAAAATATTAAATAAAATTTTAAATTCTTCATATCATATGTGAGATCTAGAAGACATAAATGGTTACTGGGGCCAAAAACTATATGAAGACAGGAACACATTAAGCAAAGTGCTAATGTCAGCTTCTCACCTTAAGGAAATTCAGTATGTAGGAATCTACCTGCTTGCTAAGTAACTTCTACAGAGTATCTGCTTAGTTGCTCTTGGTCAGGGCTGTCTATTTTGTTGTAATCCTGACATCGTCTGAGGATAATCACAAGTCTTTCCACTGTCCCTGCTGCTGAAACTTCACATCTGCAGCTTTCTTGTCCCAACACCAGGTTTTTCCATTCCATTAATTGCCTTGGTATTTATGAAGAATTCCCAGCTGGCTTCTCCATACCATCTAACAGAGGTCCAGGAATCTGTGAAGTTGGGCCCAGTCACCTTTCTCAACAACTGCTACTCTACTAATCCCATGTCATTTGAACTTGGTACCATGCCAAACATGAGAATTTTCTGAGAAGCTTGCAGGAAGAAAGAAGGAACAGAGAGAAGGAGGGAGGAAGGAAAGAAGGAAGGAAAAGGGTTAACGATTGCTCACAATTTTTATATTTCCCCAAATCTATCTGGATCCTTCCAGCCACCCTGGACCTCAGGTTTAGATTTCAAGATGGGAATATGAGAGAACCATGTCTCACAATTTCTCTTTCTGGTTCTCTCTCTTCTGATGTTGCCCACCTCGTTCTTATCTTCATGCTCTCTCTTAAACATCCCTCACCCCAACCCTGAGTTTCCTTCTGTCATGAGCTTCTGTGAAACGTGCCTTGTTCTCGGATTGGATGTAGTCAACCCTACAAGTCATCATTCCACTCATTTATCAAAAATATATTAAGCGTCTACCATCAGCCAGGACTATTTTAGACCCTAAGGACTGAAGGACTGAGTGATAAATGAGATAGACCAAATCCTTGCTCTGATATAGCTTACTTGCTAGAGGGTGAAGACAGATAATATACAATTTTAATATAATATAAATTAAGAAAATATCACAGATTACTAAGTGCTCTGCACATATTTAAACCAGGATAAAAACATATAGAGTAACGGAGTGTTAAATACATATACAGTAATTATACTGAGGAATCAGGAAAGATTTCTTATAATGGTGACATTAACCTGAGATTTTAATCATAAGGAGCTAACCATGTAAAGATAATGAAGAGGAACAATCCAGGCAGAAAACAAGACCAAGATGGCTGAAGTGCAATCAGTAAAGAGGAAAGTTTATTGAAATTTTGCAGCAGTCAGAACATATAAGACTGCTAAGGAAAAGTGCCTGACCTCATTCTAAGCGCAATGGGAAATCACTGGTGGGACTGACATCTTAAAATACCCATCTGGCTAGTGCCTAGAGGAGTGATTCTTTAACATTTTAGTCTCAGTATTCTTTTCAATTACTGAAAGTTTTAAGGACCTCAAAGAGCTTTTGTTTATGTAGTATGTATCCACTGATATTTATGGTATTAGAAATTAAAGTTAAGAAATATGATGTTTTAAATTAATACACTTAAAAACAATAAACTCATTACATGTCAACAAAAATAACAGATTTTTGTCGGAAGTAACTATTTTTCAAAACATAAAAAGAATGAGAATATTGGCATTGCTTTATATTCTTGCAAATCATTTTAATGTCTGTATAAAAGAGAGTTATATTCTTATATCTGGTTCTGCATTAAATCTATTGCAATATGCTCTTGGGTTGAAATATCTGAAAAAATCTGGCCTCCCACAGATATATAGTTGGAAAAAGGAGGAGAATGTTAATAGTCTTTTAGATAACTCTGGATATTCTTCTATGATACTACACCAAAACTTTACAAGTGATAGCTTCTTAAAAATTAGTTGCAATGTGTAATTTGAAACTATTGGTGAGTTTCTTACACTTTGTTATTGTAAAATCTCTTGTTGAATCTCACATTTAGGAGGAAGTACTTTACCCCTACGTGATTTGGTAAAACAAACATTATTCATTAGAAAAATATTAGTTGCATGAGTTATGCAACTCTTCCTCATGTTAACAAATTTCATTAAACAATTTTTTTAAATCGCATTTCTTATTATCACCAGTGACCTCACCAGACAAGTGTTTAAGTTTTGGAAACTTGTCAATCTCACAGTAGTGAATCCAGTTTTCCAAACTTCTGATTTTTCTCTCGGTAGCTCAAATTTTATCGTTGGCAATAAACACTGTCAGTTCTCCTTGACGTGACAATGTTGCTTCATTCATTTTAGGCAATGTCCGAATATCTTCCTATGTCTGAATAACTTCAGTTCTTCTGTCTGTAAATCTTTTGCCTTACACAAACATCATACCTTTGTATGCAGCAGAAGTGCTTCATGTGTACTTCCCATTTGGTCACACAAAATACTGGAAAGACATATGCTTATTAGTTGGAGATCAATAAATTTAATACTTTTTTCAGTTTATCAAGGACATTCATAAATTAAACTTACTTCTTTTCAACTGTGAGTGTGTGAGGGTGACAAATATAATGACTAGTAGTGCTTTTGTGTCACTGCTTCATTTGTACTAAGGCACCAGCTGTTTACCCACCATAACTTTTGCATCATCTACGCAAATGTTCACACAGTCAAAAAGTCAACTAACATATTAGTATTACTATAAAAATACTTTTGACCTTAAGGACTCTCTGAGTCTAACAGTCCCGGGGATCCCCTGAAGTCTGTGGACCTGACTTTAAGAACCACTGGTCTGGAGAACAACTGGGGAGGAGGGTGAAAACGGAAGCAGCTGGGAAGTTTTTTGTAGTTTTGGAAGAAAAAAATATGGAGTTTACATTCAACATGCAAGTAATGAAACTATAAAGAAGTAAACAAATTCAGGATATGTTTTGGTGACAGAATCAACAGAACTTACTGTTGGATGTGTTATGAGAATGAAGGAAAGAGAAGAATCGATGATAACTCCAAGACTTTGCCCTCACCAAACAGAGAAACCCCATTATTAAGATGAAGAAGATGGTCAGGGGCAGATTTGGAGAGAGAAGATGAAAAGCTTAACTATGGGAGTTCCACGGACCCCCTTTCCATATCCTTGAAAACTTGGCTTTTCTTCTCTAGATCTAAAAAGTCTAGAGTCTAGTTTAAAACCTGAAAAGGAACAAAATTTTTGTTCTAGGAATTTGCTCCTACCTCCTTCATCTTTCCTGTTTTCTTAGTTTGTCATGGGGAAATAACCAGATAAATAAAACACCTCCTAACTTCATGATCCCCCAAAAAAAACCTTAATGAAGAAGGGTAACATTAGAGAACAGTCCTCGTATCACCCTCACTTCTGGTATCAATCGCAAGTTTGGCGTTTCCCAAGCACCCTCACTTCCGAGACCAATTGCAAATTCAGTAGGTCGCAAGACCATGTTTACTTTTGACACCAATTACAAGTTTGGGGGTCCTTATGACCCCTTACCCCCTCTGATAACCCATTAGACTCACAGAACTCACTGAAAGCTGCTATGTGTATACTCATAGTTACAGTTTACTACAGTGAAGACATACAGATTAAAATCAACCAAGGGAAGAAACACATGGGACAGAGTCCAGGAAAGTCCAAGCATGGAGTTTCCAGTTGTCCTCTCCCAGTGGAGTCACAGACAGTGCTAACTTTTCCAGCAGTGACATGTGATGATACACATTGCCAACCAGGGAAGTTCACCCAAGCCATGGTGTTCAGAGTCTTTACTAGGGTTTGGTCATATAGAATTGTCAACTGTTCACATAGCTGACCTCACTTCCTAGGCAACTCTGGAGTTTGAGCTGACAACAGATAACGCAAAGTTCCCACCATAAATCACATCTTTGTACTACATGGCAAAACTCAAGATCCCCTGGTAAACACTTTTATCAGATAAGACATCCCCAGGGCTTTGACATAATCTTCCCCAATCCAAGGGCAAAGGCCAGACCTCTCATTGAGCAAGGGTAAATTCTTTACTGCACTGACCAAGGATTTTGTTCTAGGTAGTTTCTTCTCTTTCATCTTTCCCTTTGGCTTAGCCTTAATGCTTAAATGGCCAAATAACTAAAATACTCCTCACCTCTCTAACTTAACACCCCACACCAAAAAAAAAAAAAAAAAAAAAAAATGTGAGGAAAACACAGTGGGTGGGTATTTCAAAGAATTTTAGATCTATGTAAAGATTTTACTATAGTACTTGACTAACATATTTTGAGAATGTTCTATGTGCTAGGTACTGCAATTTTAAGTTTCATGATCTTATAAGTAGTATTCACATCCTAATTTTATAGGTGAGGAAACTGAGGCTCAAAGATGTTAAACAATTTGACAAGTCATACTGAGAGAGTATGTGGCACAGCCAAGGTACAAATCCAAGTGTGACTCTGGACAGTCTTCGCCTGACTGCTAAGCTGTACACCTCAATAAAAGGGAGGTATGTATCTGTCTTACAAGTATTACTATTATAATCATTTTCAGTCCCTTCTCCTACACACCTGAATTTATTGGGAATGAAATTCATTCATCTAGGTAAAATCTACTTTTTAAAGATTTTTATTTTATCTAATTCTGGGCACTGGACTTTCTTAGCAGTGCCTTCCATATTTTATGGCAAAGTCTTCTACAATTTGCATGGCTATGAGAGCTTCCTTCTCATTAAAATACAAGGTTATACACCATTACTCCTCCTTTAAGTACAAAACCTAAGGTACTCTTAATTTTTATTCTCCTTGCTTAGTATACTCTACCCACTGCACACTATACTCAATACTATATAATATATCCTCCATAATATACCTTTGGCTATTTCCTACATCACCAATGTTTCTCTTTCTATGTGTAAAGCATCTTTCAGGTGGTTTTCCCCATTTTCCCTTGTCATAGTTTATATCACCGTATTTCCTTATCCAAATATATCTTTCACTGAAAGATTTTCAATGAAAGCATAAAAACAATCACAGGAGTCTTTGAAGCAATTCTATCACCTTTCCCCCCCTCCACAGTTATTTTCAATGATAATCAACTTTCAGAGACAAAATACCATGAAATACTTTTAATAGTCATGTTCTCCTTCTCCTTTTTATTTATATAATCTCCAAAACAAATCCATCCTTTCAGTACATCTTAAGTACTAACAGATCTCCTTATTTCCAGTGATTTCAAACACAATACGTTGTCACTGGCTCTACACTAAAGTAAATAAAAAGTGGAAAGAACTGTCTGGCAGCATGAGTACTCACAATAAATCTCCTCTCAAAAGGGCTCCAAAATTATGTCTAGGCACCTTCCCTGCCTCCTGTTCAACTGCATTCTCTTCCTTGCCCTTTCCCTGTTTTATTTTTTTCCTTTATCGTTTCCATTCTGTTATGCCCACCCACATTCTTTTAACCCTCTCTATTATCTCTCCACTTAGAGGTTTCCAAATGTTTCTGAGAAGACAGGTTCTTGGTGTTTTTACCTGCAGCTGTAGGTATGGTTAGAGTTCAGAATGTGAGTCTCCCCATTTTGGCGGATTTGCTTCTGTTGCTGTCTGTCACTTTACATTTATTTCTTCAACCTGGTTCTGCATCACTTATAAAAGCAGCCATTATTATTCTTTACTGTAAATCCACTTCTTTGAACTAATGTAACATCTAGTTTAACTGATTCTTCTTCCTTTTTCTTTAAGGAAATTCTAGTTACATACCTAGGTAAACATTTTAATTTTTAACTCAGTAAGTTATTATCCCATTTACAAAGGTTTAAAGAAGAAGAAGAGGTTAACTTCTCAAGCTCACTAAGCCAGAAAATGACAGACAGTTCTTGCAAATAAAGTCCCTTACTTAGGGAACCACATTATTTGTAAGTTGCAATATAATAAATGTTATATTATATTAACTTAATATTATATCAATATTAGTATAAAACGTATAATATTAATTATAACAAAGCCAATATATTGTATTAATATATAGTACATTATATTAATATAGTATATACTAACACACTATATTAATATATCATAATAAATGTTATATGTAGTTTTAAAATATACAACACATTTTTAAAAATCAAATCACCAAAATATGATTTTTAAAAGGATTTAACTGAGGAAAATGCTATTTTTTGCAAGATGCTTTATTTCAACTCAATTATCATGATCTTTCCTTTATATAAAGATTCTAAAAATTATTTTTGCCTTGGAATTTCTTGATGAGACAAACAGGTTTTCTCTGGCGACAAATAAAATGATGCTATGTTGGTTCTTCATCACAATTATATCATAAAAGTGTTGGCACAATTAAGGTTTTTAGTAGAAGTAAACTTACAATGAATATTCATGTGTTTTTGATAAATTACTGAAACATTTCCTATGAGTAGTAAACTTAATTCACAGGTAAATTCATTCAAAACATGTAATTTTAACTTTCAGCACTTCAACTTACAGCAAGTAAAGTGGAATATTTAAGCTAATCTTTCTTAACATTATAAATAGAATCACTTACATTAACAAGCAGTTTCTAGGTTAATTCCAGCACTACCAACTTCCCCTTCATTTAAATGTAATAATATTTAAGAGGTATTTCACTGTAGAACTTTTAATAGGATGATAATAATTTCTTGTGAAAACAAATTTAAAATTAAATATCAAAATTCCATTCTGAATTTTGAAGGATTCTAACTAAGGGGCAGATCCCCTGATATCCTTCCCTATAAGATGTATTTGAATAAGTAATTGGGGATTCCTTTTTGTGTCATTCAGGATAGGTAAGGTTAAGTTGTGGTAATAAGTTAACTCCCAAATCTCAGTGACTGAAGCCTAAAATGATACATTTTTTAGCTTCCATTACATGTTTATCAAGGGGCACAATATGGGACTCAGCTCATCACAGTCACTCTAGGTCCCATACCAATAGAGCCACCCTCATCACAATTGGTCCTAGTGTCTGGAAATACTTCCTGACCACTGCCCACCTGTCCTCCCCCGCCACCATGTGAATTCAATATTTTTTTCACGATTTTCTGTTTTATTTTCTTTGTTCTTTCTCATTCCCAATCTCTCTCCCTATCTCTAAATTCATAGTCCATCATCTCCAATTAGAATTTGTTGGTTTATTTGTGATCTCTCCTTTTAGAAGTTTCCAATTGCTATTGAGAACAGAAGTACACCATAATTATGTCTAAATCTGGGAGGATACAGAGAGTTCTGAAGTTGTTGCACCATCAATTAAACGCTCAGTCCTAGCTCACTGGCCCATAGCTCACTGGCCATAACTAGTCATTTGGCTGCATCCAACAACAGTGACTTAGTAAATATACTACTACTATAAGCCTGGAATGCAGAGAGTCAGAAATATTTAGTGAATGTAATTAATATTAGACAGTCCACTCTCTGATCAGCTACTTTCACTTCCAAGTCCATAGACATCTTCCCCAATCCCAAAAGGAAATAACTCCAAAGTCCCATAAAGTCAAGACCCAAACTTCAAAGTCCAAGATCTCTAAGTGATGAGCAGTAGGCACTAGAGCAGGTCTAGACTTGATGCATAGATATATCAGAAAACTGTTTGCCTAACCTCCAAAAAATCTGCAGCAGTTGAACAAAAACAGGACAATCAAAATAAGCACTCCCATTCACAAATGGGAAGAAAGGAAAGTACACAGATGTCATTGGTCCGCAGCAATTCTGAAATCCCATGGGCATTTCAGCTACAAGAAGACACCATACTGGCTGTGGTAAATGTATCTCAATTAGGCCCTGATTCCATGCTCAAGAAGTGTTGGTCTTCGACCTCTTTGATCCTTAGCTCTGCCTCCAAAGATATTTTCTCTCTTCTGTTATCCTGTTATCCTATAACCTTAACTCATCAAGAGGTTTCAACAATGGCCAAACCCCTGACTGCATTCTTGCTGCATGGCTGAATTGTTTGTTTGTTTGTTTGTTTTGCGGTACCTGGGCCTCTCACTGTCCTGGCCTCT
The DNA here is from genome assembly GCF_026419965.1 of Kogia breviceps. Taxonomy (NCBI): domain Eukaryota; kingdom Metazoa; phylum Chordata; class Mammalia; order Artiodactyla; family Physeteridae; genus Kogia; species Kogia breviceps. The sequence goes on along the minus strand of NC_081310.1, from coordinate 9,438,702 downwards.
CCCATTGCGGAGCACAGGCTCCAGACGAGCAGGCTCAGTGACCATGGCTCACGGGCCCAGCCGCTCCGTGGCATGTGGGATCCTCCCGGACCGGGGCACAAACCCACGTCCCCTGCATTGGCAGGTGGACTCTCAACCACTGCGCCACCAGGGAAGCCCTGCATGGCTGAATTTTAATCAACCTTTGTTCAAGAAATTTCCCAAAATTATCTCCTACTGGTCAGGATTGAGAAGAAATTGCTTTTTCCAATTGTACAATTTCTCACATTTTTGGAGTCTCTCTAGGCTCTTTCATTTTTGCTTCTAAGCTGGCCAATTATTTCTGGATCCATCTCTTCATCTATTCATCTTTTCATTTTCCAAACTCAGTCAACAGTAACCAATACACATTACTAACATTCTATTTCCCAAACACTTTCCTTAAAGTTACAAGGTCAGAAGATAAATTATCCACATTGCAAATGATGATATTTAACAGTTTTATCATGTTTCTCCACTACCTAACAAGGATGACTCTCCTTCTAGTCTCTAATAATAGTTTACTCCTAAGAAAACTTCTTAAAGCAATGTAAAATACATTGTTTGGTTATTATTGCATTTGGCTTCTGGTGCCAAATTTGTATTAGTGAAGATAGGCTAGTTTAGGCTATGGAAGAAAAGGGAAGGGAAGGGAGGAGAAGGGAAGGTAACTCCTAAATCTCAATACTTAAAAAAAAAAAAGTTTTAGTTTTTGCTCTCCTTATATGTACATGGTAATTTGGCAACAGACCTCTACACATAATCTTCATGCAGGGAACTAATTTGCCAGGGAAACCTCTTAAATATTGATGCTTATGTATCATTCCTTATGTATTGGTTTTCTATTCCTTTGTAAAAAAAACAAAACAAAACAACAACAAAAAAAAAACCACCACAAACTCAGCAGTGTAAAGCATCACTTAAAACAATGCACATTTATTATCGCAGAGTTATTGTGGGTCAGGGCCTGGGTACCATTTAGCTTGGTCTTTTGCCTGGGGTATCACAAGATGGCAATCTTGGTGTTAGCTGGCCTACACTGCTTACAGAACTCATGGTACTCTTCCAAAATCACATGGTTGTCTGCAGAATTCAGCTCTTTGTGGATGTATGACAGAGGTCTCTTTTTGCCTGGTGACTGCTAGCCAGGGTCTGATCTCAGATCCTAAGCACCACTCATAGTCCTTTGCCACATGCCCCTCTTACAGACAACTTGGCAGCTCACTTCAGTAGGTCAGCAGGAGAACTCCTCTTTTAAGAAATCAAATGATTATCAAACCCATGCAGAATAATTTGGGTAATTCAAAACCAACTGATTAGGGACCTTAATTATAGCTGCAAAATGCTTTCAACTTTGACATATAATGTAACCTAATGACAGGAATGATATCTCATTCACAGATTTTGTCTACTTCAAGGGAGAGAGGGTTATATATGGAAGGTACACTAAGGAGGAATTTTGAGGGCCATCTGAGATTTCTGTCACATATTATAAGAAGAAAAATTAAATTCTCAGTAGAGAATTTTTGAGGGTCTTACCCTGCCACTCAATACCCAGCCCATAGCTGACTCCTGATAACCCACTGACTAGAACTAGCTTCATGGCTCTGCTGAACCACAGAAGGCAATGAACTGCAATCCTGCCATATTTCTGAGAATATTAAGTCATCCAATTGTTGGCCCCCACATAGCCTACAGCTAGAAAAATGTGTAGAAATCACTATCCACTACCTTGAAGGAAACAAATATTTGAGATATCTATAACACAGCTTCAAAACCAGTGATGGGAGAAGGCAACATTTTAGATTTTTTTATTGATCTTACATATTAGTTTGGGTGTAAAGCACAGCTCTGGAATATGAAACGAAAGGAAACTCAACCTCTCTGAGGTTGAAGAACATCCCTTTGGTCATACAGGGGGTTAGTAACAGAGCTAGCATTTAACCTAGTTTGTCTATGCTCTGTCCACTGCACCAAGCTATCTTCTGTGTATGTGGACTATGTAGAAACACTGTAATATGAATTGCCAGAGTACTGGAAGTTTGAAGTAAAGCCTTTTTTATGGTTCACAGCCTAAATGTCCATCAACAGAGGAATGGATAAAGATATGGTACATATACACAGTGGAATATTACTCAGCCATAAAAAGGAATGAAACTGTCATTTGCAGAGACATGGATGGACCTAGAGACTGTCATACAAGTAAAGTAAGTCAGAAAGAGAAAAACAAATGTCATACATTAACACATATATGTGGAATCTAGAAAAATGGTATAGATGGTCTTATATGCAAAGCAGAAATAGAAACACAGACATAGAGAACAAATATATGGATACCAAGGGGGAAAGGGGGTGGTGCTTGACACAGCAGTGTAAAGCAACTATACTCCAATAAAAAAAAATTTTTTTTAAAGAAAGGGAACCCTTGTACACTTTTAGTATGGAATGTAAACTGTTACAACCACTATAGAAAACAGTATGCAGGTTCCTCAAAAATTTTTAAATGGAACTATCATATAATCCAGCACTCCCACTTCTAGATATTTGGGTTTCCAAAGGAAATAAAACCATTATCTTGAAAAAACAAACAAAAGAAGATTTTTTATGCTTGATAAGTAATAATCATCTAGTTATTTTTTTCATTGATTCATTTATTTATCAAACAGGTATTGTGCCATTTACTACATTTCAGTCATTAGCTCTGAAGTAGAAAGAAAACTGTATTAAGACACAAACCAGTACTTTTTTTCCCTTAGGCCTAAAGATAAATGTGTAGAAGACTCTTCTGAAGTTTCATACTTAATAGTAAAGACAATGAGACGAGAACTTATCCTATAACCTCCCACACACTGTGCTCTTCTTCCTTCCTGGTACAAGAACTCCGTTATTCTGTACTGCAGCAGCACGACTATGTTCTGCCTGTGAGATGTTAAGTGGAAGCCTTGGGATCTCTAGCTTAACAGTCAGATGTAATTCTGATACATCTTTCTACCAATGCCCTTGTCACCATTCTTACAGAATAAAGTATCCATGAAGATGATGTGCCCAACATCCTGGTTTCTCAATTTCTTAGCCTTAACAACCCCAAAGATCTGTGTTTTCTACTTGACCCCACCCTGTCATCCACATCTCTATCTTGATTCATAGCATGAGGTTATTTCTTAAGCTTTTTTCACTTAGTGTTAAAATGTCTCATTACTTCCTCCCTGTACCTTACTCTCAGCTAATGACCTGCCATGCTCACTGGGCCTTTACACTTGCTGTACCCTCTCTGCCTAGGTGCTTTTCTCTAGACATGTGCATGGCTGGTTTCTTCTGGGCTTAAATATCACTTTTTACGAAATGCATTCCCTGCCTATCTGAGATCAAGTGCCCCATCTCCCTGATTAAATTCCTTAACAGTTTTCATTATCTAAAATTATTTACATGTTTACTTCCCATTTCTCTTCTTCTTTAACATAAGGAGGGGTTTTTGGTCTGTCATTTTTTTCCACTGATATATACCAAGGACAGAGAATGAATGGTGCCTTATAAGTAGAAACTGAATAAATACTTATCAAACAAATACATTATTGTATGGTTTTATAATGTATCTATAGAAAAGAGCCCTGCTGGAAAGCTGTTAAATGAATTAATGAATGAATTAGTAGTGAAATGATTTGGACCAATGAGGTGAGGAAGTGGGAGGCACTCCTTTTTTATATATTATAGCAAAATTATGTAAAAATTTAACGACGAAACTTTTACTAATGTTAAAAAAGTTTTAAGCATTACATGTAAGGTATTTATTAAAGAAGAATGTCTTTATCAACATGAGCTTTTTACTTATTACATAACAATTTCTGTTTGTAGTTTTATCGAATCTGAGAGTGTATTTTGCATGGTATACTTTGTTGCATATACAAAATTCATTTTGCACAGACCTGAGAAATACCTCAAAGTGACAGAAAATTGACAGGCAATCATGTGCCATATAAAAATAACAGTGAGTTTGGCTTTTTCATCAAATAATGAGGGTATGTTGGGATGGAATACCATGAAATATAGACCACATAGCATATATAGCATACATATAAATCACGATAGGGCTTACTGAGGGCTTTGCAAAGAGGTCATCCAGAGTAGCTAACTTGGAGGCACAAAGAGAGACTTTTGTGACTGATGGTTAGGATAGATGAACTGGACAAGTTCAGAAGCTGTGGACAAAATAGGAAACAGTGGTTTCGAGAGAAACTCCAAATCTGAAGGCATGGGGCAAATTCTCCTCATAGCAGGCAGCAATGTTAACTGAACTCATCTACACTGACAATCTACACAGAAGTCCACAAATGAGAAGCAGCAGAGATGTATGTAGCTACTGATGGTCTACAGCATGAAAGAATAGGTAACACTAAATAAAAAAAGATTGTGTATTTAGATTTTCATAAAATTACTAATATTATGTGCAGCAATATGACCCCTTAGGTAATAAGACCCCCTTCACGAAGTCAGCATACACCAGACTGGAACCTGCCCACAGGGCCAGTGACAAGGAACAGGAGTCCGGGCAGGACTGAGTCACAGCTGAGCCAAGAGCCAAGAGGGAGAAATGGCATTATATCCAAAAAGAAAATGAAGTTAAAAAACAATGCGAGCGCTTTCTTACAAACTAAATGATGGTTGAAAAGGCCATGCTAGAGCTGGATGATAAGATATAATGGCACCCTGATCAGAAAGACTGAGAAAAAAAGACTTGGAAAAGGATCACGGTCCCTACTCTCCAGCAAAAGAGGTGAGGGGTACGAATTCTACTACAATTACATAATAGACTGCAATACAAATATTAAAAATGATATAAAACTATATTTATTGGCCTAAAAAGATGTCTCTGGTACATTGTTAATAGAAAACATTTACAGAAACATATATCGTATACTCTCCTTTTTTAAATGCTAGAGAAAAAAAATGTAGCATATTCCAATATTAAAACTTGGTAACCAGAAGTGGAAAAAATATGGGTAATTTATTCACCTTTCATGTCTGAATTTTCTATTTTGCTTTAGATTAAGTTTATTAATTATGTAATAGAAGTAATCACATACCAAGAACCACTAGTTTGGAATAAATTATTCAAATGATCTCATCATACAAATTTTGCATATGAAAAATATACACTGAGACAAACCAGATAAGAGGGGCAATTCAAGATAAAGAGTAATAACCCTCATTGCAGGCATCAGGTACACTCTGATAGAAAAGAATATCCATGTGGTTAGCCTGAGCTATAAGAAGTGAGATACTCATTTTGTAGAGAATCCTAGAAAGATTCGTTAGTATAATGACAAAAATGAAGACATTTTCCTACATTCAGCACCTAGTCATTTCTTGCAAGTATTAAAGCTCAAAATACGTTTGACAGATCATAATGTTTGTTTTAGTTCTTCATACTACCAATTCTGAGAGAGTTTACTTACTGTGAGGTATGTTTCATAGATGTCCTCAAAATCCAAAAAAAATATATTAAAATCCTCTTTTTATCTACTTAATCTTTACCTGTAGGCAGAAATAGTATATCCACCTTTTTTTTTCAATATGACCATCTATAGGGTACCTGGAATCTAGACTATTACCAGGAAAGAGCATGGTGACAATTAGATGAAATTTCACAGCCGGAACTGGTTCCCTGGGTGTGTGACTTGTGTAGTCACACAGGGTCCAGCGCTGAGAAGGTCCTCACACTTGGTTTAATGGTCTGATGTGGCCGTTTTGAAATTCTTAATAATTTTTTAACACAAAGCACTTAATTTTATTTTGCACTGGGCTCCACTAATTTCACAGCTGATCCTACTTATAGTATGTTATAACTTGGAATCTTTACTGTTCTGGGATGAGTTGGAAAAAGTCACACCACCAACCCCAAAAGACTAATTCATTTGATGTCAAATATACACATGTTACAAATAGAGCAAAATGCCTATTTGGGTACTGACTAAAGTGAGTATTAGTTTGAAAGAAACTGGGAAGTTTAGTTTGAAAAAGGAAAGTTCAGTTGTCTGGGAAAGTAAATGTTATTGCTTAAGATTTGTATACAGTCAAGTATCAAAGCTGTGCACACATTTATGATTAACTTTGTTTTGAATTAGCTTTGTTTTCATTAACTTTGCTTTAAGTAATTCCTGCTATGAAAAAACCTCTTTTACGTAAGATTTAAATAACAAATCAGGAAATAAAGTAGAATTTCTTGAATTGGATGGGTTATTTGAGCATGACTTTTTCTGTGTCAGGATTTGTGACCATCAGAAGATGGCAATTAGAAGTAGCCCTTGGATCTTGTGGTAAAGAAGCAACTGAACAATTTCACACTTATTCACTACATATAGGATTGGCACAAGTATCATTCTTCCTTTCTTCAGCATTTTTCACAAAATCTTTGTAAAGGCAGGACACAACCTGACAATGGTAGTCTTTCAGGAATGCTGCCTCTTTTTTTTTTTTTTTTTTTTTTTTTAATGTGAGCAGAAGGTGAAAGGCAAGAGATTTTTGTTTTCCTAAAACAGCACAGCTTGGTGAATCTGATACCTTCTCACAAATCCATAAAGAACTGAAAGTTTATGCAATTTTAAAATACCTCAGGAAATGTTCATGAATATCTTTTAATTCCAAGTCATTTAACTTGCATTTAAACATGCTAGTTTAGCAAAATCATACTGGTAATTTCATTGGTACAAATAAAACAGATCTGAATGGAGTGGGATTTGGGGAAAAGGAAGAAAATTAAAATTATTGCCTTTAGGAAAATAACACTTTTATAACATAAGAAAATTTTAATAACTTTAAGTTTATCTACCAAAACATTTCTTTCTAAGAGTCTGAATTCAAGCAGTTAGTTAAGCTGGAGAGACTGGTGCGGGAATCCTCACTCCTTTAGTGAGGAGCCCACGTAGGGTGTGTTACATAACCTCTCTCAGCCCACTGTTCATCTGCAACCTGCAGCTGACTGTAGTGCTTTTCTTTCAAACTGATTTGAAGATCAAATGTAAAAATATATGCAAAATGACTGGCATTATCGTTGATGCACAACAGATGCAACATCTCCTTGATCTCTATTTTTTAATAAAATAATACACACATATGCCACATGTATACATGTTTGCCTATCAGTTTTTTTATCTGTCTTTTCAACTGATATAAAAGAGAACCCAGGGTATGTCTCTCCCTCTCTCAACTTTCCACTTTCTTCAGGATACCCTAAGTCTCTTAACTCCTCTCACCTTCCCCCAGGTCTGACTTGTTCTGTCTCTCAGCCTCAGGCCTAGGTCAGTTAGGTTCCACCAGGTACTGGAAGGGTACAAAAAGCTTTAAAAATTCCAGGTGGGAGAGGAAGGAACAAAGATGATCTCTTCCCTGTGCAACCTTGAAATGTAACAATTACAAGGTAAACACATATCAACACATCCAAGATGGTCTACCATTTAGTGTTTAACTTTGGTATGTGAACATGCTAACAAGAGTCCCTGTTTTCCTTTTCCAACCATCCCAGATGCTCCCTTCTGCTCTCCCAGATGGACTGGGCCATGGCTAGAAGGTAACATGGTGGCACCCTGCTCTGAGAAAAAGATAATCCTGGGTGTTAGGAATTATAGAAAAAAGGTATATGGATAAAGGTGTATATAGAGAATATATTTCATATAATCAATTAGAAGATAGGTGAGATAAGTCTTGAACATTTAATGGATAAAAGGACTTTTCTGAACGGTTTGGATGGTTTTACTGCAGGAAGATGAACAGAACAAAGCAAGCTCCATAAATACTGATCGGAGTGAAAGTAGACACAGAATACACACAAGTGAAATCTTCACAGGCTCCCAACTTCCCACTAAAAGTACAAATTACTTCTACTAGAATACCAGACTAAAACCAGTAAGGCCTCTTGCAAAAATAATTAAGAAAGCCTGAACAAGTCAGAGAAAACAGAGTGGTATAGAACCATTGGTTGTGCAGTAGTTTTCCTCTTTGAATCTAAGTGTAAACACTAAGGAATATATTATAGAAAAATTCTGCTCCATATCAAGTTTTAACTTGTTCAACAATGACAAAGTATAGACAAGCAGTTGTACTGTTTAAAAAAACAATCCTTGAACAATTACTCCAACAATTTAAGGTAGGTAAGATGCTTTTGTTTGTCATCAGGGTAGCACTGTTCAGATGATAAATGACATGCCTCGGAAACACTACAGCTTAGTGAGATTCCATTTTTTTTTTTAATGTCACATAACATACTGCCATTGCAATCTGTACTTGTATCTGTGTGCTGTTTGTGTAACAAAGGCCTTTACATTATTTTATATGTGTAAAGAACCTATACTTGAACTTTGCCTATGTGGTTAATTGCCCTGAGATTCCTGAAAAAGGAATCTTTATAAGGAAGCTCCTTTTCCTTCCCGTAAAAACTACATCTGAGACCATGCTAAGCTACCTGGGTCCTGACATTTTGGCAGTTCTCCATTCTACACCTTAGCAACATGGAGTATCTCTACGTTGGCAGACTCAGATAGCAGCTTCTTCCTCCACATTATAGGAATTTAGAAAATGTATGTCTTTCCTGCACAAAGTCTAATATTTAGTTGGCTCTCAAGAATTAATCAGTGAAAATAATATCTACTTGGAATTTTTTAAAACTATGAGAAGTAGCCAAAAAGTAAAGTATCATCCAAAGTAATAGTGTATACCTCTCTGCAGATATACACCTTAACAAGTACTCCAAAAGTGTATGTGTACACACACCGCACATGCACATTTAAGTGTACTAACATTTTTTCTAGGAAGTCAACAGCAGCTATTTTAGATAGTAAACATAATATAATCAAATAGATAACCATTCTGACATAGCTAAACATATTTTAGCAAACATGTTCAGCCTCAGTCTAATTGATTTATGTATGAATTACCCATGGAAATTATCTCCACCCTACAAAATTATTCAATGTGGTTAATGTGCATGTTAAAAAGTGCTGATGGGAAATACAGAGAAAGTGATCCCTGTCAAAGGATTTGCATTTAAGATCACAAAGCATTATCAGAACTTTCATGAAGTAGTCACAATATAATGTTGTTAAAGGGATTGTCAACAGAAGTTCAGAATACGGAATTAAAGTAACTTGGTCATACTCTACAAATTACTCCTTTGTTTAAAAATCATTTTCAAAGCAACTATTCATTAATTCTACAAAATTGTTAGCATAAATCAATATTAAATTCTGTAACTGATGCTATACTATCTAGAAATAAGGAAGTTATATTCTCTTACTCATTTCTCTGGAGTGTGCCCACTGAGTGGAGACAAGCAGTCACACACCTAAAGTGAATACTATGGAACTGTCTGATCCTAATACTTAAACCTAAAATAGCATATGGTTATGATCCAGTAATCCCACTTCTGGGTATACAGCCAAAGAAAACAAAATCAGTATCTTGAAGAAACAGCTGCACTCCTATGTTCACTGCAGCGTTACTCACAACAGCAAAGACATGGAAACAAAAGCAGTGTCTGTCAACGGATGAATGGAGAAAGAAGACACAGCATATATATATACAATGGAATATTATTCAACCACGAGAAAGAAGGAAATCCTGCTGTTTGCAACAACATGCATGGACCCTGAAGGCATTATGTTAAGTGAGATAAGTTACACAGAGAAAGACACATACTGTATGATATCACTTATATGTGGAATCTAAAAAAAGCTAAACTCATAGAAACAGAGTAGAATGGTGGTTAGCAAGGGCTAGGGGGTTGGGGAGATGGAGAGATGCTGGTCAAATGGTACAAACATTCAGTTATAAGATGAATAAGTTGTGGGTATCTAACGTACAACGGGGTGATTATAGTTAACAACACTGTATTATATACTTGAAAGTTGCCAAGACAGTAGATCTTAAATGTTCTTACCACAGAAAAGCAATGGTAATTTTATGAGGTGATGGAAATGTTCGTTAATGCAACAGTGGTATTCATTTCATGGTATATAAGTGTGTTACATCAATACGTTGTACATCTTACACTTACACAATGTTATATGTCAATTTTATTTCAATAAAGCTGGAAAAACATAAATAAAATAGCATATGGTCATAATAAAATTTAAAAGGTAAATTGCTTGCATTCATCAGTTATTATGCATAACATTCCTTAATATGGTGATGCATCTTTACATTCTTATCCAGTACGTGACATCATTATAGAGACTGATAAAATTCTGTAAATATGTAAAAATATGTACATTTTACTCTATACTTGTACTATAAAAAATACTGTGATTTACTTAGTCTTTCACCAATTTAAAACATGTTCAAAAGTAAGTTTAGTTTGAATTAAATTATACTCCAGTATCTAACTGATTTTTCTTTTGCTAAATCCCAGATCTCCATGTGTGGGCCAACACCCATTTTTAAACCATGTTCAACAAACTAGCCAAATTTATGTTATTTTCCAGTTAAGGATAATGTTTACAGTCTAAGACAATGATCCAAAATGCAAATTGAAATATTTCACATTCTATGAAAACCATTTTAAAGGACTTAATAATAAAAGATAAACTGCCAGCATTACATGGTCTATGAGATGCTGAATGATTTTTCCTCTCCCTATTTCTCCAGCCTTATCTCAAGTCTCCAGTCAGCCCCTGCCTCATTCTTACCAGAGGCCGCAGAATCGCGTCTTCGGAGGCCTGACAGCTCACCTGAATCTGTGCCCTGAGTCGCTTCCTCCTCCCTATCTTCTAAGTCTCCCTCTGAATGCCCCTGCAGCTGTAGAAGGCAGTTTTTGGTATGTTGATAGCATGCTGCTCTAAACATTGCACCTCTCTCCTTCACTGCATGAGAGCTAATTCTAGCCCCACAAGAGCTTGCCGACTAAAGGTAGGAGCAACTGAAGATCAAGGGAGTGACTGCTTGAAGGTGAAACCTTCAACCAATGGTATGTGTGCAGGGGTGAAAGTGGGTGAATAAACACCCCAGTCTCTCCATCTTCCCCTGGAACAAGTCAGAAATATGTTCTACGTGTTTTCTCAGAGGATCACCAGTAGGACTGAGGCCCAGATGCCGAAAATAGAAACGCACTTATTAACACACATCTCATTTGCATTTCTTTCTTTCTGTTTCTTTTTCAGCACATTTTCATTTGTGCTTCCTGGGATCATTTCTCAAGTAAAATACTTGTTCCCAAGTCCTTGTTCCCAGGTCTGCTTAACTTAAAAGGAGTGGTAAGCACTGTGCTGATCTGCAGAATCTATGACCAACGTAAAAACATTTGATTCCTTTTGAATAAACCAAAGCAGTGGGAGAGGGACATTCAGAGGCACAGGCCACTGTGATTTAAGCTTTCTGATACTGAATTACTAGAAGCTCCCTGCATATTCATTTTATTTCCCCATTCTGTGTCTGCTTTCATGCTATTTTCTAAACGAAATGAACTTCCCCAGCTTCTTCACTTGCACAGTTTCTTATCTTCAAGAAGCAGCTCAGATATTCTGTTTGAAAAACCCAGAGTCAAGCTTCTGCCATAGCAACCGACATGTATTTCACATATAAACCTGAACACATTACATGGAGATGATCTGTGTAAGACTCATAAGCTCTTTGAGAACAGGGCCCACAACTTACCTCCCTTCGAGACTCCAGCACAGGGCCTGGTACATACAGACACTTATAATAATAAATGAATAAACACCTTTTTTTTCAAAAAAACACTTAGAAGATGTCAGGAAATGTTTTAAGTGCTTTACCTGTATTAACCCATTTAATCCTCAAGACAACCTCTTGAGGTATGTACTATTATTACCATCATTTATAAAATGAGCAAACTGAAGCAGAGTGAGGCGAACTGACTGACCTACAGGTGACACAGCTAGCAATGAGTGAGCCCAGAACAGATTTAGACTATAATCCATGTTCTTTACAGCTACCCATCATTGTTTCTTTTGAATTAAATATCACACAGTAACATCTAACCAATAGAAAACACGATTTGTTATCATTTTGTTACAGACCTTGATATCTAATCTATGCTAACCCATGTTCTTGTCTATACCTAGTTTTCGAAGGAAGAGCTTAAAAGTCTCTCTCCAACAATATCATTTACAAAAGCACCAGTAAAAAAAAAAATATTTATATCACAGCATTCCTAAATATCATATGATTTCTAACTTACCAATGTAGATTTCCTTATGTACCAGAAATTTACTTTAAAAATTTATTTAACACCCCATGGAAAATAATATGCTCAGCCTAGGTAGTACCAGTTTTTAGAAATTAATACTCTTTTGAGAAAAAAGTCAAAGATTATTTATAAAAAGTGAATGATAAATGATCAATTCTTAATACATTCTTCAGCTATGTAAATAAAACCAAAATACACTGTCTAGGGTCCTACTTACACAGGCTGTTAATGGCAGTAGACTTGGTAAATTTCAGAGAACCAGCCTCAAGTGACTGCAAGTCACATTTCACACTGTGTTCATCCTGTTTCCTGTCAACAGTGGCTATAATGGGCACATAAACTAAAATTTATGCCCTTTTGAATCTGTAAATGTTCTGTGTCCTTAGCCTTTAGCAATGGAAATATGCCAGTAATTGGCTCTTATATAATCCCTCTTCTCCATCAGATTTGAGGAAATTTTAACTAGCATGGAATTATAAATTCTCAATGTCATTTCTGCATTGCTAGGCTCCTGATAATCTTAAATCCAGATCGAGAATTATTTTAGAGTAAATTCATACCTCAGTCATCTGAACAGAAAAGACTGCAGTAAACATCCAATATATATTCCATTAAAAACAACTTTAAATGCATCATCTAAGTAAACTTGGGGAACTATTTAAAAATTTAGGAGTCCTCGGCCAAAGCTTAACTGAGAGATAAAACTTCTAAAAACATTATCTAATAAAATGAATGGGACAAGATGAAGAGATTTATTTTGTTAGCCAAACCATATAATTTAACACTGACCTTTTCATTTTACTAACCTAAATTTTCCACAATCTCATTTAAGCTATTTTAGGTATGTGATTTATTCTCCAAATTATTCTAATAATTCTCAATAAGCAAACAGGGAATTTTCAAAAATGTAATGATTGTTTAAAATTTTAAACTTCTTTTTTTTTTTCTAATAAATATTCTAGTAAATAGTATTTATGTATCTCATCAAATGTTTTCTTTTTATTTTTCTAAAAGTTATTTTCCAATTATGTTTCCATAAAACACAGTGATCTCTCCAGCACAGACAACTACTCAATGAAACAATATACTTCAGGTTTTAGGTAGAGAGCTTAATATTACTATAAATGCCTACAAAATATTCTTCACTTGTATGAAACTGGGTTTATCATATACAGGCATCCTATTTCTTAAAGTCTTAAATCAGAAGTAAAATTTGAATATGCATTTGGCTCAAGAGTTCTTAGAATCTGTTCTGAGAGACTGTGGGTTAAATTATCAAGTAGTATTTAATGAGCATATCAATTCTGTAAATTAAGTGACTTTACATGTTTTATACTAGACAACTACTAGAGACAGGGATAAAAAATTTATTTGCACATTTCTGTTTCAGAATTTTCAACACATTTCCTTGTAGACTCTACGTTCATTTTTTTTTTAAGTTGTTTGTTCAAAAGTGAGGTAACTGCATTTTGCGGTGCTCTGAAACACTTGAAAAAATAATTGTGTTCTTGATGGAGATTAAGAACATAGATTTGAGAGGTTTTCTGACTTTTAGGAAATAGTTTGCAATCTGGGTTTACCATAGATTTCTGAAGTACAGAGTTACTACAAGGGGTCTGTGAACTGATTATCTATGTGTACAAAGCCATATATATAAAATAAATACGTAGAATATCATACACTTATATGTGCCACTGTCAGAAACATATTTGTGTGTCATAAAGAATAATGTGCATACTTATTTTAAACATGAGTACAGTCACAGTAGTTTTTGTTTTATTTCTCAATCCACAGATGCTGAAAGTATCACAACTAGCTTGTGTCAGATTATATTGATATCATAAAAAAATCTTTGCGCTCAAAATACTTGGAAAACACTGTTTGGAAGGCTTGCTACTAAAGGGAAATTTATTTATATTTTCAATTTCAGAGTATTTACCATTCATTTTAACTGTGACTTAGAAAATAATATGTCATTATATTGAAAGAACCACTTTTTCTTTTTTTTGCCAGAAATGAGGAGAAGAACATGAATGGATTGTAGAGGCCAAAAAATCCACTTCTTTCCACATTTACATTTTTATTAAAGATCTGAACTCTAAAATTCAGGCATCAGAGAGACCTAGAAGAAAACTATTTGAACAATAAATATATGTGAACTCAAATCACATTTACCTTCAAAATTACGTATTGTCATTGAACCAAACTCTCAACTATCAGGGTGATTTAATTTTCCCCTCATCCTGTTTTCTGGACTTTAGTTGTCATGAATGTATATGTGGTAGGCAGAACAATGGCCTTTCAAAGATATCCAGGCCCTGTTCTCCAGAACTTGTGGGTATACTATGTTACAGAGCAAAGAGGAATTAAGATAACAGAAGGAATTAAAATTACTAGGCAACTGACCTCAAAATAGGGAGATTAATATGGATTATCCAGGTGGAACCAATGTAATAACAGAGTCCTTAAACATGAAAGAGGGAGGCAGAAAAGTCAGTGTTAAAGTGATACCATGGGAGAAAAACTCAACCGGACATTGCAGGAGGGGGGGGACCATGAGCAGCTTCTAGAAGCTGAAAAAAGCAAGAAAATGTATTTATCCCTAGAGCTTCCAGAAAGGAAGCTGTTGACACTAATTTTAACCAGTGAGACACATCCTGGACTTCTGACCTCCAGAACTGTAAGAGAATAAATTTGTGCTGATTTAAGCCACAAAGTTTTTGGTAATTTGGCACAGCAGCAATAGGAAACTGAGTTTGCTAAGGTGTATGCACTTGATGACTATGTAAATTTTCATGAAAAGCAAAAGAATTCAAGTGAAGTAACGATGAATTAGGTTAGCTCTTTCCCAACATAACTGCTGAAGCAAAACGACTTTTGCTGTAGAGCTAAACATGATATAATGGGAAGAGATTCCTGCTTTTCCTCAGGAGAGAGCATTTGCGCCAGTAGGAATAAGGCAGAAATCTGGACAGGTGCATCAGACTGATGGTGGTGAGCAAAGCACTGGGCCAAGAGGGTTCAGTCCAGGCCATTTCAGGACCACCTGGTCTCTGACTTGCTCATCGCAGCGCTGATTCTGCAGAGGTGGGCAGAGCAACTAATGAGACCACATGACTCATGAGCAAGTGTGAGTAACCCATAGGAGATTTTGGGACTCTGTGGGAGAAGAAATCCCTGGGGGATGGTGTAATGTTAGAAAGGAAATGAAGAATTTATTCTGGGAAAGGCAGTAGAAGCTCTAAGCAAATATAATTTTGCTATTAAAAAGACCCAGTCACAGATATAGAAAACAAACTTATGGTTACCGGGGGATAAGGGGAGGAGGGATAAATTGGGAGACTGGGATTGACATGTACACACTACTATATATAAAATAGTTAACTTATAAGAACCTGCTGTATAGCACAGGGAACTCTATTCAATACTCTGTAATGGCCTATATGGGAAAAGAATCTTAAAAAAGAGTGGATATATGTATAACTGATTCACTTTGCTGTACACCTGAAAATAACACAACATTGTGCATCAACTATACTATAATAAAAATTTTTTAAATAATTTTTAAAAAATCCACATACTCGAGGTTAGAAAATAAAATCCACACGCTCAAGGGCTAGTCATTTGATCTAAATTTGAATTTGTCTCTCTTAATGGATTAATCAAGGAGGACAAAAACACAAAAGAAACCCCTGTTGTGAAAAAAAGAGCCAACTCAGAGGGAGGTTAGCTGGTCACTCTGAAAGAGAGCCTCTCAAGGTGACAGGGAAACTTTAATCTCAGGTCTGCTACCCATTTTGCCAGGAGCCCAAGTCTGACAGTACAGTCCCAGCAGGTTGGACCCTAGAGGATGGACGTAGTTCTACAATCAAACTTAAAAGAGACTGATAATAAAGCAGGAATACAGTTTATCTGCTCAAAACCAGGGCACTTCCTCCCTGTGTCTTATATCAAGAGCACCTCATTCTCAGTGTCAAGGCAACCAAGGTGCTTAAGAGCCCGGGTTTGCGAGATGGGCACAGAAAAAGAGCAAAGGCTTTAGAAGGCCTGAAAGAATATTTTATCCAGTCAATGAAAACGCCTGATGAACCATCCTTGTTCAAAAACCTAACTTTCGGGCTTCACTAGTTAATGAAGGAATTAGTAAGATGTTATAGGTGGTTCACAAAAGAATTCAAGACAGGGCTTCCCTGCTGGCACAGTGGTTGAGAGTCCGCCTGCCGATGCAGGGGACACGGGTTCGTACCCCGGTCCGGGAAGATCCCACATGCCAGAAAAACCAAAACACCTAACTTTCCAGTGAGCTGAACACTAATGTCATTTGAAATACTATTTTCTCTCAGTTTCTTGGACTCGGACAAAGCTGGAAGAAAAATGTCAAATGCTGGTATTTAAATCATGTTTATGAACTTCACATGAACCATATTTAAACACGTTACGAAAAAGTGATTGAAAATACAAGATACATAATTTATGTATTATACGTATTATTTCTAGTTTTATTCCTATCCTAAGGTTAAAACCGTAGGATAAATTCTAGGTTAAAACCTAGAATTTAAGTGTCTCCTTCCTTCATTAGGAATCCAATGAGCAGTATCTTAAGTTGGATTTCTGAAGACAGTCTTTCTCACTTTCTCTGTCGCCCCCCAGATACAGAGGTATTTTGTTTATTATTAGTTTCCTTCCCAATTTTTCCATCAACACTAGATGTTAGACGTACCTCATTTTAGCATCTGTATTCCAGTATTTAACAAAATAAACCAAACCAACCACCTTTTCTGACCGATGCTCAGGGAATATGGGTATGAACGCTGCTGGGTTCAAAGAGCAGAGTACAACTATGACTAAAGAAGGTTTTCACTGAGACTGTTTCTCAGAGGTCATTTCTTTTACACAGCTGCGAGCAATGATGAGATCCTCATCACAGATGTAAACGCGGAGTAAGAGGTAATCACTGCTAAACATCAGCTTGGTCAGTCAAGACCACAAAAGAGGGCTTCCCTGGTGGTGCAGTGGTTGAGAGTCCATCTGCCGATGCAGGGGACGCGGGTTCGTGCCCCGGTCCGGGAAGATCCCACATGCCGCGGAGCAGCTGGGCCCGTGAGCCATGGCCGCTGAGCCTGCGCGTCCAGACCCTGTGCTCCGCAGTGGGAGGGGCCGCAGCAGTGAGAGGCCTGCGTACCGCAAAACAAAACAAAACAAAAGACCACAAAAGAAATGTAAACTCATTACCCAAAGAGTGGCTGCCATTACCTTTCAAAAGAGAGCGCTGTGTGTGGTCAGTCTGGCCTCCAGCCGCTGGGCCCGATGCTGACGGCCCCGCTCGCACTCCCGCCTCAGAGCGCCTGCTGACCCCACGTCGACCCCGCCGCCCTGCCGCCGCCAACGTTGACCCCACGTCGACCCGACGTCGACCCCGACGCTGACTCGCCTGCCGCAGCACCCTCGCCCAAGCGCCATGTCTCAGAGTAAGCCGCACGCATTGCAGGAGGAGAGGTTGCATGGCCCTTGGGTGGAATTACACTTTGGCAATAATGGGAACGCCAGCGTTGTTGCAGACTCTGTTTCTGTTTATAATGACGACGTGGAAGAAATACTGCTGGGTGTGCAGCATGAGTCTGGACGGAGTAGCCCCAAGACTTCTCTCTGTGACCGCCCACCTCACTCATAGACCTCGCAATATACCAACGGAACTTCCAAAGCAGACACACTAATATTGATGAGAAAAACAGCTCTCAGTCGGAGGAAGATTACATGGAGACAAAGAAAGACAAAGAAAGCATCTTGAAGAAAAACTCAGACTGGATATGGGACTGCTGAAGTCGGCCAGAAAACATCACTCCCCACCCCCACCGCCAGTTCCTCTTCAGACCCCCGCAGTGCACGACCGCGCTCAGCTTGAGGAACACGAGTGTTAGGGAGAAAGGGGGCATCTTCTCTGCAGAGTTTCTAAAGACTTTCTTCCGTCTCTTCTCTCTCATCTGCTAGCCATGGGGTTGGGGATCTATATCTGAAGGTTCCTGAAAATATCCACCAGCACCTTTTGATGAAGAATTGGAATCCGGCTTTTTCATTTAGTGTGAATTTACACTGGGGTTTGCAACGCAGCTTAGTACCATCTTGGTCCTTGGGTGGCTGCACCACTTGTGTCATTTCTTCTGTAAATGCCGCATTCCGAATTCAGTAAAATAAAAATAAGACACTTAAAAAAAAGAGTGGTGTGAGTGAATATGGAGCATGTGGAGTTGAGAGGGAATTTCATTATAAAAACACTAAAACACTCCAGGACTCTGTGTGAAATGTTCATGAAATTAAAAACAAAATTATGTGGAAATTTCCAACAGAGGTGCCTACAACTATAATATATACTTAATCATTACTGGCCTCCCCGATTTAGCCACTCATGTATAGTAAATGGAAACAATGTGAAGTGGGAGAAATACCAACTTTTGTAAGTGAGTATTTTCAATGAAATAATAAATATATTAAAATAAAGATTTTAAGCCTCTGGATTTCTTGTGATTCCCTTATAAATTCTCATAATATGAAAACATGCTTGTTTTATTTACCCATGTCTTCACTTGAAAAACCTTGCTGACAACCTATTCATTACCAAAGCAGACCATGCCAAGATGACACAATGTGGTCTCTACCCACCAAGAGCTTTTATTCTGTAGAGGAGAAAGTCACATGCAAATTCTCACACAAGGAGACAATGGGATATTCTAATTGAAGTTCTTCCAATGTCCTTGTTTTGATGTCCTCACTTGGCTTTGGGCTTCACTAAGTATCCCTGCTCATAGAGTCTGTATTTTAGTTCTTTAAGCTGTAATCCACTTTTATTATACCTGAGCTCTGTCGATGTGGTGGTAAGGTGGGGGGGGAGAAGAACATTCTATGATTTTCTGATTAAATCTCAATCATTTGATGTGCCTGTGTCTCAGAGGTATGACCTTCATAAGTGTTAATCCAGCCTTTTTACCTTCAGCCTCCTATGCCTTTCTCTGGCTGCAGCATTCCCAAATCAGTTTCTTTGAAGCCCTGATTCTAGATGCCTGTTTTCCACCCCTTAAGTGAGATAGGAAGGCTGAAGTGAGTTCTCTTCCTTCATCTGGATAAAGTTTAAGAATTGGGCGAAGTCCTTTCTACAGGAAAGTAGACCTCTGATATGGAGAAGGCTCTGAACATGTTTCTAAATGGTTACTCTTCCCTTCCCCCTGCCAGAGCCAAGAGGGGATCCTTCTTGGACTTTCACCATAGACACGTGATGGGGTTCCTGGAAGGAAAGCCCATAAAAATGTGGGGTCTCTCTAAGGTTGTGGTTCCCAGCAGTTTTTCACCCTCACACTAGTTTCCACTCAACCTCCAAGAATTCACCAAAATTACCACTTAAGTGTTACTACCAGTTTATGGTTCCAACAGCTTCTATTGCTGTATCTCTCTGGGTGCACTTATCTCTCTAGATGTTGGGTTGCTGGTTTACCCTGTAACTTAGTTCTCTGATGGGTCCAAGATGTCATTGTCCAGTTTTTTCGTATTGTAAAGATGGGAGTTATGACTTCCAAGCTCTTTACATGTTTGGTCTGAAACTAGAAGCCACAATTCATTTTTGATGTATAATATTGAATACATGCATTACCACTGTGATACAATTTCTAACATTCCTATTTAGGGATGATCTGCAAGAAAAATATCCTAGATCCTTATTTCCACCCTTTGAAAATGTAACATAAAGTGACAAATATATGTAAAACACATCTAGGGCAAAACTTAAATATATAGAGAGACTTTAACTTTTAATTTAAAAATTAAACACAATATTAATAAAATCCCCTAAATATACAAACAATGCCCCATCCCCCCCAACACAGTACCAGACAAATTAATTTAAACAATAACACAGAAAAAAAGAATAAACAAGAGGAGCCAAGAAAACCATGTAAAAAAGGGAAGAAGACTAAGTCTATAAAATATACTGTAAAAATATAATAAAATGCACAGTTTAAAAAAATGTGATTGCTGCAATTTTCGATAGGCCAATTAGGGCAAAATCCAAAGTTTAGAAATAGACTTAAATCTGAGAGAAATTTAATATACTAGAAGATTAGCATCTCAAGTTAGTGGGGAAAAGATGGCATTTTTAAAGCAGTTATGTTGGGACAGATATATAACCATTACAAAAAAGATAAATGTACATTCTCACCTTGCTACTTACAAGATGATAAATTCTAAATGCCCCAAAGATTTAAATATTAAAAATGAAACTATGCCAGTGTTAACAGGAACCATGAATAAATTTCACTAAAACCTGAGAGAGGATAGAATTCTTCCTAAATATGACTCAAAAACTAAAAGTGAAAATTAAAACATTTGATAATTTGACTATATTAAAACAATTTCATTAAAACATAAACTAGAAAACAATAGGCAGAAGCCAGAAGACAAACTGTGGTAAAAATAAAATACAGAACATATAGAAAGAGCTAACATCCCTAACATTTAAAGAGCTCCTAAAAATCAAAATAGAAAGACCAAACCCGAAGTGAAAATGGGCAGAAGTTATGAAAAAGAGAAACAAATGCAATTAGGATTTAAATATACAAAACTATGTTCAGATTCAAACATAAGACAAGGGAAAATTAAATAAGCATTTAGGGGCATTTATGGAAATACTGATGAAATTTGAATGAAGTCTATAATTTAGTTAATTATATTGTACCTCCAAAGGACACAGAGCAAAGTTTCACTTATGCAAGATGAATGAGTTCTGGAGACCTAATGTACAGCATGGTGACCACAGTTAACAATACTATATTATCCACTTTAAATTTCCTAATAGGATAGATCTAAAATCTTCTACATACATACACACACACACACACACACACACCCCTCAGTAACTATGTAGAGGGGTGGATAAGTCTTTTATGATTGTGGTGATTATCTCACAACGTATACAAATATCAAAACATCAAATTGTACCTCTTAAAAATATACTTGTTTTGTATGTCAAAGATATCTCAGTGAAGTTGTTTAAAATATATTATACCAATGTTAATTTCCTTGTATTGCTAATTTTACCATCGTTATGTGTTATGTATGATATTAACCTTAGGTATAGCAAGGTGAAGGGTATATATAAACTGACTTTATTATGTTGCAACTTTTCTGTGTGTCTATAATTATTTCAAAATAAAGAGTTAATTAAAAAATTAAGCTACACACACTAAAACAAAACAACATTTTTAAAAAAATAATGAATGACTATATTTATCTCTCAGTAAAAATCCAACAGCTTGAAAATACAACTTGTTGGTAAGGTTGTGAGGTAACAGGCACTCACCTGCATTCTTGGCGAGAATACAAAATAGTATAGCCTTAAGAGAGGGACACTTTCAACACAGTGTTTACCATTAAATTCAGCAAAGCCGTGTGCAGTATTGTGATTTATAAGAAATATATATTTGTTTATCCCAATGACCATTTCTCATATATTAGTGGGTCTTTGTCCAGGGTTCCAGACTCACAGCTCCTCAAACCCTTGGAATTTCCTAACTGAGGAGAGATATAAAGGTGTCTTTGTTATGTACATGAGATGACTTTGGGACCTCACTTAAGGATGAAGCTGATTGCCAGAGAAGCCAACCAAATGCTTAGATGATTGGACCTTCCAGTCTCACCTGGACAGCCCAGGAGAGGAGAGGAGCTGGAGGTTGAACCGTTTGCCACTCATCCATGTCTGTGTAATGAAGCCTTCATAAAAACCCAGAAGGAGGGGGTGTCAAGAGAACATGTGGAGATTTGGGGAGAGTGGCTCACCTGGAGAGGGCGTGGAAGCTCTTCACCCTAACCCCATACCTTGCCTTATGCACCTCTTCCCATCTGCCTCATCCTGAGTTATATCCTTTTACAACAAACTAGTAATCTAGGAAGTGAAATGTTTCTCTGAGTTCTGTGAGCTGCTCTAGCAACTAAAATCGAACCCGAGGAGAATGTCATGAAAACCTGTGATTTATAACTACTGGATCAGAAGTACAGTTGTCTGAAGTCCAAGGAGGGGGTTGTTGGAACCTCCAAGCTATAGCCAGTCCATCAGAAGCACCTGGGCATATGATTGGCACCTGAAGGGAGGGGGGCGGGGCTTGCAGGATTAAGCCCTCGACTTGTGGAATAGTGTCAAATTGAGTTGAATAGTAGAACAGCCAGCTGGTGTCCCAAGAATTGTTTGTTAGTGTGGGGGACCCTCCCCCCACCACAGGCTCATGTTGGAATTGGGTTCAGGAACACAAAATACCAAGTCTATCCTGAAAATGCACTGGTACAAAAATGAAATGTCATAAGCACAGGGCTATTGACTACAGCCTTATTTAAGTTGGCACGTGATTGGAAACCACCAAATGATCATTGACTATGAGATACTCACACAATATAATCGAAACAGAAATGAGGGAAATTATTGTCCGTGATGGAGTGATCTTCTGTACATATTTGTTAAGTTAATGTAGCAAGTTGAAGAGTTATGTTTATAGAATAGTTTTTTGTATAGAATATTTTGAATTGTACAGATAGAATGTTTTATTTTGTATCGTAAGATGGGGGACATTTATATACATACATGTGTATATTTACAAAAAAACACCGGAAAAATAAACCAAAGGGGGATAATATATACATACTTGTCTGTATAGACAGAAAGGAAAGGGAAGGATGACAGGGACAGAGGCAACATTTCTCTGATATACAACTCGATATATAATTTTGAATCATACTAACTTAGTATCACATACAGGAGAAACAAATTAAGAACCCCATTAAAAAATTTTTTTTTAATTAACTAACTTATTTATTTATTTTGGCTGCGTTGGGTCTTCGTTGCTGCGCGCAGGCTTTCTCTAGCTGCGGCGAGTGGGGGCTACTCTTCATTGTGGCACACGGGCTTCTCATTGCAGTGGCTTCTCTTGTTACAGATCACGGGCTCTAGGCATGCAGGCTTCATTAATTGTGGCATGTGGACTCAGTAGTTGTAGCACACGGGCTTAGTTGCTCTGAGGTGTGTGGGATCTTCCCAGACCAGGGAACGAACCCGTGTCCCCTGCATTGGCAGGCGGATTCTTATCCACTGCACCACCAGGAAAGCCCCAAGAACCCCATATTTTGAATATAACGCCTTGGTGAAGTATATTGTAAGTACAAAAAAAACAGCAAGAAAAAATGTAGATGTTATTCAGCAGCTTTACTTTAGAGGTAATATTGTTACTGCTATTTAGAAATTATTTTATGTACCTTGTTGGATATAGCAAGTAGTATTTTATACTTTTTTCAGTGTAAAAAAAAAGATATAAAATTAAAGAAGTATGGGGCTTCCCTGGTGGCGCAGTGGTTGAGAGCCCGCCTGCCGATGCAGGGGACGCGGGTTCGTGCCCCGGTCCGGGAGGATCCCACGTGCCGCGGAGCGGCTGGGCCCGTGAGCCACAGCCGCTGACCCTGCGCGTCCGGAGCCTGTGCTCCGCAACGGGAGAGGCCGCAGCAGTGAGAGGCCCGCGTACCAAAAAAAAAAAAAAAAATTAAAGAAGTATGAACTTATTTTTATTTATTTTCAAAGTATATATTTTACTCTAAAAGCAACAACAACTCTGAAGCAAAGAGCACTATAGTGCCCTCATTTTGGATTCTAAATACCATTTATAAATAAAATGAGTTAAGGCTCCTTGGTGATATGAGTGATTCTAGAACTGAGACAGGAAATGTACAGAAGAACATCTACCAGAAAGCCAGGCAGCGATAAAAGAACTAATGGGTTGGCCCTAAATGACACAGGAACCTCTTGGAAGTTGATCCCACAGGACAAAGATAAGACAGTTTGGGGAACAAGTAGAAAAATAACTGGAATTGATAACTAACATACTGAATATATAAAAACCCATGAATTTATAATGATACTCAAAAAGAGAGAACAAATAAGTATACACAAAATATCATAGGTGCTAGGGGAACAACTCATTACTATAAAACAACTTAGAGTAATAATAGAGGAATAATTAAGTATTGGTCAGGTGACTTCAAATGACTTGTATTTTGGAATAACCAAAAAGTCCTGATCCATAAGGAAATGTTATTCTCTACAGAAAAATTCCATGGAAATTGAGTGGAAGGAATTATAGAATTAGAAAACATCATTTTGTACTACTGCTTAAATGACAGGTTTGGGCGATGATAATGAATATATACTACAGACATTTGGTGAATAATGGATAAGGAACTGAATATTTACATGGTATCAATGTATCCCAAGCTCATCACTGGGGAAAAAACACAATGATACAATGCAGGAGTCATTTTGTTACCACCTGAACCCAACTGAACTATCTTAGGATACAGCCAGTAGACACAAATCCATATGTGATTTATGGATTTATTTCAACTGGTAAATAACATGAAAAATTGGGGGGGGGGCAGAACATAATATTGTTTTATACTATAAGTGGTTTAAGAGGCATAACTAACAACTGCAACGTGTGGACATATTTTTGGATGCTGATTAGAACACACTATACGAAGACATTTTTGAGCAACAAAAGAAATTTGAATATGGACTGGGTTTAGTAAAGATATCAAGGTATTTTTTTAGGTATGATAATGGCATTGTGGTTCTCTAGAAACTATTCTTTATAAAGACATGCTGAAATATTTAAAAGGGAAATATTAATGTCTGGGATTTGATTTAAAATGTTTAATCAAATTTCAAAAATAAGGACAAAAAGGATAAAGAAAGTGTGGCAAAACAGTGTTAATTTTAAAACTGAGTGTTAAAGGTATGGGGACTTATGATATTCTCTCTGCCTTCAAACTACTGTGAAAATTGTATGATATTTTCCAAAGATTTAAAAAAAATTTTTTTTGGGGGGGGGGACAAAATCCATCACAGTAATTTAAAAATTTCTTTTTGTTGATACCTAACAATTTTTTTGCTTCTCATTGTGATATTTGAGAAATTAAGTGCATTTTATCTCTTAAAAAGCTTGAAGTGAGGAACTAATTTGAATGACAAAAGCCGGAACAACTGAACAGCAAAATAAACACTATGGTACTAGATTGTAACTCAAAATATAAATATACCCAAGTCCATACTGATAAATTACTGGATAAACAGAAGGAAAGAGACAAATCTTCCTTACAAAAGAATTAAAAATAATTTATATAGATGCTTCCTCCTCCTCCTTAATTGTGGGCTGAACTTAGCAAGTTGCTTCCCAAGAATAGCACATGAAAAGGTTAGAAAAATAACTTTTCAGTGGAGAAAGCTGGCAAACTCTACCTTAGCCCGGAGATCAGGTCAGCACCACCAACGGTAAGTCACGTTGATAGTGCGTTTCCACGGATGTGATGTGATCCACTTCTTTGGTAGCTTCTCCCAAATCCATAACCTCAGTCAAGGCATGATAAAAACATCAGACAAACCCAAACTGAGAAATATTTTACAAAATACCCGATCAGTTCTCCTCATATCTGCCAAGGTCATGAAAAACAGGGAAAGACCGAGACACTGTCATGGACAGAGGCAACAAATGAGATACGATTAGGAAATGCCATGTAGAATTCACGACTGGGTCCTGGGACAGAAAAATGGCATTAGGGGCTTCCCTGGTGGCGCAGTGGTTGAGAGTCCGCCTGCCGATGCAGGGGACGCGGGTTCGTGCCCTGGTCCGGGGAGATCCCACGTGCCGCGGAGCGGCTGGGCCCGTGAGCCGTGGCCGCTGAGCCTGCGCATCCGGAGCCTGAGCTCCGCAAGGGGAGAGGCCATGACAGTGAGAGGCCCGCGTACCGCAAAAAAAAAAAAGAAAAAAAAAGAAAAATGGCATTAGTAGAAAGAATAGAAATCCAAATAAAGTCTAGTTTAGTTCATAGCGATGGACGAATGCTGATTTCTTCGTTTTGACAAATGTACCAGGATTATGTAAGATGTTAGTAATGATGACAGCTAGGGAAAGGGTATGTGACAACTCCTGTATTATCTTTGTAACATTTCTATAAATCTTTAATCCTTCCAAAATTAAAAAAAAAAACTTATTAAAAATAAATTTCTGATCAAATTTTTAAAACTTAATATATTATTTGAGTCCTAGCAAAAATAGCAATTAGGCATTAGAAAAGAGGCCTTTACAGGACGACAGGTGGGGAAGGACACCAATGAACTGCATAATACTAGAGAAAGTGGGAGAATTGTCCTGGGACTATAGAGCCTGGAAGAGAGGCGGGCTAATGGGAGCTTTTATCCACTTGCAGATTAAAGCCTCTGTGGGAGAGGAAAAGGAACCTTGTAGGAGTCAAGTCATAACTAAAGGGAGGGATGCTATACATAGAACATAAGCAGAGCATTTTTCCAGCTCAAAGCTTTTAGCCACTCCCAGATGAGCTTGGGGAAGGCCTGGGAGTTGCAAAAACCAGATTCCAGTTTCAGCTCTGCCAGTAATATGCTGACAGTGAACAAGTCATGTAATTTTTCTCATTCTTGATTCTCTCAACTATGGGTTGAAATGCATCCACGGCTTTGAGTCTATGAAGTTATAAAGACAAGTTTTTTAATCCCTTTGGATATTTGAATGAAGCTTTCTATATGACAATGACATATAAATTTAAATATATTGCAATATGAGAGGGATATAAAAATAGTTTGGGTCAGCATATAAAGAAAGCTCTAAATTCTCATTTTGGCAAGTCCTTGGTTATGGCGGGAGGTAATTTATCATACAATTACAATGAATGTAGGTTTGACCATAGAGAGTCATGCCTTTAACTCCTGAAGTATTCATCATACTTGCTATAATATCACCCGCAAGTATCATTCAGAAGCAGAGGAGCCTGTTGCACTGCACCATGAATGTGAATGTGCGGTCAGCAAGGTCCAGATGATGAGAAAAACTACAGCCCGGTGTTTCAATAGACGAATTGTAAGGAAAGAAGAGGATTGATGAGGGACTTATTAAGAGAGACTTAAAAGTCATATTAAGTTTGAAAAGGGAAAGAATATAAAAGCATGCATATCTGGGTTACAAATCTAAAAATGATCATTATGAACTTCAGGGTAATAGTTATTCGTGGGGAGACAGAGAATTTGTAATTGAGGTGGGACACGTGGATGGGGCTTCTAGGTGACAGGCAAAGTACTATTTTTCGACCTGAGTAGTAGTTCCAAGGGTGTTAGCATTTCAATAATTCTTTACAGTATACATTTGTTTTGCGTAGTTTTCACCCTTTATTTTATTACAATATGTAATAAAATCTTCATGTGTTGCTGTCAGAATGCTGTGTGCTCCATTTACAAAAATGAATAAGAAACGTTTCCTATCATCAAAGGCTAGAATCAAGTAGGAAAAAAAAAAGGTGACAAAATGAGCGACAGAAGCTTGTAATTCTTATTACGAAATTACATATTAGATACAGTGAAGTCCAATGGATGGGGTGTAGTTTTGCCTAGTTAAGTTATAAGTGTTTTTGAAGGAAAGATAATGCAATGCTTAAGCTTAATATTTAAAGGTTAATCACTGTTTTCAAATGCACAAGAGGATAGAGCCATCTAGAAAGAAGGGGCTGGTTATTTTACTGAAACATATTTTTTAACAGGTAAAATCATGACTCATACAAATGTAAAATAAACATGTATCTAAGATTTTATTTAACTCACTAGTTAATGAAGGAATTAGTAAGATGTTATAGGTGGTTCACAAAAGAATTCAAGACGGGGCTTCCCTGGTGGCGCAGTGGTTGAGAGTCCGCCTGCCGATGTAGGGGACACGGGTTCGTGCCCCGGTCCGGGAGGATCCCACGTGCCGCGGAGCGGCTGGGCCCGTGAGCCGTGGCCGCTGGGCCTGCGCGTCCGGAGCCTGTGCTCCGCGGAGGGAGAGGCCACGGCAGTGAAGGCCTGCGTACCACAAAAGACGCACACACATATTGGTCATCAGGAATGCTAAAATGACTTTCCAAATAGACACAAAATTCATCAATATCCATAGGGCAGTAATCAAATGCATCTCCACTGGGCTAAGCTGTGTTTATGTGAACCAGAAGCATGGGCATTACTATCAGTGTTCAACAATTTATAGAACTGTCAGATACCTCAAAGACAATGAGAAGGGAAGATAACCCCAAAGGGTGAACTAGACAGAAGGGATGGGGTGAGAAAAGAGGCTGAAAAGGTGGATAGGGGCCATATCATGAAGCTGAGTGAAGCCTTTTATTTTGTACGGCACTAGGGAATAAGCAGAGACAATTCTGAGTGGCCCTGGGGGTCATTTTCTCTTCTTCTTCTTCCGTAGCTTACGAATAATTTAGTACAGCAGTTGTGAGTTAGATCAGTGGAAAAGTAGCAAACTCTGGCATTTCCTTAACTAAGACTCTCCCATTGATACACAGATGCTATCTGTCCTCCTTTCCTTATAAATATATTGAGTGATTGAGGGGAAGCTTTACTCTTGGAGCCCTTCTGTGAAATGTCCAGTGCAGCTATGCCCATGGCAGGCACGCTTTTTACATGGAATAAGGCAAGTGTGGAAGATTTTGTGGGCTTTGTTGCTTCTCTGCCTGTCAGTTTCCTCAATAAACCAAATGTAATTTTCACTGTGGAAATGTTAGGAACGTCAGTATCTTTTCCCCCTTTTGCATTAGAGGTAGTCAATGAATTTGTTTTAATTTTGTTTTACTGTTACAAGTAGCAGTAGTAATAT
This sequence comes from Kogia breviceps, assembly GCF_026419965.1. Classification (NCBI taxonomy): domain Eukaryota; kingdom Metazoa; phylum Chordata; class Mammalia; order Artiodactyla; family Physeteridae; genus Kogia; species Kogia breviceps. The sequence continues at coordinate 9,409,767 of NC_081310.1, read as the reverse complement.
TTTGCTTTTCAAATTAACATAATCAGGATTTTGGGAGAACTATAGTGTGAGCCAGTATTCACACTGTGTTGCTGTGTTGAAAAATAACCAAATTAGAAACTAACACACCATTGTAAAGCAATTATACTCCAATAAAGATGAAAAAAAAAAAGGAAAAAAAAAATAACCAAATTGCTCTGATTGAAAGCAGTTTGGGAAGAATTATGGAAAGGGAGACGATGAGTTTTCTGGAATGTAAGTTCTTTAAGAGTTCCCTTACCTCATGCTGGTTATACAGTTTACTCTCAAAATGGCTGGTAAAATAGTACTGATTTTGACTACTTGACGGGTCATAGAACATGGGTGTTTCCTAGATAACATCAAACGCTCAGACTTTCAGGTAGAATTAATTAGGCAATTAGCCCTTTATTTGAAAAGACTTATTTGGCGTTACAGAGTTGTATTTTTCACTCAATGCACAGTTGAATGAAAGAGACAGTTCTATCCCCCCCTTATTTCAATCTCCTTCATTCCCCTACAGTTTAGCAGCTGCAGAACTGGGCTGTAGTTCCCCCCACAGCCGGGATCTCACTGCTTGCACCTCCATGGTGCAGTTAAACACGTTCCTCTGTTCTCTGTCATTCCAGCAGATTGGCAGCTGGGTCCAGAGACTGGATATCAGATTTGATCTCTTTGGAAAACTGTAAGTAGAATATGGTATGACTATAGAAAGCACATAATGTCTGCTTGTCTCTTTTTGTGATCTTAGCCACCGTTGAAGTTTAACACCTGTATCTAATCATTTGTTGTTGGTTTAAAAAGCTGAGATTTTAATGATATCATTTCACTTTTATTTGTTTGTCAGAATATATCTTATTAAAGCGATACTTTCTCTCATTCACTCTTTGGTTTCCCATGGTAGAGTTAATAAGAAATGTGGGCTAACTGCTTAATTGTTCCCTTTATTAACCAGTTTTCATTTTAATGGGTTAATTTCCATAATCCTCTGCAGGTAGGCAATTCTTTTGAAATATTGCTATGCATCCATAGATGAAAATAAGTTTGATGTATTCAATCCACTCTCGTTATTAAAAGTACTGAAAGTCTGATCGTCCCATTGTGGTTAGTGGAAGACTAGTAAGTCGGCCCTTGAATAAGTTGAATTGACTCCATTAGTCTTTGATAGCTTCCCTTCTAACGGATATGGCAAGATTTGCCAGGCTCAGCTCGTGCATTTCCTGTCTCAGACCTCAGCAATGTCTCCACTAAACCTAGGTCGCTTTCAGTGAGCAGTGACACTTCAAGACCACAATACGAGTCTCATCAATAAAGCATTAGTCATTGTATCTAGGTCTTAATAGTGGAAAGAGGTAGGGAAGATTTATAAGTAGGAAAAATATACAGCCTAGCTCCATCCAACATAAAAGACTAGAAACAATAACCAACCCAGTAACAACTTCCCAAATTTATCCTGATACAATCGAACTTCAAGACTAAGGAGATTTAAATTAAACGCTTCCTTATTGCATCTATATGTCCCTTATTCCACCCTAAAAATTCTGCTTCTCAAGGACACGGGAGATGATAAATAAGAATATCCACTAATTATTCATTTTGAAAATTATTCTCAGAATACTGATACTACCACCAATGTAAAGCTAGGAAAGCTTTCTTGAATCCTGGCTCATTCTAAAAGTATAAGAAAACTAATTTCATGTGAAAATAAACAACAGAAATGTATCAAATTCAAATTCCATGTAAAGTTATCATTAGAAAAGAAGAGAACAAGGAACATAATCATATAAATGCACACATTCACAAAAGCTAAGTATGAAACTGAGCCTCATTTTAGTAGGTCTTAATTTCTCCTAATGCCAAGGAAAACAGGACAAAGATTCCAACTATCAACTTTCTGTACTGAAGTTATAAAACAGTAATATTAGGCTAGAATATAAATGAGAGTGTAATGGTTGGAAATGGGTTGTTGAAACTAATCATATTTTATATAGTATCTGTTTCTTGAGAAACTTAAGAAAACGAATTGAAAAGCTATGAGTAATTCCATGGGCAATAATAGCAGTAATGGAATTCATTAAGGTAACAGGATATGTGTGTGTGTGTGTGTGTGTGTGTGTGTATGTGTGTGTGGGGGGGTAAAAGATGGCCATGATCATGATGGTTTAACCGATATAACACATATCACAAATATATAATACAACTGTTTTCAGACACTGAAAATAGGCAACATAGACATGCGATCCTTAACAGAAGAGAGACAGATGAAGTGAGCCATACAACTTCAACTGCCTTCTTTGAAGACTTCAGTGCAGGAAAGAAATGTAAGGCTCATTTAGAGACTGAGAAGTTTACAGGGGTACTCCTTAAATAGAGCAAAAAGTACTATTTTAAGTTGAGGAAATAGTGATCTGCATTCAGTGAGAGCAAGAGGGCTGAAATTTGCAAGACAAAGTACTAGAAAGAGCTCAAGAAATTTGTACGAGGGTACCTTTGAGTCTGGCTGAACACCAAGCAGCTCTCATGAAGGATAAAACTCCACAAGCGTTGACAGAGGATACCTACCGTAAGATATAAGTTAATCTTCAGAGCTCACACAGGGCTAAGGGACATTCAAGTACTTAACATCCAGAAGAGCAAAGCTTTAATGAACACTGAGAATCCATTAGAAATTTAAGAATCTTTGTATCTTAGTAATTAAAGGCTATTCTAGCCTCACCATAACAAAGTTTAAATAAAAGTCTTTACGGACAAACCTGATACTCAAGATAACTGCCTGACCAAGACCAACCCTATCATCATTAAATGAAGACTAATAAAGTCCTGATATTCAACATCACAAAATTCAAAATGTTTAGCATCAATAAATAATCGTTAGACATCTGAAAGAGTAGGAAAATGTGCTATTAGCCGGAGAAAAATTGGTATAAAAGCAGACCCAGAACCACAGTGAGAAATATTCAGAAAAGGACTTCAATACAGGTATTTTAAATATGTTCAAGTACTTCAAAGAAAAAGAACATAATAAAGAAAAAATGCAAACTATTAAAAAAATGGAATTTCTGGAACTGAAATTTTAAAAATTACAGAATAAACCTAAAACAGATTAGGCACTGAGGAAGAAAAGATCAGTGAAAATTTCTATCAAGACATAGCAATGAAAAATACCTGAGGAACAGAGAGAAAAGAGGCTGAAAACATTAGATAGTTCCTAAGTGACCAGGGGGACAATGTCAAGGGGTCAAACATACCTGTAATTGGAGTTTCTGAAAATGGAAGAAAGAGAAAAACAAATAGGAGAATCAACACCTAAAAGTTTCCAAATTGGATGAAAACTATAAAACCACACATTCAAGAAACTAAACAAATCCCAAGTAGAATGAATATCTTTCATATCATAATCAAATTTTTAAAAATCAGAGACAAAAAAGAAAATCTGAAAAATAGCGACAGAAAAAAAGACACATTAGAGCATAAGAACTATGATACAAATTACCACTGACTTTCTCGTCAGGAATAATGGACGCCAGAAGACAAAAATGCAACATCTTAAAAGCACTGGGGAAAAAAAAAAAACCCAAAACGCAACTGTAAACCTAGAATTCTATCCTATGAGAACACTCTTCAAGCTAAAGGACAGTTAGTTGTGCCCCAAAGAATGATTATCAGCTCAAGTCATCATGCAGCATCCACCCTGTTTTTCTTCTCCTGCTTCTTCCTGTCTGCACACACACAGAGTAAGCCCACACTCTGAGAATCTCCCAATTCTCTTTCAGACCTTTGGACAGGTCTTTAATGTAATTTACTTGTGTCCATGTTTTCACAGTCTCTCTCTCCATAGTTCTATCAGCCTGTGAAGAGCACCTCTTACACACAATTTCAGCAAATCTTATGAAAAATAGTAAATTCCTGTCTCATACTCATCTGAATATAGTAATTCAAATATAGTCTTAGGGACTAGAAGATGTCCTTGCTCATCTGCCCTTGCCCTCATTCACCTTTGCAAAACTGAACCTCATATATATATAGTGAGTGCTAATAAATACTAGAGACTAAAGGACTTCGTGGTGGAAGCGTAATCTGCATTATTAACATCTGTTTCCAGCTAGACTTGCCATAAAATGCCATCCTGTACAAAATTCTTAACAGTCAATTTTCAGCCAAGGTGAACTTAAAAATATGTTCAAAGTAAAACTTATAGAATCAGGGGCATATATATAAAGATATACTAAATATTCTTTAATTTCGTTTCTGCAAATGTTTTGAGCTCCTAGCTGGTATCCCTAAGAGGGATCCCTGTGAATCTTTAAGAATAACTATTTTCTTAAAATCAATAATTCAAAAAGATTGAAAATAAATTTTCTTTTAGATTTGTTAACTTTTAAAATATATATATACAATTTTAGAGGAATTAAAGCATTCACTACGGGAGATCAAAGACTTGGAAAGACTAAAGCACATGCTACTGGTGATCAAAGGCTCTGATAATTCCAGATCTTCTTTTCTACTGACCTCTGGGATTTGTAAGAATAAATCGCTTAATATCTATCATCCCTGCCTTCTTTTTTTTTTTTTTTTTTTTTTTAATGTGAGTTATGGTCTAGAGCAGCATTTCTTAGATATTTGGGTTTAATGAAAGTAAAGAAAGTGGAAGCTGAACCAACTTTGAGTTGCCGTTTCTTTTTTAATAAGAACATAAAATAAACAATCCTACAAACTGCCGTCTCTAGTTACAATATTTCATTAAAAACATTTTAACATTAAAAAAGGCAAAAGGGCAAATTCAGAATAAGTGCTTCGTATTAAAAATAGATACAGTTTAAGGAAAAACTTACATATGATCTTTTATTCCCATTTTCATCATGGACTGGTAAAAATTTTATAAATGTCTAAAGTCATTCCATGGACCTGTGCTTAAAAATCATTGGAATAAATGCTTCTTACTGTCCCCTTCAACTGTGAAACTCTATGATCTATCTTCCTATTTTGATACAATATGTTAAGCAAACGTGATTAACATTACATAGTGTTATGTCAGTTAAATGTAATTTACCTAATTTAATGTATTTAAATAAGTAAAAATACTTAATTTTAAGAACAAGGGAAAATATGATTGGTGTAGCACTTTGCACGCACATTTTAACGCATACTACAAACGTTAAAGACCTTTTTAAAAAGTTCCTGTGGGAAATGACAGTGTCATTTGGGTCCAGCATCATTCTGGTTGCACAAACTAGAAAGAGAAGTTGCACTGTGGTAATACTAGTCTTTATCTCAGAGACCAAGAGTCATTTTGCAAATTTGTAGTATCATTTCCCTAAACAACTCCGGACTGAATTGTACTTTAGTTCCTCAGTTCTATATTTTTGCAGAGGCAGAAACACAAGCTCTTGATTTTTTTTTTTAAAGTGCTGCTGACGGGTTGAGATAACTTTTCACTCCATCATGTATAACCATGGAATAGCATTAACAAGTGAAAGATGTAATAAACTAGACGTCTCTACATTTTAGAGAGAGAGAAGATGGAAACATCATTGGTTTTCTTTTCTCAATTAAATATGTGTGAACCAAAAGAAAAAACTTTTTTCAAGTTAATATATGGTTCAGGAAAAGAAGAAACAAGCAAAGAAGCCAAAATCAGGTAAAAATCATAATTTTTAAAGTCAGCCTTATACTTTTAAAAACATGATTGACATTGAATATTTGTTAGCACTTGTTTTCAAAATATCTGGTTGAAAAGATATTGATTGTAATATTACAACTGAAAAAATATCTATTTATTAGGAGTAAATAACTGTTAAATCTGAAAGTGTTTTTACTTTTTAAAGTGCAACGATTTTAACCACACAGGAGAACTTGTAATAATATTTCTTGAAATATAATCTCAAATACTTTAAAGTCACTGAGGGGAAAAGAAACAAGTATATTTCGCATATGCTATCCTAATTCCTCCATAAACAGTATTTAAATGAAATTCTTAAGAAAACCACTGAGTGTGTCCAGAGTGAGGGAAGGGGGTGAGAAGGGGTGTCCAGGTGATTACCAATCCCAAATCTGTCTGACCGTCAGAAGGAGAGATTTCAATCGTCATCCAAGTCGTCCTGAAGCTAATGCCTTTTCATTACAGAGCTAAGGAAAAAAGAAATAGGCTAAGCCTTCTTGTGCAGAAACCTGACTTTCGCGAAGATACTCTTTCCAGCAGATCTGGGCAATTGGCCAAAGAAACAAGGTGAATAACTTGTAATTATTTGGGGGGACATTTTGCTGATTCTATCATTAAACATTTAAGAAAGAGGAAATTAGGGATTACCATTTTATTGGATATTACACAGTAATATAAGGAAGGTTTAGCGATCTCATTTCAGAAAAACTAGAAATATTCCATAAAGTTAAACCATTTTAATAGCTTGAATTAAGTAATCTCATAAAAATTTAAAGATGCTCTTTTAAAATTATATGCCTGTCAATTTTAAATGAAATATTTTACTCCTTCACCACTTTGTATTTTAAACTGATGAAATACTCATTAATTTAAGAGTTTGCATAATGTTATTGAGAAGTGCTATTCATCTCTTTCTTCAGTAGTTTGGAAAAAATGCCCTAGGTACAGTATAAGTAAAGCACAAAAAGGGATGCTTTGTAACTTTTAGCCATTTCTTTAGTTCAAACAGAAAATGGAATAACCTTATACACTAGGATAATATAAATGTTTCCAAATATGAAATATGACCAATAAAAGATCCAAGACAAATATATTCAATTCTCAATTATCAACATTTCTAAAATATTTGTTGTATTAAAAATGTTTCCTATTTCTTACCCCTTTAAAACTTCATTAGTCAAACTTCCTGTATCTGTTAAAAAAAATTGTTGCATATTTTGGTAAGAGTTTCAAGGAAACTGCAGTTTTAAAAAAGTTTGACTGAAAGACACTGTTAGATTAGGTTCTTCTATTTGCCTAATTAAGAAAGATAATTGACCTGATTTCTTTGTTTCTAACCTAACACATGATTATTTTTCCCTAGAAAATAAAATAATTCATGAGAAAATAATGTTATTTTAACACATTGTTTTATAGGCAAAAACCAAAAGAAAGTTGACCAATGATTTTGAAGTTTCCAATATAAATACAATTTCCATTGTATAATAATCAAAGGAGAAATCCTGTGAAATATGACTGAAAAGAGCAGTGTGCTAGCACCTGTTAGAGCAGATTCATAAGCAGAGTTTCTGCACACTCCATTATGAAACATTTTGTTTCTTGAACAGAATCTCTCCTGAAGAAGCAGTGATATGGGGTGAATCATTTGACAAACTGCTTTCCCATAAAGGTTAGTGCTACTTTTCCCAAATACTTTATTCTTTAATGGAAAAGTATACAAAATATGTATGTAACTATACAAAACAGGCTGTCATAAAAATTTAGTCTGATTGATAATTTACAGCAATGAGTTTTTGATCCACAGAAATAACTAAATAATAGAAGTCAACTAATAAGAGTACTTTAAAAATACTCTTATTTTATTAAGAATTACTTATGGTGGATGAAATACTTCTTGGTACTGGATGAATAGTTTCACATTTTCAGTGTTTTTAGTTTGTGAATGAGACCCTTGGCTTTATTAAATCCCAGATTATCTGTGTTATTTTTACAGTTAAGTGATCAAAAACCTAAAGTAGTTCTTTTCATGGACATTTAGGAAACCTTCATGAAAATATATATTGTTTTAATTTTATAAATGCTTCACTCTTCACTCATCAGTCATCGGAATTTTGCAGAGTAGTTGAGAATCAGGTGGGCGTTTAAGGTGGAGCTTTGTAGATGAGATGGAAAGTGAGGACAAACACTGAGTTTGTCCAAGCACGGGTCAGAGGACAGGCTGCCTGGGTTGCTAATCCTTAGTCAAGTTCATAAGGAAACAGCTGAGTAAGCATTTTTTTCTTGCCTTTATTCAGTCCACAGTTTCTTTCAGGGAGCAAAACTGACAGACTGAACTGAGCAGGCGATGAGGCCAAGCAACCACAGGGTCCATTGCTTTCCACATTAAACCAGGCAGAGTCTGCTTAAGAAGCAACACTTTATCACTACCAAATAGCCACACACTTCCTCTACGTCACAGCTTTTATTTGTATCTCCCAGTTCTTCGATTCCTTACGGCATTTCTTTGAGTTAGCCAAGGCTACCTACTGTTTACAGCACTGCCAGTGGTTTTCTGATCCTAAGGTGTCTACTGGAAGCAGGACCTCCTGTTGCTGGGAGTGCAGTACTTGCAATTCAGCCTCAAGTACTGTGCACTCTTTGATGAAACCAACTTTTCTAATCTGTCTTCACGTCCTGTAATTTTCTAATTGTCCATCCACCTACAAGGTTTTGGTGACCAGTTCATGTTCCCCTGGATTTACTGACAGAGAATACTATTTCTGCAGACTCTCCCTGAAGACCTTCCCTCTTCCAATGAAAACAGATTCTGCCCCTGAATTGTAATATTGACTCAGAGAAAGAAAAGTATAGGTAGAGAAATCAAGGCTTAAATTTAGGCAAGGATGCAGTGAAAATGGAGGGTAGTGGTAAGAAAGGAAGTTCATGCTGAAAAAAGTTTAATGTGTTACTCCATCCTCATTTCACCTTAATGCTCTATCACTCCCCATTTTGGAGAAAAATAATATGAACAGCTTTTTTCAACTTTTCTTCATTCCCAATATCCACCCATTTCTTGATTTTTGTTAAAATTCTTGCCAAATATATGTAAAACCTATCTCCCATTCTCACTATCTCCTCTGTCACTGTCTTGGTTCAGGTATTTATCTAATTACAACCTGTGTAAAACTTTCCTCCCTAATTCATGCCCCTAAAACTTATTTCTTCTTTTAATCTCCTATTATTTCCACCATTTGGGCACAACTCAGCCCTTGAGCCTCTTCACTAGTCAGAGCAAGGAAAAAAGGAAGTGGAATTCATTTTTTTTTTTCCAGTTTGAATGTTTATTATAAGGAAACATGTCTTTTCATCTGTGGATCTCCAAATCCAGCACATCACCTGGTAAATATGAAGTGTTCGAATAATATAACCAAATTTGTTGCTAGGAAAAACTTAGTCCTGCGTCCCTTTCGAGATTTGAGTTCTGGTTCTCTTCTGCCACACAATCACTTTCCTAATCACTTTCATATTCAGCTTCCTCAACTGTAAACGGAGATCACAATGTCTTTAGCTCCCATAGAAATAAATTTCTGTCAGGATTAAATGAGATGATGAATAAGAAGCCAATAACTGTTTTCTGTTTTTGTTTTTGTTTTGGGGTTTTTTTTAAAACATATTTATTGGAGTATAATTGCTTTACAATGGTGTGTTTCTGCTTTGTAACAAAGTGAATCAGCTATACATATACATATATCCTCGTATCTCCTCCCTCTTGGATCTCCCTCCCACCCTCCCTATCCCACCCCTCTAGATGGTCACAAAGCCCCGAGCTGATCTCCTTGTGCTATGCGGCTGCTTCCCACTAGCTAGCTATTTTACATTTGGTAGTATGTATAAGTCCATGCCACTCTCTCACTTCGTCCCAGCTTATCCTTCCCCCTCCCCATGTCCTCAAGTCCATGCTCTACATCTGCATCTTTATTCCTATCCTGCCCCTAGGCTCTACAGAACCATTATTATTATTATTATTTTTAGATTCCAAACATAGGTGTTAGCATACGGTACTTATTTTTCTCTCCTGACTTACTTCACTCTCTGTGACAGTCTCTAGGTCCATCCACCTCACTACAAATAACTCAATTTCGTTTCTTTCTATGGCTGAGTAATAGTCCATTGTATATATGTGCCACATCTTCTTTATCCATTCATCTGTCGATGGACACTTAGGTTGCAAGAAGCCAATAACTGTTTGACGCTACACAAATGTAAATGGTTTCTGCTATCATGAAAAATAATTATCAACGATAAATTTAATAATCTTTTTCTGTTTTGCAACCTGCTCCCAGCTGTATAAACATCACTTACAGGGTTAAATTTCAATGGAAAGTAATATATAAGCTGGACTTCTTTCTTTAACTTAATAAATTGGTATATAATAATTTCATCATACTCTCACGACCCATTAGAGAGAATACAGATTCTCTCTAGGCAATGTTAGTCCTACAGAAAATCCTCCCCTGGCATTCTATAATCATGTTGCTTTACAAGTAGTCAAAACCAAATGGAAAAAAATCTGCTCCTCTCTGTTCTCTACTGGTGGAAATATTAAAGTTCTGTAAAATAGCAGCAGTTTGAACCTAGAGGGGGTAACATGACTAACAAAAATCAGCACTGACCCACTTACACATTAATCAACGCTCATGATCAAAGTGCTAATTAAATTATATTGGATTCACAAAAAATTATGTTAATGGTATTCTTTTAATCAATCCCCAAAATTCAGTTATTCTAAATTGCAAATCTTATTGTAATATTAAATTATAAAGCTTAAAATAATCACCTAAGAAAGTCTCATGGTTGCAATGGTCAAATTCAGCTCATTTCTATTGACTTGACTGTAGGCCAAAAAGAAAAAAAAGGAAAGTTCCTGTACTCATGCACACACAAACACACACACACTTCAAGACCTTGCTCTATCAGATTTCATAGAATTTCCCTTCAGTTCAATGTGTAAGTTTCTCAAATTCTGTATGCCATATCTATATAAAGGAAATGGAAATTGTATTAAATTTATTCAAATGGGAAGTGAAGTGATAAGTCAAACAAAATACATCGAAAATTTGAGTATTTATTTGTCAAAAAAATGCCTGATACTAAAACCATTGCAGAATAATTATTAGCATCTTTAGGAAAGGAGCAGAGTAGATGGTTCTTATGCTAGATTTTAGGGGATTAATCAAAAATTCACTAGCTGGACAAAGAGAGAAAGAGATCATCCAAGCAGAAAGCCGACATAGGCATGGGGCATTAAACAGTGCAATTTATTTAGCAAACTAGAGAGAAAGTAATTCTTTATTGAGAAACATAATTTGAAAAAGGGTGGCTTAGGGTAACAGGTAATAGATGAAACTTAAGCAGAAAGAACAGTGTTTTTGCTGTGTTCCACAGAAACCGAAGAATCCATGGAGTGTTTTGATAATTCCACTATTATATTCAAAATTCATTCCTAAAATGTAGCTTAACTCTTTTAAAATTAAAAAAAAGCACAGAAGGTAAAATCCAAGGAAATATAATCAAAGTAGGGACTTTAGTTAATAATAATGTATCAGTATTTGTTTATTAATTATAACATATGTAGAGGCTTCCCTGGTGGCGCAGTGGTTAAGAATCTGCCTGCCAATGCAGGGGACACGGGTTCGAGCCCTGGCCCGGGAAGATCCCACATGCCGCGGAGCAACTAAGCCCGTGCGCCACAGCTACTGAGCCTGCACTCTAGAGTCCGTGAGCCACAACTTCTGAGCCCACATGCCACAACTACTGAAGCCCACACGCCTAGAGCCTGTGCTCCACAAGAGAAGCCACTGCAATAAGAAGCCCGTGCACCACAACGAAGAGTTGCCCCCGCTCGCTGCAACTAGAGAAAGCCCGCGTGAAGCAACGAAGACTCAATGCAGCCAAAAATAAACAAACAAATAAATAAATTTATATATTTTAAAAAATTATAACATATGTACCTTACCAATGTAAGATGTTAATAATAGCAGGGATCTGGAGGTGTGGGGTGTGTGGAAGCTCTGTCCTATCTTCATAACTCTTCTGTAAATCTAATCTATTCTAAAAGTAAATGTTATTTTAAAAAATGAACTCAAATATGTTATACAGTAAATTTAATACACTGCAGTCCATCAATAATTTAACCTCTGTTCCTCATTTGTTTCTCTGCAGATATTAGGGTAATTTTTTTTCCTGCCTTCCCTATTTATTGACAAATTTGCCTGAAACTGCAAAATGAATCATAAAAATCTATGATTTAAAACCATATATATCAATAATTTCTAAATGTTGTTTAAGAAAAACAAAAAGGATAAACCAAAAACCAGTATCAGACTGTCATTCATAATCATCAATTTCAAATTTAGTTATCAGTCTTCTTACCAATTGACTTTATGAAAATAAATGTTACCAATATGAACTTAGCAAATCAATTAATTCCAATAAAATTACATATATATGTATATTACACTCACATATTTGTGAGTGTTTGTATGCATATATTTATATGGTTCTGTGTAAGACAGATTTGAAAGTAAAACAATGCTGCTGATAATACATAATTTTGAAAACAATTGGCTAACTAATTTTTAAAAATGCCTGTAGAACTTGCAATGTTTCATGTAGGCTTTAGAAAATCATTACATGAAATTATGTCAATGTGTGCAAAATTTCAACAGGCAGAGGAAAAGGTTATTCCTGAGTAGAGAAAAAGGCAGGAAAAGGGCTAGAGAAATAAGCGATTTGGGTTTACTGGGCTTATAACCTAGGAAAGCAAGCAGGCCCCATTCACTGAGGTAAAGAGCAGTGAAAAATCACATTGGAAAATCAAGTTGGGGACAAACTCAAGAAGAGTTTGTTTGTTAGAAAGCTAACTCTGATGGATAGAAAGGTAGAATTCTATGCATATAATAGGACTACCTACAAGGTTGTTACAAATACCAAAGTTTACTTCAACGTAAGGGCTATTTTGGAAAGAAAATGGAAGGACTTGGTGACTGACTGAATGTGTACTTATGCTGCAAAGTGAGATGATGAAGAAATAGGAGATGAAGAAAAAGGAGCCAAAGATCTCTAGATTTTGTTCCATATTAATAGGAAGGTAAGAGTACCTTTAATAGATCAGAAATAGGGGTGGAAAAAAAAGATTTGGAGAAGATAACAGGTGAGACTTTGAACTTTTTTAGTTGCTGGTAAACTTCATCAGCAGTTTGGCAGGGTTTTATAGGCACACACCTAGAATATGGAAGCATGATTGATTATAGAAAGACTTTCTAACCATATCACATACTTGATAAGTAAAGATTTGAAAGAGAAGGTTATTTCCTATGAAGGGAGTCTCTGTCAATAAAAAAAAACCTTCCAACTACTACCTGTTTATTTTCCTGTACATCCTTTTTTCCAGTCATTGCAAATAATTCCAATATTTTTAGTCTTTTTATTAACAACTATTTGCTTGGACTTTTTGCACCTTAAATAGTGATTATATATACTAAGCTTAATTTCGAGACTAATCCATGATAAGGTAGGATAAAAGGAAAATGTAAGTCATTTCACCCCCTTGATTTAAAAACATGAACTGATGATACTGTGGGAAGTACATATTACTGACTTTGAGGAAAGGCTGTAAGGAAGTGCATACTTCTCTTTTGGGGAAGGAAATTAGCACTTCTCCTTACACTTTTTACCTTGTGGCTTTTTAAGTCGCCCTTTCCAATTTTCAGTTACCAGTTTTCTGCAAGATAAGGGATTCCAGGGTTCTGCAAATTTAACTTTCTGAATCAAGCTGACCCATAACAAACATGCAATTACTTTATCTATCTAAAAAATAAAAGTAAAATCCAGTCTAGATTATAAATGGGCCACACAAACAAATCATTATTGCACAAGTACCCACCACATTCTGTGGCAGGTCCAAAGTCAAATATCAAAGGAGAAGTAAGGCGACCTAGTACTTAAGATACCACACTGTATTTGGGTTTCCAACTTCTGAGTTCCTTGACTTTTTGTTTCATTTGGTTTCTTGGCATCAAAAAAATACTCCAACAGATGTCAGAGTTTCAATTTAGAAACATGCAATCACAAGCATCTCATATTTGTATGACACATTGAGCCAGCTTCTTCCAGCGTGAATTCGAATCTCGGGTTCTATCAAGCACTTTTGGCAGGTGTCTTCACCACTGCTTCCTTCTAAAGGACTGTTTAGTAAGTTACTGCCTCTGTGTGAGAAATGGTTCCATTGTGACCTGACTTCATGCAGCTGCCCCAAGTGAATAAGAGAAAGAGGAAATAACTAGTGTGTTGGGATAATCCTGCGCGATATTACATATTATTTTTTTAAGTCATTTACTTAAACTTTTAAATAGATGAACTACCTTCTCATTCATCATGAATTTGTTTTCTTGAATCAGTATTTATTCTCTCCTAGTATATTCATGTTATGCCAACAAGATCCATTCACTTTAATTCACCACGAGCACTTTTTTGTTTGTTTTTTATTTTTGGGTTTTTTTTTTTGTGCTACGCGGGCCTCTCACTGTTGTGGCCTCTCCCGTTGCGGACGCGCAGGCTCAGCGGCCATGGCTCACGGGCCCAGCCGCTCCGCGGCACGTGGCATCTTCCCGGACCGGGGCACGAACCGGCGTCCCCCGCATCGGCAGGCGGACTCTCAACCACTGCGCCACCAGGGAAGCCCCACCACGAGCACTTTTAACACACAGCGCTTTTCCTTGCGTTAATGCTGTGACTTCATTTTGAATGTCTGTATCAAACTCAAGACTAAGCACGGTAACAAAGGGCTTTTGCGTGATACTCCAAAGCACAACGGCTGGTACAGAGCTGACACTCACTCATGCTTTGTGAATTAGTGAAGGACTATTTAAGTAGCATTCATGCTATTTTCTGAAAGGCTTCTATAGTCACCTTAAGAAAGCTGATTTTTCTCTGCTGCTCCAAACAGAATTAGTCACCCCTGCAATTCTCATTCCTCAGTCCTTGGTCTATACATGCCTGTCTTGCCTATTAATCTCCATATTCCTCAAGAGTAAAGACTTTGTTTCATGGCAGTTGAAAGAGAAACGTTCT